>NC_090941.1:63711587-64336587 GCF_040938575.1 Ambystoma mexicanum | reverse complement strand
CTCTTAGAACAAGCTTTGGTAAAACCAACAGATTTGGCGGGCGTAACTGTATTAGATAGGCATTTCCAGTCTCTGCTACCATTTGCCCAGATACTCACACCATTTTCCAGCTATTGCCATCTTTTGGGCAGGTAGTACCATTATGACAGTTCCTGACAAATGCCTATCCCACACACATCCAAAACCAAAACTGTTGGCTATGCCAATGCTTGTTTTAGAGGTAGCTTGGAAGAGACCTCTCACAAATGACAAAATGTGTTCAACTACATACAACTCTTGGTCTGCATTCTTTTAAGAGACACTTGTTAAATATTTCCAACCTAAACTATGGAGAAAAAAAAGGTTTCACAGTTTGTAAGAAATACTTCCTGTTGGGCGATGCCTATTTTTTATCCAGCACGTACTTTCAGGTAAAAGATAGTCAGACTCTAATGGGAGATGGGCTATCATGTAATTTCATTACAGTGAAACTTCCATGTAATTTGCCACCAACGACAGACCTATATCAAATCTACCCTACCCGGCAAAACTGTTGGAGAACAACAGCTGTAAAATTCTACAAAATTGTACTGAACCTTGTAGAAATGAGAGGAATGTTAGACCACGTGCAACTCGGCTTCAGATCCATAAGAGGAGTGGAATCAGCACTTCTATTCATATGGAATACTTAAAAATAATTGCAGACAACAGCTCTCGGTTGGCACTCATACTACTAGACATATCAGCCGCCTTTGACACAATCAGACATTCAACACTAATCCACAGACTGTTGCAATACTCTGCTCTACAATGTCTAAAATCTTTCCTCATTGGCTGAAACAAAAGAACCTACCTACCATCAATTTCTTCTAACACCAATAACATCTCCTGCACCGTACCACAAGGTTCTAGCCTCTCCCTACTCCTTTTCAACATATTCATTTCCCTCCTAATGAAACTCATTCAAACCCACAGACTAACTACCTACACTATGCAGCTGACACACATCTCATCTTCAAAACATCCTCAACCCAAGGCCCAAACAACACTCTGAACAATTGCCTCACAGATATATACACCTGGATGACAACCAAACATCTCAACCAAAACCCAACCAAAATGGAAATTATTTCCACCCCAGAGGATAATGCATCAGAGACACAACTGAACTGGTCACCAGGCATGGGACCCCAACCGGAAGCATCCGCCATGATAAAAATCCTGGTAATACTCATGGACTATGGACTCTCAATAGAATCACAGGTCAACACAATAGCAAAGCAATGCACTTATCTGTGGCAATTACTTAGAGGGATCCTACACTACCTATATTACCCACACAGAATCCTCGCAATCTTCTCCTTAGTATTATCAAGAATGAACTACGCGAATAGCGCAACCTTGAAATGCCAGAATGGCTCACCAAAAGTCCAGCGCACACAAAATATTGCAGCAAGGCTACTCATGATACTAATAGAAGAGACCACATCACACTGGCTCTTAGCAAAAAAAATCACATTAACTTTAAAGCACTCGGCATTACCCACAAATAACTACACAGACAAGGAGCCAAATTCCTCTAAGCCAAAAGAGACCGCTTTGAGCCAAGACAAAACCTAAGATCAAGCAACAACCTCCAGATTGAAACATACAATTACAAGAAAAGGACATTTAGAGGATCCACTTTCTTACACCTAATAGCCAACCTACAGAACTCAATCCTGAAGGAAATAAGAACAATGGAAGACCGCCTCACCTTCAGAAAACAACAGAAAATCTTGCTATTCAACTCACAGGGATTAACACAAAATGGGCACACCCCACAACATCACCACAAACTGAAGACAAACAACTGACAGTACGGATCCTGGAACCAACAACAAAACAACACAACCATCTAAACCACTAACCATGCCTTCTCCTCCCTGTTCTCCAGCATACTGCCATACACACACACACACACACACACACACAAACACACAACTCACACAGCCACCAAAAGAACAGACTACCACAAACAAACAACCCAGACACTGGACGCTGACCCTCCGGACACAATGACCCCAGTGCACATAATCCAAACACATCCAGAAAGCCAACATGCACAGATGCCAGTTTCTCTTGCTTCTACCAACAGAGGAGCACAACCTCTGTTCTATTCCTCTTCCCTCACTAGCCTGCCCAACCCACTTTCTTACAGAGCAACATGGGTGCCTGGAGACTATCCTTATGGTCCAAATGAAGTAAGCACCTTGCACTCCTAATTTATTTTTAGCCTTCTGTCGGATCTTTTTAACAAAATACAAAACCAATGTTAATGTTTTAGGTGCAGGGGAGAAGAACATCAACCCTGGCATATGGGTTGTGAGATAAATTGAAACATAAATAGTTCCCCATTAGGGAACTCCCATCCCCTGCACACTTTCTATGGCTGAATATACAAGCCCAACAATTTAGAAATTATCTTAGTTCATTCAAAGTTTTTCTTATGAGAGTAAGTAATCAAAACAGTGTCAATAATCACTTGATGGCAATAATACATTCATAATTCTATGTCAAGTATTGTACTTCATCCTAAGGTTATGATTTTCATACACAATTTATTAAAACAAATGAAATGGCCCAATGCATTTTGAGATAATTCTCTTCTTCAGGGGCGAGCAATATTTTCAAACTATTAAATCTATTGAAAAAATCAAACATGTATTTCGATTATTACAAGTATAAACAGTTGATATATACATTTCAAGTAGCAATGGGTTACAGATTCCAAACAAATAGTACCAGATATACTGAACCAAACTCATCATATGTATCCTGTTGATCTCAGTAATTTTCAAATTAATGTATTAATTTTTAATTGCTCACTATCAACTTTGTTCGGTAATCCTGACTTCTCATACTAGTTAATCCAATTTATACAGACGCAGTGGTTAACTAACCTTCTATCTGCTCCATATAGTCATCTGCATGAGTAGTGGGTTTATCTGCTTTGGAGCAATAGTTTTCTTCTGGTTAAATGGCCGTTCTAGCTTGAAATAGTCATAATGAAGCTGTCTTTAAACCCTAATCTTAGGGATTAGTGTAAGGTTACAAATATGTCAAAAAAATGTGATCTTCACTCTTACCTTCTGTGGGTTAGTGTCTTCAGTAAAAAGGCAATAAGTTCAATGCGAAGATCTAAGTCTCCCGTGGCCTTGTTGTAATAGAATGTTTGTCAAGGCATCTCTAAAAAATATTCCTAAAAAATATTTACAGTGTATTATAATGATTTAGACCAGTTGTTGTGTACATAAAAGAGTCATTTAAGGTTTCCTACCTTTACTATTGAGAACCTGTGGTCCTACTTACAATGGCATTTAGAGATGGATGGTGATTCTCACTGTCAAGGTCAAGATACTTCCTTGCCTAGCCAGTCATAACATCGATCCTTAGACAAAGAGATCATGGGCCTCATTACGACCCTGGCACGAATGGGTTAATAGCGCCGTAAAAGGCTGCGGTACTGTTAACCTATTAGAGCCTGATTACGAGGTCCCTTTGTGGGACCCGACCTTAATGGCTGGTCTACACCAGCCGTTAAAGTAGGGACCTGCAAAGGGACCTTGGTGCTAAGTACGGTACCACAATTTGCGGTACCGTACTTACCGCCTATCCCATTCCCATTGAGCCCTATGGGTCAAAAATGGGAATGGGGAAGGGCCATGGAGGAAGGGGGAATTACCGCCCCACCAACCTTGTAATGGGGTGGTAATTCCCCCTTTCTCCATGGCGGAGTCAGTAAGTTACCGGCATGGACCATGGTGCTATTAGAACCATGGTTTTCCGCCTGGGTCATAATGAGGCCCCATATCTAAAATGCAATTTGTTCGAGTTCCAGTTGGATGATTAGAGCCCTTAGACTTAAATCTTACTTACTTTAAAGTTTTAGCGCAGTCTAGATCAATCCATCAACGTCCCCAAGTTAGATTTTAGGGAGACCCCTTAATGCAGTATAATTGGAATTCACGTTCTCAGGTCTGGTTACTTCAGGGCCTTGCCAATCATTATAGCAATCTCCTAAAGTAGAAATTAGTAAAGTAGTCTTAGTGCTGCTATGTTAGGGTAAGTTGAGAATTAAACTAGTAGAGCCCTCTGAGTCTAATATTACTTACTTGGAAGTTTAGTTGTGGAAAGGAAATCTCCTACAGCGGCACCAAGATGTTTTTTTAGAAAACAAGATGTCCGCTTAACTAGCTGCGATTAGTAGTGACATCTTCACGTTGTACACTTGAGTGACGTCACTTATGTAAACAAAAGCCCCAATTTAAAACAAAAAACCCAAAAAAGTCAGCGATTTAAAAAAATCATATTATGATGTGTCTATCAAAAAACATTGTTTTGCAATCTAAGAATAATTTAGATTGTCTTGATATTTAGACATTGTGAGCGTTCAAATGTCAAATAATTCTTCTATAGGGAATCATTCTAAAAAGTTAATTATGTTCATCTATGAACTTAGGAAGTAATTTTCAATGAAAGAAATATGCCAAAGCAGGCATGACGTCTCGGTAGGATATAATCTGCGACAAGTATGAGGGATAGTTGACTCCTGGCATGAAATGGTCATCATCAGGTATTGTGTGGCAGAACACTATTGTGGCTTCTTTTCTGTTTGTAACTGTGCTGAAATCCAAAAGATGATATTTATCATTTGTATCTTCAAATTGGATTATTGGTTGGTAAATGACCAACTCAGCATCATAACATGCCACGTGTTTAGGTTCTAATTTTTATTCACCTTTTAGAATGGAAATATGACAATGATGTTATGTTAAGGTAGGTAACATTCTAATTCTCCTGAGACAACACTTTCCCATACACTGTGGATGTAACTGTTAGTGCAGTCCATATTACGTTTGTGGTGTGACGCCAGTTCAATTCACAGGAGATTGGCACAGACACATGGATAAATCAACTAAAGGCAATCTGCACAAGTTCAAAGACAATCTTGCAAAAAATGAACGCATTGCTCTAGAAAAACTGGGGTCCAATTCGGATCGAGTTATCAGAGAAGCGGACAAAGGTGGGAACGTAGTCCTTTTAAATACCAACTACTTGAATATGGGGAAAACACATTTGTCTACACCTGGGTGTTACAACACATTACCTGGAAATCCAATCAAAATCATTACACAGGAATTGCATCTATTAGTTCACAGATGGCACGCAAGAGGAGCCATCACCGATGATGAGAGATCTTTTCTGAAAATCAAACACCCTATTATGCCTGTTATGTATTTCTTCCAAAAATTCATGAAAATGTTGATAAATTATGTGATGTTCGCCCCATAATGAGTGGGATTGGATGTGTTACCAAGGGACTTTCACCAGTATATCGATAATGTACTACAGGAACATGTTTTGGCAATGCCCACCTATGTCAGAGACAGCACATATGTTCTCCAAACTTTATGAACATTAGATTGGAAGGAATATTACTTGTTGGCCAGTATGGACTTGGCAGCTTTATACACGTCCATAAGTCATGATTTGGCCATTGAAACAATTGGGTTATCAGAGACCACTCTGCTTCTTTTTCTATACATGTGGAAATGTTGAGAGAATTCTTACGATTCACACTGAAAAACAATGTGTTTCTATTTGATGATGTATACTACACTTAGGTAAAGGGAGTGGCAATGGGGGCTAAGTATGCACCCACATTAGCCAATCTCTTTATGTCATATTATGAACACACTCATGCACTTTGTAATGAAGAGTACAAGAACAATGTGGTTTTGTGGAAACATTTTATAGACAATGTTCTATTGATTTGGAAGGGCTCCAATGAGGAGCTCTGCAGATTTGAGGATTTTATCATCAGTAATTCCTTTGGTATTACATCAACTGGGGAATCCAGCAGATCCTCGATTGATTTCCTCGAACTGACCATCTTTATAGCTCAAGGTAAATTAGAAACCAAAACGTTCCATAAAGCCACGGGGGTTAATTCGACGTTACACGCAGACAGCTGCCATAGGAAATCTACCATCAAAAATATTCCAGTAGGAGACTTCATCCGAGCACGCTGCAATTGCAGTTACGATCAGACATATCTACAGGAATGCACACTTTTAACTAAGAAATTCAGTGAAAGAGGGTATCAAAAATCTACAATTTCTGATGCCTGTCAGAAAGCTGAGAAAAAGTCAAGAGCTGGTACGTTCAAACCTGACAGTAAGAATAAAGAGAAACACAACTCAGACGAGGTGTGAGCATTATCACTAAATACACAAGGGATGCCAATGTGCTATATAAAATACCTAGTAATAGTATGACCTGTTCACCGCACTCTTCCCTTGAAAATTAATTTGTACTGGTATTAAAATACTATATTAATATAGAAGCAATCTAAAGTCCCATCTGTATGATTCTTTATTAAGACACTAGGTCACCCGACACGTGTTTCGACTTGATCGTCATTATCAAGGCTGACATTATGTTTCCCAGTAGATTAAAGAACCATAACCAAAATTCATTATTTACAATATTCCAATGATTATATATGTTACACATACCGATGTTGTAATTGGTGATGCAGGAGGTTGGAAGGTTGAACAACGAAGATAAAAATATAAACAAAAGAAAAATGTGCCCATAAATTGTTAAATAATAATAACATCTGAACTATCACAGTTTTGTTATGTTGGTGTGTTCAAGCAGCACCCAACAGTGACACTGCACTAAGATTGGAAAGTGATTTCCATTACCTTTGGATTCTTTAAGCAAGAGTGGCTAACAGGCCCATATGGATCTTTTTCATTTTTCAACATCTGGGTAAGTCAAAATCCATGCTTCTTATTAGATCCACATATGATATCAATTTAAACAGAGTAAGGATACTTATAGTATCTATTATTATTTTCAGAGTGATTAAATATCTGAATTACTTTTGATGGTCATGCAATTGGCGACACAGCACATATATCGAATGCGAATACGCTTCACAACGGTTGACATCCTTGAATCCAAAGTAACACACAACCTCCTCAAGGGTAAGGGACCTCAATAAGACAGAGCTTCCTTATCTGGATAGAATTACCAATCACATATGAAATATCAGAATCTCCTCATAAATAATTTAAAAAATATCTTTCAGCTACAGAATGCAACTATGCTAACATTTTGAAAAGCATTTGGATTGGTGTGCTTTCTAAGAAAGCCCAGTATACCTTAAATAGCAGATTTATCCATGAGCTACATGGGCATAACACATCTGATACTGCACTATTCCTGCACTATTGCAACATACTATCTTCCCATTGGTGCCCCTTTTCCAGATTATCGCGCATGCTCAGAATCCGAGCCACTGTCATTGCGCGCATGTCTATCTACAGTTTAACTGATCCTTCATGCATGCGCAATATTGTATGGTCAAAAATGAAAGGTAAAATTGAAAATTAAAAGTGTCATTTTGATGGATTCAATGATACAGATGGAGTTTTTTGGTATATTAGTATACACAGTTAGTGTGCCTGATAGATAACATTTTAAACACTCTTTGTAATAAGTATCATCCAAAGGAACACGCGGTCACAGGGGCTGCTGCAATAGCACATCAACATTATTTGGAGCATTCCAAACAGATTTATTCTGCGATTGCCTTTAGTGTAGTGTCTCTGAAATATATTAACATTTCCACTTATGGCTTGCTTTGTTAATATGAAGGAAAAAATCATAAGAACACATACATCTCATGATCCATGTTCAGCCCATCCTGAGTACAACGAAGTAAACAAATGCATTTAGCCTCTATTTGTCGTAACTTCAAAATAGTGTCACCACCTCTTCTCTAACTTTCATCAAACCTATGAATCGTAGCGATACCATTGGCTTAACTATAAGACATAAGTTCTGTACATTTCAGTTCTAGCCCTTCTAAGGGGATCCTATTCTCTCAATACGCTTAACTCCTGACACATCCTATACAATGCATGAACCCATCTTAATTGTATCATTTCAAGAATAGAATTATTACAATATTCAAATGTTGTGTTCTCACAACATTGTCACAGCTGAATCAATACATATTGGTGGAATATGCAAGCTGATGGAATTTCCACTACGATGGACCAACTAAGGCTTGACTAGTAGTGATGGAACCCAGTAATGACAATTTCCAAATGTTGACTTCTTACAATATTGTTAGTTACAATAGTACACATTGGTGGAATATGGAAGCAGATTGAATCTCCTATGAGATAGATTAACCACTGATTGAATAAAAATCAATAAAAAAAATGAAAAAATCAGCAGAGCCCTGTGATATCACGCGTCGTTCATCACAACATATAAACAACAAGATGGTGCCGAGCCCGCGTTAATGAGAGACAACATGGGATTCAACGCGCGGTTTTTATATGGTATGTGGTTGTTGGGCATTCAAGTACTGCATGAATCTAGAATGGTCATTTTGTCCACTTGCTATTATTAATATATTTCAGGTATCTGTACCTCAGACCTATTGAACAAGATTTAGAACTATTAGTATTTAACAAGGCATCTGTATGCCATTACCTTTGGATTCTTTAAGCAAGAGTGGCTAACAGGCCCATATGGATCTTTTTCATTTTTTCAACATCTGGGTAAGTCAAAATCCATGCTTCTTATTAGATCCACATATGATATCAATTTAAACAGAGTAAGGATACTTATAGTATCTATTATTATTTTCAGAGTGATTAAATATCTGAATTACTTTTGATGGTCATGCAATTGGCGACACAGCACATATATCGAATGCGAATACGTTTCACAACGGTTGACATCCTTGAATCCAAAGTAACACACAACCTCCTCAAGGGTAAGGGACCTCAATAAGACAGAGCTTCCTTATCTGAATAGAATTACCAATCACATATAAAATATCAGAATCTCCTCATAAATAATTTAAAAAATATCTTTCAGCTACAGAATACAACTATGCTAACATTTTGAAAAGCATTTGGATTGGTGTGCTTTCTAAGAAAGCCCAGTATACCTTAAATAGCAGATGTATCCATGAGCTACATGGGCATAACACATCTGATACTGATGTCATGGAACAATTACCACACAAAAATGTAAAATGTATGTCCTTAATGCCAACTCTTGCAAGCTGTCCACACACAATTCAGTGAAACAATGTTAAAAAAAAAGAATTGCAACCAATAGTGCACATTTACTCCACAGACAAACTGGACGTGCACAGTATAACAGTGCCTATGTGTCAACAAGACACAGCACAACTAAATAGCTTAGAAAACTCTATCTCCAACAAAGCCAGTTTGGAGACAATGTTAACATTGTGTTTAAACTGTAGAGTAGTGCTAAAGAGTAACCTTGACGTGGAGCAAGGTTTAGTTAATGGAGCACTTGGTACAGTTGTTGGCTTCCAGACATACCCATGTGACAACAGCATTCAGTTTGTTAACATCCACTTTGACACACTTTTAGAAGTTAAAAGGATAGGATGCTCAACAGCCAGATTCCTTCTTTTCAAAGACATGAATGTACACAGAGAACAGTTTTCTCTGCCTCTTGCATATAAAGTCACTATTCATAAATCACAAGGTCTAACCCTAGATCAAGTATTGATTGACATTGGCAGCACAGTCTTTAAAGAAGGCATGAGTTACGTAGCACTGTCACACCTACGTACACTCAAAGGACTATTTCTTGTCAATTTCTAGTCAATTTTGATGCAAGCAAAGTCAAGGCTGACATTCCTTGCATCATAGAGTACAACAGACTATGTGCACTCTACACACCCCATCTCAAAACGTACCCTGTTCCTCAAAAATGAAAACTTGGTAAAAGAATAATAGTGCAAACACATCTTATAAAGGATCTCCCAACAGTACAACCAAAGAAACTGAAAGCAGCTGCTACTCCATCAATTAGCACAACCACAGAAGGATGTAGTGAAAAGGCAAATGCATATCCACTGCACAAACAAAGACAATTACCTCTTCAAATAAAGCAAGTGGACTTCCATCAAAGGACTCAGACACAAAATCGTCTGGTCCATTAAAATGTTCCAACACAACTGGTGTAAATTGCTATGCAAATGTAGCAATCAATGTTCTATTCCAAATGCCACCAATTATTGAAAACATTTATTTAAACGGCACAGACCACTTGTATTTGCAAATGCATCTCCTTCATAGAAATGCAACAAATAAGCCTGACAACACGCACAGTGTCTCAGGAATAAGGCAGGAATTGGACTTCTGTGCATGAATGGTGAGATTCATTATAAACACACAAGAAGATCCACACGAATGTCTAATGTACTTACTACATGTACTGGAAAGCAAAAACATATCTATAAATGAAATCTTCCAAATTTCATACATGTGGAAACATAAATGCACTCTCGCCAGCCATATGACTCACAAACAAGTCCATAACGAGTGCTTTGTGTATGTATCTATACCTAACTGTGAATTCCTTCCATTTTAGCAGCTGGTGCAAATCATGGCATATTATGTGGTAATTGCAATTCAGACAATCGTTCCACCTTACAGATAAACTTGCATAGCAAATACGTACCAGTAGTGCTTTTATGATACAATGGTACCAAAAACAAAGTATCAATTGGCAAGAAAACCTTCACAACAGTAGGCATACTCTACCCATGGGTGCCACAACCACTGCAGGTTATTATACTGCATACATTAAAAAGAAATGTGGGCTGTTTGAATGCAATGATACTTCCATCACTCGGAAACAGAGATTACCAGCAAATCTTGCAAATGCCTACTTAATATTCTTGAAACCAAAATGTACTCAATGATCTACAAAGGTAGCATAGCCTACTGACCAATACCCACCAACAGATATGTAACTGCAAACGAAAAATAACCTTGCCCTGAAACTGGAACAACTTAGAATAAACCAACTGGCCCATGAGTACATCAGTTACGCTGCTATATAGTTTTTTTACCCAATGATTATAGTCACATAAACAACAACTGTGGAAAACACACACTAATATTGTTTCAACCATAGTACTTTAAAAGAAAAGTACTGAGTATGAGGATCTACAAACTGCCCTCAATGACCTGTAAAATGACCAGCCATTAGAATAAGGCAACAGCTGTCTAACTATGCCCACACCACTGCAATAAATACACAACTGCATGTAACTACACCCATAATACTGCAATAGCACTTGGCAATAGTGGAAAATGGAGATCTGCCAACAAAAATGAAGGTGCCTGAAAATATACCCAGGAAAACTATGAAACTGTAAACAGAATACGCCAACTGGTATCTAACTGCAACCATAATACTGCAATATTACTTCCCAGTACTACACAATTTAAAATCCACCAGCAAAAATGAAAGTTATTCTTTGGAAACCCTTCAAGACTTATTAAGTATCAACAACCAAAATAAACCAACTGGTATCTTGCTATAACTGCAGAATCACAATGTTACTTCCAGAGGTCAAACTGCTAAAATCGACCTTCAGCAATCAAACTGCTACAAAACAAACCTGCAACATCTTTCAAACTACCGATAGTTAGAATACGCCAACAGGTACCTAATTGCCCCCACAATTCTGCAATATTAGTTTGCAATAGTACAGTACTTAGAAAACACCAACAGCAATCAAACAGCATAAACGCATACTGTTAAACAGAGGAAACAGATAAACAGTTACAATACACCAACTGGTATCTAACTGCAACCATAGCACCACCACTTCCAAAAAGCAAAACATTTCAATTCCTCCTACTGCAAAGTGCTTATAACAGCAAGGCACATAGATGTTCACCTTAAACATTCCTGTAAGTACTACACACATCAATGAAACAGAGTGTGCAACATAACATCAAATGAATGTGGGAGGTTGTTTTATTAAAACTGCATGGATTTTATTTTCCACAGGCCCAATGATTATGCAAACAAACACAGGAACTGAGCACATTTTGTTTGAAGCATAGTACTTGTAATGTACTAATTATGAGAGGCCACAAAGTACATAAATGTCTGAAATTGAGTACAATACGACATTATGAAGTGCCTTCCCTAACATGTTATGTTTTCTTTTAATCGCAGATAATGAAACAAAGATTTCTCCTGCATTTTCACATACAACAAAGAAAATATGTGCCCACAGTGCCACAATATTCAAATATGCTATTGCCACTTCAATGGTATTCTATCTGTGTTTCAAAAAGGTATACAGTGCCTCTACAATATAGACAGTGAGTATATGCTTATTGGTGTCATGCTTCTTTGTAATCATCAAATTGCATTTCTATACACATGTGTGTGTAATCCATATGCCAGTGTCACATTCTTGGGTGCATGACCGTATTATGCTGCAGTGGTTGTGGCCAGCCCCTAGACTCTTGGGTGCATGGGCTACGGCCTACAGCCTCCGGCCATGCACCCAAGAGTCCGAGGCCTGGCCACAACCACTGCAGCCTAATAGGGCCATGCACCCAAAAATCTATCCAGAGCCCACAACTCACACACATAATCCAGACACCTGAGTCCCTATCCACTTCTATACACATACAATTACTCTTCGTGCAACCAGTGGACAGACTCTCATGCACCCAAAAGTCTAGCAGCAGCACACGAGCATCACAGCATAATACAGTTATGCACCCAAGATTCTACGGCCAGTCCACAACCATTGCAGCATAATGCACCCATGCACCCAAGAATTTCGCCACTGCCCACAACCCACACACAGAATACAGGCACCCAAGACCCTGTCCACCTCTGTAGACATACTATTACAGTGCTTCCACCCAATGTACAGACTCTACACACATAAGGCAAGCGTCTGAGAGTCTGTCCACTTCTGTACACATACTATTACAATTCTTGCATCCAGTGAGCAGACTCTCATACACCCAAGAATCTTGAGGCAGTCCAATAAGGCAGCTGCCACATGCCCTGGTCACTTCTGTACACATACTATTACAGTACTTCCAGTCAGTGGCCAGACTCTTGGGTGCACGGTGACTGCCATGCAGCCAAGAATCTAGTACCTGGCCACAACCACCGCAGCATAATACAGCCATGCACCCAAGAATCTGCCCAGTGGCCACAACCCACACACATAAACCAGCCACCTGAGGCCCTGTCCACTTCTGTACACATACTATTACCGTACATGCACAAGGTGGGCAGACTCTCATACACCCAAGAATCTCAGTCCAATAAAGCAGCTGCCACATGCCCTCTCCACTTCTGTACACATACTATTACAGTACTTGCAGCCAGTGGGCAGGCTCTTGGGTGCATGGTTCTATTAGCTGGCCACAATCACCACAGCATAATACAGACATGCACTCAATAATCTGCCCAGTGGCCACAACCCACACACATAAGCCAGCTGCCTGAGGCCCTGTCCACTTCTGCACACATACTATTGCAATACTTGCAACCAGTGGACAGACTCTTGGGTGCAATAAGTCAGCCACCCGAGGCCCTGTGCACTTCTCTACACATACTATTATAGTACTGCCATGCACCCAAGAGTCTAGTGGCTAGCCACAACCACCACAGCATACTACAGCCTATACAAACATCCTCATATCATCTACATTCCACTCCCCTACCCTAACGAAGCCTGCCTGCAGACACCAGATAAGATGCTTGCCTGAGGACCTACCCTTGAACTGCTGCGGTGTCCGCAGACTGCAGACTGCCACAGACACAACACAGTCTTCTTCCACCTAAACAAATAAATTGTATGGACCATCTTTCACTCCCCCAGCCTTTCCAGCCCCTCTTCCCAACACCAAATGCCCCAAAACATGTTTTCCAACCCTGTTCCTGGCTGCGCTAACCGCGATTATCTGCGGATATAACTTGGCGGGCGTATCAGAAAAATGTGATGTACATCACGCTTCTATCCAGCCAATCAGCAGGCATATGACCAATCGGAGTCCTGTCCGTGGAGCAAACAGGGAAATGAGTTCACGGAGCAAAGCCAGATATCACACATTTTTTGGCACCTATATTTTGCCTGTTTCAAAAAAACTACTGTATGGATTTACACCAAATTAACAAAAGCACACTTTCAGGACCAACCCACCGCTCCTGCCACATATTTGGTGAAAATCCATCCAGCGGTTTCAGCTGTAGGCGTAAGCCCATTATTTTTCCACTGCCTCTATAGGAAAAAAAAGTGGGAACC
Source organism: Ambystoma mexicanum (assembly GCF_040938575.1). Taxonomy (NCBI): domain Eukaryota; kingdom Metazoa; phylum Chordata; class Amphibia; order Caudata; family Ambystomatidae; genus Ambystoma; species Ambystoma mexicanum. The sequence continues at coordinate 64,322,417 of NC_090941.1, read as the reverse complement.
CGCTATATCTTTGCCCCCACCCTTAACAAAACCTCACCAAACTTACCATAAAAATCGGGAGCGGGCCCTATACTGTTTTTGCAAAGTTTGGTAAGGATTTGTCCAGGGGGACCAAAGTTATAAGCCGCCCAAAAAAGTGCTCTTCCTCTGAGTTCAGAAACTTAACCAGAACTACACGGCCGCTACTGCAGGCCATGTAATATAAATATATTTTTAAAAATACACCTATTCTTCCAGTACTAGGTGACAAATAGAATTAGATTAGTGCCTTATTCGTGTTGCCAAGGAAGGAATTACAAAACTCAGTTTGTAATACAGTGTTGTTTTATCCAGAAGTGTATCATGTCGGGGTATTCTTAAATTGACAGGATGCCCTTTTATAGTGTACAACAAGGGCAGCTAGAATAGCAGAACAGTAAAATGGCTACCCTAGTACAGTCTAGAAAAAATAAATGCTCTAAAGCAGTGGGGGCTCCAACCTTTGCGTTAGCAATAGCTGCTTGTGGTTAATGGCCAATAACCAAAAGCTACAGGTGGGATGGTGATGTTCATGAGCATGATCATTTGTGCTGAGACTTTTTGGGGTGGTTTATTGACTCTTTTTATAGTCCAGAGAGACTTAAAGATAATGCTAAGCTTGTCACTAAAAGTACACACAAGGGCAGAACCATAGTGATTATGGACATGCATAGGTGCACTAATGAGTTTATTTGACTACTATGTGATAGAAGTAGCAATTTACGCACTGATATCGTTTGCAACCCATACTGAAGGGAAATCATTGGGATAAAAAAGAACATGCTATGGCTGTAACATTGTAACAATACAGCAGGGCAGAGGAGCAAAAGGCTCATCCTTGATGGGACACATATGATGGAGATTTGTTGCTTAAGATCATAGATTTTGGTAATTCTGTCTTTAACAAATTTGCTGTAATAACCTTACATGTGCCTTGAATGAACTGATCCGCATCATAACCTTTGTTCACAATGACCCATCTTGAAGGGGGAAAAGGCTTGATAATGGTTTTCTCATGATTCTTCTAGTAATATTTGACATGTTATATTGTAACCGCACGACCCAGTGCCTGAGCTGCTTGGAGTGACGGTCTTTAGCCGCTCGACACACGCGCTTATCACACCGTTAAAGGCTTGCCACAGAATCATGATATTTTATTTAGTTGTGGGGACAACTAATAAAATAAGTCTAATATAAACAACAAAGGGCGAAATGGTTGAGCTGATGGCCTCCATTCAATATTTAGGTTACAATTTAACTAACATTTCCTCTTTGGCTATGTGGAAGGTAGTCCTCAAGAACAAGATCACACCTCTTGCTGCTCATCTGAAGAGAATCTTTGGGCAACAGTGAAGTTTTTCCATCATCGCTGCACTTAACTATTACTTGGGCAAGATTGAGCCACTAATATTAAAAGGGCATGATATGGCAGCCGTAAATCTGATCCCTTACCTTGATTCTCTCGCAGGGCCTAATTTGGAAGAAAGTGTTGTGTCTTTCCTCCCTTACGCCACAAATGAAACCTTATGTTGCTGCAGGCCTAACTTCACTGACGCCAGTTGCTTATATATTCTAGGATATTGGGCCTCATTATAATTTTGCCAGTCTGGAAAAAAGGGTGCTTGTAAGCTCACTGGCACCCTTTTTTCTGGACCGGCAAACTACGAGTCTGCCTGCTGGAGACGCAGTGCCCGACAGGTCTGACCCTGCCAGGCACAACAACCACAGTAGGCATACTTGTCACGGGAGCACTGGCACCACTGCTAATGGTGCCGGTGCTTTCGTGTTTCTACTCCCATAGCGTCCCATAGGACTCTACGGGAATGGGGATTAACAAATGTACCGACGCCTGACTTTCCGGCCGCTGGACTTGTAATAGCTGTAAGTAATTTCAATCTGGCACACACCCAAGTCACGCCCAGTGTGTAGTGCGCAATTGAAACCCTTATTTATTTTTATCTATAAGTTCAATATTCTGAACGATATATCACTCATATCATACCCTTCTCCTGAGACCCCCCCGGTCACACAGAACCAGGAATCAGGCTAGTTTGCAAAGGTAAATATTTATTTATTTATTTAAAATGTAATCTTAATATATTTTAATAGGTAACAACAATCACCAATGGGGTGACAGAACACTGAATAATATCTTTAATACACTAGGAATCAAGTAATGAGCACAAAGACAAATGCAGCACAGAAAAGAATACCTTTTTGTTGGTTGGGTATAGATGGCACTATGGTTAAAGGTTCCCCCTGCAACACCCCTCAACCCCCCAATAGGCAATGAATAGATGTGAGGAGAGAGCAGGTATTCAGGAATAGCACAAATCAAACAGAATATCACTCCCTCCTTCCCCCTTCAAACACAAGAGAAAAACAGAATTGACTTTTCAGCTGTCAGGAGGACTTTGAAATTGTCTTTGGAATTGACTGAGCAAAACACCAAATATGGTCAAAAATACTTAAATTATTATAACTTCCTATGCGAGCCGCTTTTAACAGTTGCAAACAGTCAACAATCACAAGCAATGATTTAGTCAGAAGAACACTTTTGAAATCTCAAAGTCCAAGTGGGCAATAAATTAAAGCTATTTCACATGTATAAAATTTCTCAGAATGTAAAATCGCAGCAAACTTTTTCTTATGGAATATTCACTATAACGGGAGAATCGCAAAAACTGAGGGTGTTATAAAGGTTTTAGTGAGAGTCGTTTTTGCAAAATAGGTGCGAGAATGGAAAACAGAAATGCACTTTGAAAATGAAAGATGGGTTTGATTGCGCTATATTATGACTAGGAAAAAGAGGATGTCACACATGAATCTCCACAGTAACGTGGCCGGCATAACCCTTCACGTGGTGGATACTCAATTTCTTTTTGGAATTTACTTGAGTTACTCAAAATCACTAATGACTTATGATTTTACAAAACAAATGAGAGAAAATCAGCACAAGAAAGGTTCTGACAATACTATGATTCTGAATTTACAGATAGGATGGGTTAAGATTGGGATAAAACAATGCAGAGATATTAGGGTCACTTTTCTTCCTATTAAAACTTACAAAATAAGTTATTAAATTGGACCGTCAGTTCTGGTCATGGATTGGATCTGGTCTAGGAAGAACAGCACATCAGGCACGGGATTGGATCAGCTAGGCCGGTCACCGGATTTGCACGTGATCAGCCCTCCTAGTCTGTGGGTATTTCAATCAGCTGGACAGCGAGTTCCTCAGGCAAGCATTGTGGTAGAAAGCCAGGGAATTTCTGGATACTAGTTCAAAAGGCCTTCTCACACCACAGCCACTTCACTGGGTTGCAAGAATAAGTTTGAGGATTAGGCCTTGCAGAAAGTCAATAGTTCTATACTGCTTTGCAAGAGTCTTGGAATCTGGATCTGGAAGGATGTTAAAGGCTGGATGTAGAATGCTGGATCAGAGTGCTTCGCCGGAATCAGGAAGATGAATGAATCAGTCAGTCCCTATGTGTTGTCAGCTGCCTCTATTTATCCTTTCAAATGTCATCACAAAATGGGTGTATGGGACGGCTTAGCTAAGCTTGCCTCTGTGAGCTGGGATTGGATCAAAACTTCATCTCCACCTTGCATTTCAGTGATTTGATCAAGGCCGGATGATGTCACATTTTATGGTTTCCTTTACAGTTCTTAGAAACCTCCCTTTAGCCATTGGTCTCAAAATCGAATTTTATACCAAATACACATTTCTACATTGGTCACCTTTACACAAATCACACACAAAGATTCCATATTTTTTGCAGCATCTGTTCCTCAAACCCGCAGAACTGTGGGATCTTGGTTCAACTTTCTACAGAATTTTCCTCTTTTCGCTATGAACACAATTTCCAAACTTTATGCAAATTTCCACAAATAGGTGTGTTTAACATAGGTATGTGTGTGTAAATTTTCACAATTCTAGGATTAATAAATTTCACATAAAACCACATATATTGCCATTCGTGTCCAGAACATGTCACACAGTTCTACCGCCTCTTAAAACGTGCAGCCAAAAATTAGACTAACAGATATGCCCTTGGTATATTTTTCACCACTTTGAATCACAAGTTATGAGTCTTTAAAAATTGTTCTTTGTTCATTCTTAACAGCAGACGGTCGCTTGGCTCCATCCCTTTGTCTCTCCTGGGAGTCCAGGAACATCCCCCTCCTTGGGGAAGTTCCTTCCAGGAGCTATGTATGATCCTCTCACGCCTCTGTTTCCTGGGCTAAAGGGTCTGCTTTTGTTCATTCTCTTTCTGTAGACAAAAGTCTGGGGTAACCCACAATTATATCTGCCGTGAGTTTCAGCTGAGAGAATTTCCCTCCCCCTGGGAGAAACCTCTTTGTCCACTTCCAAAGGGTTGCAGCTCAGCCAAGCTAATTCATTCTTACTTAGAAATCCAGGAAAAACGAAATTTGTTGCATCAAACATAAATACATTACTTTCTTAGCTTTAACTCTGTGGGATAAAAAGCAACTGAGATCTGTATTCTTTTTAGCCACAATCCTTTTTATGTTTGCTAATCCGGCAGACTTTTTAGTTTAGATCACTTTGAAGTTTTATCAGGAGCTCATCTGACAGCTGTCATCCACAGGTAGCCCAGGGTACTGCACACAGATTTTGACAGGGGCTGTCAGTTTATAGACAATCAGTTTTTCTGAAGGAATGTTTTGCTCTTCACATTAGGACTTTGTCTGTTCGCAATGCTTCATTAGATTACATGAATTTTAACGCCAAGCAAGAATGTTTGAATGTTGAGAAGTGTTGTGTTATAGACATTTTGGAGTTTTTAGCAAAAAAGCAAATGTCATTTCTAGGCACATTTTGGAGTTTCATTTGCAAAGCGCTGCTTCTCCCTCTGCACTCTGTTTGCTGGTCATGGAGCCCACTGGCACATTTTCTACAGTGTGTGTTTTATTCCACCACACATGCACCCTGGGTGTCCGGTTGTGCATCCATCTTTTTGTGTGTTTGAGAATGCGTTTTTTGTATGTTTTTGGTGCACACAAGAGTTTTGCTGCCATTGTTGCAGTTCCTTGCACCATACTATCAGAGTGATGCCGCATAGCATAGCGGAGTGGGTCAATACATCGCACAGAGCCCAGTGGCACCAGGAAGTCAGGCGCCGGTAAATTATTACTGGTCCAGCGGCAAACGGCCGGCATCACTGACAGGCTTACCGCTGGACTCCTAATAAGGCCCATTGTCTCCCCCACTGAATTCTTTGTATACTGACTTGCATCAGATTTGGGTAGAACATTCAGTGAAATTGGTTGTTCTGTATACAGACACCATGCATGACTTGCTGGAGCAAATTGACTCCTCAGAATTAGAACTCATAGGTAACCCATATGCTACTAAGAATAAACTCTTCAGGGAAGACTGGAGGGCGACAATGGATGCCATGTCTGCGTACTCATGCTATCAGGAGCATGCAAGGTTTCCACGTAAGAGGGGCCAATTGTCCCCGTATCTGAAGTGCCTTCCTTGCAAAAAGTTAAGAAACATCTACACGCGCTTCAGATTCAACCAAATTCACACCAAGAAAATGACCAAATAATTGGACAAACACTGCATTGAAAGGGGGAGGCTTAAACTCACTTTTGTGTCAGGAATTGGGGATGCTTCCCTTAACACCTCCTCACCTGATTCCTTGAATGAATCTTCTTGTTGCTCCGAGTCCTTCTTACTTCTAGGCTTCTTGACTTCCTTAGTCTTTCTTTCCTTTTTTTGATGTAGTAGGGACGCGCTCCCTCGGTGGCCACCGTGACCGGGATAAAATCCAGGTCCTAGGGACTCCAAAGGAGCACGCTCCTTAAACCAAGGAAAAAGCCAATGGCTAAAAAAAACCTGTGGTGTGGTAGTGTTCCTCTTGTTTGAATATGAATGAAGTAGAAGAAATGTAGGCAACACGATACCAAATCCAGATACAATGTCCCACTAAGTCTTTCTGTTATAGCTTCTTTGAAAAGACAGGAAAACAAGTTTGTAGGCAGCAGCTCCTCTCAATGGATGCCTGGAGATAGATCCGAAAGGACTGGCACCTCGAACTGAGAGAGGAGTGTGCTTGCAGAAAGTAAACAGAGCGGGAAGAAGGCTGGACAGAGGAGGAAGACAGAGCCCGGATGAGAAGAGGGAAAGGGAACCAGAACAGATGCCTGAGAGCGGGTAAACAGAAAAACAGATTCAAAGTAGAATAATTTGGCAAAGAATAGAAGCAAAATAAATAAACTAAATCCCCAGAGGAACCGAAATACAGAAACAAGGAAGTAGCGTTCCTATAACGGAGGAGAAAAGCTATGGTGCGCGAAAGTAAGTGAGAGTTCCCAAAGTGTAAATACCTGAGAAGAAGTACAAAAAAGTAACGCAAGTCTCTATGGAAACGAGGGACCCGCGAGGGACCCGCGAGGGACGTCTGGTTTCACCAGACGTCCAGAGCGGGTCCCGCGAGGGAACCAGGGAGCTAACAATGGGCCGGTCATAATCGGCCCGTTGTTAGCTCCCTCACCCATTCCCGTTGAGCCCTATGGGGGCTCAAATGGGAATGGGGAAAGTCCGGGCCCAGGTTCCCTGAGGGAGGAATTACCGGGCCCTCCAAACTCGGAATGGCCCAGTAATTCCCCATTCAGGGAACCCAAACCCGGACAAGGTTTTGGAGGCAGCCATGCCCTTAGTAAGGGCATGGCTGCCTCCAAAGTCGTAATGAGGCCCTGAATGTTTTTGGACTACTGAGTAAAGATATTGGGGGTCATTCTGACCCTGGCGGTAGGGGGTTAATGGCACCAGAAGGATGCCGGGCCGTTAACCCCCTACCGCCCTATTACGAGGTCCCTTAGCGGGTCCCTCTAAGGGCAGCTGGTTTTACCAGCCGCCCTTAGCGGGAGCCGCTATGGGACCAGGGAGCAAATAATGGGCCCGCTATTAGCAGGCCTGTTATTAGCTCCCTCCCCATTCCCATTGAGCCCTATGGGAGCTCAAATGGGAATGAGGATTTGTTTTTTGAATGGGGATTTACCGGGTCCTCCTAGGTTGGAATGACCCGGTAAGTCCCCATTCAAGGAACCTGGACCCCATTGTTTTGTAATTGTTCTAATACATACACTGATAATACAATAGATCACACAGATGAATTAACTGATGAAATCCGAGTGGAAATATATGGCTCACCTAAGCCATAGATATAGTGCAGCGGACGCGAGTTCACCAGAATTGGGAGCTTTTTCCTGTTCAATGGCTGTAGGATAGACCAGAAAACAAGAGAGTACGTTTCTTACACCTGAAAATCCACAAAACAGTTTTTTGCATCAAACTTAAGATGCAAATAAATGTGAGAAATATACCGGGGAGATACAATATTTCTAGCATTAGGTCTATTTTAGAACCCCTCTCAAATTATGCAGTTATTTAAAAAAAAAAAAAGTTTACCTCAAATGAGATCATGAATTTAATATAGTGAGATATGATCCAAACAGTAACATTAATGGAGATACAAGAAACAGGAACGATAGTCATAACTTTAGATGTTGAATCCTTACATATTAAATGTCAAGAGTAATACATTTATTTAAGCATAAGATATCCGGGCCCAACTACATTCAATATATATTACTATCCCAGCTCAGAGTCAAGATAAGGAGATCCCTCCTAATTCTGTTGAGCTATCAAAATGTTTACCTTTGCAAAGTCGCTGTCATTCTTGGAGCTCCTTAGCATCTTCCCTGTCCTCAGTGCTAACCCACTCCCAATCTCCTGCAAGCGTTTTCCTCCAATATATCTTCTGATTGTATGTGAAGTTCAGTTGATCCTGCAAAACCTAAGCCATAATAATGACATCTCCCTCACATCCCAGCCAAGGGTGAGGTAAGGTGACAACTTCTAAATCCACACAGCCAACAAAATATTGCTTTATGCAAGCACTGCCATTTTCGGATTCCCGTGGTCTCCTCCCAATACTACCCACTCTCTCCCAATTTCCAGCCAGCATCCTTTCCTCCCAGCTAACTCCTGGTTGGATGTGGGCATCGAAAGACCCTGCATGCCACATGTCCACACTACCAGTGGCTGCCTCACAAACCCACTGAGAGCCAAGGTAAAGAGACATTATCTAATTCTACAGAGCCACTGGGATGTTGCTTAGCAAACCTTCTGCATTCTTTAAATTCACTGGCCTCTCACCTATGCCCCAACACACTCTCAATCCCGTCCTGCAGCCTTTTCTCCTCAGCCACCCTTTAAGTGGAGATGCAATTCAACTGACCGTGAAAACCCTTCTACAAGCAGCAGCTCCCTCGCATTCCAGCTGAGCTTGATGATAAGGTTGAATTTCACTATAACTAGAGACTCCCAATGGCACCTTCCTGGGTATTTATGAAGGACACAAGCAAAAGGGGACACCTGATTGCCTGTTTAACATGTCAACCACAGCCTTTCTTGACGATCCATCTGCACTCGAATACAGACCCCTATTCAAGCAGGCAAGTGATGTCACCTTATATTTTACTCCGGTTGCAGCAGTCATATGTTTGATATTTTGCCTGCAGGCAGGTACAAACCAATCATTACCAATCATTAGGAATCCAGTTGTTCCACCACTGTATTTTGCACACTATACATAATTCATAGGTTGTGCTTCATGACTGTGCTCTACTCTCAGATGTCCCCTTTCTAGTTTATATTATCACTTCTACATTGTTTCTCATTCCATGTGTGCTTCCCACTGTGATTTCGCTCAGCGCTGATGTCCAGTGGTTGTGATCCAGGGCATTCATGCCAACCACGATCATTTGTTACCTAGGTTGTGCCTCATTGCATTTATTCTCCCTACCGACATCTTGCTCCTAGATGATGCCCACAGAATGCATTCTCCTCACTGGATGTGACCAGGGCCTTTATGTTCCACACTGTGATTTATTTTTACCTCAGTGGTGTTTCACAGAATGAGTGTTCCCCACGGTAATCTCTCTCTTATGTTGTGTCTGCTATTAAGTTATGCCCTTCTGCATTTATGCTCCCCACTGTGGTTTCCTTACCATTGCATATCGACACAGTTATTTTACTCAAAGTGGTGCCTCACTATGGTTTTATTATCAGGCTGTGCCCAATGCAAGTATGCCTCCTGCTGTAATTTCTCTCTTAGGTTGTGCCCCAAAGCATTTTTCCCCCCACCCTGACTTCACTCCTAGGTGGTGCCCCACTCCATTTATGGTCTCCATTGGTTGTGACCTGGAGCATTTATGCTCCCCATTGTGATTAATGTGTTGGTTGGGCCACACTGCCTTAATGCTGCACATTATGATATGATAGGATATGACAGGTTATTTATAACGCACTTAATACCCAGAGGTTTCTAAACGCGTACTTGGGAATCAAACCTGTGTTGCTCCATGTCGCCTTGCTTCCAAGGTGAGCACGTTGCCTCTGTGCTATCTTCCAGAGACAAATACTCTTCTAGGTGGTGTCCCACAACGTTTATGCTCACTACTGTAATTCTTCTTCTAGATTATCCCTGATCCTAGGTTGTGCCCCACTGCATTTATGTTCCCCATTGTGATTTTCCTTATAGGTGGTTGCACACTGTGATTTTCCTACTCTCATATCCTCAACTAACTGACACACCTCTAAATCTCCTACCATTGTGCTTTGCACACGTTGAATTCACACCTAGCAGTACCACTTTACCCTTAACTGATCTATTCTAAGGCTCACATCATAAACTCTATCACATCCGCCTGACAGATTGCCATCTGCAAGGGTGTGACAGCCCTAGCGTTTTTGACTTTTGTTATATAAAAGTCATATTATTTTACAGATATTCAGATAAAACACAAACCTAGATGTCACCTCCCAATACATGGGAACCGAACAACAAAACTCAGGACGTGGTACTTCCAACCTAATCTCATGAAAAACTTATGTTTCACATCTGCCTCCCCACCCTCTATCCAACTAACAACTCCGACCCCATGGCATGTGTGTTGACATAGCAAGAACAGCACAGGTGCTCTATATAAAGCGTATTTAAATTGCATTATTTTCTGGATGCAGAATGTCCAACAAGTTATTTAAGTTTTTTCTATCAATGCTACCCTCCTAGATTTCTCATCGTGGACTCAAGTGACCGAAGAGGATTGCAGAAAGAACTCATGTGCAACAAGGGTTGGAATCTCGATCTTGTGCTTGTGATATAAGTAACCAATACATACATTAGAGTCCTTTAGAGGTTTAAGAATGTGATCTCTGCAAAAGTATGATATGATATGATAAATCATTTATAACACACCTGTACACAAGTCTTTCTAGGCGCGACAAGACAAGGGTGGGAAGACAGAGGCAGGACAAAACAAAACGATCTTACTCTACCTTGTATCATTCAGATCATGCAAGTGCGATAGCCCAAGTGCAGCGGGCAGGGAGAAGGGGAAGTGCAAGGGAGAAGGAAAGGGAAAGTGCAATCAGGGCAGCATTGCTCAGTAAATGCAGCCAGGGCAGCGCCGCTCAGAGTAAGTGCAAGGAGGCAAGGGACTGTGGGTATACAGTTACAGCCCCTAATTGCGCGGTAGGTCTGGAGGCTGTACAATGGCGACTGGTCGTGGAGGAACCTGGTACCCAGTGAGATGCTGAGGGTATCCAGGTCACCAGTCAGTGCAGCAGACATGTAAGTCAGTAGGGAGAGAGAGAGAGAAAGCAGAGGTGAAAAGGACGGTATTGAACTGCTTTCGGAACTTCAGGTGGTCCGGTTCAAGTTTGAGAGGAGCAGGGAGGCCATTCCGGAGGGAGGCACCTGCAGAGGAAAGAGATCTACCCCCACTCTCTGCCTGGAGAAGCGTCTGACCCTTAGAGAGTTAGAGGTGGCTGAGCAGAGGGCTTGAGAAGGAAGGTGTTTTGGAAGAGAGAGTTGGATGCAGTGCAGGCCCCGGCCCCAGAAAGTCTTGTGGACGATGCAGATGATCTTTAACTTTATCCTTGCAGCCACCGGGAGCCAGTGGAGAGCTATCAGGGCTGGAGTGATACAGTCCTTGGGCTTGAGGCTGGGACAAGTCCAGCAGTCCTGTCCTGGTTTAGTTGCAGAGGGCAGAGAGTAGGGGAAGGCAGATTGAGAAAGAGGCTGTTGTAGTAGTCCAGCCTAGAGAGAACCAGGGCTCTGGAGACAGTGTGCATCTAGGAAAAAGTGAAAAAAGGAAGAATAACTCTGAGGAGGTTGAGCTGGTACTAGGCCTTCTTAGCAAGGTCTGTGATGTGAGGAAAGAAGGAGAGAGTGGAGTCGAAGATGACACCAAGGTTTTTGGCCTTGCAGGAAGGTGACCGAAGAGGGCTCAAGGAGGGCAGCCAGAGTGAGAGAGGGACAGCAGGAGCAGGGATCCGATTGAGATGGATCTCCATCATACTGTCATTAAGCCAGGACTCGTTGGAGGCGCACCAATCCTGAATCAGAGATAGACAGTCAGGAATGAGCCAGAGAAGAAAGACAGCTGAGTGTCATCTGTATAACACTAAATACTAGAGGAGAAGGTAGAGATAGTGGCCAAGTAGACATTGAAGAGCCAGGGTGAGAGGTTAGAGCCCTTGGGAACACCACATGTGGAGAGTGAGGTGGGGGAAGGAGGACAACCACTCTAGGGCCTGATCTGTGATGCCAAGTTTCTCACAGGGTCGATTGATCAGGATGGTGTGATTAACTGTGTCAAAATTGCCCACACTGCGTCGTCCGGGGAAGGCAGGCTGGAGCCCCTCCCATACCCCCACTCTGGATCCTACAATCCACTGCGTCTGCCCACCTACGCCTGCAAGGGTAAGGAATGCCGGATTGTCCCCTATACAGCCTCATTATTTGGCGCCTGATGCCTACTTCATCAGAGGCACCGTGTATCTTTTACCGTGTGCAAGTTCACGTGTGATTGTGAACAGTTTCGCTTGATCCCGACAGCAACGAGGAGAGACCAAGATGGGCGCCATCCCCGAGGTGTAGGCTACCTAGTCACAAGTGCAGCACCTTCCCGACGTTGCCATTGGCCCTCGTGTGCTTATCCTGTCGCTGGAAGAACCGGAAGGCGAAAGCCGGTGGCCCGCCCACCAAGGCCCGGCTCCTAAGGCCCATCAGCTGTCTGCGGGCTGATATCAGCTCATTGCCCACACTGCATCGTCCGGGGAAGGCGGGCTGGTGCCCCTCCCATACCCCCACTCTGGATCCTACAATCCACTGCATCTGCCCACCTACGCCTGCAAGGGTAAGGAATGCCGGATTGTCCCCTATACGCCTCATTATTTGGCGCCTGATGCCTACTTCATCAGAGGCACCGTGTATCTTTTACCGTGTGCAAGTTCACGTGTGATTGTGAACAGTTTCGCTTGATCCCGACAGCAACGAGGAGAGACCAAGATGGGCGCCATCCCCGAGGTGCACGCTACCTAGTCACAAGTGCACCACCTTCCCGACGTTGCCATTGGCCCTCGTGTGCTTATCCTGTCGCCGGAAGAACCGGAAGGCGAAAGCCGGTGGCCCGCCCACCAAGGCCCGGCTCCTAAGGCCCATCAGCTGTCTGCGGGCTGATATCAGCTCATTGCCCACACTGCATCGTCCGGGGAAGGCGTGCTGGTGCCCCTCCCATACCCCCACTCTGGATTCTACAATCAACTGCATCTCCTCACCTACGCCTGCAAGGGTAAGGAATGCCGGATTGTCCCCTATACGGCCTCATTATTTGGCGCCTGATGCCTACTTCATCAGAGGCACCGTGTATCTTTTACCGTGTGCAAGTTCACGTGTGATTGTGAACAGTTTCGCTTGATCCCAACAGCAACGAGGAGAGACCAAGATGGCCGCCATCCCCGAGGTGCACGCTACCTAGTCACAAGTGCAGCACCTTCCCGACGTTGCCATTGGCCCTCGTGTGCTTATCCTGTCACCGGAAGAACCGGAAGGCGAAAGCCGGTGGTCCGCCCACCAAGGCCCGGCTCCTAAGGCCCATCAGCTGTCTGCGGGCTGTCCGCGTATGGACGCGGTCTTGCGTGTAAATCTCCCGAGGCTCACCGTAGAAGTGTGGGACACATACTAAGGTAACCTGCTGCGCCCTAACCCAACGCCCCCTTGCCAGCACATCCACCCAGGGGCCCCCACCATAACCTATGCTGTACCACGACCTAAACTGAACAGTAGCCTACCTGCCCAGAATCAGGATTATCAGCAGCAACATCAGCAGTGCGCCCGACATGCTACGCACCCGCCTCAACGACTAGCCTGCCCACTTGCACTCAGGCTGCCTTGACTCGTGAACCTACTCTCACCACATTCTGCCAGAGACAGTACTCGACTCTCTCACACCATACCATCCAACCAGACTTCTGGCCCTAGTCACTGTGCCCTTGACCCACTGTAAGTCGAATTTAGATTCTGCACATTTTTGCATGACTCCCTATTTTATTCCTTGTGTAGACTCGTGTTTTTAGCCACTGTGCCTTATACCCACCGCATTTCGGTCCTAGATATTATGTATCCTAACCACAGACCTCTCTGATCCTAGTCACTGTACCCTATACCTATTGCATTCGAATCTAGATATTGTTCATTCCAACCACAGACCCCACCTATTGCCTTCAAATCTAGATATTGTGTACTCTAACCACAGACCCCACCTATTGCATTCAAATCTAGATATTGTGTATTCTAACCACAGACCTCTGATTTTAGTAATTGAACCCTATACCTACTGCATTCAAATCTAGACATTGTGTTTTCTAACCACAGACCGTTGACTTTAGTCACTGTACCCTATACCTATTGCATTTGAATCAAGATAATGTGTACTCTAACCACAGACCTCACCTATTGCATTTGAATCAAGATATTGTGTACTCTAACCACAGACCTCACCTATTGCATTTGAATCAAGATATTGTGTATTCTAACCACAGACCTCACCTATTGCATTCGAATCTAGACATTGTGTTTTCTAACCACAGAACGTTGACTTTAGTCACTGTACCCTATACCTATTGCATTCGAATCAAGATATTGTGTACTCTAACCACAGACCTCACCTATTGCATTCGAATAAAGATATTGTGTATTCTAACCACAGACGTCTGATTTTAGCAAGCAAACCGAACATACCGCGGCCACACGGCCCTTACGACTATGCTGAAAACCAAGACCCCTCAACCCTCACACCTGGCAACAAGCCTCCTCCTCACCATGGTATTCGCCTCCACTGCCGTATGTACCGCAGAGGACAGAAATATGAGACTGAGGGCAAGACTATCCCACCTCCACAAGCCCTCATCCCACAAAACCTTCAGAGGCTTTATCGACTCATCCAACAAACGCACACAATACCCCAACCCATCCCACCTGTTCCCCACCATCCCAACAACTAACCAGGCAACCCCCGAAAGAAGAACCCCAACCAAAAACACCAAACTCAATTCCACCTCACCTGCCAGCACCTTATCACTAATGGGAGCCCTCATTAACGCTAGATCCATGGTAGCTCATGCCACAGAGATCTCAGACACCTTAATTAATGAGAACCTGGACTTACTGGTCGTGACAGAAACCTGGCTCCGCGGGGCTGCAGGCCCTGCGATCATGCTAGCAGTACCAGAGAACTACCAATTATTAAGAGCCGACAGACCCACTTCCAAAGGAGGTGGCCTTGCCATTATCCACAAATCCAACCTACCAGTTAGGCTAACCACCTCCTCGCCATATCAGTCCTGCGAACTCCTGACAGCCAAACTCCAACTATCATGCAACCGGACCCTTACTATCCACGCTATATACAGACTGCCTGGACCACTAGGATCCTTTGAGGATGACCTAACCAGCATCCTATCCAACAATACTAAAGACCATGCACAAACCCTCCTACTGGGAGACCTCAACCTCGGCTTCAATGACCACACCGACAAACACGCCTGTGCCATAACCTCTCTACTTAATGACCATGGCCTGACACAAAAAGTCTTTGCCCCCACACACTCCAAAGGAAGGACTCTAGATGGGATTGCTGACCTAAACTGCAACATCAGCATCACCAACATAACTCCGCAATCTTGGACAGACCACCACCTAATCACATTCTCTACCACACTTGCTCTTATCCATCCCAAAATCATACTCATGGCCCCGCCACTCCCCACTAGGTGCAAAAAAGATATCACGGCAGAACTTCTTCTACCTCACCTCCTCCCTACCCTTGACAACCTAGACAACAACACTGACCCCACCTCGCTCGTGGATGTCTACAACAGTACGGTAACCAAAGCATTGGACACCATTGCCCCGCTCAAAACCCGAAAAAGCAAACAACTTTCTCATCTGAACAACTGGTTCACACCCCAACTGAAAGAATTAAGAATTCAGAAAAGAAAGTTACAATCAATCTGGCGCCACTCGCCTACTGAGGAGAACAAAACCAAGCTTACCAATCACTCCAAACTGTATAAAAAGGAAATCATTAACACAAAAAAGAACACCTACAATGACAGAATAGCTAAAGCTAAATCCGACACCAAGGAACTATTTTCCATCCTCCGCGAAATGGAATCACCTATACCTCAGAACGACAATACCCCTAAAGATAAATCAGCTCGCTTCAAATCAAAATTGCAAATAAAAAAGCCTCTCTACCCTTACCACCCGACCCACCCTTGGTGACCGGGGCCTCACAGCCGCCTCTTAACCTGACTAAAAACACCCCCAAACCTTTCATCTTCAAACAAGTAACTATACCAGAAACTCAAAAAATCATACACTCGCTAAAACCTTCCAACTGTAAAGGAGACAACTGCCCACCCCAAATTATCAAGGATGCAGCCAGAGATCTTGCCCCCTTTATCTCCAAGCTCATCAACGCCTCCTTCAGGTCAAACTTAGTACCCAACAACCTTAAACACTCCTGGGTTCTCCCCCTGCTCAAAAAACAAACACTTGACCCCGCCATTCCGACCAACTACAGACCGATCACCACCGGCCCCTTCCTTCTCAAAATCATTGACAGAGTAGCCTACTTGCAAATACAGGAATACCTGGAAACCAACCAGCTATTAGGCTCACGCCAATCAGGCTTCCGCGCCCTTCATGGCACCGAAACAGCCTTGATTGACCTCAAGACCAAAATTGACGAGCTGAAGGACAATGGAAAACCAGCTATGCTACTCCTCCTTGACCTATCAGCGGCCTTTGACTTGGTAGATCATGCAGTCTTATGCAATCACCTTAGCTCAGCCGCCCATTTCTCAAGTGACACCATAGCCTGGGTGCAATTCTTCCTTGCAAACCGTACAATCAGAGTCTTCTCCCCCCTGGCAGCCGCCGGTCCCATACAAGTCTCCTGCTGCGTTCCCCAAGGATCCTGTGTATCTCCTACAATGTACAACATCTTTACCAAGCCCTTATTCGACAAGTTGGACAGACTGAGTGTTATCTACACAAATTATGCTGATGACACTCAGATCCTCATCCCCCTTTCGGGAAACTTTACGGAAGATTCGGCCTTGGTAAACAAGATATATCTCCTCATTCAGGCATGGATGGCATCCCAGGGCCTCTGCCTGAATGACGACAAAACGGAGCTGCTAATCCTTGGCACAGAGACCGCAATTAAAAAACTTGACCCCAACTACACCCCCTTCAACATCGACAGCAATGTCATTAAAGTGATGCCTGCAGTCAAAACCCTTGGGGTGTATCTTGACTCTGCACTCACCTTCAAGAAGCAAATCAAGACCCTAGCATCCTCTACAGCGTATAACTGCAAACTAATCCGAGCATGCAGACCTTTCCTCTCCGAGACCAGCTGCATCACACTGACTAATGCACTAATCATATCCAGACTGGACTATTGCAACGCTCTGTATGCAGGATCCAACAAATACATCCTTGATAAATTACAAACTCTCCAAAATAACGCTCTAAGAGCAGCCATAAACATCCCATCCAGAAATCACATATCCGCCGCCAGAAGAAACATCCACTGGCTAAAAATTAAGGACAGGATTATCCTAAAAACCCTCTCCCTCACATCTAAATGCCTCAATAATATAGCTCCTCCTTACCTGACAGAAAGAATCACCAAGAGATCATCAAACCGTCCCACTAGAAAGGCCAACGCAGACACCTTAACGGTACCCAGATACAAAAAAAGTACCCACGGTGGCTCCAGCTTCCCGGTCATAGCAGCCCAAACCTGGAACAGACTTCCCCCCAATCTCAGAACTGACCAACCCTACGCGAGCTTCAGGCGCCAGGCCCTCACCTGGTTACGTACTAATGACATATAATCCGGACTGAACAACCTACCCCCCTCCTGACTATGCCACCTAGGCTCACCCTCGGGCCTCCTTCTTTTCGCACCTTGCCTTTAATGTTCACAACTTACCAACATTTGTAAATGTGTATCGACTGTTTCTATCTGTATCATTCCTGTAAACAAGTTCTCAAGTATTCATGTAATGTTTGCGCCCAGCTACCCTCGGGTTTGGTTTTGCGCTATACCAAATAAACAAATAAACAAACAAACAAACAAAAGCAGAGGAAAGGTCAAGGAGGATGAAGACAGAAGGAAGGCTTGACTCGAGATCAGTGAGCAGATCTTCACGGGTGATCAGGAAAGCAATTTACATCCCTCTTGTTTCTCTGAAACCAGACCAATGGTCATGGAGACAACCAACAGATTCAGTGTGGAGAGTAAACTGGAATATGGCCAGCTTTTGCAGGAGTTTGCCCAGGAAAGGATTGCTAGAGATTGGGCAATTGTTTTCTGGACAGGTAGCATCGGCAAAAGGCTTTTTAAGGAGGGTGTGTAGAAGAGAGTGTTTGAGGATTGTTTGAGGAGAGAGGGGAAAGTTCCAGTGGCAAACTAGTGATTGCTGAAATTGGCCAAGGCTGGAGTGAGGGTTTCAGGTCCTTGATGTTTCTAGAGGAGCAGGGGAGCACCTGTTTGGATGACGCTTTCATAGATCAGACTTGTCTAGAAACCTTGTCAGGTGTAGTCGGAGAGGGGAGGAGGAGAGGGAGAGGTGGCCAGAGGGCAGACGAGGGAGGTAGAGGGAGAGGAAGAGTAGAGAGAGGACAGGATAGAAGAGAGGTTAGCCCACTCTGAGAGGAAGAGGGCATCCTGTTCAGGTGGCCTATAGATGATGGCCACAGTCAGATAGATGCCAGGAGACACAGAGCCTGCAGACCAGGCATTCAAATGAGGAGTAGGCCTGGGTAGGAATGACAGAAACAGGGACCCACTCCAGAAAGATGAGAACTACTCCCCCTGTAGGCCTGTTGGTTCTGCGTTCTGAGAGGATCTTGTAGCCATCAGCGAGGAGAGTGGCAACATTTGAGACAGAGCTGATAAAGTTTGTCGAGGAGGTGGCAGATGCAGTGCGAGAGTTGAGAGTAGCAAAGTGGAGCAGGTTGCCACATTTGAAAGATTTCCGTGGTGGGGTACAGGCTTAAGGTATGCCCTGCGGAAGTGGTAGAGGGGCCCGTGAGGGGGTGGCTGTGGTATTAGGCTGTATATTAGGATGGTAATGGACCTTTTTAAATCATTAAGCAGACTGCTAGAAACCCAGTGTTTACTGAGTGTGCACATGTGGGCACTTCCTTCAATTATACGAATACTCACTCTGTCAAACACTTGTATCATTGGCTTCTGCTGTGACATTAGCACCGTATTTGGCTAATGAAGGCAAGGCTTAGGTTAAGTTTCCCAGTCCCAAGCATCTTATGTATTGCTTGCATCAAGCATATAGCGGTCACTGTATTGAATTATTGCATTGCAA
Organism: Ambystoma mexicanum; assembly: GCF_040938575.1. Classification (NCBI taxonomy): domain Eukaryota; kingdom Metazoa; phylum Chordata; class Amphibia; order Caudata; family Ambystomatidae; genus Ambystoma; species Ambystoma mexicanum. Next base: position 64,303,612 of record NC_090941.1, on the reverse strand, counting down.
AAGAATTGTGTATGTGACCCCCAACAACAGCTGGCCCTCTTCACTACTGCAGAGTCCCTGTTCACTTCTAAATAATCTAGTCAACCCAGGAATACAGTCAATAAAGCAGAGTCTAAGTAAAACATGTTTTGAATGCATTGGCTTAAGTCTGTGCAAAAGACATCCAGCTCAAAATGTACCATATGTTTGTGTGAGCATATGTTCCTTCCTCCGAGTATTCTCTATTGTGTGATTTATTTTGAAGCTCATAAAGATGACATCAGAGGAGGAGAGGAAGTGCAGAATTGATTGTTGAAGGGAGCCATCACAATAAGCCATCTAGGCTTGAGGAATGGATGGTGTATCCCTAAAAGGAAAAGGGGGATATAATGTCTCATGCAATGATGGTGTGTCACTCCATTGAGGATTGCCTCCCCCCAGGTGGTTGTTCCTCATAGAGCCGCCCGACAGTCAGGATTAGGTAGCGGCTGGCATGCCCTGACCACGTAGGGAGAGGCTACCGCCGGGAAAGGTGTGATGACATTATCAGATTCATCACAATAGTAAAACATTAGCTAAACTACTATTAGTAGTATTTTCTTTTTATTTTATTTTATTGTTTAAAACACAGGCCTAGCTTCAGAGCAGCAGAACGCTCTAAAAAGTTTGGGTAGCCAGCACTTGATCTGACCTCTTTTAACAGTAGTGCAGTATTGTGAGTTGAGGTCTGTGTGTCAGTATGTGTGTCCAATTGAATTAGTCCTTGGCCAGGTGTTATTGAAGGGCCTTGTTTTGAGAGATTTGCAAAATTTGAGAATTGTGGGGGAATTCTGAGCTGACAACGGGATCGGGTTCTGGAAGGTGGGTGCATGACAAAAGAAGGATTGTTTGTGGGTCCTCTCTTTGTGGATCAGTTGTGAGTCAAGCTGGTTGGTTTATTTTCTGCACAAGGAGCGTGTGCCACCAGATACGTGGAGCTAAACTGCCAGGTACCACGCTGTGCTACTCATGACTGCATTGTAGATGACATATGCAGTCTTGCACAGTGGCCTGGCCTGGAGAGAAAGCCAGTGGATTTCACGCAGGTTGGAGGTGATTCAGTCACATTTCTGTGCTCCCATAATAAGGCATGCTGCAGTGTGATGGACTGCTTTTAAGAGAGCCAAATGAGCAGCTGGGAGCCTTGTCAGGAGAGCATTTCCACCAAAGATGTGCGAGATCACAAGGGCCTGCACTACGATCCTGAAGTCCTAAGGGTAGAGATTCAGTGCCAAGCTGTTTAGGCCTTATTGGCTATGTGTTTCTGGAAGAACAAGCTGCTGGCAATGGTGAGGCCTAAGGATTTTGCTGAGTCCAAGAGCTGTGGATCAAATCCTTCTAGGCGCATATCAATGAGCCCTTGTTAGACAAGTTGATTTTTAGTAGATGGACCGATAAGGACAAATTCAGTCTTGGATGGGTTTGGTTTGAGATAGGCAGTCAATAGCCTGGGCTGGATTATGGCTAGGTAATCCCGGAAATTAATGATGCCCTTCACACTATTTGCTCTCTTGTACAACTGAGTATCGTCTGCATTTCGGTTGATGGCTATATTGAGATCTTTAAGGAGAGTCCCCAGAGGCTCCATAAAAAAGTTAAAGGGGGGACTATGCAGGAGACCTGGAGTCAGTTAGAACGTAATGATTTCATCTGGATGGCCTGATGTCTGCCTTCGAGGTAGGAGGTAAACCAATTTGGTGCAGTGCCAGTGAATCCCATCCTGTCAGCAAGGAGAGAGAGGGAAGGATGCAGTGGTCGATGGTATTGAATGCAGTCGAGAGGTCGAGGAGGAGGAGGACGTATGAGTCTCCCTTAGTCATGATTTGGAGGGCATCATTCACCACCTGGAAGGTGGCTGTCTCGATGCTACACTGGGTTGGAACCATGACTGATAGTCATTAAGGAGGTTGAGTTGTTTGATTCTGGTGAAGAGTTGCATAGCAACTATTTTTTCCAAGATTGTGTCAATAAGTTTGTAATGGGCCAGTAGTTGACTAGGTCATCTGGATCGAGGGTTGTTTCATTCAAAAGAGGTCAAATGACATCAGTCTTGAGGGTGTCCGGGAAGGACCCTTCTGTGAGGGAGGCATTGATGATGCTGGGTAGCGCGTTGAACTCCGGGTGCATCAATTGTTTAATGATGGAGGCTGAGAGTATGTCGTCAGAGTAAGAAGTAGGTTTAAAGGAGGCAATCATTTTTAGGAGTTCTGGGGGTGAGAAGCGAAAGAATTCAGTCCAGAGGGGCAGTGTGTGTGCAGCGGTGCAGCTGGCGCTAATTTTGTGAGATGTTGATTCGATGGTCTCTCGGATTTTGACTATTTTTTCTATAACAAATGTGTTGATTCACTTTTCCGGAGTTGCTGGTACCTTAGGGTCAGGTGAGGGTTTGCTACAATGCTTTATGACTGCAAAAAGGGCTTCACTGCAGTTAGAGACTGACGCAATGGTTGTGGAGTAGTAAGCAACTTTGGCCTTGTTAATCACAATCCTAAATTTGGCATGGAGAGATGTACGGTTGGGGAGTTCTCCTGGGTTATGGTTTTTGCACCACTGTTTCTCAGGGCTCTGATTTAGCATTTGCTGTGGTCTAGCTCGGGGGTGTACCAACATGCGGATGGTTTGGTCGTAGTCTGGCTAGTTTTTACAGGGGCATGATTGTCCATCAGTTTCATAGCAGAGTTGTTGATACAGTTAGTACTACTACTAAAAGTACTGGTAGCACTACTACCAGTAACAGTACAGCTACTAATACTATTACTACTACTATTACTACTACTATTACTTCTACTACCACAACAGTGCAACTAGAAGTACAGTAGTGGAATTGATAGTACTGCTACTTTTACTGATACTACTACAACTTCTACTTCCAGTTGTAATCATAGTAATATCAAAACTAATACTAGTACGACTGAACGTGGTAATTGTGTCAATTCTGATACTGTTAATATTACTAATATGCTGTCTTTGCTACTACTGCTGGTAGTAAAAGTACTACCACATGTAGTATTTCCTAGATGTAGTGCTACATCTACTACTAGCAGTAGTAGCACTGTACTGTTGTTCATAGTACTGTAACTTTTGTTGATTGTGATAGTATTATATCTAGTACTTCAAATACCATTACCACAACCAGCATTAATAGCCACAATATTAGCACTACTAACAGCATCAGTAGTAGCACTACTACTACCAGTACTAGCAGTACTGGCCATACTAATACTTGTTCTACTGCTGGCTTTAGTTTCATTAGTACTACTACTTGTAATGCTAATACTACTGCTATCACTGGTAGTATTAATTATATTAGTCGTTCTGGTAGTAATGCTATTTTTGCTACATAAACTTTGACTGATAATAACATTATTCCTTACAATATCAGTGGCACTATAGCAATAGTGTTGCTTATACTTTGGGTAGTACTCTTGTTGTTGGGGAACAATGTGTAATTAAGGAAAATCGTTGGTATCAACGAAAAGACAACACAAACGTTTACTTTTTCCATTTTCTGCCACAATGGATTTGCAGCCTGAAAGTCCTTTCTTTATCTGATGTCCCAGCCGTGGCAGGGGGTTGAATGCAGGTCACAGAACGGAGGAAACAGTTTGCACGAAAAATGCTTACATAAATGTCGAAAATAAGATAACTGAAGAGTTCACAGACGATAAAACATTCACAGTCAAGCAGTGGCTTCTCTAGAACACCCACTCAGACTCATCCACTTAACAGCTCATGATAGGTACATTGTGTTTATGTTTATTTTAATGTCATGTGTCTGTCAAAGTGTTACACGTTGCAAGCACACCTATCAAATAAATGCATAAACAAATACATTTTTGCATGACCTTTAACCATCATTGAGCATGTATAGCCCCTTCTCATCTGATGTGCTCTGAAGTTGCACTAATACCAAGGTCTCGGTCTGATAAGTACAGTGGGCACGAAGCAGCCCGACAATATGCTTTGATGTTTACATCCCTGTGTTTTGTTCAGCACACAATTTGCAAAAAAACAGCATAGCACTATCCTCACTTTCTCCTAGCACTTGTGATTCCATCCTGATGAATGCTTTTTCAGCACAGGCCTCAAATGAGGTGGAGTGATAGATTTGTTATAGTGCCAAATCTTGCAAAACTTTCACAAACACCATTAATGACAACTTTAAGGTTTCCTCAACCCAGCCTTGCTTGTAGCACACAGCGAATCTTTCCAAGAGAATTCCGTGATTGTGTGGGATCCTGGGGACTCCAAAACAACACCCGGAACCATCTGTGGGACTGGGGGCATAGGGTACGGTTTGGCGAGGCAATGAGAGCCACTGATACTCCCTGTGAGATTCCCTGGGCTCTGTGGGGGTTTTGGGCCCTACAAAAGGACCAGCTCACTTTCATACTCTCTTTGTGGGTTTTGTTAGGCTGTAATATCAGAAGTGAGACAACATGCTGGGCTGCAGCGTGTACTTTAGAGTAGGTTTTTGAAGATTTCATAGGAGTATGGTACTTCTTTTGCCAGTCCATTAGAGGTTTGTCCTTAACAAATTCTATTGATCCACTTTGCTTTGTTTGTGCAACACTTGGACAACCAGGGTTAGTGTGACGTTTTCCATTAGTTTCCCTTACAATGACTTTTATCAATAAAGAAAGCATAACACAAGTTGGATCCATGTGATTATTGCGTTGGCCGAAAATGCACTTTTTTATTTATTTTTTATCCCTTTACAACACCACATATATATGCAGGAGAAGACACCCGCACCTCCCCCCCATATTAATATTATATCCTATCATATATATGTGGTGTAAGAGGGTAAAAAAAAAAAGTCAGCATTTCCGGCTGTCGCAATTGTCAGGTCGACATTTTGGTACGATTCCCACAAGTTCCCTTTTGTATTCCCATTTGTGAACCTAAAACTCCCGTTTGTGCGTGTGATTTATAGCAAACTTTGATCGCTTTATTCACCTTCCTTGTATGTCTCAGATCCTTGTGTAAAGCCATTTCTTTGTCCAATGTGGTTAGTTGTCTTTGCAATTTTTATCCAGTGTTAGTCTTTGCCAAGAGACCCGGCAGGGCTTTGTATTTGGAGGGAGAGGTTGAAGGAGGTTCATTTCTGTATGAGGATGTTAATTTCCAGGTTTTGGAGGACAAAGACACCCCTGTTGTGCTTGTGGAGGCTGAGGCCACTTGCCCACAGTCACAGTATGTGGTACCTAAGGAGGGACACTTTGGAAGAATGGTGGAAGAAAGAGAGGAGGCATGGATGGCAATGGAAGTGTTTCCACTGTCATAGGAGAGTTAGGCAGATGACTGGGAGGACGAGAAGACATGACTTATGGAGGGGGGCATGCAAGTAGTGTTTGTGCCGGAATTGGTGAAAGGGGCTTGCAAAGTGCTTCGGAGGATTGGGATGCTAAAGCCCACTTGAAGTAGTACGAGGAGCATTTTATCTGTGAGTACACTGCAGGAATTGCTATACAATACCTTAATTGAGATTAAAGTAGGGGAAGATGTGGTGGGAATTCTGCAGGGAGATCGTGCAGCAAAGATGAATTGCTGCCTGGTGCAAGCGGTGGTGCTGCAGGAGATGCAAGAGCAAAAGATGTAAGAAGCAGAGGTTGTGCCCCACCAGAAAACTGAGCATGAGGTAGAGACTGAGGCCTCTGCACCGGTGCCTCTCTTACCCAAAGGGTAAGGCAGGCACAGGCCTCCCTTGTAAAGTTTCAGGACGACACTGCTCACCTCATTATGTGACTAGGAGCACGTTAGGTTGACAGAAGGGAGGTCTGTGAGGGTGGAGGAAAACACTGTAATATATAACTCAATAAAGATGCCAGTAAAGTGGATTGTGAAAAGAAGGGTTTCTCATTGGGAACCACCCCAAAGCACAAACACACACAATGGAAGCATAATGTGAATAGACCTAATGCATGCTTATCAGATTACCATGCCCTTTCCTACTTCAGCAATGTGGGAGCGTGTGCAGATTTGTTACAGGAGTACACAATTGTTCAGTAACACTCTCTCCGAAGTAAGCAGTCCCCCAAAGCACCACCACCCTCCATACATACTGTGACATTGGCAACATACAGCAGCAGGCGTTTTTCTCAATACTGACACCCGTTCTCCAGAGATTGTTCTTGCTGGTGGTAGCCTTGTAGCTTGGTCCAAAGGTGCTGGAAGGACTGCAAAATGCATCATTCTCACAGACATTGTGTGCACTTTTAGATGACCATCAGTTGGGGGGTAAACCTCACCTTACCCTCTTGTGGAGGAATGTTTGAGAATAGGGAAAGAGGGTAGGAAAAGGGCAGTTTCAGCAAGCACTCTTTGACTTAGAGGGGAGTCCCAAATATTGCGCACAGCGGTTGTCTACTTACGCAAAAGGATCACTCAAAACACATTGAAGAAGACACTTCCAAAGACTATTGGCTGTGGAAATAAATGGAACAATGCTTCACACTGGACGTTGCCCCATTGTCTGCAGATTGGAAAAGGGAGTACAAAAAAGTTGATAAAGGAGTTAAAGAGTTAATCAGAATTAAAGTAGGTAATCCATAATCACACTACTGGACTAAATATTGGGCCACCATAGTACATGGTTGCACACTTGTGAGTTGTTAGACTGGCATAAACATCTCGAATGGCAGAAACCTTTTACATTTTATTCCACCTGATCTTACATATGTTCTGAATGAAAGTGCTGCCAGCTAGGGATCACTTCCTTTCTTTATTCAATCGTCTCACATGCTAGGGCAAAAGTACAATGTGTATTTTGCACTGTGGAGACTTCTGGGCAATGCCTTAATTCACCACTAATTAAAAAATCAATAGTAACTAGGCTTACAAAGTAGATGCAGTAATGTATCTTTTTGAACAGGGTGTGAGGTGATGTATAGGTTATAAAAGAACTATTCTAGTAATAGTGCTTGGGCTTCATACTTTGTTGGGCTCCACATTTGCCTTTGATGGTCTTGGGCTGATGGGATTTCAAGAGCTAGTTTTCGTAGAGGTTTTTCATTTTGAATAAGGGCAAGAAAGCAGTAAATGGCATGTAACATGAATATTCAGTGCACCAAACTATTGCAGATGGAATTTGCATGTTTCTGGATGTCAAGCTCTCGTAGTGCAGTGACTACATTTTATCAAAAATGTTTATGTTTGTAAATTCAGTTTCACTGGGAGAATTGAAAAAGTTGCCAAAGGTAGTACTATCTACCCTGTAGGAAGGCGGCTTCATGTTCATTACTGTGGTACTAAATTGAAGATTGAAGGTTTAGGGCTCAAGTACAGAACAGAAATTAGCAATGAAGGCTAAAGGCATCCATAGATATGACAGCCATTCACTTTCAGTGTAATCCGTCACTAGAGATATGGCACAACGCAAGGTTTTAAGGGATGTCAGAATAGACAGGACGTGTGGTTACTGCATCCTGAGGGGATTGGGGGGGGGCGCTGCAGTAGAGATCTTCTGCGCTTATCCAAGTCGTATGCATGGTTTTTCCCTGGCACTCACTTACTTTGCACAAAGGATGGGTGGTGGTAAAATGTGATTCTTGGTCCTGCTAAACCTTCCAAAGGTTGGGCCTTCTTACTTGAGCTAAAAGTCGTGTTCTCCTTCATACACATGGGGGCTTTTGTAGTGAAGCGACAGAGATGGCTAGCAAAAGCACATTTTTTGCACTGTCAACTTTGATAGGCTGTCTTAGAATGTACAAGGGTAGAAGCATATTGTTGCCTTTTCTTCTGTCTCAGTACCAGTGGCATTGTTCTCATCCCTCTCATTCTTACTGTCAATGGTTTCCGAAGTGATTTAATGTAGCTTGGAATTAGATGGAAAGAAAGTACAGTTTCCTTAAGTGATGGACACTCTCGTCTCCCTGCACACTTGTATTACTGTCGACAAGGACAGGCAAGATTCTATCTAATTAATTACAAAATCAATGTTCTGTTCATGTTACAAAACATCTATAGGGATAAGCATTTAATAAATCAATATTTAGTATGGAATAGGTTTTTTCAATACAATAACGACAAACATTAAATCATATAAATAGCTCTATGCGTTTCGGGAGATTCGGGAGAAATAATATTCTCAAGACTCTTCAAAGTTTCAATAATATTTAAAGGTTAAATTAAAGAAGTATATTCAGTTTATTTTGTTTTCAAGCCTTCTTTAAAAAAAATCAAACTCAAATATATAGCAATTCCCATATAAAGTCAAAAAGTTTATCACGTGGCTAGCTTATGCATGGGCCTTCTTCCAATCAATTGCCAAAGAGGATTATTTTGAAAAAGAATATTTGTCCACCTCGTAATATGAAATCACAAACCGCCCTCTAAAAAAAGGAAAAGGGCTAATGATTAATGCAAATACATTATTCAGTACAACAAATGTGAGCAACTAAGTAATTATGCTTACCTGTTCATCCATCTAGGTAAGGTAACTAGTTAATGCTTGTCTTGCATAATCAATTCTTAATTAGATTGCATTCAATGATGAGGTTCAATCACCACCCTTTAGAGTCAAATGTCCAATATTAAGGATATATAAGAATCTGTTAAGAATCTGTAGTAGACACAGTTACAACTCGAATTAAAAGAGACTACCATTAATGAAGGTGGTGTTTTTTTTTTAATAGATAGATATCAAAAGGTAGGTTTCACCAGGAGGTATTCTGTCTTGTGGAAATGTTCATCATGGTGGTGTGTGAGAACAATTAGATGATACAATGTTCAAATGTCTCATTCATATTGGTTGCCTAGTGTGGATACAGACAGTCTATTCTGTCCACATTATTTATTTTTTATTTTAGTGGACCTTTGCATGGTGCCTATACACAGGGGTTTCCAGGTGCCACAAGACAGCAAAGGGCGTGGAGGGTGAACAAGGGAAATCATAAGAATATAACAAAGAAATGGTTATATTGGTCTTGTGACAATCCTACCATGCAAGTGCATGAACAAGGTGATAAGTGCAGGGGCATGGGGGGGTAGATGGAGAAGTGCGGAAGTGGGGTGCTCCATGGGTGGGGGCGGGCAAGTGCTGGTTCGGCCGAGGAGGCAGTGCCAGGGGAAGGAGGGGAGGATGAGTGCCGTGGACAAGAGCACTAAGTTGGGATAGTCTGGGAAAGGGAGACCAAGGGTAAGTGCTGGCACAGGATGCTGGGGGCGACTAACGGGGGGTGGTCTAGCCCTTGTATGACTCTGAAGGGCAATAGCCCCCAGTCCCAATCAATGATTAATTAGGTGCTAGGTATTTACTCGTTAGACAGGATATACTCATTGTCTTTCAGCGATCTTTCATGGCATCTCCATAAAGGTTTCAACAGGTGTGATTCTATTATGTGCAAATGTTTCTTGTGGTATATGGGTAATAGAATAATACAAAGTTCAAATGTAGTATTCTACAGGATTATTTAGTGTGGATACAGAAAATCTAATCAATACACATTCAAATAATGGTGGTGGGTATTTACCCGCTTTGTAGGATGTTTCTTTGTCCTTGAGCCAAGAAAAGTGTTTGCAGGCAACCAGGCTCGGCTGCTGCCAAGCATTAGGGTCGCACAGCCCCCTGTCTGATGCTTGCAGCAAGTACAGACCAGTGAGCCACCTGATCCTCGGAATGTGGAAACCTAACACTAAGCATTTCATCCCTGCTGCTTCATAGGTCTGGGGACCACTGCTGGAGTTTTTCCTAGCCCTCACTCTACTCTGGCTTTCCGTGGAGGAATGAGGAGTTGTTCCCTCTTGCGTATATGCACAACATGTATTGATCATCTGTTGCGCAGAGGGTTGGGTGCTGGGGTGCTTGGGGAATTCAAACTAGGGGTGGGCCTGCAACCTATGCCTCTGTTTTCAATAGACTTAGCAAGCTGGCAGACAGAGGCTTGGGAGGATAGAGGGACTGGGTGATGCCTTTGTGGTTCTTTTGCCACAGAGCCTCCCTGACATCCTCAGCTGCCCGGTGCCATGATACTTTATCTACGACCTGTAGACGGCTTGAACATTGCTAATATGAAAAGGGAATCAGTGAACCCTTTTGGATAGATGTGCACATCCATGATCTTCAAACACTATTAAAGCTTTGATTTCTTTATGTTGCTCTTCATTGCCAAAACCTCTTCTTCGATGACAACAGATGTGATTGTGGGGTTGCCCCTTTAGGTTCCCATTCTTTATATTAGTTAAGTTCATTTTTATTAGTGCAGGATACAGAATTTACAATAGAAGCGACCAAGTGAAAAGGAACGTTCATCTCATGAGTGTAGCTTAAGTCTCGATGACGTGCTTTTGGCACGTTCATTGAATTTAGATCATGCCAAATATTATTGCTTCAGGGGAAGCAGAACTTGTTGCATTTAGGTTTAACGATTTTTCATCACTTTATGGCATGTTATTAAGTACAACAGAAAAGGAAGAAAAAGCACGTCTTTATTTTGTACTGATATTTATTCTTGCATCTTTGATATTAAAGAACGTGAAAGATATTGATTGATATGCTACAAAGACACACATTTCAACCAATGCATGTTAGTGATGCTATCAAGTCCAGTCCAAACAAGCACTGGAGGGGCTAGCCTGGCCATGCACTAATGCAGATACAAATAATGCATACTGATGAGAATGGATATTTTCCTAAACGTGTGGGATGTGCAGCTCTGTGTCTTTACTGATCATTTTCACTGATCTTTAATAGAGACTCAATGCTAATATAGTTTTAAAGAGTAGGACCTTTATTGTGTTGTGGATATGCTCTTAATTGCCCTGCAGTATGTACTCACCATTCATTTTTGATAGTGGAGAAGCCCTTCCTTACATTTGCAAATGGGGAGACTTTCTACCCCTGCAGCGTGGAATTTTGCAAAACCTTGCATTTCACTAGCCTAAATGTAAATATCCTGGCTGTTCTACAGGAATTCAGTATGCTGACCATCTTTTTTCATCTGTCATTTATAATCAGTTGCTGCTCATGCATGTGATAGCTAAGCATAACAAGAAGTGTTGCATCTTTTCATAGCACTGCAATCAGGTCCATTACCCGACTCTGAAGTGTGACCCTTTGAAGAGGATATTTCACACTTGGTTGAGTTACTGCTACACTGATTTTGACTGCTGCAGGTACAGCTGATTTGTAAAATCATGCAAAGTCTTTTTTTCTATTTCCATACTCTCGAATATAGCAGGGACAGCCTGCAAAAAACCGTCCAGATTAAAAACAATACACGTGAAATGGAGGATTACCTGAGCAACACATTAGTTAGCAGGTTTGTGTGGTCTGTTTTTTAACTAGAAACAAAAAGTGTGTCTCTGCCTGATAAAAAAAGGTACACCAATCCCAGCTGTACATTTTTCAAGAAAGGACCTTAACAAGATGAGTTGGGCATTATTCTAACAGTAAATCTGCCGGAATACTGGCCAACAAAGTTACTGTTACCACCACTTGATCTGGCAGATTTACCGCCGGATTACAAATGGTGTTGGAGGTGTTAGTCCCCATTAATTTGGAGTCCATAGGACTCCATTGTGGATTTCGGCAGAAATACTGCCTAAGTAATTCTGCTGATTTTGCTGACTTTTCAGCGGAAATTGGGAGGATTTACCTCCAGCATGATGCCAGAGGTAAATCCCCCACTCCAGGGCCAAACTTGTAGTACGTTGGAGTGGAAAAAGGGGTGATAATGCAGACACTTTTATCCCACACCACCATACTCGTAATGAGGACATGTGTGTTATTGTAGCTGCTACAGCAATCTGTGTGCAATCTACAAGTCACAAGTTTAATTTGCTACAGATGACTCAGTCTTGCATTCTTCTGAGGTTGATAAAATGTGTTTCATTGAATTTGGGTAATAGTAATGGTTCTTGTTTATTGAACTGCAGATCTTCAAGAGTGCAGTTGCGAACACTATTCAAAACAGCATGTTCGCTAGTGCATTATTTAACACAGGCCAACCACACCAAAAGATCAGAAATCGACTTTAGAACACAATAGTCCACATAGCAGAGCAATGAGCCAAATATATATTCAAAGTGTGTGAGAATTCCATCTTTCTTTACATTTCTTGACTTTGGCTGCCATACAAAAAAGGAAACTATTGAAACATTGCTCTAAACAACAGAGCACCTTTTCGGATTTGAGTGGTGGGACACTGCAGATCTTGCTTTCGTCGGTGTCGGGCTGGTCAGGCACTGTCGACAGTGGTGTAATATAATGCAATTGACATTTGTATAGAGCCTTTCCCCATTGGTATGGGCTCAACGCGCTGTGGGTTGAACGCCCTCGGGGGACCATGGTCCAAGTATGGGAAGATTGAATAAGAGAGTTATCGGAAATGGGTGTGCATTTTACCCGATATTAAAGTAATTAGGGCTGGCCAAGTTCCTGCTAGTCATCCATGTTGAGCAGGCATGTTGGTGGATGCAGAGACGAAGTATGGAGAGTATGCCAAAGAGATGATATATGTGCAGCTAGAACACATTTTATCGTGGGGCATAGCTGCATTCCAATGGCTGAGGTGTTGTACGAAACTAATGTATGTGATGCAGGAGAGACATTTTGTATGCAACTAGACCAGATTTTATCTTGGGAATAGCTGCATTGTAATGGCAGAGGTACATTGTAATGGGTTGTTTATAACACACTTAATTCCCAGAAGTTTCTAAGTGAGGATCCGGGGATCGGACCTGTGTTTGCTCAGCCTCGTCTTGCATTCATGGCAAGCACATTGCTCCTGAGCCATCCTCCCAAGACTGTTGAGCAGAATAATGTATGTGAGGCAGGAGAGACAATAAGCGCACAGCTAGAGGACATTTTATCATGTGAGATAGCTGCATTCTAATGGCGGAGGTGCTGCACAGGTGTGTGGAGCAGGAGCGACATTATGCAGTTAGACCAAATTGTGTCATGGGGGATAGCTGCATTCTAATGGTAGAGGTGCTGTGCAAGTGTGTGAATCAGGAGAAACATTATGTGTGCAGCTAGACTTAATTTTATCATGGAGATAGGTGCCTTCTAATGACTGATGTGTTGTGAAAAAGTAATGCACGTGAGGCAGGAGAGACATGTGTGCAGCAAGACCAAACTTTATCGTGGGGGATAGCTGCATTCTAATGGTAGAGGTGCTGTGCAAGTGTGTGAAGCAGGAGAAACATTATGTGTGCAGCTAGACCTAATTTTATCATGGAGATAGCTGCATTCTAATGGCAGAGGTGGTGTGCAAGTGTGAGAAGCAGGAGAGACATTACGTGTGCAGCTTGACCAACTTTTGTCGAGGGGGGATAGCTGGATTCTAGTTTTCAAAGTGTTGTGCAAAGTATGTGAAAATTGCACACTCTAATGGCTGAAGAGTAGTGCACTGTGCATTGAGTGATGTATGCAGAGTAAGTTGGTATGATATATGCAAGTGTTCAATTACCAAACAATATAGGCTGCACTCAATATTTACAGCTACATGCAATAGAGGACGACACGGCGAGGGTCATGAAATAGAAGGAGAGCAGGGCCAGTCCAGGCCAAAGGGGCGCAAGGGGGAGTGGAGAGGGAGGGGATTAGAGGAGGACACAGCGAGGATCATGAAATGGAAGGATTCAAATAAAAACAAAACAAAACAAAGATGGGAAAGAAAGGAAGCTGAGGGAAAGGGCCAGCACTTGCCAGAGAAGTGCTGCTCCCTCCAAGGTGGCAAGCTAAAGGAGCGAGATGTGCCGTGAGCACAGAGAGGGTCTCTGTTGCTCACAGAGTGCTCTGGTCACGTGATGGGAGAGCAGGGCCAAACAAGGCCAAGGATGGCTAGGGGGAGTGAGAAGGGAGGGGATTGGAGAAGGACACAACAAGAGGCATGAAATGGAAGGGTTTAAGCTAAAAAACAGAAATAAAGATGGGAAGAAAGGAAGCTGCAGGAAAGGGCCAGCACTTAGCAGAGCAGCACTGCTCCCTTAAATGTGGCAAAGCTAGATTCCATTATTCCAGCAGTGCACAACACCAGGGGCCAGATTACAGAAACTTTGCACTACTGCAAGTGCAAAGTTTGCACAGTGTTAGCACTAGGGCAAAGTTTCCCCTATTTTTAAAAACACCGGGACACATTATAAAACCATTGCACCTCAACAAGTGGAGTTTGGCATTTTAAAAGCACCAGGGCTAAAATTGCCCAAGTGCAAAAAAGAGGCGTTTTTATTACATTTTTGCACCAGGGCAAAGTTTGCCCTAGTGCTAATACGGAATGGTATTAGCACTAGGGCAATCTTTGCCCAGATGCAAAAATGCATAAAAAATGGATCTTTTTAGCACTAGGGCAATTTTAGCCCTGGTGCTTTTAATATGCCAAACTGCACATAAATGAAGGATTTTTAAAACCAGGGTGCTGGAGCTGCGAGTTGAAAAACAGTTTTTCTGCTTGAAGGAGGGCTCTCTCTCTCAGCAGCTCCTGGCAATGCCCTGATAATTACAGGGTTGGACAGACTTTCGTCTCTATTGAGCCCACGGTCAATGAAGCTCCCAGGGCATGGAAGTTTGAAGTGTGAAAGAGCAATACAATCTACAATCAAGCTGAAACCCCCATCCTGCTTTGAATGAAATGTCAGTTGGTGTCGGCTGACAAAAAAAATGGTCCAGCCCCTGCCATTTGCTGTTAAAAAATATTTCATGAAGAAACTTTAAAGACTTCTATCTCTGCAACAAGACTTTGAAAAATTGTGAAAACCTCCCAGTTTAAAATTGAACGTGTCTGCTTTATTTTGAAACTTGGTAGAATGTCTTGACACACTCTGGACAGAAATGGTGAATTATTGGGGAGTTAAAGTATAAATGTTGCAAACATACATTGTTGTACATACATCCCTCATGACAGTACCCACATATGTATACAATTATGGAATTTTAGGCCAAACTTGTTATGCCTAAAATGATGACAAAGTAGTAAAATAAGGTCTCAGAGATTGCAGGATTGGATGGCTGTATTTTACATACAATATGTGACCTGATTATGCAATTTATTAAGGTGCTACCATTGTACAAATACTTAAATACTGATATGACAGATTTTTGGCAAAGAGGTCTGTGGGAAGTCTTTTTACCTCATATAAATACAACCTCCTAAACTGGGTACCGCTCAGGGGAGGCTGCTAACATTGATTACCCAATCCAGTTGTTTGAAGGCATGCTTAGCTAAGCCAGCACAACAATATAGTCAATGATGTCACTATGCTCGATATAAAGGGTCCCTGACAACAAACTCAGGACACTGATTCCTGACTGAGTCCGGATTTCTTGCCCGGTGTCCTGTCTGTTCCTGTCTTCTTGCAATTATCCATCTAGAATCCAGATCCCAACCACAAGGCCAAACCTTGCTGATCCTAGGCTAGGCCTCAATTTTTAATTATGTAACCTCTGTAACTATGATTACTGTAATTGTTATGCACGGTTAACATGAGACTTGTTTAAAGCAAGGAATTTCACCATCAGCAAAGGACTCACTAATGGGGACACATCTCTTGAGCTTGTCTTGTTCTGTGGAGTAATTCTGAGGGTGAGTTGATTACAGGAATCCCCCTGAATTCCTTCTCCCCCTCCCCAAGGCAGGAAAAGCCCAGAAGGAGAGAGGGCCTCCAGGGAAAACCTCTGGGGAATAAAACCCTGAGTCGTCTGGAGGGCCGTCTGCTTCGGATGGATTCTACCTAGTGACTGTTCTTGAAGGATTAGTCAAATTGTGGCATCTAATCAAATCAAAGAAGTAAAAAAGACAAGATAAGAGGTTTGATGTGAAAAAAGGTAAAGTTGAAAAGAAGGTATGAAACAATGTTACCGGGTTACCCTTGTAGAGGACTGAGGTACATCACGGCGTGGAGTGAAGAGAAGATGTGGCCTGGAGAGATTCACTGCCAAAATAATAATTTGTTTAGACAGAGAAAAGAAGAGGACTTGTGATAGGTACCCTGTGGGCAGGAAATATACCAGAAACAGGGAGTGTGGCTGCTGAGGTGTTATGGAAGCAGCTTTGAGGATTGGAGAAGGACTCCAATGATGGCCGGGAGCCATTACTGATTAGTGGCAGTTGTGAATCGAGATAGAGGAGACTAGAACGGCCGCATGACGGAATCCAGGGAGGAGCCTATGTACATGCAAGATGCTGTTTTGTTCCGACAACAACCAAGGCGATTGATTCCGGGACTCTGGGTAACTGCTGATTGGGTGGAGCATTGGTAGCAAAAAGTAGCAATGCGTCCGCACGTTGTGGCAAGAGGCAGATATACGGTGTGCTGTAAAGGGGGTGGAGCCTCCCTATCCTCCAGGGCCCTATGAATTAGACCGCTGCAGTTTGAGTGTAACGCCATCTTGGGTGAAAAAATGGATGACACATGTCTCCGAGACCAACGATGCCAGATGGACCAGCGTCTCCTGAGGGGCATTATAAATTATCCCAATAACCAAAGGGAAGCTGTGGTGTTTTGGGAAAGCATCCTGAATTTAACCTGGCTTGCTGCTCACTAAATGCAAACCTGCCATCCATCTGATCTGTAGTATCCAGTAACCAGAAGTGCTACCCGGTATCTGTTACGCTCACCTGGTCTCTGCAGAGGCATTGGGGCACAGTTGCAGCCCTCCCTGAACTTGAATCACCCCCTTCAGGCCTCTCCCTCAGTAGAAAAGCTGTGAGCGGTGGTACGTGGTGATACTGCTCCTGCGTGGAGATAAGAGTGTGTGAGTGCACCAATCTGTGATTGTTGTACTTCTCGAACCCTTCACCCCAAAGTACGGTTTCTGTGAGCATACGCCGGCCCCAAAAGTTCACCTGTGAATTATGGAAGATAAGCTCTCCGTCCTGCTACGTCTGGCAGGGGTGCGTCGAATGGGATCTAGTTCCTTCACTGATCCCTGATAAGGATTAGTCCAGTCCAGCTGTAACTATGCTTCTCCTTATGATTGGTAAGTCTTTCTTGAGCTCTTGTGATGCTGTTCGTTCTGTTTAATGTCTTTATATGTTGCTCCTATTTATGCCAGCAATAATGTCTCTCTTCTATTTTCTTCCCTTAGATAGAAATGCGGCCTCAATGCAGCTGTGAGACGCGGCAGGATGGAAGATGGATGCTACCACAATGTTCGACAGCAGGTAAGTGATGGTTTAAGGAAAAGCGCGAAGTATGGCGAAGCACAACCTTAAACTGATGTCTAACCTTGTCTTCTGTTTTTCTTTCCAGGCGCTGCTGTCGACAATGGAGCATGTCGTGCTACGGTGCCAAGATGAATATTTTGGCATTCTGGAAAGTGTAAAGATGAATACTTGGTTCGCCGAAGAGATGTACAGGTAAGAACAGCTTCCGCCAGTTGGTAAGTATGCTGGCAGGAAGCAGGATGTCCAGGAAGCAGGATCTTCAAAGGTAAGTCTGACCTCAGGCGACGGTGAGAGTTACGCTGCTTGCAAGTGCAGAATAATGCAAAGCTCTGTCTTGAGGATCGGGGCAGCTTATATAGCTGAGATCGTGGGCATGCCCATTAGGGCCAGCTTACCAGGAACACCCTGCCACTCCGAGAGAGTGAGCAAGTGCGAAGGCAATCCATTAGCAGCCACACCCAAGAATACACTTGGGGCTGTTAATGGATGGAATGTTCAAGGTTAATGCATACTGTTTAATGGATGGAATGTTCAAGGTTAATGCATCTGAAGTGCTATGTCCATAATAAAAGCTTTTTGGTGTTAAATGGATGTTCTTGGTTGGTTTTGTTCATGAGCCTGGCGCCAAAGGTGCCAGGACAGTGTCCACCCAGGTCTCCTGTGCATGAGACCCCTGCATGCCTGTGCCCCTGACTTCATGACCATGACAGTATCCAGTCCATGCCCGCTGATTTTGACCGGCTGTCCTGTGTTAGAAAAGATCTGTGTGGTGATCCAGAGCGCTGACTGTCCAAAATCCAGACTAAAAATGACTGAGTATCCATAGGAACCATAGAAAACCATAGCCTAACTTGCCTTGCCCTTAGTTCCACTCTCTAAACCATCCTACCCTTACCTTAATAACGTGTAACATTGTCAGAATCCTTATTGCAACACTGTCATTGATTTCTAGTGCAAGCGCTATCCATTTAGTAATTCTTGTAATTGAAATCCTAAACTATCAATCCTATTTCGAGGGATCGGACTGGTTCCACCAGGGTGGGCGATGGGGAACTAGGGTTGAACTCATGAATCAACAATGGAGCTTACTATGTCCCACTTTGGTATTCTAGCCTGAATGCTCTAGTATAGAGTAAAACTATTACTGTCCAAATTGATTTTCTTTTCTATTTTCACTACCCGATTTTTCAAAAAACGCACCTTATTCTACATTGCATATCTCCCTCAGTTTAATAGCTAAAGACTTCATTTCATCTCCTGATTGTACCTAATATCTAAAGCTACACTCCGACCAAATAACCACACTCCAAATCAGTGGTTTTCACCCGTTTTTATCAAAAACCGTTTGGTTAATTTCAGGCGGGAATGAGCATTTTTGCAAAGTTTTAAACTTGTTATTTTTTACTATCAATTGTTTTAAACCTTCCATTCTTTTTCGAAATTGTATGCTTTTGCTTAATCTATTACTTATGATTGCTGGTAACTTTCCAGTGTTGCTCCCGTAGAGAATTGTACTTATTTAAGGTATTTTGCACACATTCACTGTTTTATTCAGTCATTCCAAGTGTCATTTTAACATTGCACAGGTTTCAAATCCATTTTTATCTCTTGTTTGGGGAGGGTAGGTTGGATTAGAATTTTCTTATTCCTCATTCCTGATGACCTGCTGCTTCCTTATATCTATTTAGAATTGATTATTTGTGGGTTGAGGAATATTGCAGAGGGAAATCCTAACTTGAGTGCTATCTTTCTAAAAATTAAAAAGTGTCTCTATTCTCTGGTGTTTTCTATCTTTGTTGCCAAAGGGTTAATTTAAGTGCATTGTCTACATTCCTATTGTTATTGTCACCACATTGGTGATTGCTGCCCCATATATTAAAAAGTATATGATTTTCTTGAATTTTAAATAAATAAATAAATAAATAAATAAATAAATAAATATTACCTTTACCAACCAGGTCCAC
This sequence comes from Ambystoma mexicanum, assembly GCF_040938575.1. Classification (NCBI taxonomy): domain Eukaryota; kingdom Metazoa; phylum Chordata; class Amphibia; order Caudata; family Ambystomatidae; genus Ambystoma; species Ambystoma mexicanum. The sequence goes on along the minus strand of NC_090941.1, from coordinate 64,284,522 downwards.
CGTGACCCGGGGTATTTGAAAAAGGGGTGTGATATGAGTAGTGTATCTATCAAATATTGAACCTACATATATAGCAAAATAAGCATTTCAGTTGTGTGCTGCATAATAGGCCGAGACCAGGGTGTATCACCGGATTGAAATACTTAACACCCAGACCCGAGATTGCCCCAAATCTGATCACCTGTCGAATTACCAGGGGCTAAATTCTCATTCAGCTTTTTAATGAACAACATGATATCATCAGCAAACAACGGGAAGATCAGCCTAAGCATGTACAATTGAATTCCTCTTACCAGATGTTGTTTCCTCAACAAGGGCACTAATGGCGCAATAGCCAAGGCAAAGATTAATGGAGAGAGGGGTCACCCTTGCCTTGTCCCCCTTCTCATTTCCAAATGGTCTGAAAGTGTGCCATTTACTGCGATACTAGTGGAGGGGGACTTGGTATTGTTAAATGTTCTGTCATTTTTATGGTAAATGACTGCAAAGGAGAAATGTATATTTTCCAAACCAGAGAATAAAAATTCTATTTTTATATTTTTTCATAAACAGTTGGAGGCCTGTATGTAGTGATTGGGGTTCTGACTATTACAAGTTTTGCAAGATAGCCATTTGCAGTCAATTTTAAAAAGATGGTGGAGGGGGTAGTATGTGTTGTCGTCTTGTTTTGATATTATTGATCCCTGTTCAGCATACACCGGCCATTAACAGGCAATAAAGGGATAGACCTGCTGTTTGACCAGAGCAGGATAGGTGACATAAAATATGAAGGGCAAGACAATTAAGGTGAGCCTAGGGCATTTTGTGTTTGAGGAGTGTGGGAGCTGTAAAAGACTGACAGCCTTTTAATGACCGGCATTTGATCCGACCCGAACTGTGAAAGAATAGTTATGATATTTTTATTTGTGTCTGAAAATTATAGCCATGGTTCATATTGCAAACACGTTGCATCTGTACAAGTGCAGTTTTGCATAGTATTAGCACTAGGGCCAACATTTCTGAATGCAAACAATGTATGGTGATCAGGGAACATGATGGCATTACTGTACATGTTTGGCTAGATGGAACTGCATGGGCTGCTAAGGAGATAGCTATTTCAAGAGCTTTAAAACAAAGATGTGTCCTTGCTCAGATACTGTCATTGCTGATGTATAGATTACCATCTCTGCCTATGTGTTTCTTGGTTTGTCTTGTTTGTTAGTTTTGTGTGAACTGAAGCCTAGGGGCATGTTGTGCGTGAGAAGCAATAAATAATAATAACAATAATCATTAGCTCGTTGTAGACCTTTTCCATTGAAATGATATAATATGATGTGATATGGCATTTATAACGTGCCGATATGCAAGTGTTTCAAGGCGCGAAATGACTATGCTATGCAGATGAGATGGTAATAATGGACCACACATAGGACTTGAGCGAAACATTACCCCAATTGCTGAATTTTCTAAAGAGTTGGAAGTAGAGATCATCCATTCCAAAACTAAACGTATGTGCTTTAATAACAAGAGGAACCACAATCTGCATTAATGCTACATAGAGGGAAAAACTCAGAATTGGCAAGAAACTTCAAATACTTTGGTTTCTCCCTAAAGATTGTCGTGGGTTTATCATGAAGTTAAAACTACAGGTAAACCTAGTCAAACTAATGTTGTCATTATCTTGATTTGAACCGCAGTATGGCAGAGTTAATCTAAAACCGATTATAGAAGCATATAGATTGAAAACAACATCAAAGGTGTTATGTGGGTCAGAAGTGTGGGTGTTTGATAAGATGGAATGGCTACAAAAACAAGCAGCCCTTTTTTGGGAGGGGGTGATAGGTCTTCGAAAGGGGGCCCATATGGAATACATCTGGGTTAACCTAGGAATGGTCTGTATGTCAGCGGTGGGTAAAAGTAGTGCCTTAACGGCTTTATAAAAATCTTTCTTACTAAACCAAATACTCATTTGGCCCTTTGTAAAGAGGATATATTTCTATTCAGTAGATTTAAGCAAGACAGATTTGGCCAGTGCTATTTGGATCTCACTTACAGATTATCATTTACAAAGACATAGATCTGAAACAATAGAAAATAATAATTCAACAGAAGTTATTTGCACCTGATCATAGCCTATATCATGCTTACCTGGCAAAAGGAAAACATTACTTAGAACATAGAGGCCTTTCATATATGACTTTAAGCATACACATGAAGTAACAGGAACATGGATGAATATCCTGCGAGGTGCATGTATTTGCCAGATATATAGAATTTCGGCCAATATTGAAATATGTTGGCACCTCCTCACATATTGTCTGGTTCTTGGTTCAGTACATTGAAGATATTTGCTTAAATTTGAAATACAAATTATGGCATTGAATTAGCAGTATTTATGGCTTAACCTAATGAAGGGTGATGACAATGCTTTTATCGTGGCCTGTCTGCTCTTTTGTGAGACCCCTGCAAAACAATGTGTGCTGTTAAAGTAGGAGATATTAATTAGTATTTGTGTTTAATTATAGGAATGTTTTAATATATTAGAGATGTGTCGTTATATGTTGTTAACTGATATGTATGTATAAGAGGTTTTGTCAAACTAACTTTTCTGCAATGTTGATTCCTAAATAACTAATCACACTCTTTATTTTCTGCTGGTCTTTAATCCAGTCCACATACGATGTTGAGTGTGGTTTGCTAAGCATTTTGACAACCTAGACAATGTACATATTCTCTGGTACCAGTAATATTGGTCATTTATGGAGCCTTGACACAATAGGAGGAGTTCATTAAAATAGAGAAGGAACTTTGTTTTTAAATGTTTCCAACAAAAAAACATGTTGATGTATTTTTAATGGTTATATTCTCTGCCTAAGTTTCTAGATATAGTGAGGCCCTGGTGTAGAAAGCGGAAACCCCTGCCCACTTCCCTTTTCTATAAGATATGAGTCTGATAAGCATTGATGAACTATAACTCGTGTGTATGGGAATTTGTATACCGATTTAAGTATCTCCAATGCATCCTGATCCCCAGTTTATAAATTGGAACACATAAAAACATCCTACCTAACCTTGTCAAATAACTCTGGCTGACAGGCCCCTGTCAGTGCACGGGATCTTAGGGCTGCTGTATCGATGATCTGTTTGACTATATGTAAGTTCTGTTATATCTACTTCTTAACAGAAACCCATTACTAATGCGACGCTGGTGTTATCAAATCAAAATCTTTTAATCCACATTCAAGAAGGTGACTGGCCTGTAGCACTGAAAGGGATCCGAATCCATACCTTCCTTTATATGTATTATCATTGCCTTGTTTCATGATTCTAGCATTTGTTTTTTTAGATCATAAAATATTGTTATGAGCCTGCTAGAGAATGGCTAGGCTGTACGCGAGAAATACATTCTACAGTTCAGCTGGGAGTCTCTGCTACTGCTGCCTTACAATTTGTATGATTTCTGTGATTACACCACCTTTTCTATCTCCTCCAAAAGTAAGTTGTGCTTCTAGTATATGATTTTGTGCTTGTACTACTGTTTTTAGACAAAGTGTGTCCATATACTCTGAAAGTCTGGCACCAAATAGTGCCTACTCTTCCTTATACAAATTTGTGAAATAATTCTGAAATTCTGAAATTATTTCAATAGGGTCAATAGTAATTAGCTGAGTACTTTGCCTTCAGATTGGTCATTTGATTTTTATTGCGGCTCCAATTTTAACTAAAAGTGATAACCATTTACTCCTTGTTAGAATGTTCGTAGTTAATAGTTTTGTCTGATGAATTGCAAGGCAGCTATTTGTAAGTAAGCCCAACTATAGTCCCTTTAGCTGCCCATTTCCCAAGTCATATTCCTTCAAATTGTATATCTCTGCAGTGTATTGACACATCTTGATCTTCCATATGTCTAATTTTAAGTGCATTCTTAAGTCATCATTTTACTCTATTCTATTTATGAATTCCATATGAAATCAATGAGGGGCCAGGAGGATAGTTCAGGGACAACATACTAGTTTTGGAAGCAAGAGGACACATAGCACCAAAGGTTCAAATATCGGTCCCGTGCTTAGAAACTGGTTTCTTCCAATATTAAGCACGTTATAAAAGAACAATTGCAATTATGTGGCCATTATAGTTGTTTACCCTGTAAAATAAAAATGAAATGTGTCCCACTTCATTATCTTCTCCACACAACTACGATTTAACTCCATGTATTCCTTAATCTTTTAGCATAAACATTTTTCAATTTTCTACTGCAATTATTTTCTGTCAAAACCCCATATATCCTTAAGTGAACTGTTTACAATAGAATGACCAGAAATTCACCTTGCATGCAGGAAAAGACTTTGTGTATGGGGACAACCACATGGGGTGAAAAAGTGGGCATCTCTGATGCCCACCATCTCACCTCCTTGGCATTGTAATGTATGGAAGGGTACAAACCAACCCTTCTTTGAGGGAGGGGATATTGTTTTATGGCCTACACTCAATGGACACTCTTTCTGTGGATGGAATGGCTTGCTAAACCAGTGAGGCTGGTCAATGTGTCAGGAATGGGTTGAACGAATCTGAGGGCAAGAAAGCCAGTCCGAAAATAAAGAAAAAGGAGTAGTGAGGGTGTCCCCCATGGGGCAATTTAAAGAAAAGCCATGAGGCAGCAGGGGTGTCCATTGTGGAAACACACACACGTAGATAACAGAACACAGAACAGGGGAAATCCCACATCGGAAAGAGAATGGTTTGGCCCAGGAATGAGGAAGTAGTGAAGGCGGAGAGTGCAGTGAGTGTCCACCAAAAAGGGGACAGGCAGAGGGTGAGGCTCAGAGAGCATCCTGGCAGCAGGTAGGCCAGCAAACAGGTGAGGAGAAGTGGCATGCATGGGAAGATTGGATGCAGGTTTGTGTGCTTTGGAAACATGACCCACGGAAACATCCCCCTGATTCCTAGCAGCATGAGCTGCTACTGTATGTAAATACATTTCTGTTCACAAAATTATAGGAATGAGCCCCAGAACATCAGGGCAGCTCATAGAGACCCGCCTCAGTTACTTCGTCTCTCCATGGTGAGGATCTCCATCATTGTATCCTCCTTCTACCAGGCCATTAAACCCACCATGGTACGCGCTGATGGCAGCAGGCAGGGAAGACCCTGTAAGGAGCTTAAATGAAGCACCAGCGACCTCTGACCATGGAGTATACCACTTGTAGGACTTGCAAGGATGGTCTAGCACTACAGGTTTGCTCATGGTTACCTGCCTCCTGTACACTGCGAGCACAACATGGTAGAACAGCCCACATCCCAAAGGCAGGGTCTTTCCACTGCTCTTACTGATAGAACAAAAACTCACAAAAGCTCAGGAGAAGCCCTTCTCAGCTATGTTCATGAATGGGCCTCAATCAGACATATGTACCCAGTTCCAAAATGCCAGGCATGACTATGTAAGAGAGTTGGATCTGTGCTCAGACCTTATTAGGGGAAGCCATTCACAGACTTGTTGCACAACATTGATGGTGATTTATGGGTTCAGTGGCACAGCAGCCCATAACATAGGCAGGTATTCTGAAAATACTTTGCTTGTATTTATAAATGGGCATTTTCTTTTTTTATATGTTGGTGTTTTGCAGTTTAACAAAGTAAACTTTTGCACCGATATAATCAAAATGAAACATGTCAGCCTATACAAAAGTTGTGCTGCAGTTAAAAAGCTTATGAAGAAAGAAAGAAAGAAAGAAAGAAAGAAAGAAAGAAAGAAAGAAAGAAAGAAAGAAAGAAAGAAAGAAAGAAAGAAAGAAAGAAAGAGAGAAAGAGAGAGAGAAAGAGAGAAAGGAAGGAGAAAAAAGACCAAAAAGAAATAACAATAAAAGTCAAAATCAGTAATATACAATCACAACATTCTCACGTTCGCTATACTAGCAGTCTTGTTGCTCAACAACCTCGTCTGAAGAAAGTAGGCAGAATCGACGAAAGGGCCAGCCCTTCCATCCTCTAAGTTACTATCTCATTCTGAAAGTGGAGTGCCCCAACAAGGATACCTTATAGGTCATTTGTGTCCCAAATCGTCCTCCGCACATGTTCTCCTTGTTCACAATGTCACATAATTCAGTGAATATTTTTTCCAGGAATTTCGTTAGAGCCAAAAGTATGCTCTCATTAGATGAATACTGTAGCCTCCAGCATAGAGATTCGGTCCGAACATGCATTATAGAGTGAACGTATGGTACCAGGTAACTAATTCTCAAATAAAAAAAAGTCAACGTTCCAACGTTAGATGGTAGAGGGATTCCTTAGATGCCTGCCCACAAGCACGACACCCACGTAATTCCTTAGGAATCCCAATTTTGGGTCCGATCAATTCCATTGTCGGAAGCGCAGTCAAATAAAATTTTAAATAGAGACCTCTATATTGGATTGAAGGGAATTTTAGCAGATAGGATCTCGGGAAACCCCGAGACGACCTCTCAGGTAGATTATGTTTAAATAGTTTTAATCTTTTCAAAACATCAATATTCATGGCTATGTCCCAGCGCCTTATCTTCTTCTTTTTGGACTAATCAGAGTCCAACTCTATCAAAAAAATAAGTTCTTGGATGTTGTTACACCGTTTCTGAAATGTTATTAGGAATGAGTTTGTGCCAGCTCTATTTCATAAGTTATCATGAAGATAGGATGCCAAAGTCAGAGTTTCTGAGTCAGCGATTTTACAGAGTCTATAAAGACAGCGTTTTATATATTAGGCCCACCTTGATGTTAGGCCCAATTTGACCCTAATTGCATTTATTGGGACGGATTTAGGGAGGCCCAACACCATTTTTCATATTTTCCCTTCTAACCTATCCAGAAATGTCCTGTTCTTAAAGGGGATGAGCTAACATCCATATAATAAGATTGCAGTCACCTTCATTTTATACTGGTGAATTAAAGGAAGGAGGAAGTACCAGCATCGTTTCCTTTTCGTGACCTTCATTAGTGAAATACACTGACTTAACTTCAACTCCATTTGATCCTTTTGTATTTTATACTGATTCTTAGCGGCAATTGCAAAGCCCAAGTAATTAATAGTTAGAGCTCGAGTTCTAGTTGTATGATTTAATTTTCATACATATGATTTAATTTTCCATTGAGTGGAAACAATCATTGCTTGTGATTTTTAGAGTTTAATTTAAGCGCAGATATGTTTCAACTCCATCCAGGACCCTTTGTAGGATGGCAGGAGTGTAATCTACAAGAACCAGATCATCTGCATATGCTATAATGTTGACCTTTAAGTCTGCCCATTTCGGAGCATACCCCTTCCACTGATGGCTTAGTCCCTACATGTCTGCTAAGTAGAGATTGAATAAAATTGGGGCAGTACGCATCCCTGACGTACTCTTTTAGTTACTGGGATAATATTTGATAGATCGCTCTGCATGTTCAATCTCACTTTCACTGAATTATCACAATATAAGAGCTATATCATCTTTCAAAGGCCCATGCTGATTCCCCAATTTGCTAGTTTATGCCAAAGAGTGTTGAGGTCAATATTGTCAAGGGCAGCAGTTAGATCTAATACTGCTACGTATAAGTTTTGACCAAGGTTCCCACCAATATTAGAAGTGCAGGGGAGAAGAGCAATAACACTTGACAAGGTCCCCACCCCTTTTATGAAACCCGTTTGCAGTGGGCTCAGGAGCCTATTACTTTCAGCCCAATCTGTTAGGTCCTTCAGAACCAATTTAGCGAAGATTTTCAAGGAGAAGTCATTTAGGGCAATAGGGTGAAAGTTTGATGGATTTGCACAATTGCCTCTTTTAAATATAGGTACTAAAATTATTTATGCCATGATTCCGGAAAAGGAGTACCTCCTGCTAGATGTGAGGAGAGTTTGAACAGAATGTTGGACCATAATAAAGGGTTGTCTTTAAATATTTGTTTGGATGTATGATCCGGACCACAGTCTCTCAAATTTTTTACTTTTGCAATTGCCAACTGAATGTCAAGTTGGTTTGAATTGAAAGTTCCATGTAACTGTCCTAGAATCATTTGTTGCATCATTCTCAGGATGTGTAATAGTACGAATGACATGTTTCACGCAGATCTCTGTCCAGACCCCTTCAGCAACACAGCAAGACTGTAGGCTATTGTGAGACCCCTCCATGTTATTCAAAATAGGCCAAATAGATAGAGTGTCCTTCTTAACAAGTTTTTACATTTTTTTTCTCAATTCACAGTTGACATTTGTGGCATCTTAACCAACGAGTATTGGCAAGTTGTAATGTTGTTTCCCTGTCTTAATAATTGCTCCATCTCTGGTACTAGATGTCAAAGCTTTCCTTGCAAATCATAACTCCTTTTTTTGCGTTAATTTCTTGATCAAAACTATTAGATTGGGAGGGTACGAAGGGGCAGGTACTCTGTATATTGACATCAGGTCAATCACACCCTTATCTGTGCAACAAGTGGAGAAAGACCTTTGGAATTGTAAGTACATCCTTATTCCAATTCGGGACTGAGTGCCACCAATCGCTAACTCTCAACTTTGCTTTAGGGATGTTCCCCAATTTCCAGGCCTTCTTATTCTTCCCTATTACTAATAAATTGATGGGACCACCCATTTCAACTATATTTTGGAAGCCCAAGTCAAGAGTATGATGTAACTTTGATTGATCACTCTGCAGAGTCTGAGTAATGTTCAAAGAATGGATCTTTTCTGCACTAATGTTTCCAACAAACAGATAGTTAATTGTGGAGGACAACCCCATATTCTACCAAGTAGGCACTTTAGCCCATTTGCATCAAACATTAGGTTGGTTTGTAGGAGCCCCATCTTAGAAAAAGGGAGGACCACGCTATGCCATAAAAAACCCTTTTCCCCGAACTAAGCAGATGCAGAACTGAGATGGTAGGCCCTTCCTCAAACAATTCTCTCTCCAGCTAGAAACCTGGTCGAATGAGTGGGATTGCTGGCAAAGTTTGCAAAAGTCAATCCCACCCTGATGTATGCCGGGCTCTGTCGGTATGCCACCGATGATTGTGATCAAAGTGGCATGTCACTGTCAAGTTCCTACTTGGGGATTCCATCAAATCTTCTTCCTTGTTCAGGTAATAACTTTTGTAGCCCTTTAGCAAAATGTCTTCTTGGTGATGATTATCTACATTATCCACCAGTTTTAATGTAAAATGGACAGCAGATCTTCCCTTACACAATTCGTCGAATAGATGTACGACTGTATGTCCATTGTTGAAATTGAACTAAGATCTGGTATTGTAGAGAGTAAGGACAGAATTCTGGACCTGTTTAGAGGGACGAGTCGCTCTTCTCCAAATACTGTTTTGAAAAGAATGGATTTAGTAGGACCTGAACAAAGCCTTTTTAAGTCTGTTATGTCTGACTTTGCAGAGACCTGATGCTTTGCATCACAGGGAACATTGTTGTCCCCGGAGCCAGCACTTCAGGTGGGTACCTTCCATACATAGGGCTCCAGCCCGTACCCAGTGGTGTTAGAAATTTGGTATGTAGGACCATGTGTGTTCATGTCACTACCTCCCACTGACTCTTCCCTGAGAGTTGTCATACATCCTCTTTTTGGGGGATTTTTTCCTGGTCACTTTGTACCAGGAAAGCTCCTTAACATTTTTCAGCACTGGAGCTATTACCGGATAAGATGATTGAATGACCAGTGGTTTGGGCACTTGGTTTTCAGAGAGCTGGAAGAGGTTTCTTATGAATTTCCTAGAGCCATTACTATTTCTCTGAATAAAGCCCTGCATGAGAGATCATTTGCAAGGAGGGAGTTTCCACCAATGTTAAACTAGGAACGTTTTGAGAGTAGGGTGCAGGTGGAATCTGATGTGTGGAACAGGGAGACGTAATCACGCCTCCCGACCCCCTTTGGTCATTACTTGATTTGCAACTGATATTTGCTGATGGACCTTTGGGATGATTCGAATTCAAGGTCAACAACAACAAACGCACTTCAGTAAGAATTGTTGAATTAGCCCTCACTTCAAAGGCTACAGTATCATATAGATGAATGAAGGATTGAAGAACAATGTTAAGTGCAGCCAGTGAGTACATACTGAAATCGGCTGGGTCTTTCAGAGAGGAGAGATCCCCTTGAAAGGGGAGTGATGAATGGGTGATACTGTCACAGTTCTCATGAGCTGACTCTTGATCATGTGAGGAGGAATTAATTGGGCTGCTAGAATTCAGTGTATCAAAAAGGCCAGGTGAAGCGTTTAGCCTGTCAATTGCATGGCTGCATGTGTTTAATTCTCTTTCCAGGGACAGACCTTCTGTTGGAGGCGAGATACTCATTCTTTGTTCTATGTCACATAGAACTGGGCCTGAGATCTCGCAAGCAGTGACCTCAAATTCAAGAACTTTCTTTGTTAGGACATCAAGAATCGGTTTGTTATTTTGAACTGCTAGATGGTACATTTTTGTAATCTGTGGCAGAAAGTAGGCTGTGATTTTAGACGAGTCACCCTCTGGTACGATATTGCTGGACTGTGGTATGGTGTTACTCGCAACTTCCACTAATGAAGTTGACTTTTCACTCTGTAAGTTACACGATTTTTTGTGGCCGTTCATTCACCTTATGTGATTTTTTAAAAAAAACAGTCTGAATGCTAAACTCTGTTGCCGATACTGAGAGGTAAACTGATGTGAGCGTGCAACAGGAGATTACTTAACGAACGGACAGAAAAGAGGTCAGCTGTACTCACGAACAGGAACTGTGCAAGGGGTTAAACAAGGATAAGACCAGTGGCTCCCAAGTGTAAAGTGTTGGATCCTTTATTGATTATTCATGAGGTCATAGATAGCAGCAGGAAGCCGTAGGATTAAGGGGTCCACCAAGACCGCCCAACCGCTGATTGGGGACTGCGCACTTTGCATCCGCTTCGCGGAAACCACAACATTATGAGGCTGAACTGGGATTCGGGAGGATCCAGGAAACAATGTTCAAAGTGTTAAACAGTGCACAAACAGCCACAGTCTTTCCCAATCGCTGACCGCACACTTTGCATCCACTTTGTGGCCGCTTCGTGGACACCGCAAGATTATGACTTCGGGAGCAGGAAGAGGGTAGGAGCCAGGAAACATGTTCAAAGTGTAAAACAGGAGCACAGGCAGCCACAACCTTTCTCAACTGCCGACCGCACACTTTGCATTCACTCTGTGGCTGCTTCCTGGACACAGCGAGATTATGCGGCCAGGAGCTGGAAGTGGGGAGGAGCCAGGAAACAATGTTCATAGTATAAAACAGGATCACAGGCAGCCACAACCTTTTTCAACTGCCGGCCACACACTTCGCATCCACTTCGCTAAGTGGGCATTTCCAGAAGGATGGGAGGAATTGTGCACAATAGCAAGACACAATCTTAGCAAATATATGGCCACTCCCTTCTAAATCATTTATCTCAATTATTTTCTATTAGGTTTGCCTGTTAACTGTATGTAGCAGTAACTCTGTTGGGGGTTCAGCCAAACTAACAAAAGAAGAGGTATGGGTCCCTCAAGGAGATTTGGTTTGCTCATGTGGACAAAAGTTAAAATGTACCAGAGTTGGTTGGAATGTCGAGTCTAGTATGTCAGGGCTCTATTGTCTGTTCCCCATCTACTTCACCAGGGACTTTCTCAGGGTGTAATAGTTTAGTTTATAGAGTGGATAGGAAAAGGGGTAGAAATGTTGTTTTGAAAATGTCTAAGCCTGTAGTGACTAGTTGCTCCTTCTCACTCAGGGCACAGCCTTTTTGGTTCACTAAGTATGCACATGTTTGTAATCCCCTCTCTCATCATCTCTGTATGACTCTTTGGGAGTTGTACAAAAAGTGGTGACTGCCAGGAGCCTGCTCCCAAACAAAATCGATATATAGAGATAAATACAGACCGAGTGAGCAGCTCTCCCAGCAACTGAAATAGAAAAAAACATATCAACAGATAGATCGATTCAATCAGTTTATTATTAGAAAGATAGTTTGAGATAGCAGAGTTTAAATACACAATGCAAAGGTACCATGTTCTGCATTGAAAAATCCACATATAGAATTGTTGATAGTATGCTAAACTAGTTACAGTGAATATATACTGTATCTAAAAAAACATGATACCACTCTGGTAGTGTGTATACTGAAAGATAAGCTTAGTACAACTCTCTGTTCTTTTAGCTTCAGAAAAAGGAATGCATTGACATTGTATGTCAGGCTTGAGTCTTGGTGAGGAGAATGTGGTCTCTGCCTCTGAAGCCTTGGTGCTACCGTGAAGAATATTTAGCTGTCCATGCCTGAAGCACTAGCTTGATGACTTGCAACACAAGCAAACACCCTTGTGGTTTTCAGGACATTACTACACACAGCTGTCCTTGCATAGACATGCATAAGCGCAAGTAGGATGACCTGATAAAGACCACAGCAACACAAGCAAGCACCATTGTGGTTGTCAGGCCATTCATACACACAACTGTCCCTTCCTGAAGTACAAGCATGATGACCTGGTAATCCTTAAAGTAACACAAATAAACAACCTTGTGGTTGTCAGGAAATGTGTACATAATGTGCCACTGCCTGAAAACATGGTATATGTTGTGATAACTTGAACTGGGTATAACCCATCCGGGCACCATATGAGGGCTTGCTTTTAGAAAAGCAGTCATAAACCCCACCCTGGCCAACTATTGTGCTTATTGTGAGTGAGTGGTGAGGTCCGTTCCTCTGGGTCGAGTGCTGAACCTAAGAAGGGGAGGAAGTTCCTCCTGACTGATACATTCTAAAATGTCACAAGTGAGAGACATTTCTTCAAGCCACTGGGGACTGCCAGCTCTATGAATGCAAACAAGAAAGAAACAGTATCATTCCTGTTTTCAAAACAATACAACAATCTCTAGTGCACCATGGATAACGGCAACACATTTCTTTTTTAAAGTATGTTAGCCCCATACAAAAAGACTACACAAGGGCTGAAACAGAGAACCATTTTGTACAATGTTTGCACAATCCCCTAAATGGCCTTGGTGGTCAAAGCTTCAATGTTACATATAGCCTCAAGGGAAACATCTTTTAAAATACCATTCTAGATGAGACAAATGGCTCTGATTTCCGAGATATGGTCGAAATAAAGAATGCTCACATATATGTTGATATTTGCACTGCTATGGTTTCATTTATTTGCTTGCTGTTTTGTTTGCTCTCTCTCTGTTTTATTTCTTTCTTCATGAAATGGCCATATCATCAAAGAAATCCCCACTATTTCGGTCCTAGTTTACCTTAATGTATTTCCGATACACAGAGGATCAGTTTTGCAAGATACAGTCTATGATTTTGCCACTAAGTACCTTGGTGTCTAACTTATTTTCTTATGTCTCTCTAAGTTGGTCAGCATTGAGATGTCTTTTGGGCTGTAGCGCTATGCAAATTAATTCATCAAATCTGTCAAATTCTTGATATTCAGGTGGGTTCCAATCACCTGCAACTGCATGCCTTGGCCAGTCCACAACACACACGTGCGTACCGTTGTCATGCACATACGCTTTTAAGAGCACACCAGTCTGGTGGCATTAATGCATTACATTTGAAAGTTAATGTTCCTCATTACGAGTCCAGCGGTAGCCATGCTGGGAAAACCGACAGGCTGCCGCCGGACCCGGAATGAATTACTGCCTCCATGATTGCCGGAATCACCGGGGCATTACAACCCATAATTCCGGAGGCGTAATTCCGTTAATGGAATGGAAACACTGGCACCGTAAATAACGCTGCCGGTGTTTCCATTTCCGTCTGCACGTGCCTGGCGTTACTCCCGCCAGGTCAGACCTGGCGGGAGTGCACCACCCACCTGCAGAACTCAGAGTCTGCCGGACCGAAGACAACGGTGGCAGCGGTTTTACCGCCACCGTTGTTTCCGGACCGGCAGGCTTGTAATGAGGCCCAATATCTTGAATTTGGGACTTTCAGATGTGTATGTAAATACATTTAATCATCAGACCAGCCAGCTCTTTAAACCACCTGGAAATTCTATATGAGGAACAGGCGACTGGTATATATAAGATAGGTTTCAAATATTACTCGCACATTCGAGTAGTGCTGGAAACCGATAAATGTTGTAGATTCTCAGACTTACATTGGTTGTTCACATTTGTTGATGTTTTAGTTTGAATGTAGTGTTTGAGGTATGATGTGTGTATGTGTGACTGACAGGGTTTTGTGATATGTAATTGGAAGTGTACTTAAGTAAGGGGCACATTGCTTTCACCCCGCAGGAAAATGTTGTTTGAAGGGTTTGTGTATAGAAGCATTTTTGTCACAATGCGTATGTAATTTGAGTATGTTTTTTATTTTATTTACAAAGTGAATAAATGAATATGTCTTACTGAAACGGAGATTTTGTTAAATTGCCTCAGGTGCACATTGACAGCAATTTAAAATATGCAAAATCAGGTTGGGGTATGTGTAGTGTATTCGTGGTTGCATTAACGGGGCAGGGCCAGAGGCGTGGACACATGGATAAAAGTTAAAATGCAGGAGCAATAACCGCCCCCTCATGTCTGGCACCATTTCACAAGCATTCTAAATTGCTCCCTTTTCCCCTCCTGTGTCAAATACTGGCACTTCTCTTTGTCGCGGGTATTTAATTGTTGTACCCCCAGCACATCTGCTTTTCTCCCAGCCCCACTATAAATGTATTTTATTTGGCCCTGTTGCAACATCTCTCCCCCTCTCTGCATTCTGCTATTGTTTTGCCTGTGTGCTGAACTTCCTACAACCCTTCTGAATACCCATAAAATTGCGACTGACATGCAAACCCAGTATGGGAATGCATGCCTTACAAACTGATCAGTCAACTAGGATTTGTCACAGTCAGTTTAAAATTAAGTTTGGGTCCCTGTGACAGGGTTAGGGCCGTGACCTCATCAAAGGGGAACAGGGAACCCTCCTAGGCAGATACAGGAGGTCTACCAGGGTTTCTACCAGAGCCAGCTCTGCCCCAGAGGTGGGTTAAGGGAGTTGAGAGGGCACCAGTCGCTGCTCCCCTGCATGTTCCATGTTGAAGAGATGTTCCCACTGTCAATTAATCAATAGCATGCTGTTTCGATCTTGGCCCGATTTCTTCTTGTTTCATTACAGAACTATTAGTATCAGCATGCTAGACCACCACCGGTGGCTGCAGCAACCTGAGGAACAAAACCAGCAGTCCAAACAACGCCTCTGGAGCACCTGTATTCAAGGATCCACCTGCCGTGCCAAATCACAATGCTCACTGCAGCATCTGAAGACAGTGGAACAGAGTGAACACCACACAATCCAAAGTACTTATATGTCTTGTGGAAAATGTTGTGTGGCCTAAATGAGCTTATAAAGACATGCAGTGTGAAACCTCATCCAATGGGGAAAGAGCAGCCAAAGATTGGCCCTTCGGGTCAGGTGAGCCACCTAACCATTGGAGGTGATGAAGAAGGAAAGAGAAAGGAATACAAAAGACTGGACAGGAAAAGACAGAGGGAAGCTTGTTCAGGAGAGGTCAGGAGTGGTGGCGGTGGACTAAGGAACCAGATGGAGGATGAACGGTGGATCAGATATTTGAGGAAATTGTGGTGGAGATTGTTATAGGTGATGTGTTGGTAGTCAGAATGGCACCAGATAGTAAGAGTGAGGCTGTGAGTGAGAGCATTTGGTGTATTGTGCAGGAGGGACTAGGTGTAGAGTGAAAGGGGTGAGTGAGAGGAGAGATGGGAGACGAGGGACGAGAGAGGAGAAAGGAGGAGAGGAGATAGGTCGGAGGAGACAGGGCAAGGGTGAACAGTAGAGACGGGAGAGAAGAAGAGAGGGGATAGGAGAGATTAGATGAGAATCTAATCTTTCCGGCCGTGCATCTGCTTCGCACATGAGGTAGGAGGAATCCAGGCAGCAATATTTGAAAAGAAACATATTTGGTGAAAATGGTTGCGTTTTCAAAAATCGGAGAAAAAAAATAAAGAACCGGAGTGTTTAATTGTTTTCATTTGTACCCACATCTTGCCTGCTGCCCGCGTGCTCATTGACGAGGTGAGTGTCACATCAGGAGACCTTCTCTGGGACTTGTGGCATTTTAAACATGGCCGCCGCCTTTTCTTATTACTGAAGGCTCAGTGTGGCCACCAGCATCTGCCTCTTTGCCTGACGATTGGCTATCTGCTAATACCTGTTGAGCCAGCAGGCTTTAGCCAGCCCACCCCTTCAAAGGCCCACTTTCTAAGGCCCTATCTGCTCCCTGTCTGTTGCCTGGCTCGGTCTGTGGGTCCTCTCCTAAACCCCTCCACGTGCACATGGGGGCTGAGGAAAACTCCATGTTCTCTGGACACACGGCAAGCATTGGACCAACTTACACTTCTCTGAAGGTCAGTTGCTTCATCTAACATCAGTGATCCTTTCCTTTACACCGGGACTGTTTGACCTCTCACTTCGCCTCATCTGGACTCTGACTAAACTAACCTAACCCAGTTGCTGCATGTATTTCACCTGTCCTGCTGAAATTCGAATTTAGCCTTGCCCAGCTGCTGCATGTATTTCACCTGCCCTGCTGAAAACCAAATTTAGCTTTGTCCAGTCACTGCATGTATTTCACCTGCACTGGTAAGAAATCGAAATTTAGCCTTGCCCAGTTGCTGCATGTATTTCACCTGTCCTGCGGCAAATCAAATTCAGTATTTCACCTGTCCTGCAGAAATTCGAATTTAGCCTTGCCCAGCTGCTGCATTTATTTCACCTGCACTGCTGAAAACCGAATTTAGCTTTGCCCAGTCACTGTATGCATTTCACCTGTCCTGCTGCAATTCAAATTCAGTATTTAACCTGTCCTGCTGAATTTCAATTTTAGTTGTGCCTTTGGGGATGCTTGTGTCTTCACTAGATGGCAAGCTACCATCTATATCCCCTCTCCCTTGTGCCCCCCACCGCACCTGACCCCCTTCCTCCAAGTGCATCAGGGCTCAGACTGGTAGGTGTCTTCCCCCTTCCACTGCAGCCTACATTGTCACTATCTATCTCTCCTATCCTCTCCAACTGCTTCACTATCTCCTATTCTTGGCCTATCACTAAATCTGGCAGGAAGAAACTTAAGAAGGACATACTGGGCTCAAACCCAGGCCTTCCTATTGCAGACACCTATGTCATGGCTTCTGCCAGAGAGACTATCACATACATCGTCTTCTTCATTAACACACACAATCTATGGACTCACTTCATGGTCGGCTTTCTCTCTCCTATCGCCTCTTCTCCCATTTATTATGGCACTCGCTGGGAGGTTCTCCTTGACCACTTCGCCAATTTCCAGATTCATCATTAATGTTTATCTCAATGGCACCATCATGGTTCTGGGTCCTCAACCCAACCTTCTTCTCTTCAAAAGGCTCCTCCCTCACCTCTCCACACTCACCTCTCCCTCTGGCCAGGCTCCCTTGCATTCTGTGCCTTCCACCTCCTCTGCACAGGCTTTGTTGCCATTTGTACCTTCCTCCTCCTATGTACAGGCCCCCCTGGCCTGCCCTACTGCCCAGGCTCCCTTGTCGACCTCAGCTCCTTTGCCATCCTCCACAATCCCCCTGGCCCTGACGCCACCTTCTGGAGGGGCCATTGTCCTCTGTATGCCCCCGCCCCCGAGGAAGACCCTCAAAGATGGCAAAGTGCTTTACATTGTCACTCTCAACACCCGCTCTGCCGTCAAACACTCGTCTGACATATGCAACCTCCTCGAACTCATGGCACATGCTTTGACACACTCCCAGAAGGCTACACAATCCTTTTTGCGCCCAGGCCTAAGAAAACAGGTGGGGGAGAAGCACTTCTGTTCCCAGAATGGATACCTGTGTCCATCATCTGTACTCAGGCCTAATCCTTCTTCTAATGCCTAGTTTGCAGACTCACACTATCCCCAAAATCTTATCTCACTATGGCCACCTTCTATCGGCCACCAGGTCAGTCCACTCTCTTCCTCTTTGAATCGGCTGACCTGGCTTCCTCCCTACTTTCCTCCTCTCAATTCCTCCTAATGGGTGATATTAACATCCATCTGGACTCTCCTGACTCCTCGGGTCCTTTCCCCAACCTTTGTGACTCTCTCACCCTTTCTATCCTTCCCTCTGGCCCCACACACAACAAGGGCCACACCTTGGATGCTCTCATCTCGACTGCCACCCCCTCTCTAGCCCTCTCACTAGATTCCTCTCTTGGACTGGCCACTCTTTTCTCAAAACACATCTGAAGCTCTCCTCCGCTCTTGCAGCAATACATCTGGCACAGCCACTTGGCTTCAAAGTCGCCAGACCTATGAAAAAAGTGACAGTGGCAGCTTTTGCCTCCTCATACTCTCTTCCACCCACCCCTTCGGCAGTCTCCCACCCTGCCACAGCCCTTGCTAATCTTAATCTCTCTATCTCCAACACTCTTGACATTCTTGCCCCTGTCAAGAGGGTCCAACTGAAGCCTTCTAAAAAGTGCAACTCTTGGTATGACTCAGCCCTGGCTGCCCTTAAAAGCAAGTGTAGGGCAGCTGAATGGAAATGGAATGCCTCGGGCGAACCATCAGACAAACTGGCCTGCCGCCTTCTTCACAGGCATTATCGACTCTGCATCTGCACCAAGAAAAGAATCTTTATTCAAGCCTGCATCGCCGCGGCATCAAACAATACGGCCAAACTTTTCAAAGTCTGCAAGGAACTGCCCAATCCTGCAGATGCCTCTTCTTCTGTTACACCCACCCAGGACCTTTGCTCGGCCCTGGTTGCACACTTCACCACAAATACCCAAGACATCCTTTCCACCATCTCTTCAACACCACAGCATACACCAACACCGGAGCCTCCATTGGCCCCCCTCCTCTTACCCTCTCTTCTCTTTCACCACACTGAATGAGGTCACCAGACAAGTCTGATCTATGAAGGCTTCATCCAAACAGGTGGAACCCTGCCCCTCCAAAACCATTAAAGACCATATCGACTCACTCACCCCAGCCTTGGCTGGGCTCTGCAATTTCTCCTTTTCCACTGAAGCTTTCCCAACTGCCCTGAAGCCCTCCCTTGTGCACCCTCTGCTCAAAAAACCCTCTGCCGACCCCTCCATTCTGGCAAACTACCACCCTATCTCCATCACTCCTTTCATGGGCAAACTCTTGGAGAAACTGGCTATCTCTCAGCTGACCCTCCACAATGAATCTATCGGTTCCTTCCACGACCATCAATCTGGCTTTAGAAAATCCAAAGGCATGGAACCTGCTCTTCTGAACACCTGAGAAGACCTGCTCTCAAATATTGACACTAACACCCCCTCTATCCTCTGTCTCCTTGACCTCTCCTCTGCCTTCGACACGGTTAATCACGACATCCTGATCGCACATCTCTGTGACACCCTGGGAATCACAGGTCAGGCTATGGCGTGGTTAACCTCTTTCCTCACCGACCGCCCATCGTAGGTGGAACTTGGAACCTTTCACTCAACTATCACTTTCTCAACCTGTGGCATTCCCCAGGCATCTAATCTATCCCCCGGTTCTTCAACGTCCATATGGCTGCCTTGGCAGGTGTGATTGCCACTTTCACCTCTAACCTCTGTGCTACGCTGATGGCACACAACTATCATTGAGGCTGCCCTCAGCCGGCTCCTCCTCCTCACTCATATGTGACTGTCTGTCCACTAATCACTCTTGGTGTGCTGCAAACAACCCCTGCCTCAATGCCACTAAGACTGAGATTGTTTGCATTGGGACCCCTTTTCCCGCTTTCCCAATTGCACTCTGGCCGGCCTCCCTTGGCCCTGCACCCGCACCTACCTGCGAAGCAAGAAACCTTGGGGTCATCTTTGACTCCACTCTCTCCTTCTCCTCTCACATTTCAGCTATCTCTAAAAAGCCTATCAGCTTCACCTCCTCAGAAGTACTCTACATTTTCTCACTTTCCCCCAGAGTCTCACTGTCTCCAGAGCCCTGGTTCTCTCCAGGCTGGACTATTGCAACAGCCTCTTCCTCAACCTCCATTCTTCTGCCCTGCGCCCTCTGCAACTCATCCAGAACAGAACCACGAGACTTATCCTTGGCCTCAAGCGCTGGGACCGCATCTCTCCGGCGCTAAAATCCCTTCACTTGCTCCCTGTGGCTGCAAGGATAAAATTCAAGACGCTTTGCATTATTCACAAGGCTTTCTGGGGCCTGGGACCTTCCTACCTGCAACACTGCCTACCTAAATACTGTCCCTCCTGAGCCCTCCGCTCATCTACCTCCAACCTTCTGTGAGTGAATTGGTTCTCCAAGCAGAGATTTTGAGGGAGATCCTTAACCTCAGCAGGTGCCTTCCTCTGGAATAGCGTCCCTGCCGCCTCTTGTCTAAATTCCGGAAACTCCTCAAGACTTGCCTCTTCTCCTCGTCATTCTCTCTCCCTCTAGTAGCCTGCTAACCAAGTTCTGTTTTTCTCTCTCTTCCTTACAGCATGCTGACTGGCTGCCGGGTGTACCTCAGAGTCTCACTTGTCCCCGGCACCTCCTCCAGTCCTTTCTCAGACTTGCCCTAGGGCCCTACACCCCACCCACACTCAATACACTTAATCCAAGAGAGTGGCTCTCTCTGCACTTACCCCAGTCTCAACCAACTGAGTGCACTTTATCCTCCCCCTCCCTGTGACCCTCTGTGCATTTGCACAATCTGTACGCACTGCGCCTGAAGATTGTCTGTTTGTTCTCCCTTGTCTTCACCCCTAATTGCACTGTTAAAACTGCAGAATCGCCATCAGGCCTATTTGCTGTCTCCCAAACTGTTAAATGTATTTTTTACGCACTTACTATGCCTGTGCAGACTATTGTCGTCTCAGAAATTCAAGGGCTCTGAGCAACTGTTTTTTTTTCCTCATGTTCCCACCCTCCTTGGGTGCTTTGAAACACTTGCCTGTGAGTAGGCGCTATAAAAACAAACAATACCATACCATACCAGAAGGGTGAGAGTAGAGACAATATAGGGCAGATAAGAGAGGTGAGGCGAAAGTTGAGAAAAGAGGGGTGAGGGGAGAGGAGAAAGAATGAGCAGAAGAGAGGGAGAGGGAGAGGGAAAGAGGATCAGGGAAGAGAGGGAAGAGAAGAAGGTAAGAGGCGTTGCTAACTGTAATAACTATCACACTAATATTTTAGCACGGCTAGAACAAACATAGGAAACACCTACCTGAATCCTTTGCAGAGAGGAAGCTATGACGAGAATGAGGAAATACCTAGAAGTCCCTCCGCTGGCCGGAACGAAGTCCAGGCCAGGGGTGAGCCCTCCAGGGAAAACCCCCGTAGGGGAAAAAACCCTGTGCCGAGAAGAGCTGCTGGGGTTCGAGGTGTCCA
Organism: Ambystoma mexicanum; assembly: GCF_040938575.1. Lineage (NCBI taxonomy): Eukaryota > Metazoa > Chordata > Amphibia > Caudata > Ambystomatidae > Ambystoma > Ambystoma mexicanum. The sequence continues at coordinate 64,263,227 of NC_090941.1, read as the reverse complement.
GATAGCTGCTCCCCAGGGATGATCCGGTTGATATGGATGTTACTTCTCAATGTAATCAATAATCTTCGTGCAGTCAGTAAGGACTACTGGAAATGGGTAACAATATAAGAGGACATTTACGTTTAACCCACAACACATTCATTAACTAATAAATGGAGTATAAGAAAGAGGAAATGGGAGGCTTACCCAAAACTAGCAAAAGATAAGCACTGAAAGAGGAAAGGTTTGGCTCCCGATCTTAGACCCGGGATGTTAGTAGGAACGGACCAGAAAGCTGTGAAAAAAGCAGAAAAGTATAAACCAGGTAGAAGAGGGAACTAAACTGACTTCCTAAAGATATTATTGAGGCATCTTACCCTCGGAGAAAGATGGTGAGAAGAGCTCCGAACATGGGTCGGAGTAAATCGCTACGAGAGACGAATTGAAGCTTTAGCCTAAAGGAAAACAGGGAATGAGATCTACGTATGAAGCCACAAGATCTCTCACCGCTATATAATGAGAGAGCAGATGGGAAGAATACGAAGAGACGTACCTGCTCAGCAAGCGTTTGTTGTCAAAGGAGACGTCCCCGCCATGTCGTGCAGGCGGGAGTATTCTGGAGCGATGAAGGGATTCCTTTGCAGATAGCTAGGAGAAAAGGTTGGGACGAAAAGCCAGAACAGGGGTTAAAGTGCCTATCAGAACAGATGAGCTAGAAAGATAATCCTAGGTATAGCAAGGAGAAGTAGTAAATAGTTAGTAGACGAACTCACAAAGTGTAGCTGGGCACTGTGGAGAGTAGCAACGCGCTGAACTGCCGACGCCGTCTCATGATAAGCGTTGCGTGCGTAGGGGGGCGTGGCCATGGATAGGTTGGTCACTGCTTGCAACACTAGACCGCCGCCTGCAGTACTGAAGTCCACCATGTTACAGGAAGGAGACCGGTAAAGTGCCGCCAGATCGCTGCGCCGTGTCCCCATCCTGACCGTGTTTGTTACAGGGGTGCAGAGGGGAGAAGAAAGTAGAGAGGAGAACACCTGAACATTGGAGGGACAGACAATGGAGAAGGAGATAGGAGAGGAGGAGGAGAGAGAGGGAGAGAGAAGGACAAAAATAGAGCAGAGTGGAGAATAGGAACAGGAACATCAAGCAAAGCAGCTGTAGAGAGCGAGTGCAGACAATGAGAGGGGCTGTGTATCAGTTAAGGAGCACTACTAAAAAAATATAATTCTATAATTGGACCTGGGGGGTGTCAGGATAGGGAACCCAGAGAAGAATCCCAGAGGGAGCCAGATAAATAAGGCTACAGCCATTAGAGCCTCACTATGTTTTTAGTAGTAGGGGTTGCTGATCGTCAGTTGCCGCTCCTGGGTTTAGGGTCACATGGCCTAGGGAGGTGAGACCCCACAGGAAGATTTAGAGGGATGCCCTCTTCAGGGCCCAATCCTGGGTCAATCTATTACAAGTCTAAATATCTTATCTTGTTTTCAATGAGAAACCCTTGAACCACCCTTGAACCTCTAATGCCATTCAAGATAGTTCATCATAAAGTCATGGAAAATAGTATGTCACAGTGGCCAATTGAGGTTTTTCATTTTACATTTTGTTTTCACACTTATTTTCCTATGGTGCATTCAACTCCTAAGTCTTCTAAGTAAGGCAGGGCATTGGTTGGTAGTTAAGGAAAACTGGATGAAACCTAAATCTGGTGTTTTATAAAGCATGTTTCTCCATCAGTTTTACTGTAAACTTCATAATTTCTGTACAGGAAATCAAAATACATTCATTTTGAGTGCCTTATTTTTGCAGCATAAAACCAATAAATATCAGTGAGATGTTCATTTTTTTAATTGTAGTTTATTTTTCACATTATAGGAACAGAATGAAAATAACATCAGGGATGGATGAGCTACCCATGACTGATATGAGGCAAGTTTAGCAATACATATTGAGCCTATTTGGTGTATATATCCCAGGACAGGTGACACCAGGAGCTTCAGTAAAAATATTAATTTTGGCATGTGAGTGTCCTGTCCCCACAATGGTCAAGAAAACATGAGTGTCTCCAGGAAGAACAAGTCCTGTTCACACCCAATTATATGTTGTTGTTATTATCATTATAATTTGTATTATTATTATCAATATTATAATTATTATTATTAGGGAATTTATTGAGAACAGATCTAGCTTTGGGGGAGTAACATAGTGCTTTACAATCATAGGGGGAAGAACATAGTTGGGAAGCAGAGAAACAAGCTGGTGGGGCTATAACAAGAGTGGAGGGCGGGCAATATTTCAGCTATGGGTCTTCAAGCAAGCAGAAGACGATACATTGGAGATCAGATCACCCAGTCTCTGGTAGGGCATGAAGTTGAGGGTGTGTGGACACAGGAGAAGCTATTCCATGAAGGGCAGGGCCTTAAGCTCCTTCCTGAACTGTAGAAGTGAGGAGGACAGTCTGATATTGATGGGGTGTATGTTCTACAGTCTTGGTGTATAGACAGAGATTGTCTGTCTTCTGGTTCTTTCTTCCGTGCAGTGGCAGAGTTCAAGTCTGCTTATGCCCTTACTTCTGGTGAATCATAGGCCTAGATGCTGAGTTTCTCAGTGAGGTAGCTTGGGGATCTCTAGGTGACAACCTTATAGGTGATGGAGCATGATTTGAAGTTGATGCATGCTTGCAGCGGGAGCCAGCGAAGTTCAATGAGGGTCGGGGTGATGTAGTTGAATTTGGGGAGTCCTCTGATGAATCAGGATGCAAAATGCAGGACAGATCTCAGGAGTGCCAGTGTAATTGCTGGAAGCTTTTCAAAATGGAATTGCCAGCCTCCAGGTGGGAGAGGGTCAGGGTTTGGACAGCAGATGTAAAGTTGTTTTCTGTGATGAAGGGCTTGATTTTCCACAGGCAAGAAAGTTGGTTGCAAATGGTTTGTGTCTTCTTTGCTATGTGCTGTTTGAAGGAGTGGTGCCTGTTGATGTTGAACCCAAGGAGTTGGCACTGGTGACCAGCTGGGATATGAAGCCCTGAATGTACATGGCAGAGAGCCAGGTCTGGATGTCCGGGTGTTCTGTGTTGTTGATCAGCAGTAGGAATTCAGTCTTGGAGGGTTTGAGCCTCAGGCAATGCAGTGAACATTCACGAGTGGATCTACACTCGGTCCAACCATTTCTGTTAATTTCTGCCCTATTTCTCTATTTCCTTTCTTATGCAAGCTACTGGAGAGAATTGTCTATTCTCAAATCTTTTCTCATCTGCATCTCCACTTCCTTCTCCCCCACTCAATCTGGCGTTAGGCTGGCAAACTCAATAGAAACTGCTCTTCTGCACATTTCTGACTTTCTACTTTCTGCATGCCGCTACAAGCTATCCTCTATTCTGATTCTACTTGATCTTTCAGTGACTTTTGACACCGTGAATCACACTACCTCACTTTCCTATTTCTCTTCTCTGTCGGCATTTTTGGCACTCCTCTCACTTGATTTAAATCCTTTCTTTCTGGTTGTTCCTATTCTGTATCTTGGGCCATACAGCTCTCTCCTCTCCTCCTCTTGCACATTTATATGGTGTTCCCCAAAGTTTTGGTATTGGCCCACTTTTGTTTTCCCTCTACACTATCCCTCTCTGCTCACTTACCTCGTCCTTCAATATTTCCTGTCACATTTATGCTGATGATTCCCACATCTTCTTTACCTTCTCTGAGTTCTCTGATACTCTTCAGTCTCTGCCTGTCTTTCTTCCATCCAATCTTGAATGTGTTCCCGTCATCTTCATTGTAACCAATCTAAAATGGAAGTTCTTTTCTTCCCTCCTTCCTCTTCTTCCACTCCCCCTGCTCTCCTCCATTTCCATCTCCCCCTCTCAACTCTCCCTTTCTGCTGCTGCTTGGAATCTCAGCATACTCTTTGACTGTTCCTTTGGTTTCTCCTCTCACATTGCTCTTACTGCACGCAATTGTCATTTTCTTCTCTTCAATCTGTGCCACGCCTGCTCCTTCCTTTCTTTTCATAGTACCCCTCTTTGGTCTATTTAAAGTGCTACACGTCGCCTTCTCTTCGGTCTCTCTCCCTGTGCTTCAATCTCCTCCTCACTTCTATCTGCTTCTATCATACCATTTCAATCTTGTCTTCTGTTGCATTACCTTTCCATCATCTTCAAATGACTTCATGGTCTCGCCCCACTTATCGTGCATCTCTTGTCTCCTTATATTCCCCTTCTCAGGCGCTTCACTCCCAGTCTACCTATCGCTTTGCTGTTTCTCTGCCCCCAGTGCTTCTTCTTGCTTTCGCTCCATTGCACTGGAATTCTCTCTCTCTCTTACCATCCACTCTTCTTCCACATATCACATCTTTCTTACCTGCTTCAAGGCTCAACTCTTGTCTCCTGTGTCCCTTCTATGAACTGTTGATTTGTACTGTATATTTTTTTTTATTGTGCACCATTCTTCATTTTTGATATAGTGCTTTGGCAAAAGCATAGTATAAATTCAAGTAAATTAAATGAATGGATCAATGAGAGGCAAGCCTTGAGCCTGTGGATGTCTTAAACAAAGGATATCTTGAGGAAGAGCTGCATATCATATGCATATTGGTGGATGCTGTTAGAGATCTTTTTGGCTATATTTTTGATATCTTGTGGTTTTTTGTCATATAGTGGTATTTTTGGTATACTGGTATAGTGGTATTTTTGGTATAGTCCTGAGCCAGATAATTGTTCTTTTATCAAAATCACTAATGGTAATCAAATACTGTACACTCTAAACAATTAACTCATCCCCTCCTGTGTATCTTATCTACAATACCACTTTATGCCCTTTTGGCTTACATCCCAGAATACATTTAGCATGCAAATAAAACACTAAAATTCATTCAGAGCCTTTCAGAGCAACACAAATTACAATGACTATCCTTGCTTTTATATTGTTACCACACGTTCTTCATCTCTCTGTATGTCAACCCAATATAGCTGAATACAGAATAAAAACATTGAGGCTAATTCAACTTTTCGAATTGTTATTCTTTATCAGAAGTTAGAAATATTCAAGTTACACAGAATGGCACGTGCATTCACATGGTAATTCAAACATAAGCGAAACATGTCCTGCAATGGGTATCAAAAGATTCTATTTGCGATAATGCCCAGAGTTCTGCCAACCCAACATTGGCCTTGAACTTCGCAACAGGAATTAGCAGAGCACAAGCTTTTGTCACATCTGAGTCTTATTGCAGCAATACTTGTAGAAACCAGAACACAGTTGTACATCCAATCTTTAAAATTTCAACATGCAGCACCTAAAAATGAAATGACTTACCCTTTCTATGCTATCTTACATCAAGCATTCACTTATCAGCATGCTCCTCAAATTGACTGAATTTACCAAAGAAATCTTTACTCGTGTGTGTGTCTTGAACTACTTGTGACCCCCAAACTAGGTCTCAGACAGAAGAACTCTTTATCTGGTCCACTCCCTTTTCACCTGGAACCAACAAGCCAGCCTTTCTGCTCCCGAAGTCAACCAGAGGAAAAGAGTGCCTTGAACAAGCCCTCTGCCAGTCTTTCTGCTCCCAGGCTAGTGAGTGAGTGAATGACCCAGCCCTTTCTGCTGCAAGCCTTTTTCTAAAAGCTCATGTGTCATTCAAACCACCTCCCCTTGACAAACCAGCCCATTAGATAGCATCTGATTTCCTTTGTGCCGTTGACCGACATTCAAGATGCAATGCTGAAGGAAAATGTTACATTCACCTGGTGCAATTTCCTCCTTCTCTAAAAATGACCAATGGAGCCAGTTTCAATAAACAAACCCTGTCATGTATTCACAGCAAAAAAAATCTAATTCCACGTTTTCCGTATACATTTTAACCTTGCTCAACTCAAATGCCTTTACATTTTATGAAATAGGCCACTTTATCTCAATGCACCAATGTTTTGCACTCACAGGCAATGGGCTAAATTGCATTGAATATTAGTAAGGGAGTAGGTTATTGGGTCTGGGATGTTAGTAGGATTAATTTTGCATTTAGTCCATAACTGTGGTGTGAATGATAAAAACATGTTGTTCAGGGTCAAATTCAAATTAACTAGCATGTGCTTTATGCGTTATAATACTGACATTTAATAGGCACAGCTTGAGCCTCGCACATGAGTCTCACACCCTTCGCCATAGTTAAAATTCAAACATTTGCTCAAATGTGGATGATGAAATGTGGAGCTACCCTTGTTGAAATTCAGAATAGGGAACAACATTCCCTTATTATATCTCCCTACATACCCTCCTTTTTTCTGCTGGGACACAACCAAAATTACTGCAGGAAAAAACAACATGCAATTGGTCATATTCGTACACGAAAACTATATATATATATATATATATATAATTTTTATTTTTAAATAAATATATTTTTTTAATAATTTTTGGGTTTTCATTTTTTGGGGATATTTTAGATGTCTTTTTATCTTATGTTTTAATCTTCTGTTCACCTTTATCTTTTGTCCTCTTTTAATTGGTGGTCCCATATTTGTTTCTGTTTTTTTTTTTTAGAATTTATTTTTAATCTTTTTTTATAAAAAATTTAAAAAAGATATTGTTTTTAAAATAACCATACGTTCATACAGCTGTGCCAGTGGCCTCCCTTTGCTGATCTCTTCACAGGCCCTCCAAAATCTACTTGCAAATCAGACCATGGGAGTGTCAAACTGCTTTTCATTAATGGTGCTCTATGAGCTGGTGATGCAGGCTGAAACTTTACACACACTAAACACCCTCTAGTGTAGAGCTCAACATCTTGAGACGTGTGGCTAATAGGCATAATCTTTTAAAATGTCCAAGGTTTTCTGTGACTCTCCGTGGTCTGCAGTTATGGGATCGTGGTCATGATGTAACATCAATCCCTGAAATGATAAAGGCACTACCCATTGGATTTGGCCTGTAACGGATTCTCTACTCATCAGTTCATCTTGGAACCAAATTGTCTTTCTGTTTTTTTAATAACACCCTCAATTCCTCTTTGCCTTTGCAGTCTTCTTCATTCAGAGGATTTTTTTGTGCCTCTAGCAAGGTTGTAAAATGGGCCTAGAATAAGATCCTCCTTTTGTGCATTAACCAACTTTTGATCTGGAATATCAAAACTTAATTGTGCCACAGCCTGTTCATTTGTTTTTGGAGTTTTGGAGCGTGTTATCGCATCCACCTGTATTTCACCAAGCAGGTGTTCAATAGAAAACAATGCCCCCATTAGAGCTCCAATTTTGGCTAATTGATCTGCCTTAGCATTTAATTCCTTATCCTCACCTGGTGTTTTCAAATGACCACATATTTTCCTCCAATGGCTTATCAGTTCATTTCCACAACACAAGTATGTCCATAGCTTGAATCATCTTGCCATGTTTAAGTGGCTTCTTGTTATAACTGACCATGCCTTTCACCTCCCAGCCAGGTAAATACTCCAAAAAACGATTTTGTGCATAATCAGAATCAGAGAATACATCTATTTTTTTAGACTATTTTCTACTGCTGTAGGTATTGCCTTATAAATGGCGAGCAATTCTGCAACTTTACTGCTCTTGGGCCTATCCTCATGCTTACTCTTGGAATGCTGTTGCATTTAAACCACATATTTCCTATTCCTGCCACAAGTTATTTTTCAGCATCATTTTCTACGTGGTATGCACACCCGTCTATATACACAGTTAGTAAATCCTTACATGTTCCTTTGTTGAAAGCCTTGTGTGGGGATTGCTCAAATTAATTTAAACTTGTCTTTAGCTTGGTGTCATTAGGTGCACCGACAGCTGCACAATCAGGCAACTCCGCTAGCCCTTGAGCAACTGGGCTCTTTTTACTTTGTCCATATCTTACTTCTACTCGAAATCCCTGAAAAGCTAATGTCCATGAAGTGATTCTTGACTGGGCCAAATTCCCTGATCTGATCCTCTCACTTTGCAAAAGTTGCAGAGGCTGGTGATTTATTTCGGCAATTACCCACTCCCCTTGATTTATGGGACAGAAATGGTGTAACACCCAGACAGTGGTCAGAAGCACTTTTTTGCATTCACTAAATTTGATCTCTACCTGTGACAAGGACTTGCTAGCATATGCAAAGGTTTTGTTATTTGCATCATGTGTTTGGTATAATACTGCTGACATACACTGATCTGTGAATCCTATTTCTATAAAGAAATCTGGTTTTTCATTGGAAATGCCAAGAATGGTGCTTTCATTAGACACCCTTTTAGCATGGCAACAGCCTCACTTTGTTCCTTTTCCCCTATTCCAAGGTACACCCTGCTTCAGTAATCTCATCAAAGGTTGCGTAATTTCTGCATCATTTTCAATTAACATTCTATTCTCACTTGTCATTCCTAACAAACTCTTTAAACCTTTCAAGTTAGTGGGATCTTTACATTTCTGAATCGCTTCCACCTTATTCTTTTGTGGATTTAATCCATGCTCTGTCACTTAACAACCTAGGAAGTTTACCCTTTTTCTGCACCACTGTGCTTTCTATAGAGATACTTTTGCCCCAGCCTTCTGTAGCTGACTGAGTATATGTTGAATCTCATTGTAATGGCTTTTTAAATCTTCATTATTTATCAGCACATCATCCACATAAACTAGTGTTCTTCTTTCAGCTGCATCTAGAGTGCCTTGCTAAGGAATATCCCAAACTCACTCACACATTTGACATACCGAAAAGGGGTCCGGGACCATGCATAATGTGATTTGTCAAATGAAAATGCAAATACATTTTGAATGTCCTCAGCTAGTGGCACACACCAGTATCCAGCTGTAAGATCTAAGGTGGTAAATATCTTTGACCTGTGAATCTGTGTAAGGTCCTGATCAATAAATGTAAGGGGCCACCTTGAAACAGGTACTTTTTGATTTAATTCTCATAGATCTGCACACAAGCGCCATTGGCCATTGGGTTTTAACACACCTAATATTGGATTATTTGATGTACTATCAATAGGTGTAATGATTCCTAATGTGGGTTTTGTATGGAGTGAGGAGGGCCCCAAGCGGTTCCATGCAGAGATTGAGGACTACAGAGCTAGGATGGATCCTTGCAGGCATCAACAGCTGATGGGTACAGTTGATGATCTGGAGAACTTCATTTGAACCAGCTGACGATGATCTTGCTGATCCCCATGCAGCAATGTAGATTGTCGATGAGTACCTGGTGATCAACTGTGTTGAATGCTGCTGAGAGGTTAAGGAGAAGAAGGAGAATTGATGGCAGCACATTTTTCAATGGAGTGCAGTGTTTTTGGATCAGGTAGAGTTGGTGCAGTCCTTGATGGCATGTAAGCGAGCTTTACTTGTATTGTTCCTAATGCTGTATCTCTTTTCTGTCTCTCTTGCCCTCGTGGCAGCTAGTACATTTTCAGAAGTATGGACTTCAAAGGAGTTTGATAGAGGAGCCTGTTTCTTTATTTTGTGTTTATCCCATTTTCAAGAATGCCATCTATTTTCAAATGCCATTGCAGGTGCTTGATAAGGGGTTACAGTGTCTTGTGTTGTGTTCTTCGTACTTTTAATAGGCTGTGACATTGATTATTCTGCGTTTTTGCTTTCTTTAGTGCAAACACCTAAGCTGGTGGCCTGCAAAAGTGCCCGGTACCCGCATAGCTTCCCCAGCCACACACACTCCAGGATGCAGTGGCACCCCTGGATGCATATGTGTTTCAATGGTCTATGCAACCAGGACTGTCATGTGTGCCTCTTAATGTATACTGTCCAAAAAGAACATGCAAAGCTACCTGCATATGCAGAGGAAGGAATAAAGGAGTAAGAGCCCATGGCTCCTTCTCCCTCTTCTCCTTGACACCCTAATCATTCAAATAGACTGTTGACCCTGATATCCCCTACGCTAGCACTCCACTGTGTACTCCTTCAGTCAAACAAATCTCTGTCCCAACCATCTCCAGACAAAACACATGCCTCAAAACCTTTAGTTGTTTATTGATGCACACATTTTCTTCATTATAACAAAATTCATGTCGTGTCAATACTGTATATGTAAAGAAAAAATGTCATACCCAGTTAAATTGTTCTCTTTGTGCGTTCTCTCTTTGTGTCATGTGTTAGCCACACCCTTTGGCCAACTAAAAATATACATGTCCAAAAGTCATACCCCAGTAGGTGGAAGCATTGAATGCCTCACTAATAACTCAACTTAACATTGATGCTCTATTTTGATGTGTGGGCACTCTCTCTAATGAACTGTGTCAGTGCTGGGCCATGTTTGGACATGCACTCTCCAGACATGAAGTCTCAGCGCATGTTTTGGCTAGAGTTTACTAGACACATATCCTCTCTTCCGACATGCCATCCTGTTGATCAGTTCTAGAGCAATTGATTTTTCTTCAATGAACAGCCTATCTCAAGCAATTATTTGCGTGCAATGCTCACTTCTACTTATTCAGTTTACAGGCCATATGTAAAGTGTTAGAACTTATATAAATGAGCACCATTACTGTACTGTGCCTAAATTTTGCACATAACTCTGAACAAATAGTATGGTTTTCTTTTCCCAACTCATGTTACAGACTCAATAAAACCCCAAACCCAAAGACCATCTTACTTGCTCCCACACTCATGATGAATATTTCTGGCTTGTATCAGGTGAATTGAGGAGAGCAGAGATTTCAGCTTGCTCAATGGTCTTACATCATCCTCCTGAAGTAGGGGTACAATAATTGCATGTCATGGAGTAACATGTTCAGCATTGTGTAGTACTAAAAAAGTGTGGAGTACAGCATGTGAAGTAGCTCCAGCATGTCAATGCACAAATAATGACTGTTATCTTTGAAACAGATCTTTTAAAGTGCTAAGCAGAGAAGGGGTTGGCAAGGTGCTCATCACTGGAGTATATTTCTTTCATAGAATTGGTTGACTCCAGCTATGAAGGCATGGCACAGTTAGAATCATGGCACTTGGCCTTTACATCCTGAGTAGACAGAAAAGGTGCAAATCAACACATTGAAAGATACCAGAGGCATTGCTCGGCTCTCTGAAAGATATCACTGACATTAACTCACAAGAGCTCATATCAGTGATAGGCCTTAGTCAGTATTACAGTAGCATGTAAGAAAGGTGAGATATCACAGCAAAGATGCTGAGCCATGAGACACAACAAAAAGTGGACCATCACTTATGACATTGAGTCCAAAGGAAAAGGAGGAAAAGAAAACAGAATTGTTTGATCTTAACTGTTGGCGTGGTGATCTAAATCTGGCCAGGAAGACCTTCTCCGTGTCAACTCCAAAGGCTAATCCTTTCGTCAGTTGTAAAAAGTAGAATTTCCCATTATGTTATTTTATTTTAAACTTACTTTATTGCCCCATGTTTACAGGAAGTATAGGACATTATTTGCAATAGTTGATCACTTTTGCTGCTCCTTTTAGTGCCTCCATGTAATTGACCATAACTCTTTATGTTATTATTTATTTTTGTTTGTTAAAAATTGATTCAACCTTTAACATCATAACAAAGATAAGAAAAAAAGAAAAATAAACAAATTGCAGCTGAAATTAGGGAAAACATCATGAAGAAAAAAGATAAAAGAAAAAGAAAATGCATAAAAACATATGCTTCAAACTCTAAAGGTAGGGAACCAAAAAAAGTTGTGACTGCATTTACATTAGAAGACGTTGATCCCAACAAGCAGTAACTGCACATAGAGTGTGCTGATAGTACGCAGAAGTCCTTTGTGAACTTTTGGAAATCTATTGCCCTTGGCTGCTTCAAAGATTTGCATTTTAGGAGTAGATGTCTAGACGCTTCTCTCTGGTTCCCATCCTTACAAAATCTACAAAGTAAAGCCTCCTCTTTTACAAGACTGTATCTTAACAGAGTCTCCTTAGCATGGATCAAATTCAGACGAATATCAAAAAAGTAGAACAAACAGATTTACTAGAATAAATTGATAGGTAAGGGGCCAATGTACCTTGATTTTTATGCACTTCTGTCAAGTGGCTTAAGGAGGAATATGAGTGGACCTCCATCACTGTGTTAGCCCAGTCTGCTGTGAAAAGGGCCCTCTTTACCTTATCTGGATTTCCAGTAAGCTCTAATGAAGTGCATCCAATCTCAGCCAACAAGAGCAGAGAGAGCCCCTTTAGTTCAGACATGGCTTGCAAGCCTCCCAACTCACAGGCCTTCCCAAAGTCCACAAATAGGGAATTCGCTGGAAGGGCCAAAATCTTAGCCTAGAGGGATCAATATCTCCAAAAAGCTCTGGTTTTTAGTGAGATTATGCCAAGTTCATAACAGATTACTGAATGCTGCAGTGAGTGAACTTGGGAGACGCAGGACTCTTCTCCAGATCAAGGCTTCCAAATAAGGCAAATAGCCGATAGTTGATCAATCGTATACATCAATCCCATAAAGTAATTTAGGGAACCTCTTACCCTTGAAGAAGTGCAGGGAAGCTGATAATGAAAACGTGCCATACTTAGAGTCCACCCAGCTCAACTGGTTTGCTAAATTACTGGCCTTTGTGTGAGGCCAAGAGCACATTTTTGAAACAGAACATTTTGAGTTGATCATAAAACCAAGATAAAGAAAAGAGTCAATCCTGTCCACAGGTTCTAAATGGAGATGCCACTTAAAGGATGCTTGTTTCCTAGTGTGAGATAATTGCATCACCTTTTGTGTTTGCTGGATTTACAGACACAGAGTGGGCTTTCACAAAGACGGAAAAGACGTCAAATAAGTGTTGCAGGCCTAAAGGTGTATTATCAAAGATTAAATATTTGTTTGCATAGCCAAGCCACAGTGGACTGAGAATAGAAATGTTAGATGTTGCCAATGCCAGAGGATGAAGGTATTGATCTAAATCTGCCATATACAGATTATAGACACAGGGGCTAATATGCACCCCTGCCTCATGCCTCTGAATGTTTTTTTTGGGCAGGACAGTAAGACTTGATGGTTTAAACTGACTTTTATAGTGGAATGGCTGTGCAGGGCTGCTATCAGTCTTAACAGGCCAGGGGCCCTGCAGTTTGCACCACAGAAGTGACTTGTCTACGGCATCGAAGGCTGCTGCGAGGTCAACCGAGGCAAGATATACTGGATTACTACCCCTTGACTCTGCCAGAGCCTAAATGAATTTAATCAGGATCCCGTTCAACTGGATGCCTATTTTTTACTGAATCCGGTTTGCCACTTGGAAACTAGGCCTACTCTATCAGTCCACGATTCCAGATGTTGCAGCAAAATGCAGGAAAATATTTTGGAGTCTGCATCCAGGATCGCAATAGGAGGATAATTCCCTGGATGGGCCCTCTCTCCCCTCTTATAAATAGGGATGATGTGTGCCTGATCCAAGGTCAGAGGAAATTGCTGAAAGCTAATAATGTCCAAAAGTAACATATAGAGAATTTCCGCTCAAAGTATTGGATTTGATTTAATTAGGAGATTTGAAATCCCATTTGGTCCTGCTGTACTCGAGTTGTTAATGCCCCCAATTATTTCCATAATTTTAGCCTGTGAAAGAGCGATGTCTATAGAATCATACTGGGACGCTCAATTTTCAGATTAGACATTCAACGGTGAGAATGGAAGGGCAGAAAATGCTTCAAAATGATGTAACCAGTCCTCCTCTGAAACAGAATTAACCAACCTGCCCACTAGTGGTTTACCGGAAGCATTAATCAAGGCCCAAAAGGACTTTGGGCCTCATTTCACGGATGGCGGTGAACCATGGCGCTATTAGCGCCATGGTTCATGCCGGTCAAATACCGGCACCGCCTTGGTGGAAAGGGGAATTACCGCCCTATTCCAAGGTTGGTGGGCGGTAATTCCCCCTTCCACCATTGCCCTTCCCCGTTCCCACTTTTGCCCCATAGGGCTCTATGGGAATGGGGAAGGCGCTAATTACGGTACCGCAAATTGCGGTACCGTAATTAGCTCCCTGGTCCCTTTGCGGGTTGGTTTTTACCGCCTGCAAAAAGCAGGGGTTAAATTCCCCAACCCGCAAAGGGACCTCGTAGTAAGGCAGTAAGGATTTACCGGTACCAGTACAATACCGGTACCGGTAAACCCTTACCACCATCCGTGTAATGAGGCCCTTTGAGTTCTTATGCAGTAGAGTGAAAAGCATTGATTCAGTGTCCAATTGAATGCGATGGGCTCCGGTTGAACGCAGCCAGTTTTTGTATGCCTGTGGGCTTTATGCAAATAGATGTTTTTTTAGGGTCAGTTATAGTAGAGTCTCGGTTCTCTTCCAAGTCTACATTGTATGCATGGATATGTGGAGAGGAATGAAACTTGCTACTAGCCGCCTTTGGTAAGTTAAGTGCAATCACTATAGCCACAAATCATTCAAAGTTCTCAACTGAAAAGGCTATAAGTCTTTCTCGTGCAGACTTTGAAGCCAACAAGTCGACAATTGTTTGGTTACGTCTTGGCAACAAATTCAGTGGCCAGTGCAGGCGATTGCCTTGGGTGTTCACATTGGGAGCATTCACCCATCAGCCATGGCCCTACAAAGACATAATCAATAGTAGAGGAGCTTAGAGAGTTGCTGGAAGGAGAGGATATATGGGTCATCTATAATGTGTTGGATGAATCTGATACCCTTTTGAATCCATGTTTTGTGGTTGAGAATCTTATTATTAATTACTATGTTCTTATTATGCCATAATAGTGGGGAAAGATGCTTATTGGGGGTTATAGCGTGGGGAAAAAGAAAGGTTTGTAGAGCTGAGATTGAAGCTTCATATTTCCATACTCATATTGAAATGCTAGAACTTAATACTGTTTGAAATGATTAGTTTATTTTGATGAAATAATCCAATATACCCATTCTCCCCCCCTATCCTCTACCCACCTGATTCTTATATGTCTCTTGTCTGTCTCCCTGTACGTCTCCCCCCTAATCTCTATATTCACTACATATAAGTCACTCTTTGCAGACTAGTGCTACTATTAATTTTATACTACTTGTTATATTAATGCGGTTTATATCTACTATAGTTCATATTATATTCATAAAAGATTTTAACAAATGATTTAACTATATAGAAATACTATTACAAGTGACCAGAATCATTTACTATGTCATTTCTTTATGGTTCTTGTTTTATTCAAAGTCTGTAACTTGTCGATATCTGTATCAAACTCAATATTTAAACAATAAAAATCATTAAAATAAAAAAATAGTAGAGGAGCTTGACCCATTGGACCAAGTTGGAAAAGAGGGGATATCCTCTGAAACTGTCCCATTTAAACGGAAGAGCCCCATCCCTCTAAGTGAGTCAGCCCACACTCTACCATTCCTGATTTCTAAATCCTTGTGGCCCAAGTACACTTGGCTTAATTCCATAGCGGTAAAGCAGTCTGAATTTAAGTCACCTACCAAGAGCACATGTCCGCTATGTGTAGTGTTATGTCATTCTGCAACGTGGGAGGACAACCAATCAACAACGTCAGCAACGGAAAACATACAGCTGTGCCAGTATATATTAACAACCAAAACATTCGAGTCCATCTTCAACATGATCTTAATATGGGTGGCCAGAATGCCAAACTGAATGTCAAAACTGGCCACTACCTTGACTGCAGGACATAGTTTCACCAAAGTCAGGAGACTGCCATAAAGACGTTCACTATCACCCTGACACGCGGCCTGATGAATAACACCATCACCATCAAAAGCAGGCTACAATTTAAGCCAGGATTCCTGAATGGTAATGATGGTATATTTCCTAAATAACTGAGACAGAGGGGTGTTATTAAACAAATGGGAAAGGCCCCTAGAATTAAATTAGATCAACGAAAGGCAGCCCAACCACCTGTGATCAGCTTCATTGCCATATACAGGCCCACAAGCTTGCAGCCCAGTAATATAGTTCGAAGATGGAGTCAAGAGCCAGGACCAATCCGGCTTTCTTCCGTCCATGCTCTTCCTCTTCAAAGACAATACCTGATCTTTCACTGAGCTATTATGCCAGACTGAGATAAGTGCTTTCCTCTAGTGCCTTGTGAAAGTGTGCATGTTGTGAAAGTGTGCATGGGTTTGCCTCACCGTGGTGGCTTTTAGGACTAAATGAAAGCAGGTCATACCCCAAGCATCTCAAATAATCACATTCCTTAAATAACATATCCATTAATATTTTAGATTTTAAATAAATCACAGCTTGGTCAAGTCTGCATCAATCGGGAAAGTCAATTCTTTCAAAGTCTGCAGAATGGATGCCAGTCAACGCTGGAATTTCTTGCAGGAGGGATGATAAGTTTGACCAATTGAAGACGGAGGGTCGAGGGTCAGGGATCACACTTTTAATCAGGACTTTTAACAGTGCTTTGTGTTTCTTCCACTGATCCATGGAATGAGAGTTGGAAGGATTAAAGGGACTCTGGGGGCGATGCTCTTGTGTATTAGCTGTGTATTAGCCAAATTCTGGGTACTGGAATTACACATAGAGGCCGCCCCTGGCACTGTACGTGATTGCTGCAAAGCAGGATGATGATTTGACACTGTATTCTGGATCCTCGGCGCAGCAGGGAAGACCCAGGGATAAAGACCAAGGACCAGGGGTGCTGAAAGTAACACTTGAGCTGGAGGGACTAAGCAAGCACCACCATCCCCCAGGGTCCCCGCTAGAGACAGAGCTTTAGCTGGGTCATGCAGACTACGGTCAGGTCTGGTGGCCGTGGTAGGAGTCCAGGATGAATCAAGGTGGAACAGAACTGCCTTTGTTGGCTGGGAGGAAAGTCTTAATAAAACTTCTCACACCTTGCTTGTTTTTGTGTTTTGAAACTGAGTTTTCAGATTTTTTATTTTTCACAGCACACTGCCATCTACTCAGTGGTGGCTTAACAAAGGTTCCGGCCTTCATAGCCGGCAATATGCTATAGATCTCTTCAACAGAATCATCTGCAGTTAAAGTGTCAGGGATTTAGGAGGCAAACTCCCCTGATTTTGGACTGGTAAAACACACCCAGCCGATATCAGGAAGGCACGCAATGTGATGACTCAAGCACGCCAGGCCTGAGTGCGCATCCTGGCCCTGCCTGCAAGAGTGGCATTGGTGACCTGCCAAGGAAACGGCAAGGGAGTCCTGAAACGACCCTGAAACGACCCTGGCAGGTTGTGTGTCCTGTGTATTCCAAACAGGTTGTGAGATTGATTTAGAGTGACTGCCGTGGGTGCAACGACCAGCAGAGTGAGAGTCGGTTTTGGTTCAGTCATGCCTGCCTTGCACGAAAAGAGGAACTCCCTGGCTGCTGCGTGAAGATCTATATGGTCAAATTTAAACAGCAGGGAATCGAGAAGAATAGTATTAGCTTTAGTCTCTCTCTGTAGTCCCTCTATTGAGAGAATAAAATACAGAGGGGGTCATTACGACCTTGGAGGTAAACATGCCACTATTTGCGGCATGGATACCACCATTCAGGCTACCGGGTCCGGGTTCCCTGAATGGGGAGAATGGGGAAGTACCGGGCCATTACAGCCTTGGAGGGCCCGGTATTTCCCCATTCAGGGAACCCGGACCCGGTACATCCCCATTCCCATTTGAGCCCCCATAGGGCTCAAAGGGAATGAGGAGCATGCCGACAACGGGCCTGTTAGTAACAGGCCCGTTGTTAGCATGCTGGGCTGCTCGCGGGACCCGCTAAGGACGCATGGTAGAACCAGGCGTCCTTACCGGGTCCCGCGAGCAAACCTCGTAATGTGGCGGTAGGGGTTCAAAGGAGCCGGCAACTCTAACGGCCACGTTAAACCACTACGGCCAACCTCCTAATGACCCCCATGGTATCTGATTTGTTTCCGTGAAGAGACCATCCCGCTCCTCCCCAATGCCACCATCAATTCTGCTCATAACTGTTGAAAGACACGTGGAGGCAGAGGAGTGGGAGAAGGTGCTGGAGATGATGAAAAAAGTCGGTGCCCGAAAGGCAGTGTCCTTTTTGTCTCCAGGGGTCAGAGAGGGCACTTATGTCTGGAGGAGTGCCCACCCCAGACAAATAAGTTGATGTATTGGTAATGCCGGCGTTGGCAGCACCTAAATGATGAAAAGTGTTGTGATTCTCGACATGTACCTGCATTTGGAGTGCCTGCTGTTGAGTGCGAAGTTCCATGCCTGGGGTGGTCTCCACATCGGTACTTGTAAATACAGTAGATGGCCCTGTATCACTTGTCAGAGAGAAAAAGGACGTAATCAAGTTGAGACATTAATTTTTTAACCTTTGATGTTTTTTTCAATGATAAATGCGGCATTAAATCGCTAGCCGGAGGGAGACTACTTTCGCCTGGTGACAGAGAAAGAAGAAGGGTGATGGCAGCCAACATCTCCGAATCCGTGATGGGCCGCAAGTCTGATGGAATGGTCGTACTGCCACTGCGAAGATTGTACATGATTCCCAAGCTAGTAAACTCCCCAACAGTCACAGGTTCCACAGGGGGCTGGCTCCCTTACAGTGTGGGTTACCTTGCTCCACTACCAACGGCCAAACTCCCAACACTTCTAGCACACAGCGTTGCACACAACGCGCGCTCTGTGCCAGTGTGATTTTATAGTGCAGCTCCTCCTCCAAACAATGAGCTGTAATGTCAGACTCCAGATAGCAGAACGCGATACAGGTACTGACAGCTCCTAACACACAGTTGTGCAAACCACGCAGGCTCTGCGCCGGTTTCTAGATTGTATAGTGCAGCTCGTCCTCCAAACAATGAACTGTAAAGTCAGACTCCAGATAGCAGAACGCCATGCAGGTACTGACAGCTCCTAACACATAGCGTCTTTGTTTTATTTTGTATTCTTTTTTTGTTTTTTATATTCTGACAATTGCCTTACAACTAACAGCATGCATATAATTCAGTTGTGTTCGGCAAATGTCCATGGGGTTGGTCATGCCTAGCCACCGTTAATGTTGCCACACAGGCACTAAAGCAGCTTGTCAAATGCATCATTGGACATGTACTCATTGTTTATCTAGGCAGCTCCAACCTCAAAATATTGATTGCTGAATGGTCTTCTGTGTGACAGATCACCTGGTATACCAAAGCTACGAGACCCTCCAGTTCTATTCTCTTGTTGAGAATCTCTTTGTTTAAGATGGAAAATGTAAATGTACAACCAATCATTTTTTAAATATTTTTAGTCTAACTGTAGGAAAATATAGGCCATTTTGGACTATGACAAATGCCTTGAATTAGGGATTGAAACTCAGTTTTGATGATGCTCCCTTTTCCAAGTCTATTATTCCAACCACTAGACTACCAAAGCTGTGATTGTGAATCCTGTACAATCACACATAATCATAACTATAACATAGCACAGAACATCAGCATATGGCACGATGTACCAAAACATTGTGTATGTGCAGGGCAGTTTGCAGCTATCCTTAAATTGTGGAGAGAGAGCTGAAGCAAGCATGCCTTTAGGCTCATCCTCAAAGAGGAAAAGGTAAATACATGAGTGGTTGCTTTTTTGCAAGACAAAATGAGTTTTTTATGTCCAAAGGGTGAATCACATGTGGGCTGATAGAGAAAATGCTGATGACAAGTATGAAAATATAAACTTGGCCTGTATTTCTGGCTCTTTCTCTTTCTCCTTCCATGTCTCTCTTTTTATTTTTCTATCTCTCCTTCTCCCTTTATTTCTCACTGTTTCTCTGTCTCTTGTTATTTCTTTTTTCTCTCATTCTCTATCTTGCTTTCTCCTTTTCTGTTCTGATGAATGGTTCAGACAGGCTGTGGCCTTAGGGGCAAGTCACACCCTCTTTTCTACTGGGGCCAACCTATGGCATTAAGTACAGTCGAGGAGAAGAACGTGGAGTCGAAAGCTGCCCTGTTCTTGAGTGAACTGTACTAAATAAGTGAACACGCTTAAAACCCTACCAGACCCTCGACTCTGGTTGCCTGATTCATAGCAATCTATGCAGCTTTTTAATGAAAATAAATAACACATTATGACATTTAGGATTTTCTATTGGCTGTAGTTAACTAAGGTCTGAATGAATCAATGAATCATGTAATGCATTATACAGTCACTGTAATACATAAAGTTTGCGCGTTCATCAAAATACAAATGATGCCACATGTTCTTGATTGTGCAAACCTAGGTGACAGTAACACCCACCGAGCTGCAAAACAACGTACCTGCACCATAAAACTCCAGTTAAAAAACATGATCATAACATCGATATGGTGCAGGTCTAGAGTTTGTCTAGAGTTTTGTCCTCCAGAGGAGGTTTGTAAAAACTCGGTAGCCGCCCCAAAGGAGAGTGTAATGTGTTACTTGGGAGAGGCAGTGAAGTAGACAAATAATGGAGAGTTGAGCGAAAGTGTCAAGGTACATATGCAGGATATGCCAGTTGACAGTGCTGTGAACCTACAGATCATATTATCTCACTATTACTGTGCCCTCTTCAGCAAAAGGGTGTGTCGTCTCACATTCTGGTTGAATTGTTTAGACTATTGTCTGCTCCTTTTCATGTAGGCCATTTTAGTGGAAATATAGGAGAGAATCCACCACATGCCTAAGGCCTCTTGCAAGCTGTATTTAAGGTCTGATAACTGTCAAATGTTCTTCTTCATAACATGAATAGCATGTCTATGTCAAACAATGACTGCAAGCAGGTGAACCTATCACAAACCTTTTTTTGTTGGGTATTTTAAACTTTTAAAATACATTAGACAGCCCAGATGAGATCCTTTAGGTACATGTCAATTAGTATTGTGATACTTGTATACATCCATTTATTGTGGAGAAAATAAAGCTGCACAAAATATTTTTCATAACATGCTTCTGCAGAGATTAGTATTATTTTTTTAAATCTCATTTTGGTTTCATTATGTGATTTGTGTACTTTGCATGTCAGCTATTAAGCACAGAGGATTCTTTTTTAGCTCATGCAAGTCAAACATTCACAAATATGTTTACCTTGGTTTAGTTCAATAATTGGGGAACAAATCAAGTATCAACATTTCAGATTGGGTAAAGCGTGTGTGAGACTAGGCAACACATTTAGTCTCACAATGGCTACTTACATTTACAAATTCTCAGACCTGAAAAGTAATTTAGTCCTCAGTATTCACTCTTGAAAAAAAACACAATCATGTTTTTTTGGGCTACCGTGTTGGTTAATTATACAATAATAGTGACATTGGTATATTGCGCATCACAATGTGTTTCTTGGCACAAGCATGGCAAAACTACTTGAAAACATATCCTCTTCTAATCTCAGTCTATGCTCAGGTATGTGCACCTTCCTTGTAATT
Organism: Ambystoma mexicanum; assembly: GCF_040938575.1. NCBI lineage: Eukaryota > Metazoa > Chordata > Amphibia > Caudata > Ambystomatidae > Ambystoma > Ambystoma mexicanum. Next base: position 64,242,014 of record NC_090941.1, on the reverse strand, counting down.
TCTAATCGGTATCCTGTATGCCGCATTACATGTACATTACTTGAATCTTTCAATGTGTCTCCTTCAGCCATGCTTAAGTAGTTGTACATTGTGTGAGGCTGCTAAACTGAGTTCTGTACCCATGCGTGGGTATGTGTATTTTTAATAGTGTAACTGATCTATGTACTTCTTCTAAAATACATCCTCACAAGAGAGTCTTGCAGTCCCTTACTTTATGTGTTTCAGTAGATCCCCAAAGTTGTCTATGGCCAGTCCACAAAACACATTAAGATGACCTTAAATAAAACAGTCAACACTTATCACAGGGAACAGATCACAGGGAAAAATAAGCCAAACATGAGCATGAGAGTTTAGATTGCAGTTCCATTTACACCTTTTGGATAAAATAAAACAATATCACACATTTCTGTAGTTTCCATGAATGCCTATGGAGTATGCACACAGGAGTAAGCAACCATCCTACTGCAGGATGCTGGATGTTCATTCTGTTGGGGTATTTTGTGAGCCCCAGAGACTCAGCAGTACCTGGAGTTATTCTTATATTGGGATCATGTGCGGCAAGCCAAGAACCAAACCTGGTGCACACTAGGGCACAATTTCTCCACCTTAGTGGTATTGCATAGGTGGTATTTTATTGGTGGAATTTCATTGGTGGTATTTCATTGGTGGTAGAGGCTCAGAATAGACTTGCCAGGACACCTGGAAATTGCAATACAGAGATTCAGCTCCTTATTATTTGACCAAGATCACAGTATTTAGAGTATGTTACTTTTTACCGTAGGCTGTAAAAACAGAAAAGACCTCCTTAGCTTTAAACCTCTCTATGAGATATCACAAGGGTTTATGGCACACAATAAATAGACCAAACTGATATATATCATTCACATACTTTATAAGCAACTGAGATTCATGAGTGACCCAAAATCATATGCAATCAAAGTACTTCAGTATGACATTTTGTGCAATACAGAAATGAAAGTTCACATTGCTATTTCATATTTTCCCTTTACAGTGATAGCAGACTCCACACTATGGCCAAAAGAGAGCTTTGGGCACACTACACGGTAGCTGCCTCCCCTGCGATAAAGCCCTTTCTCCCACGATAGATTCCAATTACACTTCTATAATAGCGTTGAAATGTATCATTCACTTTGGCAGAGCCTCGAAGTTTCAGTTTATATATGTGAAATCTGCTTCTTGGACAGAGCAGAAAACACAGGAAAAGAGCTATCTACATTTGTAATTGTAAAGATTCACCAGCCTACATCTCAGCTGCCCACAATAGGCAAACACACACCTCACTTGGTACTTTTGTTCTCACCTAAAGAACCCTTGAAATATTCTCATCAGTGAATTCAGGGATGGATCGGTTCTGCCTGCCTTGGTCTGCTGGACCCGGATTACCCCACCTTCCTCTCTGCTGAAATTCTCTCTCTCCACAGGATCACAGGAAAAGAACAGCAGGCTGCCAACAAGCCCATGGGCAGAAAACGGCAGCCTGATCCTCCGAGAGACAGGCCCCTCTCTCTCTCTGCACTTCCCTTTTTAAGGCCTATCCTTGTGATCTGCCCCTTGATGTATGTTTTCCTACAGGAAGTGTAAGAATTGCCTGCCCTGACTGTGATGTTACATGCCAATCAGACACCGCCTCCCCACCCTCAATTGGCCAAACCTTCAGAAGGTTCCAGAGAACACGTGTTTTGCCTGTCACCTTTACACAGTGATTTGGTGCAGCGAACGGAAGCCACAAAGCTACATTTCCCTATGCCGGCTTCCTTCAGCAGGACAAAAACAATGCAGCTACTTTGAGCAACATGGATTTCCACAGTCAACATTTACAGTGCAGAAGCAGCTTTACTTCTTGCATTTTCCAGGCATTTCCGCACAGCCTGTGTTTGCGAACTCATGAATTGGGCCAATTTGTCCCAAAGATCTGCCCCATTATTTCGCACCAATGAGCTATTGACAGAGCTATGGACGGAGGTGTAAACATTAGCAAGGGATTAGAGATTAGTAGGTTAGGGAATAATAATTGTTAATCTTATGCTTCATTGCAACTCAGTGCATGCTATACATGGTGTGGTGCACTATTCTATGTATTGGCTACCATGCAAATCTAGGTTCACATTTTTCTTTTTGCTTTGTAAATAGAGCTGACTCACACCAGATTCACATTAGAGTTTCACACCAGAATCTCACACATCTTGCTGTCAGAGTCTGAGTTTTTGATCAAGTGCTGTCCTGGCTGAAATTCGGAGCCCCATTTTCTCTTACAATTCTACAATGTACAAGTAATCATCAGAGCTGCTCATCCATAGCAAGACCTTTTTGCCACATATAATCCTCTACCAAAAAAGAAAGCACTAGGAGCCAATGCAGACTCTGCAGACTCTGTCGCGGAAGCAAATATACAAAAAGACCAGTAATATCTGTGATTTTGCACAGCACAGACATAAATGGGAGGCTTTGACTGGCTATCTGTTGCAAGGGATATAACACCCATGTGGGTATAGAAATGATAAGCATATCATACACAGTACCAGATACAAGCATGTGTCAACTAATGACTACAGGCAGGTGACCATTAAAGAGTGCCATCGGGGTTCTAAATATAAATTCAATACAACCATACTTTGTGTCCTTTGTAGAGAACTCAAAATGTGCAATATCAGGATGTGAAATGATAAACCAATTCTGGTTTTAAGGGTCACTTAACGTTGCATTCTGATAGATGTATTCCTATATTTATTATAGGTACAGGTATGCAAAATGGCATGCAGCACAAATGCCAGGGATTATAGAAAATCATTTGAGATTTTTCTTTTTTTCTTTTTTTACATAACTTTAGCAAATTGGAGTGTGCATTGAAGAAGCTGGGCGAGAAAAGTGGACCAAGTTGTTCTGCATTTCTACCTTTTAGCAGGCACGTTTCCCATATTCAGCAGTTCAATGTATATTATTCCTTTGCACAAGGAGAGAAACAATGCACATGCTCTAATGCTGCCAGGATAAACGCTTGATTTTTCTTTATGTAGTTGAAAAAATGAATAGTTTAGTTTGGTAATGTTTGAGTCATTCACACATGAACATATGCATCTGGTCTCAAAGGCCCCCCACACCCAATTTAGTAATCTAATATTCCAAAACAACACATTGAATAACAAAACAAATCCTCTTTGACATTTTAGAAGTTATTGAACATTTTCATCACCTCACACACAACAACACATATACGCTTATAAAGCAATGACTACAAGAAGATATCCTTGTCACACATGTTCATTAGATTTCTGTCTTGAAATTACAGTAATTAAACTCACAAGAGATACTTTTTTGGGGCTCACATTACTTTATGTTCTAGGACAATTGAAACCGACATTTGGCTGAATGTTGTCTTTTTTTTTTTTTTTTATTTTGTTTGTATATAATTGTATTACAATTTTTACAAATTCTGTCCAAATTTTTATATCCTTGTTTCCTGTTTTCCTTTGGGACTGTCCTGGAATTTTCTGTTCAATGGGATGTTTGAAAGCTCTCTGTTGTTATTTCTTTTTCGTCCAGCTTCAATTTTTCCAAGAAGGTCGCTGTGGCCACCGTCAAAGATGCGGAATTGCCGCACATTAGCATATTCCACCAGGTTTCTTCGTTTACCGTTTGATACCGATCTTTGAGTGGTTTAAGATGGATAGTTCGCATGGTTGCCGTTCCTGCGCAGTGAAGAAGAAGATGGCGTAGTGTTTCGGTTTCCCTCTGCTCACAATATCTACAGTTTTTGGTTGTCGACTGTTTTCTTCGAAAGAGAATCTCATTGGTTTTCAATATGTTTAGCCTTGCTCTCAAGAATGTTGTCTTTTAGCTTGTTAAAAGCATTCCGTGTGCAAGATTAACTGAAACCTTTGCCTTGTGCATGGAAGCGTGTGCAAGATTAGCTGAAAACTTTTCCTTGTGCATGGAAGCATGTCAAAGAAAACACATAATAACATAAATATATCTCATTTAGTTGAATGGGTCATTTCCCTGGGCCCACGTGCATAATTGGCAGGCCCACCATGGTTATACAACTGCTTCTGATGTCTTTTTCTTTCTTTTTCTGTCTTTATATATATATATATATTTCTATCTTTTTGTTTCCTTCCCTTTCTCTGTCACTACTTTCTTCCTATTGATATTTCTTAATTTGTCTTTCTATCTCTTTGTGTCTCTTTCTTCCTCTTTCTATTTATTTGCCTTTCTCTTTTGTTCTGTCTCATTTTACTCTCCTCTGTTTCTCTTTTTTCTTTTCTCCTTTATTTTTACCTGTTTAATTCCCTTCTTAATTTGACTTTATTTTTTGCTCTGTTTCATTCATATTCTGCTCATTCTTTTCTTCCTATGTATCATTCTTTGTTTCTTTGCTTTTCTTTTCCTTTCTTCCCATCCATATTTCGATTCTTTCTCTCTTTCATTTTTTTACCCTCTTTCTTACTTATTTGTATTTGTTCTTCTCAGATACCTTCATTTGTTCTTTTGTCTTGCCTTTCTTAATTCTCTTTCCAACACATGCTGCCAAATTTCCTTCATTCTAATTCTCTTTTTGTTACTGTTTAGTTGGTTGTTCTTTATTCCTCTTTTCTTTCTGTCCCTTTCTTTCCTCTCTATTTGTCTCTATCTTCTTTCTGTTTCTTATGGTTGTTTCTTTCATTCTCTCTTTACTTGCATGTGTCTTCTTTCTTTCTCCTTCTAACTCTGTTCTTCTTCTTTCTAACTTTCCCGTCGTCACAACCTTTTCTCTCTCTCTCACACTTCCTTTATTTAAGTTTCTTCCTTGCTCTCCTCTATCCTTTCGTTTTCTTCATCTGCCTATCATCCTCTTTCTCTGTTTCTGAGTCTCTATGTAAGTTAAACTGTATATGTGATCATTTCGATGCAGTTTGATGCACCTTCAGCTCCTAGGTTCATGGAGCATTAACAGTGATCCCTCCTGGTATGACCTTTGGAGGTACTGGGCTTCTGTTGGTGACTCATGTGAGTTAAACTGGCTAGTTTCTATTTTAACTTTAACTAAGACATTACATTGCTCTCGTGTTATTTTTCTGCTGTAAATTGCTTTTTGAGCATAAGTTTTCGTTTGTCATTTCCCCCTTTTTTTTACATGTACCGGTGGTGACATGTTCCTGTTCATTTTACTCGCCAATCTGGTTTTGGTAATGTATACCTTATTGGTGAAAATTTTTCCTGTTCTTTTTCTGTTTGTATTCAAATGCACTTTTCTTGTCATTTTGCATATTTTGCCCTGTAACCTTTCTCCTTGCTCTTGTTTTGGGTTTTGCTATATCTATTGTGATTAATTTGATGTATTTACATGTCCTTTTGTGATTTATTGTGAGCAGAGCTTTGCCTTGAAAAAGACCTGTGGATGTCAAAACACGTGTTGGCATACAACTCTGACTCCTGAATATGGACATTATTAAATATTGAAAAACAATTCTGAGATTTCTATGAGCAGCATTTTTGAGGACTTTGCTTCATTTGGCAACCTTGAACTCCATTATCGAAGGTTTTGAACGTTTATGGTGCTAGCAGCGCATTCACTTGGTGGAACAATTATTGTTTCTTTTCTGTGTGGAGTAGGTGTTCAGGTGCCTACTTGTTTCATCAGAGTGCTGCAGCTAGTCGAGGTATTATATCAAGCAGTTTGCAAGTGACTTATTTTGCTCAAGCGCTTCCGTTCCCTGGCACACCTCAACTATACTGTTTTTCATTAGAATCAGGACAGTTCTCTTCCATCCCAATGCTTTCCCCCCTCAGTTCATTGCAGGGAGCCAGAGTGCTTGGATGTATGAACAGCTTTGCAGACTAGAATGGACAAGAGATTCTGAAACGAACGATGGTTTCATTCGATTCGACATGCGCATTTCCATAGTAGTGACCTGCAGTAAGCATGTCATTTCTACAGTGGTGGTCAACACCTGTGCTTTGAAACAATTGCGATCATGTTTCTTGTAGATGAAAGTCTATCGATTCTGATTGAGACTCTAACATGACTGCTGTTTATCAATGGACTGAGAATCTGTAATCGAGCACAACTGGGAGGCTGCGAATGCTCCAATCCTTCCTATATTGTCCAACCCCAGACAGCTATTTTAAAATTGTCTTCCTGATTCAAGATTTATATAAAACAAAAGGGTCGCCATGAACGGTCAGTAATGATTCGAGCCTTTGTTGAGCTGAGTGCTCTGGTTCTGGCCAGCCCTCCCTGCTGCTTCACTTCTCCTAGTGTCGCTGAAAGACTTAATGTTAACTTTATTGTTGTAAGGGGCAGCTCCTGTGCTTATTTGGCTGGCTGCTGCCAGTCAGCCATATCTGACTTCCATGAGGGTGTTGTTGTTCACTGCCACTTCCTGACAACACTATGAGAGCCGCACTCTCCGAGGCTGTTTAGTTTCTGCTTCTTTAACGTTAGCAGTCAAGCAGACAGGTGACGTCAGCAATGGTCCGATTTTATCTTGAAGGACAAACCGCATACTCGTTTTCACCCTCGGCCCATTTCTGTGCAGTGTCTTTCCAGGCAGTGTACTCCATTTTGTTGAATGACTTGCCTAAACCTATAATGTGCATTTTCAGTTGTTGTATCCCAACATTGATTAGGAGGGGCAGCATGGGAATGTGTCACGTCTGAGAAACGAACGTTCCAGTCAAGTTCCCTACAGTCAAACTTCTCATGCGAACTCATCATTTTAAAGGATGTTTGCCCCTCTTTTCTGTTGAGCTGTTACAGCTAATTCAAACAAGCATGGGACCTGTAGTTTTCCCTTTCATTCCCCAGTGGAAGACAAAATAATCCCTTCCTCTCTAAACTATTGGCTTGACGTCAGTGACGAAAATGGGGTGTTGTTGGATGGCTCTTTCAATTACTCAGAGATGTTCGCACTATGGAGAGAACTTTCTGCATGGGAGTGCAGCCTGGAGTTTCCCTCGCCTATCTGAACGGTAATCGGCCCAAAAAACGAATACAAAACAAGGCCGAAAATAGAAAATTGTTTTGGTCACATATTTGGACACCTTTGTAAACAAAAAATAGATGGGGGGTTGGGTTAGGGTATACAAAAAAAGGTATATTGGAGGGGGGTCGGAGGAGTGCAGGGGTTTCCCCCAGCATTAAAAATAGAAAATACGTGCAAACAAACTGAAAACATATTTTCGAAGTTGGATCAAAATAAAAGTGCTGTTTTTCTGCATTTCAACTTAGAACCATTTGAACTCATCTCAGACACTAAAGAGTCTGTATTTTGTCAGATATATATTTTGGAACCAGGTTTCAGGTTTCTGCTTTAAAACAAAAGAGTAATTTGAGTCCCACTAAGAAGTAAAGCTGTACTAAAGTATGGTTATGACAATAATGTTTACATCAAGTCCCTTTGCATTAAACTTGGATGCGACGTTGTAAATGTTATAGGACTCAGTCCGCCAGTGTTGCAGAGGCCTACAAATCACTCTTAAAAGATTGCTTTCAAAAGCAAGTTAGAACGCTAAGGTGCCGTCTTGACTTGCTTTTGAAAGGAAACTTCTCTACCATAGAAGCATCTGTGAGGCTCCTCCTACTCAAAGAATGTATACTTCATGAAGTTTCTATTGACCACCTACCATGAATCCATCGCTGCAACTGACTCAGACTATCCGTGCTTTTCTTAAACACTCTCAAACCCTTGTAGATGATACTTCTTCAGCTGGCCATTTTAAGGCCAGCAGAATGTACACATTCCAACCTACTGTCAGCCTTCCATGTCAACCAAAATGACTTGAAAAAACAATCAGGAGTTCACCTTAAACCAACAATTTGTCCCCGTCTTCTGTATTCTGTACCCATCATGGCCCTGAACCAGCACCGATATCAATATAAGTCGACCTACTTACTCCAAGCAGCAGGTAACATTGCTTTAACATACTCGTTCTTCTGGGCCTCTGAAAGTGTTTGACCAGGCGATCACACAATCTTGCAAAATGAATGTTAAGAAAAGGCTGTGCTCAGAATAATCAGTGGCAGAGACTAATCGGCAGAAAGAGAGCTTTTAGATTGTTGCCCCGCTACAGAATCCCCTTTTTATATGTCCACCTGCATCAGAATCAGTCCATCTGTATACCTCAGAAGGCTTCATTATGCATATGGCAGTAACAGTAGAACATTGTGGAGTTCGAAATAAAGCCTATTTTTAAGATACTGGCTACTTATGAGTTTAATCCTATTCCCTTGTGCACAACTTTGGCCATTTGCAACAGATATTATGAGTATGTAGCTATATATATATTTGTGTGAATATGTTTATTTGAATAAAACCTTAGAGAATAGCAAACACAAAAAAACAAAAATATAATTGCACATAACCAAAATATTGCAAAACCATTATACAAGTCATTTTCAAATTAATAACATGTTCATCCCACACTTAACTTTTCCCATTAAAATTAGTCTTTAATAATAGCAGATGCAGTAGTATAAAAATGAGTAGCTAAGCATGTTCACCAGATCACCATTTGAAATTGATCAAAATAATATGATACAGATATTTGATCACTGCTAAAGACAGAGATAATTACTTGCCTACCAATAGCCGCTGACACATTTATATTTGATTTGAAGAAAGCCAATCTTTGTTATGAACAAATCCTCAAGTTGTTTAAAGCTGGAATCTTCATTATTAAGTGATATAGAGATTATCTAATACTAAGCTCACAATACATGCAACTGGGATTTGTTTCTTATAACTTCGAGCAAATGGTTAGGATTCCTCCCATTGGCACCAGGTTCTGCCTAAACCGTAAAAACTGGGTTCACCAGAAAGCCGTTGGAATCTTGCAAAAGTATCGCAAGAGGTGTTCTCGTTTATTTTAGCCCCAAAGGCAATGGTCTGAAACTATTAATATCTGAAGGCCAGTTTCTTTTTAACTGCGTAGGGCTGTTGGACTACAACATCAGCCATTTCCCCAATGGAGGCTAAGATACTCTCACATCTAGACCTGAATAGGACAACAGGGCCATATTCGCCTATATTCATAGCAGTTTGCAGATCCTTGTGCAATTATACTACCGGTGGAGATATACTCAGTTTGAGAGCTGTAATAATTTCCATTTCAACCAGCCTTCGAAGGAGACTGGGCCTAGTTCATAGTGTACTATTGCTATTGGGTTAGAATTAGGTAACAGCAGAGTTATTTCTCGGGATACTTAGAAAGTACTGAAAGGTACAAAAAGTCCATTTTTTTTAAATGTATTGTGCATTTAGTTCCATATAAATCAAAAACTTAAGCACATTTATACAAAAGATTAATTACAAGAAAAAATAGTTTTTCAAGAAAAAAAGAAGGAAAACCCGTTAAAAACACACATATTAAAAGAAGAAAAGAAAAAGGTACACAACATTTTAAAAGAACACACTTATAGCAGTATATCCAAAATAAATGTCCTTCGCCTTTCTTGAGTGTTCTATTACACTTAAATACAAAATAAGAAATAGCATTTTATATACGGCACATTCATGTATGTTTCGTCCATCATTTAATCATGAAATTCTACCTAGTTGCAATTGATATTCTTCAACACTTCCCTCCATATATCAAATGCTGCTGAACAAACAACCACTGATGTTCCACCATATATGCTCGACCAAAATGTATCTCCTAAACAGTTTTCAATATTAGTGACACATTTTCCATATCCCTTTGCACATAGATGTCCCAACCTTGCAACTTGTTAATACATGTCGACAAGATTCTATCTCTTTGTGGCACACCCTACATAATCTTTCTGAATAAGGAGTTTTGGACCAAGAGCCAATATATTCCATCATAGGCAGTACGTTCAAACGCATACATAAAACGAAATGCTTAAGGTCTATACCGCGTAGCTTTGTCAAATAGGAAACCAATGCATGGCTATACCATCCTTGCCTGGCAAACTCGTAATATTGAGGTTTCTCATGTAGATCATCCACATTTCTACGTAAGTCCTAAGATCTAGTTTTCTTCTTTATTTTAACCTCGTAGTTGGGGTCTTGCTCTAATATGTCAGTTTCTAGGTTTAACTGTTCAATCAAAGTTAAGACTGACCTTTTCAATTTGGTTATGCATTTGTTTTTGTATGGGTCACCCATATTTTCTCCCATTAAGAGAAGCAAAAAGTTAGATTCCTGATTGCTACTTATACATTTAGCATACAATATAATTCTCTGGACACACCACAACATACGTAATGATGTCACACCATACTCCAGGTGTAATGCCTCTACTGGCACTGTTTTTGGTACATTGATAACTGATCGTAGGATTTTTCCATCAAGCTGTTCAAACAGTGTAATTTGTTCTGAATTCAATTGCCCATCCCATACAGTATTGAGGGTGTTATGCTTGTCCTATATTTCTCTTTGTTCTAACCTCAGCGGTAAACAATGTAATATTTTACTGCTGCCCACTTTCTCCATACTTTTTCCATTACCTTGTCGTGATAAAATTTCCCACTTGGATTGGCGGTAATATGAGAGAGAGCCTAAGTAATTATAACCACTAACTGTAGCCAATGGTACTTCGTTTTTACGCAAGATGAAATTCTCTCTGCCGATATTTATTTTTACTCAGATGCAATGTATTCGTTTTGGCTATATTGATGGTCATTGAGTTATCTTCTGCATATTTTAACAAAGAATGTATCGATCTTTGTAAGCCTATTTGCATCTGATCAAAAATAATTATGTCGTCAGCCTAGGCTAGCCACATGATTTGTACGCCATTTATCCTAGGTGGGAAATATTTTGCTTGCTGAATAACTGCTTTCATATCTGTCGTAAACAAATTGTACAATATTGGCCGTAACACACAACCTTGTTTTAGGCCACTGTTGCTTTCTTTAAATTGTGTGCCGTGGCCTGCAAAATGCAAGCATATGGCGATAGATGTATAATGACTGTATATAATACAATACGTTTTTATCAATATCCCATTCCATAGGTTTTTTCCAAAGAAAAGCCGGAGAATGAGGTCAACGGCCTTTGAAAAGACAGCACAACAAATGTAGAGATATGAACTATTTATATTTTCTGTTTCTGCCGTCAGGTATTGTGTGACACTTATGTTAGTCAAGGTATTATATTTTTTCCTAAACCCTGTTTTATAGGGGCTAAATATTTATTTTTCTTCTGCCCGTTTTGTAAGTTTCCTTAATAGGATACTGGCCATGATCTTTTGACGTGTATCCATCAGGGATACCAGTCTATAATTTTGTGAGTCAATTTTGTCCTCTTTCTTATAAAGGGGAACTAAAATGGCTTTTTGACAACTGTGAGGTATGATACCAGTTTCTTCGAGAACAGTACCAGTATCCGGGCCCATACCTGTGGTTGTTCCTTTAGCACTATATTGGGTATCCTGTCCGGTCCGGGTGCCTGAGAATGTATTTATCTCAATATGATATTACCCACCAATTCCTCATCTATCTTAAAATTACTCATACTAAATTGTGTATCCTCCCTCTTTATTGGCAATTTGTTAACTACAGGATCATAATACAGCTCAGCAATGTGATGGCAGTTTTGCAAATATTCTTCCAAGTGGGTGCTGTGTGCTAGATTGTTAATGGATAATGAGTAAGAATAGGTGTAGGATATGTGCAAGGTTATGTTTTGAACTTTCAAGTACCTAGATTACCTGAAAATTCAGTTCTGAACTGTTTGCGAAGCACAGACCCATTAGCAAAGTACAGATGTGTTCTCAGAAACGTCCTAATGCCTCACATACATTATCATGAGACATTGTCTGGAAAGTCTGCGATGACGTTAGATGTTCGGGAACATAAGAAAACACGAAAACAGTGGAAAAAGTTGTCAAAAGTGTATATAAGTGTTAAAGTTGCTATATTGGGGTCAGTATAAAATCAGTTAATTGTAACAAATTAGGGTGCACTGGTAAAAACCATAAAATTCACAGAAAAAACATTGTTAAAGGGACGTTATGGTTAATTTGCACTACTAAAAACCCATGAAATTCAATGAAAACATATTGTTATGGTTACAAGTAAAACTGAAAAGCCCCAGAAATTCAACATCTTGTTAACAAAATTATAAAGAGTACCCCTAAAAGGGACTGTTCATGATGTCATCAGTGAGGTCATCAATGAATTATGGTTGCTTAGCTGACCATAACTTGCGAATTTCTGGGGGTTTTCGGTTTTAATTTTAACTATAACATCCCTTTAACAAAGGTTTTTCAATGAATTTCATGGGTTTTTATTAGCACAACGTAACCATAACGCCCCTTTAAAAATGTTTTTTTCCAGTGAATATATATATATATGTATATATATATATATATATATATTCAGTAAAAAAACTTTGTTAAAGAGACGTTATGGTTAAGTTGCGCTACTAAAAACCTATGAAATTCAGTAAAGAAACTTTGTTAAAGGGACGTTATGGTTCCAAGTAAAACTGAAAAACCCCTGAAATTCGACAGTTATGGTAAGCTAAGCAACCATCACTCGCGCCACCACCGTGCACTGCTAAGACTAACAACCAGGACATCAAAGATGACATCACAAATGTGCTTTCAAGACTACGGTCGCGGAGCACCAGAAGACCTGCTACCTACCTAAGTAAGGCCCACCCTACATCTTCCTCTCTCCACGTGCCCTATCTTATCCCTGTGGTTGGTTTCCCTTCATTACCCTCCTTTCCCCTCCTCTCCTAGCGTGTCATGTGTAAAAAAAATATATATATATATAAAAGAACAAAAATAAAAAAGGGCTCTTTTCAGAGCCGTCTTTCACAGTTTAAAAATAGAAGTGGCAAATAAACAGTGCAGGACCCTGTGCATTTTCTGGAAGTCCGCGGACAGTCCTAGAATATATAAAGTTTTAGGGTGCTGCCCTAGCAAAACCAATGCACTTTTCTCTGGGAGGAAGTGGTGGCTCTGAAAAGAGCCCTTTGGTGGTATTTTTGTGTGTTTGAAAAACTTTAAATCATCAACATCTACTGCAAAATAGATGACTGTAATTACAAAAAAGGTCGCAATGCATTGTGTACATTTCTCAGACAAATCTGATAGCCAGCATAAGTAAGATGGACTCCATCTCTGCGAAAAATGTATGTGCTAAGAAACATAATATTTTCATTGTGAAAAGAGGACATGCCAACATCTCTTAGAAAGGCACAAACAGCCTTATTGACATTGTGCCTCACTTTGTCCATTTATGGACAAAATGAAGAAGAACGCAGCCACATTTGTCTTTGTGCAATACGAGAAAAAATAACTTGGGAATTTGGAAACATGTCCATGACCTTCCCAACTCCTTCTTTCATTGCAAATTGCAAAGAAATTCCAGACACATTTCCTAAACGGTTCCCTCTACAATGAATTATGATTATAATGATGCTCTGTCTCTAAAGTAGCATAGAGAGGTACCAAGTCCAGCCACTTCATTCCACGCACTCCATGCCAGTGCACTTCCACATGAGGGAATCCAAGATTTGCAGCTACTCCACAGCGGCGTTCTGCATGCACCTCCAACCAATGTATCCATGAGTCTCCCAAAATCCAGATAATCTGTTTTCGGGAACACACAGCTATAGCTATCTCTTCTTCTTTCAGGAAAAAGACGTTCTGACAAAATCTCTCTGTACACAACACACCCAGTAAACTTTACTGACCAATCCCTAGCTCTGCTCATTCTAATTTACATGCATCTCCACCCCAAAACCCCTGTATGTAATACGTGGTGTCTGCAGACTACCGCCATGTCCACGGACATATCGAAAAATCTGAGCGTGGTGAATGTAAATTTAAATACTGTGCCCCATTTCCCTTTGAGGTTGGCTCTGAAAAGAGCAGTTTTTTTGTTTTTTTTGCAGATGCTTGACAGACACCTGTTATTTTTTATTTTTTGGGGTTTTTTTTCTTCTTACTTTACTACTAAAATTTTCACATAACCTTCTCCAAAGCAACCCTTATATTTCAAAACAGCATAGCATTTCCCAAAAAAGATAAGGAAATGCCATCTTCTTTAAAATAAACAGCATTACTGGAATCAATATTCTCATTATAACAGAAAAACATACCAGCTCTAAGCATGAAAGCACACATGCCTCGGTTGATTGCACACCTACCAATGTTTTGCTGAGGACAAAAAACAGAACTATTGTCCCATATTACCCTAGGTAGTAATCCAGAACAAATTACTTTGGCATTACTGCTTGAACCAAGTGTTCCAAATTTGCCAACAAAGTAGCAGCACTGACGTAGCCCAAATGGAAAGCACCATAGTGCAAAACTACCAGATGCTGACTGTTCATCCTGCCCATATCTTCACAAACGTGTACAATTCCCTGTACATTGCAATCGGGCACAGTGCTCCACACCACTTCCACTCCTTTAACATCAAAATTGTTTGCCACACTTCTGCATTGAGCATACTACTGTAAAGCATGCACACATATATCTCCAAGCACCAACACCCTAACTTTCTCCACCTCTGCCATCTTCACTACACACAGTCGCTTTCAACACAAATCCACAACCTCAACATCTGATTGGCTGATCCCTACAGTCCCCTTTCCATGCTGGATTTGCTGGAAAACCCCGGTTGTGGCACGCCCTATCCGTGGACAGCCGCTGTGTCCACGAAGCGCGTAACTCTTAGCCAGCCCTTCTACCCTTTCCACATCACTCTCGGTGCCATTCCCTCATTGGATACAGCTAAGCAGTCAACAACCATCCACCAATCACATCCAAGACCTCTACATCTAACTCTATCATCAGAGTTCCGCACTTCAAATGTACTGTTGTTCACTCTGAGTACAAGTCTCATATCATTGGAAAGCACCTACTACTAAAACTACTCTACAAGTCTCCAAGATTTCTACTTACAGCTGCATGCATATCCACATGCATGAATACAAACTACAAGTATGCATATTTTATTCACAGTACATGTACAACTATTATGAATGCATATAAACAGAGTAATGCCACTAAACCTGCATAACCTATAAAATGAACTTATTGCAATTTTTCCCATCTACTATAATCAACTGTCACTTCGAAACCAACCAAGTGAATTTCATACACTTAAAATTCTACTCATTTGCAAACCATGTTGATCTAACATATTGTAAATAAAATATAAAGGCTGCACATAGTCAAATGAAATGCATGCATACACTATGTTCAGATATCAAACAAGAATACTACTACAAAAACATAAAAATCAACGTTTAAATTAACATCAGTGCTATAAACACACAAAATTACTAACTTCTTTCTTTTACAATTGCAGTGAACACCACGCTCCTGAAAATCAGCAGCATCTGAACAACATATCCGAAAAAACCTGCTCATTCCACAAAAAAAGAGTAAGTACAATACTACCTTAATATTCTTACTGTTACTCATACACACTGTGTAGTTCATTCATGTAATTTGCGCACCAAAAAAACAGAGATTTCTGAACCATTCTGCCCACAAATCCCCATTTATTAAAGAGGGATTGGCAGGCAGAATGGCACACAAATCCCCATTTTTTGGAACACAAATAACATAACTCAACCCCTAGAATGTTACTACTGCAAAACAAAGAACTGTTTTAATTTTATACCATTAGATTTACTATTATTGCTTCTCCGCACCACTAGCTCAGTTTCTACTGTCATCTGAACCGCAGTATAGTAACACACAAATAGACGAATAGCCTTCCCAACTAATTGTAGCTGCCCAATGCACAATCACACACCACCACATACATCTTTACCATCATACTCAAACACTCATGCACACAGCACACATACATTGCAGAACGGCCCAACCCATACCGTCTTTTTTTTTCAATAGTCCCCGAAGAATGCCTACCAAAAAGCAAGTCCGTAGAAAGCAACGAAGAAATAGAGCAAATGAAAATAAAAGTGTCCAAAATAAGCATCCATCTCTAGCAGAGTTTGTCCAAAAAGTGTCTAAAACGAAACAAAAAATGATTAACAAGAATTCAGCTAGCACTAATGCTAAAACTGCTATAAATCTTGATATACTAGCAAGTAACCATACCAAAAAAAGTATTTTAGCAAACATTTTCCACCACAGAGTCCTTCAGAATCTTATAAAAACATAAGACCAAACATCCACAACCCTTAAAACCTACCGTAGAAAATATATCTTAGAAGCTTTGATAGGCAGTGCAATCCTTCTAAAAAGAAAGTTAACTATTTTAGTGTTAAACAGAATGAAACCACTAACAAAACTAACTACAAAATTACAAAAAAGGCTTCTCAATAAACGGAATGTCAACAAAAATAACTTCTTAAATATCTGTGGAGGTGAATGGAGTCACACCACGAGCACAGAACCATATTTTAATGAAGAAGCATACAAGCAAAACCAAACAAACACAATTGCCATACATAGCAGTGGACGAGGTTATGAAAAACGTAATAATACCATAATGCAACAAGAAATACTGCTTACAAAAATATCCCCAGAAAACTCAGAATTACCTCACCATTCGACTGAACCAGAACGTCCAGTATACAAATGGCCATGCACATCAATGTGTAACATTCCCAAAAAAATCTTTCAAATCTTTACGCCAGTTCCTCAATCAGTATGTGAAAGGCAAAGACAAAATCAAAATGAAACTGCTGCGAAATATGGATACCTGTCCAGTGCGCAAATACACAGGACTACAAGGACATTCATTAGCCTGCATTTCAGGACCTATTTGCAAAAGCACCTTCCATCATATCAAAATGATATCAACACATCATTCAACTATAGGAAATCTAGTCTATAAACTGTACTATGCTAAAAGTCCTGCTTTAGCACTAGCCAATTTAAATAACAATCTTCTACATGGTACAGCCAAAGACCTACTCGAAGAAATCGAACATATCCAGAAAAAATATTTTGGAAGTGAAAGACACTTACAAAATGCAATAGCTTTACAACAGACTAGCAACAATTCTACACCTGGCAACCTTCTACTACACACATACAAAAAAGAAATACAAAAATGTAAAAGTACTTCTGCTGAAGTACCAACCCATGTGTGTGTGTGTTGCGGCAGAACTTTTTATAAAAGTAACCCAAAAACTGTAGACGTAACATACAAAATAGAAGACAATGAAGATTCCAAATGGTTTGAATTAGCTCTCTACCTTATAGCAGAAAACAAATACAAAATAACTGACCCCTTAATACTTTGCAGTTACTGCACTACAAAACCTGACAACAACCAAACTCCTTGAGAGCATCATAATTCAAACAGTGCATCCATTTCAAGCAATAATACGCCTTCAACCAAAAACAACAAAATTACCTCCCTCTGAATTGTTGAAAGACATTCATGGCAAAGTAGTTTATTTACCATTATATCTGATAGAAAATGTGCACACTCTGGGAGTGCAACGTCCAATAGAGCACTCTTTAATTGTCTTAGTAAATGGTGTAGCTACAAAAGACAAAATAATTTGGCAACAATTCATAGACTTACATAAAGTTAGACAAGCCTTGCACTATCTAAAAGACAATAATGAATACTTCAAAGAAATAAATATTGAAGAAAACTTAAGGGAAACAACTGAAAGAATTCAAGAGTCACCAGAAACTGGTCAATTTGAACTTCTAGATCCTGCTACAGTATCCAATATTTTAGACCATTATACAATTCATCCATTATACTCTAATGGCACCATAGATGATGCTCTAGAAACGTACCAAATGCGACAAACCAAAGGATCACCAATCAGCATATGGGAAATAAGTATAGAAGCAGGTGCTTTTCCTCTACTCTTTCCTACTGTCAAAGGAGGAAGGTACGATGATAGACCCACTCAGATAACAGCATCAGAATACCGCTCGTTACAAATGTATTCTGAAGATCCCAGATTTAGACAAAATGTGGAATACATATTCCACCTACTCTTTGAATGTGAACTAGCAACTCCATGTTACGGAGTTGCACACACATTGAAATCAGGTACCCACGTCACGGAGATGTACGTTGTATGATAAGAAACCTTGGCCCACCCACTTGGTTTGTTACATTAAGTTGGGCAGAATATGCATGGGAAGATTTACATGATTTCCTACGCATATCAAACAAAAACAAAACAAACATAGATATACTAACACCTGGAGAACTTTGCTCTCTAGATCCTGTTAATGTTTCAAGATATTTCCATCATCGTTTCATTGCTATGCTACACTTTATTTGTAATAAAACTGTTCCTCCTCTCGGAGAAGTGCAACACTTCTTTTGGAGAAAAGAATGCCAAGCCAGAGGAGCACCACATATCCACATGCTTTTATGGATTAATGATGCTTCTTAATTTGGTCAAGACAGTGATGCCACTGTTTTACAGTTTATCAAAAAATATTTCACTTGTGAAATTCCATCGGAAGCAACAAATAGTGATATTCATGCACAAATTGTACAATTTCAAAGACACAAATGTGGCAAATATTGTCGTCGCACATACAGAAACAAAGGGAAATACTACACCAAATGCTGCTTTGATTTCCCTAGACAAGTTACAGAAACAGGTGAAGTGAACAACTTCATGTGTTCAGTTAGACATAGTGTTAAAGGAAAAACACCTAAGAACACATATTACATAAAAAGAACAGAAGAAGCAAAATATATCAATGATTACAATGCAATCATTGCCCTCTTATGGAATGCAAATATAGATGTGCAGTACATTGCAGACAATTCCACTGCAGTTGCACGATATGTTACAGCCTACTTAACAAAAGCAGAAAAAACAGAGCTTCAAGACCTCTGGAATGACCTATCATCGGACAAAACACTATCTCAGAAATTGTACAGCTTAGGCATAAACATGCTCTCTCATAGAGACTGTGGCTCCTATGAAGCTGCAGATCATTTGACCAGTACTGCTTTGCATGGAAAATCTGAAAATATCGTATGGCTAAGTCTTGGTCCTGCTAAATCTAGAAAAAGAGTTCTCAAATCATACGACAACATAGAAATAATAGCCAAAAATGATCCCAACAGCCAAGACATTTTGAAAAACAATTTACTATACACATACTACCCAAACAGGAGTACCACTTTGGAAACCATGTGTCTATACCACATAGCCCAAAACTTCACATACAAAAATAATATAAAACCTGATGAAAAAAGGTAGATATAGAGTGACAAATTGTGAATGCAGCTTATTGAAACTTACCAAACTAAGCTTAATTAATCATATCAAATTGTCATTAAAAACTCCTCAACATAAAGAACTATATTACATGTCCCTGCTACAACTTTTTAAACCATGGAGAAAAGAAGAAGAGATACTAGAAAACTATGACTCCTTTGAAGACGCTTTCAAAGAAAATGAAAGCACTATCACTGATGTAAACTTTACACAATACAAAACAATGTTGCACAATGAACAGCAACACGAAAAAGAACTCCAGGCCCAACTAGATAAGGACACTCCCGACAGTAGTGAACCTTCTGTAACAGGAAGCCAAGAACCACTGGGACAGCCACTAATAGCAAATGAGGCAGAATTGGCTATGACAGAAGTAGAGAACACCATGTTTCACTATGAAGAAGATACAGAAGACTGTACTACAATCAAAATTGAACAAAGAGCAGCGTACCATTTTTCAAGAAGTAACAAAACAAATTGCACATGGAGTACAACATGAAAATAAAGAATGTACCTGCCAAAATTACAAACCTGTACTACTATACGTCAGTGGTGAAGCTGGTTCAGGCAAAACATTCTTAATCAAAGTCATCAGCAAGTTCCTTCAACAATTGTCAAACAACAAACTGTCAGCTGTTGTAACTGCCCCCACAGGTTTAGCTGCCTACAACATAGGCGGTGTCACTTTACACCATTACTACACCTTCCAGTAGAACACCAAAACAAATTAGAATATTACAAACTTTCTACAGAAGCTGCAATGGAACTACTCAGAGTGTTAAAACCAATGTAAATGCTACTAATAGATGAAGTGAGCATGGTGTCGAACCTAATGTTGGCTTTGATTCACCTCAGATTGCAAGAAGTACTTAAAACAAACTACGAAGAGCTCTTTGGAGGAAAACACATTATTGTTTTCAGAGATCTTCATCAATTGACATCAGTGAAAGGTGAACCTATTTTTAAAACCTTAGGACACAAACTCTGCCGTAAAACTGTTAGCAGCATAGGAAATGTCAACCTTTGGCAACATTTCCAATACAGAGAATTAACAGAAAACATGCGCCAATCTGCAGACCTCACTTACGCCAACATTTTGAAAAGTATTAGAGTTGGTGTACTATCTCAAGAAGCACAGGCAATATTAAAAACCCGGCACATCCATGCACTTTATGGCCATAACTCATGTGCTACTGATGT
The DNA here is from genome assembly GCF_040938575.1 of Ambystoma mexicanum. Lineage (NCBI taxonomy): Eukaryota > Metazoa > Chordata > Amphibia > Caudata > Ambystomatidae > Ambystoma > Ambystoma mexicanum. The sequence continues at coordinate 64,221,636 of NC_090941.1, read as the reverse complement.
CATGGAACAATTAGCATATAAAAATGTCAATTGTATGTCCTTAATGCCAACTCTTGCAAGCTGTTCCAAATTCAATGAAACAATGTTGAAAAAAGAAATGCAACCAATAATTGAAATTTGCTCCACAGACAAACTGGACGTACATGGTATGACAGTACCCATGTGTCAACAAGCCACAACAAGACTAAATACTATAAAAAATTCTATCTCCAACACAGCTGGTTTGGAGAAAATATTAAAATTATCCTTAAACTGTAAAGTAATGCATAAACGTAACCTTGACGTGGAGCATGGACTAGCACTGGGTACAGTTGTTGGCTGTCAAACATACCCACGTGTCAACAACATTCAATTTGTCAATATGTCTTTGACAAACTGTCATGATGCCTACCTCTAAGGAGCCATGCCGGGCCCAGCAACCCCAGAGGCAGACATCATTTTCCCCAGGGAAGTCTCAGCGGGCCCAAGTCGGGGCCCTTTGGACTCAGTCCTGGCGCCTTAGGCGCCAGGCTCATAGCGGACCCCAGTCCTGGCGCCCTAGGCGCCAGGCTCATAGAAGAGGATATGTGTTTAAGTGCTTGGGTGCACACTTACCTGATGCAGACCTTGCTGCTTCATCCAGGCCCTCTTGAGGCCTGAATGGGACTACTTAACCTGTAGGACTACTTCACCACCCGGGTGTGGTCGGGGAAGGATACATACCTGAACGGTGGAAGGATACATACCAGGAACTTCTTCCAAGGCTATTTAAACCCCACCCGAACAGCCACACATGCTTCGCGTTGTTCTGCACCTAGCAGCTGGACGCTCACCGTGTCAGCTCCTGCATCCTGACTTCAGCCATGCCTCCCAGCACCATGGAACAACTGCAAGGGGAGAAAGGAAGAGAATAGGAGAAGAAAAGCCCTTACCTGCTAAATCTGCATCCCGGAGTCATTTCTCCAACGGCCCTGAAAAGGAAGACATCATTTTAAAGGCATTTCGTTTCGATCGCTGCAGCGCTGAATTTTACTCACCTTTGCAAGGCGCTTCCATCTTCAGCAGCGATCTTCCGGATTCAGCTACGCCCCGGCGCCTAGAGGAAAAAAGACAAGAACAAAGGTGAGAGGGAGAAAAGGAATAAGGAAAGCTCAGTTTCCTTTTAAGTCTTACCTGTTGGATTATTCCCACTGCATTTCGGGTCCTGCCGCTTCCTGGCATCTCCGGACCCCGGCCCCTATGGGGAAAAAAGACAAAGACATTGAATGAGCGAATGCAAAGACATTACCTGAGCGCTCATCCAGAACTGTTTCACTTCGGGTCGGCGCCATATCTCCGGCACTCCGAACCCCGGCCCCTAAGGGGAAAAAGACATAAGCATTAGCGCTTGCTGCAATTAGACAACGAACATTATTATTAAGCTTGAACTTTTGAACAGAACTTTTACAGCGCCTTACCTGAACAGTCAAGCTTACCTGAACTCCCATCAATCCTCAATCCAGTGAAGTAACTGGGTTTCAACGCGCCCCTGCATCAGAAGCAGGATGGAGAGCTCATCCTTCCAAACCCTAAGGTGAGGCTTCACGGGGAATCGTGGAGGAGGTATCGTGGAGGGTTGGAAGGGAGTGGGAGGCTTGAGCATTGTTCCACAGTTGGTAATACTCCCTTTTCACGCACAGGAGGGTATCCAACGAGCCAGGGAAGCCAGAATAGAGGGGCCCTTCCTGTCCATCTTCAGAGTTCTGCGCCTTCGACGCCGCGCCTCCGTGGGAACCAGGTGAGCGTTACACAAACTTTCCGAAGTAAAAAGGATAGGGCACTCAACAGCTCGATTCCTTCTTTTCAAAGACATGTATGTACGCAGAGAACAATTTTCTCTAACTCTAGCATACGCAGTCACCATTCACAAATCACAAGGTCTTACCCTAGACAAAGCATTGATAGATATTGGGAACACAGTCTTTAAAGAAGCCATGAGGTACGTAGCACTATCACGCTTACGTACACTTGACAGTCTATTTCTAAGCAACTTTCATGCAAGAAAAGTAAACGCTGATATTCCTTGCATTTTAGAATACAATAGACTACGTTCACTATACACCCCCCATCTAAAAACATATCCTGTTCCACAAAAAGGAACACATTGTAAAAGAAAACTAATTCAAACAGAAATGCATCAGGATCTCACTGCAAATCCTCCAAAGAGAGTAAAAAAGAAGCTAATACTTCATCAATTACCACAACCAAAGAAGTATCTATTATTCAAAGTAACTCAGGTACTTCTTCAAAGAAGCAATACACACTCTGAAAAAATGACTTGGACACAGAACTATCTGGTCCATTCAAATTTTCCAATATAACTTGTGTAAATTGCTACGCAAATGTAGCAATCAATATTATATTTCAATTGCAACCAATTGTTGACAACATTTACTTACACAGTACAGACCAATTGTGTTTGCAAATATTAGTCCTTCATAGAAACGCAACAAACAATCCTGACAACACATATAGAGTTCATGGAATAAGACAAGAATAGGACTACTCTGCTGGAATGGTGAAATTCACTATAAACTCACAAGAAGATCCACAAGAATTTCTAATGTACTTACTAAAAGTACTGGAAAACAAAAACATACCTATAAATGAAATATTCCAGATTTCATACATGTGGAAACATACATGCACTCTCTGCAACAATGTGGCACAGGAACACATCCCTAATGAGGGCTTCGTGTATGTATCCATACCTAATTGTGAATCTGTTCCATTTCAGCAACTTGTACAAAATGCAAACCATGGTAGATTATGTACTACCTGCAATTCAGATAATCGCTCCACCTTACTAATAAAAACACATAGTAAATATGCAATACTAATGCTTCTACATTACAATGCAGATGGTATCAAAAACAACTGCAAGCTGGCTGGATCCACACATGGTCAAGTGTCACTTGGTAAGAAAACCTTTACAACAATAGGTATAACCTACCACGCAGGAGCCACAACTAATGCATGTCACTACACTGCATATATAAAAAAAGAAATGTGGATGGTTTGAATGTAATGATAGTACCTTTACTCTAAAGCAGAGATTACCAGAAAATCTTACAAACACTTATTTAGTCTTCTTAAAACCAAAATTTAATAACTAAACTGTACTTAAACATTAACAAAACTTCAATTAGAAAACTATAAATAGTTAGAATACGCCAACAGGTATCTAACTGCTGCAAGATTTTTCAACAACCAAAAAAATAAATCAATACCACTAATAACTAATCTGTGCATAAACATTAATAAAACTTCAAATAAAAAACTATAAACAGTTAGAATACGCCAACAGGTATCTGACTGCCCCAAGATTCTCTAACAACCAAACAGATAAATCAATACCCCTAAATTATAACAAGAAATAAACCGTTAGAATACTCCAACAGGTATCTAACTGCCACAAGATTTTGCAACAACCAAACAGATAAAACAATACCACTGAAAAATAACAAAAAATAAACAGTTAGAATACACCAACAGGTATCTAACTGCCCCAAGATTCTATAACAACCAAACCGATAAATCAATACCCCTAAATTATAACAAGAAATAAACAGTTAGAATACTCCAAAAGATATCTAACTGCCCCAAGATTTTGCAACAACCAAACAGACAAATCAATACCACTGAAAAATAACAAAAAATAAACAGTTAGAATACACCAACAGGTATCTAACTGCCCCAAGATTCTATAACAACCAAACAGATAAATCAATACCACTAAATTATAACAAGAAATAAACAGTTAGATTACGCCAACAGGTATCTAACTGCCCCAAGATTTTGCAACAACCAAACAGATAAATCAATACCACTGAAAAATAACAAAAAATAAACAGTTCAAATACGCCAACAGGTATCTAACTGCTCCAAAAATCTGCAACAACCCAACAGATAGATCAGCAACTTGAGAATATAAATAAAAAACTATAACCAGTTAAAATTCAACAACAGGTATGTAACAATCTGCAACAAGCCAACAGATAGAACATTAGTCAGAAACAACAAGTGAACACTGAAAACCAACAAACAAATAGACTGTAGCATAACAAAAAAAGTTTTTTTTAATCCAACATGGATTTTTTTTTCCCACAGACCCAATGATTTAAAAAACAAACACAGAAACTGAGAAAATTGCACAGTACACTGGTTTGTAAACTACTAAATTTGAGCGTCGAAAAAAAGCTGAAATGTCTATTTTGCTATGTAATAAGTCTTTATAAAAGACCTACACTAACATGAACTTTTCTTTTATCACAGAAATTGAAAAAGAATATCTGCTCCAGTAACCCAACTCATGAAAAAAATATATCCAATCACAAAAAATCAAACAGTAAGTATATTCGAATAGAACGCATAAATACTGCCGCATAACAGAACCATTGAAGCAAACATCTAACCATACACCACAATACAAAATGTTTACTTCCATGTATTTGTTATACTGCAGTGCTTGTTACCAAACTCTACAATCTTAATGACATGACGTAGCCAAAACTTCACATACAAACTCTGCAAATCAAACAGTACACAAACTGTAGATTTGCAAATATTTGATAGATATGCGATTCTATGGGTGTGATCTATGGGTGTGGTATGCTGCGGTGGTTGTGGCCAGGGCCTAGAGTCTTGGGTGCATGGCCTACGGCCTTCGGCCATGCACCCAAGACTCTAGGCCCTGGCCACAACCACCGCAGCATATCACACCCATATATCACACCCATAGAATCAAACATTTTAACTGTGCCATATGGGCATTTTTTATGTCCGCGGACACCGCGCGTGTCCTTAGAACAGTTTCAACTTGCCTGCGGACAGCACGGACGGGACTAGTATCCTTAGGACACCCCTCATTTTGACTAATTACGGATATCCCGAACAGCGTGGGCATTGCGAATACATCAGCGGCACCTGCCACCTAAACAAATACAGTATTTGACCCATCTCTTACTCCCCAAACCTCCCCAAGCACTCTTACACACCAAAACACTCCCCAAAACTACATTTAGCCTCTGTTCGCTGCCGCGCTGTCGGCACATCCAAGATGGCGGGCACATCGGAACAATCTGATGCACTTCACACTCTTCACCATCCAATCAGCAAACACGTCACATGTCCGTGGACATGACACGAACCGATTAGCCAATCGGTGTCCTGTCTGCGGAGCATACAGGGAAGTGTGTTTGCGGAGCGGACATAGATATCACTAATTTTTTTAGACCTACTTTTTGATCATTTTTAAAATTGTTGTAAAAATTGTTGTAAAAAATGTTCACCAAATTTACAAAAGCACGCTTTCGGGATCAAGCCGCTGCTCCTGCCGCAAATTTGGTGAAAATCTGTCCAGCGGTTTGGGCTGTAGACGTGCGCAAAGTTTTTTCCCCATTCAGTCTATGGGAAAAAAGACATTTTGGGACCCCCTTATAACCTTGCCCCCCCTGGACCAAACCTCACCAAACTTTGCAAAAAAATTCAGAGTGGGCCATATACTTTTTGCAAAGTTTGGTGAGGATTCGTCCAGGGAGAGCAAAGTTATAAACCACCCAAAAAGTGCTCTTCCTATAGGATTAGCAATTTAACCATAACTACATGCTCTATGGAGTATCTATGTCGTATCTCCACTCCACTTGTGTTTGTATATGGAGACCATGGCAACACTCATGAGTCAGATGAGATGCTATTTTCATGAGAAACCTGGATATTAATACCTCTGTCATTAGCAAAAACTGATGGGTTGAAGGTTTTGTATTAATCTGAACCACGGGCACTGCTCTGGGCATCCTTCCACACCACTGTTTTTTATCCCGTCTGCGTCATTGCAAAAGCTGTCCAGTAGTGTTTTTGTGAAACGGGATCTGGCCTAGCAGTTCGGGCTGGGCTGCTCCCATTGGTTGGAGCACCTGCCTGATTTACATATGACTAGACTGCTTTTGAAAAGGCTCATATGGGCTAAAACACGGTGGTGTGGAAGGTTGCAGTGGCAGTGGTTCAGATTAATTAAAAACCATCCACCCATCACTTTTTTGGTAATAGTTTACCTCTGTCATTGGATCTGCTTTCTGGATTCAGGATACATTTTGACAAATCATAGCTTTTCTCCCTCACATTGCGGTTTTCTTCGATGTACCCTGGGCTGAATTTTAAATGGTGCCTAGATGAAGTGAAGCATCGAGGCATGAGACTCATCCACGCCTCCTATCTCAAGTTCAATTCGAAGGAACGTGGATATACGAAATACATGTCCATCATATCACTAAATGAGAGTGTTGTCCAACGTACGTTTTCCTTTATGGTGGTGCCAGTATCAATCTGCTGAGACTTCTTTGTCAAATTAAAGCCATGCATGCTGAAATACAAGTGGGCTGTAAACTAGCCAGTGCAAATTTGGAATTACTCAGAAAACTAAATACAACCATGTAAAAAACATGCAACAGGTTGAAATATACAAGAATGGGGAACTCCTGCAGCGCTTGATATGGGCCTTTTTAGCAGGAAGACTGCTTCCTCAATGATCAACTCCTACCATCTCCTCTTCCCACCTTTTCACCCCATGTTTGGCTTTCAACAATACACTTTATAGAGATGATCTAAAAAGTACAGAAATGATAATAGAGTAATCCGAAAAATATATACATTCTTTTATTCAAACACATACAAATGTAGAGCTATAGTCCCCCATCTTGAATAGAAGACTACAAATACCACAAGGCAATTCACCTCGAAGTTAAGAAAATTGCCTGCAGATTTTGTAAATGTACTTTAAAGACTTGCATTAGATAATGTGTCAAAAGTTAACCTGGTCATTTTTCATTGTTTGACAAAGGAACGATGCATACATTATGTAAGGAACATGTGACATTTTACAGACAAATACATGATTTGTGGCATGTCAAAAAAGCACCCTGAAAATAAGGAAGATTGTTAAAAAATATTGACATAGTTTAATTGTCTTGAAATAAGGCATAGATTTTGGAAGCTAACTGGTGCTTTTTGAGTGCTTCCAGAACAAAGCAGAACTTTGTTGCCACTGCTAACTGTGTTACCACTGTATTACCTCGGCATTACTGCACCACTGTACTATACATTTGGTGGTGAGGTGGAGGAGAAATTTCCAGCAAAATTCTGGAGGTAAGTCTGCCACTTTACCTCCCAAAATAGGCAGAATCAGTGGAATTACCACTAGTGGAATTACTGCTGTCTGTTATTCTGACGAAATTAGCCATGGATTCCTATGGACTCCATAAATGGTGACTAACACCACCATACCACCACTTGTAATCCTGCAGTAATTCCGCCAGACCAAGTGGTGGTAACGGTAATTTCATTCGGTGGTATTCCAGCAATAGGAATACTAGCAAGCTTGTAATGAGGCCCAATTAACAAGTCACATTACCTTGCTGTGCTTCATTTTCATTAACTACCCAAACTGGGATCTCCAAGCAATGATTCAGATCAGTGTGTACAATAGCAAAAATGTTGCTCATTGTTTAATAATGTATAGTATTGTTCTATAAATAAACTTAATGTTAAATATATTTACATAGTGAGCACTGTATTCAGAGGTGTCTCTTAGTTCATATTTACATTGTAAATATATGTACATATTCCTTCCTCTTCCTCACCCATTAATGGTGGCACTAGATGGGAAGTGCTCTTGGATGGCTTCTTATCATCCAGGTGTATCATTAATGTCTCCCACAAGGGTGCTGTCATGGTTCAGGGCCCTCAACCCAGACTGCTCCTCTTCCACCAGTGCCTGCCATCTCTCATCAACTTCCTTCCTTCACCTGCACGTTTCCTCCTCCCCCTCCTCTGACAGGTGTGCCATGCCCCTGTACCCCTCATGAGAAAACTCTCAAAGGTGGTGATGCATTTAACTTGGCCTTACTTAAAGCTTGTTCCACCCTCAAACACTCTGCTGACATCTGCCTCCTTCTTAAAGACCTTGACCTTGATGTTCTCGCTCTTACCGAGATGTGGTCAATGCCAGCTCGGTCACTACTTTTGACTCCCTCCTCCCTGAAGGATAAAAGATCCCCTCCATGCTTCGTTGGAACAGAGCTGGTGGTGGAGTTTCCATGGTCTTCTCTGAGTGGGTCCCCGATTCTCTAATACCTAGCCAGCCTTGCTCCTCTTTTGAAAGACTGGTCTGCAAACTTGACATCTCTCACACCTCCTCTCTCACCATTGCTACCATCTACAGACCCCCTTGTCCTATCTCTCGCTTCCTATCAGAGTTGGCCGATTTCTCTTGCTCTTGCCTATCTTCTACCTCAAAACTCCTTCTCCCTGGTGACATCTACAACCACCTTCAGTCTACTGCCTCTGCTTCCACTCTCTTCCGTGACCTCTGCACCTCTCTCTCCATCTCTATTCTCCCTTCTGGCCCTACCCACTCTGCCTGACACACCCTTGATACCATAGTTCACTCTGACCTTCCACTCACAACCCACTCTACACTCCTGTCTCATGGTCAGAGCACTCCTTTCTTTCCCCCCATTTGGGTCCACTCGGCTCCCTAGCTGAGCCTCCACCAGCACTGACAACCTCCTTCTTGGACATCCGCTGGCTCTCCCACTGACTCCGCCCTCGACAATCTTCATCTTGCTATCACTAACACACTCTTGCCCCTGTTGTGATGATCCCACCTGAAACCTGTCATCAAGTGTAACAATTTGTACAACTCAAATATTGCTGCTCTCAAACACAAGTGTAGAGCTGCAGAGAGGAAGTGGCAGACGTTGAGCTCATCCTCTGATACACTGGCCTGGCGCCTTCTCTATAGGCAATATCGTCTCTCGATCTGTTCCAAGAAGAGAGCCCACATTCAGGCCCACATCTCTGGAGCCTCTAACAGCTTGGCTGAACTCTTTAAATCTGCAAGGAACTAGCCAATCAATCTGCAGTATCTACCACGCTTCTCCCATCTCTGAATCTGGTTGTTTTCCTTCCTCTCTTAAGCACTCCCGTGTACACGCACTTCTAAAAAACGAGTTTGCTGACCTGCGTGTCCTGCCAACTATTGCCCAAACTCTATCACTCCCTTCCTTGGGAAACATCTGGAGAAGTTGGTCTTCCCCATCTGTCCCATCACTCTGAACTCGTTGGCTGCTTGCATGACCATCAATCTGGATTCAGAGCCACGGAAACCACTTGAACACCTGTGAAGAATTGCTCGCAAATCTTGATTCTAATTCCCTTTCTGTTGTCATTCTTCTTGACTTCTCTTCTGCCTTTGACACTGTCAAACACTTCATCCTCATAAAATGGCTTCATGACACTCTTGATATCTCAGGCCAGGCACTGGAGTGGTTGACCTCCTTCCTCAACAATTGCCCCTCCCAAGTGATCCATGGCCCCTTCACCTCCTCCACCTCCATCTCTACTTGTGGTGTTCCTCAATGCGCTATCCTCTCACCTTGGCTCTTCAACATCAACCTTGCTCCTCTTGCTCACATGATCTCCTCTTTCTCTCCTCAGTTCCAGTGATAGGATGGATTACTGCAAAATTGATGAATCAGAAATGTCTGAAGGACAAATAAATGAAAGTGTTTTAACCCAAAATAACTTTTCTTTTTCTCTCCACCAGACATTTCAGATTACGCCCTTGCTCTCCAACCCCCTTACTTACCTGTCTGTGGCACGCCTCCTTGTGTGCTGCTGTGTCCTTCATTCCTATGCAATGCTGATTCCCTTCACTTTTTTTAAACTTTATTCCGACGGGTGCGGGTGACACACCCCGCTGACATTACAGTGAACAAGGTTGTGAGGGACACCCCCATAAACCCTGCTGTCCTTTTTCACTGTAATGCCACCGAATGGGGGATTTGGTCGAAGTTTTCGGCCATATGTAATTTTCGGACAGCCGAAATTTGATAAAATTTACCATTAATTTTATTTTTTTGTTTTAATGTACGGATTCCCTATGGAGATGAAACGCAACTTCTCTTCAAACTTCCTTCCTCTTCTCCTCACACCTCCTCTGTTATCCCTGACAGACTTTCTGCCATCCAGTCTTGGTGCACCTCCAATGATCTCTGGTCAATGCCAGCAAAACAGAGATCCTCCCTATCAGGACTCCTGCACCCTATTTCCCCCCTACCCTCTGGCCTCCCTCCATGGGCTCTCCCACATTCCTTGCTCTGAAGCAAAAAATCTTGGAGTCCTTTTCGACTCTGCTCTTTCTTTCTCTCATATCCCACACCTTGCTAAGAAGGCCCACTTTCAAATATGCCTACTTAGAGGCATTCTGCCTTTCTGACTTTCCACCAGAAGTGCAATGTCTCTAGAGCTCTGGTTCTCTAAAGGCTACAACTACCCTCTTATTCTTACCACCCTCTCCAACCAATCCAGAATAGGGCTGCATGACTTATCCTTGGCTTTAAGCCCAAGGAACGTATTTTACCAGCCCAAATGTCTATCCACTGGCTTCTGGTTGCTGCACAGATCAAGCTGAAATCCCTCTCCATCATCCACAAACCTGTCTGCGGCCTGGGGCTATGTTATCTGTAACTTGCTCTTACTAAATGATCTCCTTCTAGATCCCTACGATCCTCCGGCTCCAACTCTCTGCTGGTCAAACACCCTGCCAAACAGAAAGCTGGTGGCAGATCTCTCTCCTCAGTTGGCTCCCTCCTTTGGAACAGCCTCTGTCTCCCCCTCCATCTTGAGCCAGGTCTCCTCAAGTTCTGAAAGCTCCTCAAGACTCTCCTCTGCACCTCCTCCTTCCCTCACTCTCTTCCGTGCTAACTCCCCTCAGTTGCTGAGATTGGCAGCCAGGTACCTTATGAGACCTATCGGGTCCTAGCCCTCTGCCCAATCCCATTCAGCAACTGCCCCTCTTGCACTTGCCTTTGGGCACTCGCTTGCCTGTGGAGCTGCCACATGTTGGCACTTTTTGATTTGTCAGCTTGTATCCCCTCGATGGGCTGTCTTCACCTCGCACTTACCTGTTGTTCTCCACAACAGGCTCCTCAGCACTTCCCTATTGAGGGTCCCCCAGCGCTTACCCCCTCCCCTAGTCTCCTCTTCACTGCACTTGCACGCTCCGAATGTCACAAGGCCTAGTAGGACCATTGTGTCTTGTTTTTTAATGTTGTTTGTTATTCTACATTGTCTTGATTGTTCACTTGCTCCCTTCCCTGCTCGCCTTGTGGCACTTTAAAATGCTATTTTGAGATGTATAAGTGCCTTACAAATTACAAATAAATGAATAAATACAATATGTGTATACTTACAGATAGACAAATTCTCACACCCCTCGCCCCCTTGATTGAGAAACAACAATTGTAAAAGTTTTCTGCACGTGACATGTGCACTGATGGTGACTTAATTTAGAAAATATGAGTAAGTCACATTTTTCAAGAATAAAGTGAATTCTTGAGGTTTGGGGGAGAGGATTATCTGTATTTGTGGAGGTTTAGCATCCCTAGTAGTTGTTCCTGCTGTACCAGCATTTGGCTAGGATTCCGCTCGCTGTCCACACCTCTTCTGTCTCCACAGTCTGGTATGGCTCCACTTTTCCACAACATCTCTTCTGCAGACGTATGTCTTTATGTGCAACTCAGTTTCCTCCCTGCATAGGCGATCGCTCTCAGTTCACAATTCTGTCTGGGTTTAAATAGTTCATCACAGTAAAAAGTGGTGTGTTCTTCGTCAATGGCATTGTTCAAACAAAAATTACCCTTACGTTTAGGAAAAAACAAAGACATGTCACTGGTCGATGTTATTAGGTCAGTAATAATAACAGGATTTCCTACATTTATGTAGCTTTTCACAGGGGTGCAGCCTGAGAGGTCTTTCGGGGACTGGATGTCCTTATCCCACAGAGGCGAGTCACTCCCAGTGAGGTCACAGTGAGGTTGTGCTTCCCCAACAACCATAGGGAGGATTTTGCGGAGCGGGCTCACCTCCCAAGCCTCACAAGGGGTGGCTCCCCTCTAGGGAGAGGGGATGAATTTACCAGATTCGTCAAATACCCTTCCCATTAAATGAGAGGCTCCCCCTTGATTTGGAATTGGGAAATAGTTCAAGATGTCCTCATATTCTTATTGTTCTCTTTTCAAAGGTTACCTTCTTTGTAGTATGTTATTCTTTGTTGATGGTGCTTCCTCAGGTCCACACCAATGGTTCTTTTGGTGCAAAGACCTCCCAATAATTTGAGGGAGAGTATTTTATAGATTTTTCGGCAAGAGGATGGTGTAAGAGATTTAGGACAACAGAAACTTGCAATCAGGCACCACACTCCTCTTGTGATTCCTCCCTTCAAATCGACAAGAATAGGGGGATCCTCCTCCTCCGTCCAAGCCCCCTCAATCTGGACCACAATTCTCCTTAGTGTATGACACATAGAGGATCACCTTGCTTGGGGTAAAGTATAGCCCCTGAATGTCGGAAATAAAAAGACCAGACCTGGCCAGTATTTAAAAGTGAAGATGACTGGTGCTATCCATTGGAAAATGCAGGCCAGTCCCAAAACCCTTATTTTTCTGACTTAATGCCTAGGAAATGAACAGAAATGGGCCTCTTTAAACTTTACGAAAATGAGCAGGTGCTTTGGTGAAGGAAAATGTGCCTGAAAACTTAAAATTGCTATATGTGCCCAATGCATGACGAAAGACATGTGTGGTTGAAAATACTGTTTACATAAAATATGAAAATCTACAATTTCACTTAAAGTGACAGATAGAAGCATCTTACATTGACTACAATGCAGCACAATATTGTGATCCAGAAATCCAAAGTGAAGCCAAGCACTTTGCATTCATCACGAATAAAATTACATAATTTAGAAGGAGAGTGCCAAGGGGATATGTTATTACTTTAGGAGCATGCAGTTAAATGTCCGCTGTTTGATTTCCTCCACTGAGCTGCTGGGTTCACCAAGGGCACTAACCTGTAGGTTCAGTACAATAGAAAGAAACACAAAGCTAGAGATTGAATTTGTGGGGGATTGTTGATAACACAGCCATACAGACATGACTTTTGAGATTAGGTTCCCCATAAAAAGTGCAATTCGTTCTGAACAAAGACCCTTTGAAATCTGAACTCCAGGCTTTTTGGAGCTAGGTCTACCAAGAAGAATGTCTGGTGGTCAATTAGTTGCAGATAACAGGCTCTGCAGAAGTAACCTTGAGATCAAGCTTCTCATAGAGACTGTGCATTAAGCAATGAGCAAAGCATTTGAAGCCAAGCAGAAGAAAATGTTAAGATAAACACCGATAAACCAGATGGCTGGTCACATGGTTTCAGAGAAATGGAAGCCTTCCTATACAGGCCATATTATGCCCTGCCAGTGATTAAATGTTGAATACAGTTTTTCTGTAATACGAGGAGCAGCGTGTGTCCGATTGAGCCCTTTCAAATTAAACAGGGGAGAAATACCATTGTGACCCTGTAAAAATTCATTTGTGTGATGTACATAGTTTAAATTGCATGGAAAAGTATGCTTTTTTCCATTTACATACACCTGAGCGATGAGAGAGTTGGCACGGGGTAGATCATGAAAATAAGGTCTAAATTGCAAATGGTCCCGATTTCATATGTTTCGGCGCAGCAGAAAACCGTGAAAAATGGTAACTCCGCTTAGAGAGCAGGTGTCGAATTAAAATTAGTATGGCCGGATTCCCTGTAAAATATAGAACCCATGTATATCTATCATCATGGGGTTATTTGAAAGACCAAGGGAGTTATTGCAGTATGAGATTTTTTCAGAACAAAAGATGCACAACTCCTTGTCAATTTGAAATGATGTACCTATTACCCTCCCTCAGCCTACATCATACATATCTCCCAACTTCTGGTCCTATCAGCAGCCAATGGGCGTTCTGGTGGGAGGTGAAGGGAACATGCTAGCCAATACTGACTGCAGGAAATATGACAAGGTTGCTGTATCACTAGCCCTAAAAAAGGCTGGGTTTGCATCAGAACTGGGCTTTTTGTGAATGATTACGGGAGATAGCTGCTGCTGGACTCTTGTGAGGAATAACTAGCAGAGAGGCCTCATTCCTTGCATTGGAGCCAGAGGCTGGGACATATAGAAGCTGGCTGGGACCCAAACCAGAGGAGCAGAAGGAGTCTGGGTGCAGGAGAAAATCCCTGACTAAAAGACTGAAAGACCTTGACCAGACCTGTGCTGTCCTCAGAGGAGCCCCGCTGTTTTCCCTGACCAAAGCCTCCCATGTAAGTAGATATCCCAAAGCCATCAATTGTGTGGGGTGCCACCTGCCTTTATCCCTTTCCATTAGTGGGTAGAGGAGGGTGAAACTGGGTAGGCCCTTTGCACAATATATTAAATCTTACTCAAACGTATATTTCCCATTAGAAAACCACCCCTCTGTTGAAATTGCATTGTGTTGGGAGCAGCCATCCTTAAACCTATCCATTAAAGTGTGGTTAGGGGGGAAACTGTGTAGATCCTTAGCACATTTGATTAAAGTAAATCAATTAATTCCCATATAGAAAATCACAGGATGAGGGTTGTTAGAATTCAAAGCAAACAAAAGCTCATGCCCAGTGTGTTACAGCTGGTATAGCCCATAAGCAACTGGTTGATTGTCTCGGAAATCCTTTACTTCTACATAGAAAGAGGGGAGTAGCCATCATCCCAGAAGGAAGTAATCCACAAAACACCAGCTTTCTTGTTAGTGTGGAGGGTGCAAAAACGGAATTATTCATTAAATTTAAATCAGAATTACAAAGTATTGTTCTCATCTGTTACTCAGAGAAAAGTATTGTTTCAGATGAAGTTATTTCTGTGGATTTTGTATGGTATTGGGAACATTCTCTATTGGTTACATTGAAATTAAATATGTGTAAACTCTTATCGTATGTTTCAAAATTTGACCTGTGCTTTTTAATATAACCAAATTATTGTGTAATCTTGGTTGTTGCCACAGCATTAGTGGCTGAGGTTAGCATTGTGTCAAATATTAAATAAATAAATATTTTTACTAAACACCGTCCTGGTTCCTAGTTCTTTGGTAACACAGGTATTTGTTGGGGTTGGGTGAACCCAAGAGACTAGCCCCTGGCCACAACCACTGCAGAATAATAAAGTCATGCACTCAACATTGTGATACTGGTATTGGATTGCACAAATATGTGTACAGAATGCAATTTTCAGATTACAAAGAGGTTTGACACCTATAATTGTATACTTACTGTTTGTATTTTTGAGGGCTTATGCAGATTTGATATAGTATGTCTAGAAAAATGTTCAGGGATTTACGTGGCTGGTTTATTGGATTGAAGAGTCAGCTGACTGGTTGTACGTACTGGAATACTATGTGTACAGAAGTGCACAGGGTCTCAGTTGGGTGGCTTATGTTTGTGGATTGTTGCCAGTGTACAGATTGTTGGGTGCATGACTGTGTTATGCTGAGGTGATTGTGACCAGCTACTAGACTCTTGGGTGTATGGCTGGAGGCCATGTACCCAAGAGTCTGGCCACTGGCTGTAAGTAGTGTAATAGAATGTGTACAGAGGTGGACAGGGTGGATGTCAGGTTGTTTGTTGCACTTTCGCGAGATTCTTGGGTGTATGATTCTCTATGCAGTGGGACGTAATTGTGATCAGTTACTATAGATTTGGGTGCATGGCCTGAGGCAATGCACTCAAGAGTCCAAGAGTATACCCATTGGTTGAAGTACTGTATGGCTACTAGACTCTTTGGTGTATGGCTGGAGGCCATGTACCCAAGAGTGTGTCCACTGGTTGTAAGTAGTGAAATAGTATGTGTACAATAGTGGACAGGGTCTGTGTCAGGTGGTTTGTTGGACTGTCTCGAGATTCTTGAGTGTATGATACTATATGCAGTGGGAGGTAATTGAGGCCAGCTAATATAGTTTTGGGTGTATGGCCGGAGGCAATGCACTTAATAGTCCAAGAGTATATCCACTGGTTGAAGTACTGTAATAGTATTTGTAGAAAAGTGGAGAGGGCCTCAGGTGGCTGGCTTATTGGAGTTAAGAATGCGCCGACTGATTGCACATACTGGAATACTATGTGTACAGAAGTGGACAGGCCCTGAGGTGGTTGGCTCATGTCTGTGGGTTATGAAAGTGTATAGATGGTTGGGTGCATGGCTGTATTATGCTATGGTGATTGTGACCAACTAAGAGTCTTAGGTGAATGGGTGAAGGCGTTGCACTCAGGAGTTCAAGAGTGTGCCCACAGATTGAAGTACTGTAATGATATGTGTAGAAAGTGGACAGGGCCTCAGCCGGCTGGCTTATTTGACTCAAGAGTGTGCTGACTGGTTGCACGTACTGGAATACTGTATGTATAGAAGTGGACAGAGCCTCAGTTGGGTGGCTTATGGTTGTGGATTGTTGCCAGTGTACAGATTGTTGGGTGCATGACTGTGTTATGCTGAGGTGATTGTGACCAGCTACTAGAGTCTTGGGTGCATGGCCGAAGGCGATGCACTCAAGAGTCCATGAGTGTTCCCACTGGTTGAAGTACTGTAATGGTATGTGTTGAAAAGTGGACAGGGCCTCAGGCGGCTGGCTTATTGGACTCAAGAGTGTGCTGACTGGTTGTACGTACTGAAATACTATGTGTACAAAAGTGGACAGAGTGCCAAGTATATGCCTTATGTGTTTGGTTTGTGGCCACTGGGCAGATTTCTCGGTAGTTTACTGTATTATGATGTATTGTTTGCGGGCAGCTAGTGGAATCTTGGGTGCAGAGGCCATGCTTCAAAGAGTCTGTCCATTGGCTGGAAGTGCTCTAATAGTATGTGAACTGAAGTGGATAGGGCCTCAGGTGGCTGTGTTATGTTTGTGTGTTGTGGTAAGTGGGCAGATGTTTGCATGCATCGCTGGATTATTCTGTGGTGATTGCCGTAGGCCACAGGCCCTGCACCCTAGAGTATAAGCTCTGGCCACAACCACTGCAGTATAGTATAGCCATGCACTCAGCATTGTGATACTGGTATATGGATTGCACGAATATGTGTACAGAAGGCAATTTGCAGATTACAAAGAAGTATCACACCAATAACTGTATGCTTCCTGTTTGTATTGTTGAGGGTCTATGCAGGTTTCATGTAGTATGTTTAGAAAAGTGTACAGGGCCTTAGGTGGCTGGCTTATTGGATTGAAGAGTGTGCTGACTGGTTGTACATAGTGGAATACTATGTGTACAGAAGTGGACAGGGCCTCAGCTGGTTGGCTTATGTGTGTGGGTTATAGCAGTGTATAGATTGTTGGGTGCATGGCTGTATTATGCTGTGGTGATTGTGACTAGCTAGTAGACTCTTGGGTGTATGGCTGGAGGACATGTACCCAAGAGTCTGTCCTATGGCTGTAAGTAGTGTAATAATATGTGTACAAAAGTGGACAGTGTGTGTGTCAGGTGGTTTGTTGGACGGTCTCGAGATTCTTGAGTGTATGATACTGTGTGCAGTGTGACGTAATTGTTGTCAGCTACTAAAATTTTTGGTGCATGGCCTTAGGCGATCCACTCAAGTGTCAAGAGTGTGCCCACTGGTTGAAGTACTGACAATGTTACTAGATTCTTCGGTGTATGGCTGGAGGCCATGTACCCAAGAGTGTTTCCACTGGCTGTACGTAGTATTATAGTATGTGTACAAAAGGGGACAGGGTGTGTGTCAGATGGCTTGTTGGGATGTCTCGAGATTCTTGGGTGTACGATACTGTATGCAGTGGATGGTAATTGTGGCCAGCTACTACAGTGTGATGTGTATGGCCGGAGGCAATGCACTCAAGAGTACACGAGTGTGTACACTAGTTGATGTATTATAAAATTCCTAGACTCTTGGGTGTATGGCTGGAGACCATGTAACCAAGAGTGTGTCCACTAGATATAAGTAGTGTAATAGTA
The DNA here is from genome assembly GCF_040938575.1 of Ambystoma mexicanum. Classification (NCBI taxonomy): domain Eukaryota; kingdom Metazoa; phylum Chordata; class Amphibia; order Caudata; family Ambystomatidae; genus Ambystoma; species Ambystoma mexicanum. The sequence continues at coordinate 64,203,756 of NC_090941.1, read as the reverse complement.
TGTGTAGAAAAGTGGATAGTGTGCGTGTCAGGTGGTTTGTTGGACTCTCTCGAGATTCTTGCGTGTATGATACTGTACGCACTGGGAGGTAATTGTGGACAGCTACTATAGTTTTGTATGTATGGCCGGAGGCGATATGTGGTGTGCTATGTAATGGTATGTGTAGAAAAGTGGAGAGGGCCTCAGGTGGCTGGCTTATTGGAGTTAAGGATGTGCCGACTGATTGCACATACTGGAATACTATGTGTACAGAAGTGGACAGGCCCTGAGGTGGCTGGCTTATGGGTGTGGGTTATGACAGTGTATAGATGGTTGGGTGCATGGCTGTATTATGCTATGGTGATTGTGACCAACTACTAGAGTCTTGGGTGCATGGGTGAAGGCGATGCACTCAAGATTTCAAGAGTGTGCCCACAGATTGAAGTACTGTAATGGTATGTGTATAAAGTGGACAGGACCTCAACCGGCTGGCTTATTTGACTCAAGAGTGTGCTGACTGGTTACACGTACTGGAATACTGTATGTATAGAAGTGGACAGAGCCTCAGTTGGCTGGCTTATGTTTGTGGATTGTTGCCAGTGTACAGATTGTTGGGTGCATGACTGTGTTATGCTGAGGTGATTGTGACCAGCTACTAGAGTCTTGGGTGCATGGCCGAAGGCGATGCACTCAAGAGTCCACGAGTGTTCCCACTGGTTGAAGTACTGTAATGGTATGTGTTGAAAAGTGGACAGGGCCTCAGGCGGCTGGCTAATTGGACTCAAGAGTGTGATGACTGGTTGTATGTACTGAAATACTATGAGTACAAATGTGGACAGGGTGCCAAGTAGATGCCTTATGTGTTTGGTTTGTGGCCACTGGGCAGACTCCTCGGTAGTTTACTGTATTATGATGTATTGTTTGCGGGCAGTTAGTGGAATCTTGGGTGCAGAGGCCATGCTTCAAAGAGTCTGTCCATTGGCTGGAAGTGCTCTAATAGTTTGTGAACTGAAGTGGATAGGGCCTCAGGTGGCTGTGTTATGTTTGTGTTTTGTGGTAAGTGGGCAGATGTTTGCATGCATCGCTGGATTATTCTGTGGTGATTGCCGTAGGCCACAGGCCCTGCACCCTAGAGTATAAGCTCTGGCCACAACCACTGCATGCAGTATAATATAGCCATGCACTCAGCATTGTGATACTGATATATGGATTGCACGAATATGTGTACAGAAGGCAATTTGCAGATTACAAAGAAGTATCACACCAATAACTGTATGCTTACTGTTTGTATTGTTGAGGGTCTATGCAGCTTTCATGTAGTATGTTTAGAAAAGTGTACAGGGCCTTAGGTAGCTGGCTTATTGGATTGAAGAGTGTGCTGACTGGTTGTACATACTGGAATACTCTGTGTACAGAAGTGGACAGGGCCTCAGGTGGTTGGCTTATGTGTCTGGGTTATAGCAGTGTATAGATTGTTGGGTGCATGGCTGTATTATGCTGTGGTGATTGTGACTAGCTAGTAGACTCTTGGGTTTATGCCTGGAGGACATGTACCCAAGAGTCTGTCCAATGGCTGTAAGTAGTGTAATAATATGTGTACAAAAGTGGACAGGGTGTGTGTCAGGTGGTTTGTTGGTCTGTCTCGAGATTCTTGCGTGTATGATACTGTATGCAGTGTGACGTAATTGTCGTCAGCTACTAATGTTTTTGGTGCATGGCCTTAGGCGATCCACTCAAGTGTCAAGAGTGTGCCCACTGGTTGAAGTACTGAAAATGTTACTAGATTCTTCGGTGTATGGCTGCAGGCCATGTACCCAAGAGTGTTTCCACTTGCTGTACGTAGTATGATAGTATGTGTACAAAAGGGGACAGGGTGTGTGTCAGATGGTTTGTTGGGATGTCTCGAGGTTCTTGGGTGTATGATACTGTATGCAGTGGGTGGTAATTGTGGCCAGCTACTACAGTGTGGTGTGTATGGCCGGAGGCAATGCACTCAAGAGTACACGAATGTGTACACTAGTTGATGTATTGTAAAGTTCCTAGACTCTTGGGTGTATGGCTGGAGGCCATGTACCCAAGAGTGTGTCCACTGGATGTAAGTAGTGTAATAGTATGTGTAGAAAAGTGGATAGTGTGTGTGTCAGGTGGTTCGTTGGACTCTCTCGAGATTCTTGCGTGTATGATACTGTATGCACTGGGAGGTAATTGTGGCCAGCTACTATAGTTTTGTGTGTATGGCCGGAGACGATATGTGGTATGGTATGTAATGGTATGTGTAGAAAAGTGAAGAGGGCATCAGGTGGCTGGCTTATTGGAGTTAAGAATGTGCCAACTGATTGCACATACTGGAATACTATGTGTACAGAAGTGGACAGGCCCTGAGGTGGTTGGCTTATGTGTGTGGGTTATGACAGTGTATAGATGGTTGGGTGCATGGCTGTATTATGCTATGGTGATTGTGACCAACTACTAGAGTCCTGGGTGCATGGGTGAAGGTGATGCACTCAAGAGTGTGACCACAGATTGAAGTACTGTAATGGTATGTGTAGAAAGTGGACAGGGCCTCAGCCGGCTGGTTTATTTGACTCAAGAGTGTGCTGACTGGTTTCACGTAATGCAATACTGTATGTATAGAAGTGGACAGAGCCTCAGTTGGCTGGCTTATGTTTGTGGATTGTTGCCAGTGTACAGATTGTTGGGTGCATGACTTTGTTATGCTGAGGTGATTGTGACCAGCTACTGGAGTCTTGGGTGCATGGCCGAAGGCGATGCACTCAAGAGTCCACGAGTGTTCCCACTGGTTGAATTACTGTAATGGTATGTGTTGAAAAGTGGACAGGGCCTCAGGCGGCTGGCTTATTGGACTCAAGAGTGTGCTGACTGGTTGTACGTACTAAAATACTATGTGTACAAAGGTGGACAGGGTGCCAAGTAGATGCCTTATGCGTTTGGTTTGTGACCACTGGGCAGACTCCTCAGTAGTTTTCTGTATTATGATAAATTGTTTGCGGGCAGTTAGTGGAATCTTGGGTGCAGAGGCCATGCTTCAAAGAGTCTGTCCATTGGCTGGAAGTGCTCTAATAGTTTGTGAACTGAAGTGGATAGGGCCTCAGGTGGCTGTGTTATGTTTGTGTTTTGTGGTAAGTGGGCAGATGTTTGCATGCATCGCTGGATTATTCTGTGGTGATTGCCGTAGGCCACAGGCCCTGCACCCTAGAGTATAAGCTCTGGCCACAACCACTGCATGCAGTATAATATAGCCATGCACTCAGCATTGTGATACTGATATATGGATTGCACGAATATGTGTACAGAAGGCAATTTGCAGATTACAAAGAAGTATCACACCAATAACTGTATGCTTACTGTTTGTATTGTTGAGGGTCTATGCAGCTTTCATGTAGTATGTTTAGAAAAGTGTACAGGGCCTTAGGTAGCTGGCTTATTGGATTGAAGAGTGTGCTGACTGGTTGTACATACTGGAATACTCTGTGTACAGAAGTGGACAGGGCCTCAGGTGGTTGGCTTATGTGTCTGGGTTATAGCAGTGTATAGATTGTTGGGTGCATGGCTGTATTATGCTGTGGTGATTGTGACTAGCTAGTAGACTCTTGGGTTTATGCCTGGAGGACATGTACCCAAGAGTCTGTCCAATGGCTGTAAGTAGTGTAATAATATGTGTACAAAAGTGGACAGGGTGTGTGTCAGGTGGTTTGTTGGTCTGTCTCGAGATTCTTGCGTGTATGATACTGTATGCAGTGTGACGTAATTGTCGTCAGCTACTAATGTTTTTGGTGCATGGCCTTAGGCGATCCACTCAAGTGTCAAGAGTGTGCCCACTGGTTGAAGTACTGAAAATGTTACTAGATTCTTCGGTGTATGGCTGCAGGCCATGTACCCAAGAGTGTTTCCACTTGCTGTACGTAGTATGATAGTATGTGTACAAAAGGGGACAGGGTGTGTGTCAGATGGTTTGTTGGGATGTCTCGAGGTTCTTGGGTGTATGATACTGTATGCAGTGGGTGGTAATTGTGGCCAGCTACTACAGTGTGGTGTGTATGGCCGGAGGCAATGCACTCAAGAGTACACGAATGTGTACACTAGTTGATGTATTGTAAAGTTCCTAGACTCTTGGGTGTATGGCTGGAGGCCATGTACCCAAGAGTGTGTCCACTGGATGTAAGTAGTGTAATAGTATGTGTAGAAAAGTGGATAGTGTGTGTGTCAGGTGGTTCGTTGGACTCTCTCGAGATTCTTGCGTGTATGATACTGTATGCACTGGGAGGTAATTGTGGCCAGCTACTATAGTTTTGTGTGTATGGCCGGAGACAATATGTGGTATGGTATGTAATGGTATGTGTAGAAAAGTGAAGAGGGCATCAGGTGGCTGGCTTATTGGAGTTAAGAATGTGCCAACTGATTGCACATACTGGAATACTATGTGTACAGAAGTGGACAGGCCCTGAGGTGGTTGGCTTATGTGTGTGGGTTATGACAGTGTATAGATGGTTGGGTGCATGGCTGTATTATGCTATGGTGATTGTGACCAACTACTAGAGTCCTGGGTGCATGGGTGAAGGTGATGCACTCAAGAGTGTGACCACAGATTGAAGTACTGTAATGGTATGTGTAGAAAGTGGACAGGGCCTCAGCCGGCTGGTTTATTTGACTCAAGAGTGTGCTGACTGGTTTCACGTAATGCAATACTGTATGTATAGAAGTGGACAGAGCCTCAGTTGGCTGGCTTATGTTTGTGGATTGTTGCCAGTGTACAGATTGTTGGGTGCATGACTTTGTTATGCTGAGGTGATTGTGACCAGCTACTGGAGTCTTGGGTGCATGGCCGAAGGCGATGCACTCAAGAGTCCACGAGTGTTCCCACTGGTTGAATTACTGTAATGGTATGTGTTGAAAAGTGGACAGGGCCTCAGGCGGCTGGCTTATTGGACTCAAGAGTGTGCTGACTGGTTGTACGTATTAAAATACTATGTGTACAAAGGTGGACAGGGTGCCAAGTAGATGCCTTATGCGTTTGGTTTGTGACCACTGGGCAGACTCCTCAGTAGTTTTCTGTATTATGATAAATTGTTTGCGGGCAGTTAGTGGAATCTTGGGTGCAGAGGCCATGCTTCAAAGAGTCTGTCCATTGGCTGGAAGTGCTCTAATAGTATGTGAACTGAAGTGGATAGAGCCTCAGGTGGCTGTGTTATGTTTGTGTGTTGTGGTAAGTGGGCAGATGTTTGCATGCATCGCTGGGTTATTTTGTGGTGATTGCTGTAGGCTCGGGGCCATGCACCCTACAGTATAAGCTCTGGCCACAACCACTGCAATATAATACAGCCATGCACTCAGCATTGTGATACTGGTATATGGATTGCACGAATATGTGTACAGAAGGCAATTTGCAGATTACAAAGAAGTATCACACCAATAACTGTATGCTTACTGTTTGTATTGTTGAGGGTCTATGCAGCTTTCATGTAGTATGTTTAGAAAAGTGTACAGGGCCTTAGGTGTCTGGCTTATTGGATTGAAGAGTGTGCTGACTGGTTGTACATACTGGAATGCTCTGTGTACAGAAGTGGACAGGTCCTCAGGTGGTTGGCTTATGTGTGGGGGTTATAGCACTGTATAGATTTTTGGGTGCATGGCTGTATTATGTTGTGGTGATTGTGACTAGCTAGTAGACTCTTGGGTGTATGGCTGGCGGTGGTTTGCTGGACTGTCTCGAGATTCTTGTTTGTGTGATACTGTATGCAGTGTGACGTAATTGTCGTCAGCTACTAATGTTTTTGGTGCATGGCCTTAGGCGATCCACTCAAGTGTCAAGAGTGTGCCCACTGGTTGAAGTACTGAAAATGTTACTAGATTCTTCGGTGTATGGCTGCAGGCCATGTACCCAAGAATGTGTCCACTGGCTGTACGTAGTATTACAGTATGTGTACAAAAGGGGACAGGGTGTGTGTCAGGCGGTTTGTTTGACTGTCTCGAGATTCTTGGGTGTATGATACTGTATGGAGTGGGTGGTAATTGTGGCCAGCTACTACAGTTTGGTATGTATGGCCCGAGGCAATGCACTCAAGAGTAGAAGAGTGTGTACACTAGTTGAAGTATTGTAAAGTTATTAGACTCTTGGGTGTATGGCTGGAGCCCATGTACCCAAGAGTATGTCCACTGGATGTAAGTAGTGTAATAGTATGTGTACAAAAGTGGACAGTGTGTGTGTCAGGTTGTTTGTTGTACTCTCTAGAGATTCTTGTGTGTATGATACTGTATGCAGTGGGAGGTAATTGTGGCCAGCTACTATAGTTTTGTGTGTATGGCCGGAGGCGATGCACTCAAGATTCCAAGAGTGTGTACACTGGTTGAAGTACTGTAAATGTATGTGTAGAAAAGTGGACATGGCTTCAGGTGGCTGGCCTATTGAACTCAAGAGTGTTCTGTGAAGGATTCTAACCGGGCGTCACACACCGGATCAGGACTTAGTCTAGGATGTAGCACTCAATTAGAATACTTTCTCTTCATTTTCTATGAATTTGAATTGAGCCGATACCCAACCCGTCTCACACCCCCTTTTACAAATACCCCGGGTCACAATGGACCATGAACCAGGCCAGTTGATGGGAATACAATATTTATTAATTTTAATTTCAAAGGAAATCACACAATATTTATATTTATATTGGGCAGCAATCACCAATGCAGTGATAATTGCAATGAAAACTACTTAAATACACTTGGGCAACCTTCTACAAGAACATATCCAAAGCACAAATGAATAGGAGCACTTTTTCAATTAGGGTAGATAGCACCCGAGTTAAGATTTCCCCCTGTAATGTTCCCTCAAAACCCAATTAATCGAATTCTGAGTGGATAGAAAGAAGCAGCAGGGAATCGGGATATCAGTCAGCAAACAGAATCAACATCTGACCTTCCCTCACAAAATAGCAGGCAACAACCCTTTGCAATGGCATAAATGGCACTCTGATTTTTACAAATAATAAATTATATGTGTGTTTAAATAATGGGGCACATATGTTTTATCACAGTATCAGGGATGTTATATCACTAGCAACTATAAGGTAAGGTATCACAAAAGGCATACAGTTAAAAGAACAACTTGAAATGAAAACACAGTGCAGCCAAATTCACACGTTGAAAAGTTGCAATTTACACATTTGCAGTTTTAAATGTCAAAACATTTTTTTTTAAAGTGTATAATATATAGAATCGGAATGCAGTTTTTAGGCTGGGTGATAGATGCACATCACAGGGACAATATGGAAGTGAAAGAGTGTCTATAGCTGGATAATTGGATGAGATTTTCAAGGTAAAAGGAGGATCGGTTTTGGTAAAATAATGCAATTAAGGAGAGATAATCGGTTTTAAAGAAAAGACATATTTCACTTACACTAGATTTAATGGCTAGAAGAGGGGAGATTCAACCGTGAATATAAATGTTATGCTGCATTTGTAACCCTTCACGCAGGGTACCCCTTTTCTTTATGGAAAATTAATTTATCTAATCAAAATATTGCTAAGAAGTTACAAGAAAGGGTGAATGAAAGAATGGCGCTAACACTAGGAAATCAAGGACAAGATGCACAGAGAATTAGAACAGTTTAAGGCAAGTTATCAGGGTATGAATAGAATTACTTAGAGAGTAGGACAAAGAAAAAGGGTCAATATGGGATAGGCAATGTGTTGCCATGGGATGGGGAAATACTCACAATCCGCTGTTGAACTTTGGATTTGGGACAGTCAAACAGGTTCTGGACTCAAAAACTCTGGTCACAACACAGCAGGCACCACTCTGAGCAAACATCTCGGCAAGTCTGGTCACTGGATGGCAAGGGTACAGCAGGCATGCAGGTAGTGGACAAAAAGCCGATCTGGTCACAGGATGCTCCCAAAAGGGTCCACAGCTTTCCCCCCTTGTTATTGGGATTTTAGTCAGGTTTCTGGATCAATGGCCTTGCTGGGATAGGGACACCTATGCTTTGGCCTGACTGGGATAGGGTCAGCTATGCTTTTGCTTGGGAGTAGAGTCTGGAATCTTGCAAAGGTGGATCTGGAATGTCTGGATATGCAGGCGCTGGAGATTCAGGAGAGAGTGTCCTGTCCCTGTGAGCACCCACCCCTTTTATAAAGCGGGTGACATCGCCGGGTATATTGTTGGGCAGAACTAAGCTAGACCTACCCCCAAGAACCGGATAGGTTAGTCTAAGTTAATCACCCCCTCAGGAGGAGACTGAGTTCATGAGGTTGTATTTTATGAGGCGAAAAGCCATCCCACAGTCCTTTTTGCCAAAAATCAATCTTAACATAAATCACACATTTGTACAGTCGTGGCCTTTTGGCAAATTACATAGGCAGGTTACATATTTCACACAGAGCATGGCAGTCCAGTTCTCACGTTTCTAGGACTTTGTTTCGACTGTCTATTAATTGTTCATCATTTTCAATTAAATTACTTTACCTATAATTCTGTAACATTATACATGTATATATATATATTATCATAAGGCATGTAAGTATTGAATTTCAAAGTGGCATCATATACACTTTCCTCAGAATATCCAATTCTCTGCCATTTCTGTCCACAATATGCCAGCAAAGGCTACCACGTCTTGTTTAAAAGCCACACAAATTACATTTAAACTGTTAAACTTTTACATTCCTGCAGAGTCCTGTTGCAGAGATAAAAGTCTTAAAGGTGTATTAATAAAATAGCCTTTTGAGACAGATGGTCAGCATTGTCTACCAAATAAGGGCATAGTTTAGAAGGCTGCTCTGGAGTTGGCTTTGAAGCTCCCTAGTAGAAGTTGCAAGGAGGTGTTAGTTGAGTTTTCACATGTAGGCGTCCCAGAATCTATTGTGTCAACCTGGAGCACAGACAGAAGTCTGACGAGCGTGTGATATTCTGCCTCCTGGTCCATTCAAAGTTTCAAAGGTTATAATTAACACTGAGGTGTCCCAGAATCTACTGTGGCTTCTCCTGGGGGTAGGGCACTCCTGTTGTCAGCAACCAACTGTCCCTTCAGCCATGGCAGAAACTTGTTTGGGCTGATTTCCTAGGACAGCCAATATATTTTAAAAGTTTATTTTATTTTGTTCTGAATCAGAAGCAAGACTGTTGAAATAAAACATCCCATATATGTTTCCCAGCAACATCCCCTTTACATTGCTAGGCAAGGACAGGGCCTTCTTCAACATGACAATTTTTAATACAGGTATTTTCTTATTTGCAAAAGCACATTTTAACACGTGGTGAAATCTGCTGGGATGTCCTTCTCAAATTCGTTTTTTATCTTCCATCTGAATTGCCAATATTGTTTTGCAGCCCTAGTCAGTTTCTCTCATACAGCAGTATGTTCAAGGCAAAGGTCCCCCGAAATTGACCTATGCGCAGAGATCTAGGGTTTGTTTTGAAGGGTTTATTTTGACATTTTGGAGCACAAAAGTCAAGTGTTTTACCGCCCGTGCAGCTGAAAGTAAAGTTTCTGTTGATTTCCCAGATCTGGTCTGACACAGCCTGTCATTCAGGGATAATGCACTCTTCTGCTGGAGCACAATCTGCATATGTATGGGCATGGCAGGGTCTCACTGATAAAAGCAGTGTGATGTTAAGCAGATGAAAAGAGCATCAGGGCAGCATCCTTTTCAATGTAACATATTCCCTTTTTAACGAGAACGTCTTATCAAGCAGCAGAGCAGCGCTGCTTTTCACTTCGCTTCTTTAGTGCACACAAGAAAACACTTTCTCTGTGTGCTCCCTGTTTCAACTTGCCCAATAGGTGCTTGGCAAGACAGGACAGACATCATTTTGTAGCTGCAAAAAATGTGGTTTTGATCCATGGCAGTGGGCTCAAAGGATCAAGCACAGCCATTTTGCTGTTAACTACGGAAGTGCAGCTTGGTTATAGATGGGAATTCTGATGAGTGGGTCAATATACCCCACAAATCCCCCCCCGACTCTTCTGAAAATTCTTGTCGAGGGAGAGTAGGGCAACGTGGGGTTCATCAGTATGGCAAAGTGGGGTTCATCAGGTGGAGTCCTTCTTTCTTCAGGGAGCGGTACGCCATGATCCTCCCATTGTCTCTCGTTGGAGTGTGGAGCGACACCCACAGCTTCCCCTTAGGCCTTTCTTTGTGGTGTAAAGCAACACCCCCAGATTTTTCTTTGATCTTTCCTTTCCAGGTCCACGGGGAGGACCTCCTTGGTCTATGAATGGGCGGAACCAGTACAAATCTAGTGAATAAATAAGAACCAGTTACTACATTTTCCCACTGACTGCCTTTCCTGGAAGGTTGACAGCAGTGGGACACACATGCATTGCGATCATTACCGTACTTCGCTGATAAAGACAAATAATCACTCACAAGACACAGATAACTACTGGTGTTAGTAGAACTTTTGGGGATCCCTCTCGTACTGACAATGAATAAAAATACTCCCTGTTAAATAATTATACCTATAAACCCACCTGTTCCTTTCTGGTTCTTCTTTTTCTTGTTCTTATTCTCCAGATGTCACCTCTATTTGACTTTCTCTTGGCTCCTCAATCTGCCGCAAAGTATCTGGGGTGACAACTCTTTAGCTGATTAATATGGACCCATCGCTCTTCTGCCAACTCTCCTTTGGGGATGCGGATTCTACAGGCGACAGGTGAACTTTTGTCTACAATTTCAAAAGGACTGCGCCTGCTCGGTAAAAACTTCCACTCTTTGGTTTGGAAATTGTACAAGCAGACCCTGTCTCCTACTTGGTATTCCTTTTTGGTTGTTTCTAAGTCATATTAAGTCTTCATCCCTTCTGCAGATTTTTCCAGATTCTGCTGAGCGTACTCAAAAACATGTTTAAGGTGTTTTCTTAGATTCTCAACATACTCATGTGTTGTGGAGGCGTTTATCAGTGTCTGCTCTTGTGTTCTGTAGAGCAGATGCTCAGGTTGCACCATCCTTCGCCCAGTCATTAGCTCAAATGGAGACAGTTTGGTCGCAGAAGAAGGTGTAGATCTGATGGCCATCAGGACAAGCGGTAATCGGATGTCCCGACTTGGCCGAGAATCTGCCACAAACTTTTTTAGAATGCTCACAATGGTTTTATTATACCTCTCAACTCCCCCAATAGAGGCTGGCGGAATGCAATGTGAAGTTTCCTTTTTACCACAAGTATCTCCCAGATCTTTGTCATCACTTCGCTGGTGAAGTGACTACCTCGGTCTGACTCAAACCTTTGGGTAGGCCAAAACACAAGAAGATGTGGTTGATCATCAGGGCAGCTGCTGTTTCTGCCTTGAAATTTGGGGCCGGAAGATATTCCACCCATTTAGTAAACAAGCATGCTACCGTTAACATGTACTTGTTCCCCCTAGAGGAGCGAATCACGGGCCCGATGAAATCTACTTGTAAATCTGACCAAGGCAGTGTCATCCCCCTTTTTTGGAGCGGAGCTCGGTGTGTGAGTGAAGTTGGCTGAAATTGTGCACACAAAAGACGCCCCTTCAAATATTGGTCGAGGTCCTGCCCCATGTGTGGTCAGTATGCAACCTCTCGCAAGATTTCTAGAGTAGTGTGAAACACCTGATGACCAGCTGTGGCTGCGACATGGCCATGACTAAGCATCAGGCTTCGGAATGAGGTAGGTACCACTCACTGGTCACAGCCAGAGATGGATCTCCTTACCAACAAACCATCTTGGATTCAGAACATTTTGGGACACTTCATCAACATCCTGAGGTCCTTTTTCCCAATGCAATCAGTATCCATCAGAGGAAAGTTCTCAGGGTCCTCAATGTGTTGATAACATTTCCCAACAATTAGATGCCCCTTTTGTGCTGTGATTAAATCAGCATCTGGGGTCTCCTCACTCCAGTGGGCAGTTGAGAGTTCATTGTGAGAATTTGTCTGGGACCTAATGACAGCAGTGACCAGGATTTCCCCAAACAGGTTCTCGATCTTGAGGAGATGCCACTGGACGGCTCTGGTTTTGGCCAGCTGATCCGCTATGTCGTTTCCAGTGTTGTCTGGCCCCTCTATGTCATGATCCATACCCCTGACCCCCTCAGGTAAAACAGCCCCCTGGTAGCAGTGGGGCTAAAGCCCTTCACACTGGCCCCAAAGGCCTTAAAACTCCATCAGAAACATACATGGAGTCAGTCCTGGTGCCTTTGGCACCAGGCTCATTATCAGGAATAAAGCAATACCAGTTGTGGACCTTAATCCAACATATAGGCCTATTACACAGCTCAGTTCTTTAGAACCAAGCCATGCGGTCTAGTGTTTTGGGTGTGGCTGGGCCTGGAACTACTTGGCCTGGAACTACTTTACTTAGGGTATATAAACCACACCCAAACAGCAGAAAACGCTTCACGTTATTCAGCACTCCTGCAGCGTAATGCTCACTGTGTCCAGCTCCTGCTCATCTGCTTCTCCGGGGCCCGATCCTGAAGCCCTAGTTCTGGATTCCATTAATAACCTGGAAGAAAAAGAACAGCATTAGCGAGCAACAACCCTTACCTGTGAAGTAACCGGCCTTGAATCCATCCTGCGCTTAGCTTACCTCGCCCATCTCCAGAGGTCACTGCAACCTTCAAAGGTAAAGAAACAAGGACAGCATTAATAACAATTCTTACCTGGGCAAGCAGCGATTCCCGGCAGCACCCTGTGCTTCTCTTACCTAGCCCATCTCCGGGTTTCAACGCAACCTGCAAGGAAGAAGGAACAAGGTCAGCATTAACGAAGCACTTACCTGGGCAAGCAGCGCTTCGATCGCTCATCACTCCGGAGCATCACCGCAACCTGTACAAAGAAGAGAAGAGAACACAGGTTAGCAATTAACACCAATAAACAGCGCAGCGCTCCGCGCATCAATAGCTCACCGTGGTCTTTGCCATCGGCGCGGCAACTCCGAGATTGCTACCATCCCTGTGAAAACAAAAACAGACATTGTTAGGGAGCAGCGTTGTGGAGCACGGCGCAGAGAAGACAGAGAAAACGGAGGGAAAGAAAGAGACAGAATAAAGACGGAAAAGACATTATAACTCTCCTGGAAGACAGCAAGCAGAGTCAGAGTCAGAGCCGGTCTGGACCCGACATAAGGGCACACGGACCAGTGAAGCAACTAGGTCCATGGAACACCTGGACCAACCACGCGTCCCTGCACAGAGACACAGGACGGAGAGTTCAACGCACAAAAACCTAAGGTGAGCAATAACCCCAAGGGAGGGGATTTGTGCCAGAGGGAGGTGGGAGTCCACCCATCACAGAACCAGTATCTTAACCCTCCATTCTCCTGTTATAGGTGCTAGCCAACATCTGGCACATAACCAAGCAGAGACGGGTCTGGGATAGCGCTTAGCCCTCCATCCAGTATCGTGTGGCTCCCCCGTGGATACCAGGTAAGCGTAACACTCTATTCTGGAATGCCCTTTGATCTTCTTCTAATAGATGGTCATCCCATTAGAGGTGACCAGATCATCAATATTGTGTATTAGCTTGCCATGTTTAAGCGGTTTGTTATTAGCACAGAGAATGACTCTGGTTTTCCAATTAACCAGGTGCTCCACAAACCCTTTCCGGACATAATCTGAATCAGTGATTATGACCCGTTTGTGGAGTTGGTGTTGAACGGCAGTGAGGATGGCCTGATGAACTACCATCATTGCTGCCACCTAACTGCTACGGGGACCGATTTTGTACTCAACAGAGGGTTCCGGGGCATCATTCACACATGCATTCCCAACACTGGACACCAGTTCCTTTCCCCCCTTTGTTGTCAACATGGTAGGAGCACCCATCCACATAAACTGTGGGCATTTCCTGGCACTTGTCTTCTTCAAAGACTTTGTGCGGGGAATCCAGGTATGTTGTCCTGGGTTTTAAGACTTTCATCCTCGAGACAGTTCTCCCTGGCACAATCATGAAAGTCAGCCAGACCATGCACGAGGGGGCTCTTCTTGTTTGGCCATATCTTACCTCTACAGGAAAGCCTTGCATTGACAGAATCCAGGAAGTCATTCTGTAATTACTTACATTTCCGACCCGGATTTTGTCACTTTGGAGGTATTGCAAAGGCTGGTGTGGAGTCTCCACTATAATGTGTTCCCCCTGGATGAACAGGCAGCATTTCTTCAATGCCCACACTGTTGCCAGGAGTGCCTTCTCACAATCTTTGAATTTTTCCTCCTATGAGATGACTTTATTGACCTTGTCATACTTTTGATATAATACTGCTGTCAAGCGTGTATTCGAGAACCGTGTCTCCAAGAAGAACTCCTTGTTTTTGACAGGGTAAGCTAGACAAGGCGCTTGTGAGAGACTTCTTTTGAGTTGTTTTACTGACTCGGATTGTTGCAGACACCACTCCCACTTGACCCCCCTTCAACAGATGGATGAGGGTTCTTGTGATCTCTGTGTAATCCTCGGTGAACTTCTTACTTTAATTAGTCATTCCAAGGAGGCTTCTTAGGTCACGCAGAGTTGTGGGATCTTTCAGTTTTAGGAGGGCTTCCACTTTCTTCTTCTGGGGACAGAGACCCTCAGGAGTTATTTCATGTCCCAAGAAGTTGACACAGGTGCTGCACCACTGTGCCATTTGGAAGGACATTTTTGCTCCGGCAACCATCAACTGTGTCAAAACATAACAGATTTCCGCTATGTGTTCCTCCACAGTTGAGCTTTTAATCAAGCCATCATCCACATAGGCCAGGTTACCCATTCACCCAAGTCGGGCATGGCCTTGTGTAGGAAGATGTTGAATTCGTTGTCAGCGTTTATGTATCTGAAGGTAGTCCGGGTCCACGTGTACTGCTGCCCCCTGAAGGTAAAGGCCAGCTGTATTGGTCCTCCGTACTGACAGGCACAGTTCAGTACTCATTTGTCAGGTCAATGGCAGTGTATACCTTTGACCCCTGGATCTGGGCCAGCCCCTGGTCATTGTAGGGGAGAGGCCATCGGGACATGTGGACCTATTTATTTAGCTCCCTAAGGTCTGCGCAGAGTCTCCATTGGCCATTTGGTTTTAAAATCCTCAGCACTGGATTATTGAAGGTGCTGTGGACTGGAGGAATTATCCCACGGGACTCAAGGTTTTTGATGATTTCCGTCAGGGATTCCATGGATGCGAGAGGCAAGCGATATTGCTTCACAAACACCAAAGTCATTCCAGGGTCCGTGGGATTTGTTGTAGTATGGATCTCAGTGCGACCACAGTCGTACGAGTGCACAGCAAAGATATCTTGAAAATCTAAGAACACCTGTTTCCACTTTTGCTTTTGCTCCAGAGTCTCACAGGCATCAGCCAGTTTGATCCGCTCTTCAACCATTTGCCTGAAGCCTGGAAAGATTTCGGGTTTTGCTATATCAGCGGCCTCCTAAAGCTGGGTGGAGAGGTCTCAGGTTTGAGTAGTGACCTGGACGGTTTCATGTAGGAGTGGCAGTCATTGTGTACCTGGAATATCACCTCATCCTGCCTGATGTCACAGGTCACCTCTTCCTCCCCGTAAGGGCAGGAAGAGTACACCAGGAAATTCCCCCCTTGCCGCTTGAAGATCATGTCTGGTGGTATGTCATTGTCACCGTCATTGTCAAAACAGTCATTGGGGATTGGTCCTATCAGTTAATTTCCTAGATCCATGGAAAAATGTCGGTCATCAATCGCCATTCCAATAATGGTGCCTGCACCCAGAGTGATACTCCTAGGGTCGCTGTTATCCATCAATATTGGAATGGTGTTGTGTTCTAAATTGACTAATGGTGTTGGGTTTAACCCAACCCCTGCTGTTGGAGTTGGGCATTAAGGTGTACATAGGTGTCAGGATTTTGCCATTTCTGTCCTATTTAAATTTTTCATTCAAGTGGGAATTGTCGGGCCCCTCCTGGGATGGTGACCTTCTCTCCAATTTGAACTTCAACCACATACAATTGAGCTGACCAAAATGCTTTTTCTGCATCATCAAAGCCCATGGGATTGCCCCCTAGTCGGGACCAGGCCTTGTAATTTATCAGGTCCAAATTATTTGCAAACCGATTGAGAATGTCACTGCCTAAATAGAAGGCAGCAGGGACATCTCACACGACCCAACAATTATGTTCTATGCTTTTGTTACCTATAAAAATTTTGAGCATACACCTGCTAGGCAGGAGATGTTTGGAATTGGGAGTTTCCAGGCCCATTTCCCACTTATCGATCAATTTAAGTGTGGGAATGGCTGGATCTTTTGGGAGCTTTCTGAGCAAGGCTTCGCTGTTGAAGCTCTTTCCATTGTTCACGCACACATGGTGAGAACAGTCTCCTTCCCCTCATTTAACTGAATAGGGAGGAACAACTGTTCTCTAATTTAATTTTCTGAATGTTAGCTAAACTTTGAGCTGGTTTCTCATCACTTTTGACTATAGAATTGGGATTTTCAGATTGTGGATCAGTATAAAATGTCAAAGTATTTCCTTCCAGTGTGGAATGCCACTTAAAACTAGAAGGAAGGTTGATCTTCAGGAGTGGAGATGAGTTCTCATCACCAGTTTGTTGTCCTACAGCAATTACTGTAACGTCAGGTATTTCATTATTCTGGAAATGAAACTCAATACCGGTTCTTGCAACCATTGGCAGCTAGTTTGGCATCATATGCTCAAGATACAAAACATATTATACAACAGTTGGAACACATTGAATGGGAAGCAAATTTCAGGTTGGTAATCTTTGATGTTACTGCCCTGTACACAAGCATACTACATCTCAAAGGAATGGAAACAACCGAGTATTTTCTCATGGCAAGATCAATCTCCTTTCTGGACCCAAATAATATGATCTTAGAAATGCTAAACTTTGTACTGAACAACATATTCTTGTTTAATAATACAAGCAATGCCAATGAACAGCAATGGGGGCAACATTTGCACAACTGTATGCTAACCTATATATAGGCAATTTCGAATTGAAACATGTGTGGCAACAGCAAGTGTTTACTCAGGAAAAGAACATTGTATTTTGGGGAAGATACATAAATGACATTTTAGCCATCTGGAATGGAAGCAAGTCATCACTACAAGAATATCATAAATATCTCAACACCAATGACTATAATCTAAAATTGACTATGGAAGAGAGTACAAACCGGATGCACTTTCTAGATTTGGAACTTTACATTGAGAACGATAAAGTACAATCCATACTATATATAAAACCAACTTCAGGCAATAGCATTTTACATGCCACCAGTAATCATCCACAACATATCATCAAAAACATCCCTTACAGAGAATTCTTAAGAATAAAACGCAATTGCACACAAGAAAATGAAATGAAGAAACATGTGGCTGCAGCAATAATGAAATTTCAAACAAGAGGATATGGAATGGAACAGCTCAGGGAAGCATTTAACAAAACAAAGTTACTCAAAGGGAATGATTTGTTACAAAACATATCCAAAGAAGAAAAAATCGGGAAGTCAAAAAACATAATAAGATTTGTTAAAACATACAGTACAAATAACAAAGTTCTAAGAAACATTCTTCAAAAACAATGGCACATACTGAGATTGGAAACTGACCTAACCAAGTATATTGAAGAAAACCCCAACATAACATGCCGTAAAGCAAAAAACATCAAGCAAATTCTATGGCCATCACACTTTGTATGTTGAAAAGGGACTCAAGGCAAAAGCAAATTATGGACAAAGAAAAACTCATGGGATTTCATAAATGTGGAACATGCAACTATTGCATTTATGCTGAAAATGGAATAAAGGAAATCACCTTGCCAAATGGTAAACAGCACAAAATAAGGGACTTCATGAACTGCAATTCTAGTTATGTAGTGTACATGTTAGTATGCATATGCAAAAAACTATATGTAGGCAGCAGGGTGAGACCACTAAAAATTAAATTTTCTGAACACCTACGATCCATGAAAAAACAAAGATACAAGATATCCTTTGGGTAAACATTTCGATCTGGAAAAACCTAATACCAACATTAATGGAATAAAGTATTATGGTCTGGAAACAGTGAAAGCTCCACAAAGAGGAGGAAGCAGAGAAAAAAGACTGTGACAAAGAGAAGCAATGTGGATCTGTATCTGAGACTTGCAAAAATGGACTCAATTTTGACACAGAAATAGGACACTTTCTTTAACAATATCTATATAGAATTGAGCCAAAACCGACGAAAATATTTGGCCTAATGATTAATCATTGTGTTGCAATTTTGTCTAAGAAATCTTAGAGAAAGATCATAGAAATTGTGTCACTGTCCAGAGTTTTTTCATTAGTTTTTTTCATTATTTTAAACCGCATACAATCAAGTTGAATTGTGACAACAAGCGATATGGATAGATAATATATGTGCATATCAAATTTGTCTTACCTAGTGAGGAGGCTTAACATTGTGTTCTCACTTAGCACCACAAAATTGCATGCTACTAAAAACAAATCAACACATGCTTAGAGCAACTTTACCCATCAGAATGCTTCCGTAATCTCCAGCAATAAAATTGTGATATTGCTGGAAATTACAATACCAGTTAGATCGTATCCCGATCTAGAATGGCGATCGGGACACACAAATACGTCAGAGACGTATTGACGTCATCACGTTACGTCCCTAAATTCCTGACGCAAAACATAATCGGCCAATTTTGAAACACAGATCGGACAATCGCAAAGTGAGCATGACAGAGAAAATCGCAGTCCAAGCAAACAAAGGTAAGAAAATGGGCACCTAGTGGCTAGATAATCCACCATCAGTAATCCTAATGTAAAGATAACATCCATGCTAATTTATTTATCTTTTCAACAACAATCTAGATTATCCAACTGAATAACTACACATACATAAAAGAGAGGATATAACCCTCAAAGAAAGAGTGCATTCCCAGGAAGTTAACTACTTGGGACAAATAAGCAAACTAATCTGCAATTCTAAATGGACAAAAAGGGATATAAATGATCAAGAAATCAGCATAATTATTATTCAATTGACTCAAGTAAGTATATAGCATCAATTATTTTAGAGATACTGATGTACACAACATACATGGACATGCGATTAATTTGGGCACATCTTCTTGTTCCCCATACATAGAATTAAGAAACATCAATAAATAAGACCCTTGCAATCTTTGACCAGCTGAACAATAAACATCAGCATCAAATCCCTCCTGAGGAACCATCCAAAAAAGATGGGGAAACACGTTTAGAGGGCAATAAATCTAATTGGGAAACAATGAAATGGCAATGACAACCAATTGCAAAAACTTGGTATGAAAAATTATGGTGAGAAAACCCAATGTATAATTTGGTGCAGAAAATCCTGTCAATGAAAATGAATTGCATGATTTAATCGATGAAAATATATCTAATTTGGAGTACTTGTGGTTTTATTCTAATTTGAAACTCAATATGATCAGATTTCTGTTCAACCATGTGGCGTGTGCCATTTAAACTAACCTGGTTGACACTCTGTTTTAATTTTATTGGCCTATTAGTCTGAGTCCAGAGTACCTTGTTCAAACAGTCTATTAGTGGAGACAACCTGCAGAGGATGTCATTCCCTAGTAGACAGGGTGTTCCCTCTGGAGTCACGACTATAACCGGGTGTTTCGCCTTGTGTTGCCCAATTTTTATTTCCAAATCTGCAGTCGCCTCGACAGGAATTTTATTCGAATCGAAGTTCTGGAGTTGTCCAGGAAGAGGGGTGAGAGGGATCTGGTGTCTCTCGCCCCTTCCTGAATTTAACTGCTCAAAAGCCCTTTTTGACATAAGAGTGGCTTGGGATCCAGTGTCCACCAGTGCTGAAATTGTACATTGCCCTTGCATTTGAACTGGGGCATAAAATCTCCCCTCCTTCTGCTTAAGTGGGAAAAGGTAATGGGCATTTTGGGCAAGCTGGGTGGTTAATTTATTTATTTTGGACTCCGGCACAGTGGTGTTTTGGACAATTTTCTCTGCCAGAGTCTGGGGATCTGTAATAAAAATTTGACATCCTGAAATAGATGGGATTTCAGAATCCCCTTTTTCCCCTAGGTCTGTGCTGCCCACTTTTACCTGGAGGCAGTCACTAGGACCTGTTTGTGGGGAGGACCCCTCCTTTACTATTTTACTCTCAGAATGGCAATTCTGGGGTTCAGGTATGGGTGGCTCTGAATCATTTCCACACCCACCCAGTATTCATTCGGATCTCTTGGGACCCATTATTCTTTGGGAGGAATTCCCCTGTCCCTGAATGAGAAGAATGTTTTCCCAGAATCCTCTAAGGATTCTTCCCCTTCAAATTGGAGGACATCAACTTCCTCCACAAAACGGGCCTTTTTTGAGGTAGTTATTTTTCCTACCCACCCTCGGTGCCCTGAGTTGCAGATTTTCGGGGGCAAGATATTTTAGTTCTGGTTCTGGGGTGTCCAGGGGCTTTTCATGGGTGAGGAAGGAAGCTTCCTCTAGGGCTTTACACCCCCCATCCCCCATGCCTCCTCCTCAGGAACCATTGAATTATCGAGGTTCTCTCCGCGTCATTGTTCTGGGGTCCAGACCCTTGGTTTGCGGGGTTCTGAGCCGCGATGTTCATCTGAGGTTTCTGCTGAGCCCTCAACATGTAACCCAGATCCTCTGTGAGGTTCTGGACCTTGCGCTCCAGTTGGGACACTCGTTCAGGCTGGTACGTGGGTCTTTGTTCATACCTATGGGTTTCACTGGAAGGGTAAATATCCCTTCTCCCAGAGAACCCTGGGTACTGGGGATTTTGGTAACCCTCCACCCTCGGCCTCCCCTCTCCTGGATTGGGTTGTCTGGGCTCCAGAAACCAGGGAAAGAAAGGAAGGTTGTCCTGCAGGTTGGGGTTTTGTGGATACCGGGGAAAGAAACTTAGGCCAGGATTAGGGGGAATACTGCCCTTCTGAGGGAAGTTAGGAGGGAAGTTTCCTGGGGAGGTACTTACCTGGTTGGACCCCCCCTTGGGCTGGGGTAATCCATAAATACTCCAAGATAGGCCGGTTGCCCTTGTATCTGGTACTTACATAATCAGGAGAGTTAGGGGTCCCTTTGGTGGGATTACCTCCCTGACTGCCTCCTGTTGCTGATTGACCAGAGGGCCTTCATGGCCTCTGATTTTGCTGATTTTGGGTAGGTACATTGTTATGTCCCTCCATTTCTAGGTCCAAAATGCGGGCAACCTTCACCTCTGCCACCTCAGCAGCACCAGGGGTTTTGGCTGGTTTGAGGTTTTTTATCTGGTTTTTATTTTCTGCAGGTTTTTGGACTTCATAAATGCAGGTAGCCTGCTCTATTACCCAGTCCAGAGATCTTTTATCACGGAAATCCCTCACCAGCTGGGTCATGATATATTTTGGGAGAGCATGAAAGTAGGTAGTGATAAACTCTCTGCTATCTGTGCGCACCCTCCTAGTGGTTTGTGCAATGGCACGTTTTAGCTCCTGAACAAATTCTCATGGGGCCTTCTCCACATTGCAGATTATAGGCCGCTTTGGGAGCCTCTTGGGGGTTTCTGTGGGTGGAAAAGTGTTTCAAAATGGCCGCCCTGTAGGTGGACCATCTTGAATGTTTTTGGTCTTCCAGTCCAGCAAAGAAGCTGGAATACTCTGGAGAGAACGTCCATTTAGCATACTCTAAGCAGTTCTGACTGTCTTTAAGGTGAAAAGTGTCCATCATTTGTTCATAGAGTTCCAAATGTTTCCAGACAGAATATTTTGCGTTTTTGTGGTACGGGGTTATGAAATTCCTAATGGCCTTGATCTGCCTAATGGGGTCTTTCGCCATAACTCTCTTTAGTTTATTTGCCTTCTTTGGCCGCGTCACCTGAGTCCATTCGCCCTCATACTCAGAGGTGCTACTGCTTGAGGACCCCACATGATCTTCTAGGCACTCCCTGATTCTGTGAGCTTGCAAGGGGCTCGCAGAATGGTGGGGCCTAATTTCTTCACCCCTGTTTTGCACAGGCGAATAGTATTCGGACTCCTCCCTGCTTACAGGGTTGACGGAGGATCCCCCCACTGTTCTGATTGGGTGGAGGTCTTCAGAATGCTCTTTTTGGCCTCATTTCATTCTGTTTTTCTACAAATTGAACCAACTGAAGGTAGTATTTCTGCAAATCTGATTCCTTGACTTTCTCCTGATAGGAGACTTCCTTGTCAGAGACATCAGCCTTAATATTTTTGTATCTATACAGTGACCCCCGTCCATCCATTTCTGGGGGGCGCTGACCTGTCAGATCCATCATACTAGACTATTTAATTCTGCCAGCCTCCTGGTTACTGGCTCATGTGAACCAGTAGACATGAAGTCAGCAGTGTTCAAAGTATTAAATGGGTTTGAGTACCTTAGTACAGAGGTCATCATACTATGATCAGGGGTTGCCTTGGCCCTCTCTACCTGTTTGGGGTCCCTCCAGTTTGGATTAAATCTAGCCCCCTTTTTCTCCAACCTTGCTAGTTTCTCCTTCCCAGTCCCTACCTCTTGATAATAGGAAATGATCTGAGCCTTTTGCTCAGCTATCAGGGCTTTACTGGCCTCTATGACCCACTCCTGAGCTGCCACCTGCTGGTGGAGCCCATCTTTCTCCTCACAGAGGGCCTCATTATCTTTTTGTGATGCCTGTATAGTTCGGGAACACTGAGACAATTTCTGTTGCAGGAGGTGATCCTCCTTTTTCTGCATATTTAGAGTCTCTATGGCCTGCTCTAACTCGAGTTCCATTTGTCTCCTATCTCCCATTAATTTATCACATTCTTCTTTTATGCCAATCAGTACCTGAAGGTCTGACTCCCTTCTCTCCAGGTTAGTTTTTACACTGCACATTTCCTGGTATAGGGCCTCTTTCGCCTGATACAGAGCGCCCCTTTGTTCAGCCAGATCATCCCTTCAATGTGTTATGACACCTAATTTCTGGCACTCTTCATCAAATTCTTATTGAGAGTTGAGGTCTCTCATAATTAATTTATTATTTTCCTCTTCCAACTCTGATCTGATTTTGTAGAGTAACTATATGCTCTGCACAGACACTATTATATTTTACTTGTTGATTTAACTGAGAGTCAACTTTTTCCCTACCCTCCTCTTTCAATGCATCTAATTGAGCCTCTCGATCTGAATAATTTTGCTTTTGTAGAGCCAAGTCCTCTTTTAACTGTTTGATATAGTTTCCAGATTCTTCCTCAGAATCTTGGCTCTTTTGCAATTTTTGTTCCACTAATTATAGTTCAGTCTGGATTTTAGTTACGAGTTCAGATTGATTTTGCACAAGAGTTGTATTTTCTTCATGCTTTTCCCTCATCACTCCCTTATGGAGATACATGTAGGCTGTGATTCTGACAATTTTAATCTGCTCCTCTTTAATTGTCAGAGTCATTTACAGCTCGCTCAAAGCTTGATTTAATAGGCCACCATCCTGCCACATGTCCATTCCATGGTGGTGACCTGTTGCATCATTTCTTCCAGCCAGACTTTTTTATCTTGCTCTGACCATTCCCCTCTGACAAATAACTTGTGCAGAAGGTGCTCCCTAGCCATATTGATCTTTACTGTGGCCATTTTGGAAAGTGTCCTTTCTTTATGAATTTATTTATGCAAGGGTAATCTGTATTCTGTTGATTTTTGTCTAGTTGTTGTGGTTGATTTAGCTTTAGTTTTATACACAGGCCTGGTACTCAGGATTTTTTGTTTTGGGGAGGCGCTTCTACAGAGTAACACAGTGTTCCCACCACACAAAATATCACTACCTTGACGGTTAGTCTGCTGTGTTAAACTGCATTGGTGAATACTCAAACCCAATCCCCGGCACGAGCCCCCAATTTGTGAAGGATTCTAACCGGGCGTCAGGCATCGGATTAGGACTTTTGCCCTTAGCCTATGATGTAGCGCTCAATTAGAATACTTTCTCTTTATTTTCTACGAATTCGAATTGAGCCGATACCCAAACCGTCTCACATCCCCTTTTACAAATTAGGAAATTACACAATTTTTATATTGGGCAGCGATCACCAGTGGGGTGATAAGTACAATGAAAACAAATGAAATACACTTGGGTAACCTTCTACAAGAACATATCCAAAGTACAAATGAATAGGAACACTTTTTCAATTAGGATAGATAGCACCCGAGTTAAGATTTCCCCCTGTAATGTTCCCTCAAACCCCAATTAATCGGATTCTTTGCAATGGTATAAATGACACTCGGATTTTGAAAAATTATTAATTATATGTGTGTTTAAATAATGATGTCCATATGTTTTATCACAGTATAATATCATTAGCAACTATAAGGTAAGGTATCACAAAAGGCCTACAGTTCAAATAACAACTTGAAATGAAAACACAGTGCAGCCAAATTCACACGTTGAAAAGTTGCAATTTACACATTTGCAGTTTTAAATGTCAAAACATTTTTTTTAAATAACCGGAGAAATACATAGAATCGGAATGCGGGTGGTAGATTCATATAATAGGGACAATATAGAAGTAAAAGAGTGACTATAGCTGGATAATTGGATGTGATTTTCAAGGTGAAAGGATGTTCGGTTTTGTTAAAAAAAATGTAAGGAGAGAAAATCAGTTTTAAATAAAAGACAAATTTCACTTACACTAGATTTAATGGCTAGGAAAGAGGAACGCCACCTGTGAATATAAAAGTTACTCTGCAGTTGTAACCCTTCACACAGGGTACCCCTTTTCTTTATGAAAAATTAATTTATTTAATCAAAATATTGCTAATGGTGTTACAAGATGGGGTGAATGAAAGAATGGCGCTAACACTGGGAAATTAAGGACAACATTTACAGAGAATTAGAACAGTTTAAGACAAGTTATCAGAGTATGAATAGAATTACTTAGAGAGTAGGACAAACAAAAAGGGTCAATATGGGATAGGCTATGTGTTGATATGGGATGGGGAAATACTCACAATCCGCTCTTGAATTTGGGATTTGGGACAGTCAGCCGGGTTCTGGACTCAAAAACTCTGGTCACAACACGGAGGGCGCCCCTCTCAGCAAACAGCTGGGCAAGACTGGTCACTGGATGGCAAGGGTACAGCGGGTATGCAGGTAGTGAACAAAAAGCCGGTCTAGTCACAGGATGCTCCCAAAAGGGTCCACAGCTTTCCCCCCTTGTTATTGGGATTTTAGTGGGGTTTCTGGATCAATGGCCATGCTGGGATAGGGTCAGCAATGCTTTGGCCTGGCAGTAGAGTCTGGAATCTGGCAAAGGTGGATCTGGAATGTCTGGATACACAGGCGCTGGAAATTCTATAACGTTATACATGTATATATATTATCATAAGGCATGTAAGTATTGAATTTCAAAGTGGCAACATATGCACTTTTCTCAGAATATCCAATTATCTGCCATTTCTAGCCACAATATGCCAGCAAAGGCTACCAGGTCTTGTTTAAAAGCTTCAAAAATTACATTTAAACTGTTAAACTTTTACATTCCTGCAAAGTCCTGTTGCAGAGATAAAAGTCTTAAAAGTGTATTCATAAAATAGTCTTTTTAAGGCAGATGGTCAGCATTGTCTACCAAATAAGGGCATAGCTTACAAGGCTGCTCTGGAGTTGGCTTTGAAGCTCCCCAGTAGCAGTTGCGGGGAGGTGTTACATGAGTTTTCACATCTAGGCGTGCCAGAATCTATAATGTCAACCTGGAGCACAGACAGAAGTCTGACGAGTGTGTGATATTCTGCCTCCTGGTCCAATCAAAGTTTCAAAGGGCAAAATTAACACAGAGGTCTCCCAGAATCTACTGTGGCTTCTCTTGGGGGTAGGGCACTCCGTATGTCAGCACCCAACTGTCCCTTGAGCCATGGCAGAAACCTGTTTGGGCTGATCTCCTAGGGCAGCCAATATATTTTAAACGTTTATTTTATTTTATTTTGTTCTGAATCAAAAGCATGCCTGTTGAAATAAAACATCCCATATATGTTTCCCAGCAACATACCCTTTACATTGCTAGGCAAGGACAGGGCCTTCTTCAACATGACAATTTTAATACAGGTATTTTCTTAATTGCAAAAGCACATTTTAACACATGGTGAAATTTGCTGGGATGACCTTCTCAAATTCGGGTTTTCTCTTCCATTTGAATTCCCAATATTGTTTTGCAGCTCTAGTCAGTTTCTCTCACACAGCAGTATGTTCAAGGCAAAGGTCCCCTGAAATTGACCTATGCCACACAGAGCTAGGATTTATTTTGAAAGGTATATTTTGACATTTTGTAGCACAAAAGTCAAGCATTTTCCCATGCAGCTGAAAGTAAAGCTTCTGTTGATTTCCCAGATCTGGTCTGACACAGCCTGTCATTCAGGGACAATGCACTCTTCTGCTGGAGCACAATCTGAATATGGATGGGCATGGCAGGATCTCACTGATAAAAGCAGTGTGATGTTAAGCATATGAAAAGAGCGTCAGGGCAGCATCCTTTTCAATGTAAAATATTCCCTTTTCAATGGGAACTTCTTAGCATGCAGCAGAGCAGAGCTGCTTTTCACTTTGCTTCTTTAGTGCACACAAGAAAACACACTGGTGGCCTTTCTTGGTGTGCTCCCTGTTCCAACTTGCCCATAGGTGCTTGGCAAGACAGGGCAGCCATCGTTTTGTAGCTGCAAAAATGCGGTTTTGGTGCACGGCAGTGGTGCTCAGAGGAGCCGGTGCAGCCCTTTTGCTTTTAACTGCTGAAGTGCAGCTTGGTTATGGATGGGAATTCTGATGACTGTTTCAATGTACCCACAGTGCTAACTGGTTGCACGTACTGGAATACTGTATGTGTAGAAGTGGCCAGGGCATCAGTTGGCTGGTTTATGTGTGTGGGTTGTTGCCAGTATACAGATTTTTGGGTGCATGGCTTTGTTATTCTGTGGTGATTATGACCAGCTATCAGAGTCTTGGGTGCATGGCTGGAGGGGATGCACTCAAGAGTCCACGAGTGTGCCCACTGGTTGTACTGTAATGGTATGAGTAGAAAAGTGGACAGGGCCTCAGGTGGCTGGCTTATTGGACTCAAGAGTGTGCTGACTGGTTGCTCGTACTGGAATACTATGAGTACAGAAGTGGACAGGGCCTCAAGTGGATGCCTTATGTGTTTGTGTTGTGGCCACTGGGCAGTTAGTTGAGTCTTGGGTGCAGAGGCCATGCATCAATGAGTCTATCCATTATTTATTTATTTTATTTATTTATTTGAATTTGTAAAGCGCACAAACAGCCCGCAGACATCGAGGCGCTGGAACAGTGGTTAAGCGTGCTTACTTGAGGGTTACATTGAAGCCGCCCTAGAAAAAAATACTTGAAAACATTTGGGTAGTTACAGGTTACAGTGCGTTGCAGGTAGGTTTTGAGAATTCAGACAAAGAGGTTAGTTTTGATGGCTTTGCGGAATGCAGTGTGGGATTCAATGGCTCTGAGGTGCGGAGGGAGCGCATTCCAGAGGGTGGGGGCAACTGATGGGAAGCTGGAGCCGCCCGCACGCGCTTTGTGAGTCCTAGGGATAGACTGGAGGTTAGAGTATTGTAGTCTAGATGGTTTTTGAGAGATGGGTTTGGTAATCCTGCGGCTTAGGTAAGGAGGAGCAAGGTCATGGAGACATTTGTGAGTTAAGGCCAAGGCTTTGAAGATAATTCTTTGCTTGACAGGAAGCCAGTGGACTTGTCTTCTGAGTTCAGAGATATGGTCTTTGCGTGAGAGGCCTGTGGCAGCTCTGAGCGCGTTATTCTGAACAGTTTGGAGTTTGGCTATATTCTTGGCAGTGGTACCAATGAATAGGGCATTACAGTAGTCGAGTCTCGAGCCAATGATGGCTCTAGCGATGGTGAGACAGTTTTGTTGGGTCAGGAATGGTCTGGTCGCATTGATGAGTTTGGAGTAGTAGGCGGATGTGGAGGTTATGGCGTTGACCTGTTTATTCATGGACATGTCAGGTTCAAGGTACACTCCAAGGGTTTTGATGGACTGGGAGACGGTGATGGGGATACTGTCTATGACGAAGGAGGAGTACTGTTTGTTTAGTTTATTTAGGGTGGACGGTGAGCCAACCAGCAGGAGCTCAGTTTTGTCACTGTTAAGGCAGAGCCAGTTTTCTGCCATCCAGGTTTGAATTGTTGAGTAGATTGCGTTCAATGTATTTTGGTCAGATGTGTAGTCACCTGAGAGGGGGATAAGTACCTGGGTGTCATCCGCATAGTTAGTATACGAGATGCCCATGGAGTCGAGGATTTTGAACAGGGGCCTTGTAAAGAGGTTGTAGAGGGTGGGGGCCGTGCATGAGCCTTGCGGGACGCCACACTAGCTGGAAGCTACTAGCTGGAAGTACTGTAATAGTATGTGAACTGAAGTGGATATGGACTCAGGTGGCTGTGTTAGGTTTGCAGGTTGTGGTAAGTGGGCAGATGTTTGCATGCATGGCTGTATTATGCTTTGGTGGTTGTGGCCTTTGCCACAACCACCGCAATATAATATAGCCATGCACTCAACATTGTGATAATGGTATATGGATTTCACAAATATGTGTACAGAATGCAATTTGCAGATTACAAAGAAGTATGACACCAATGATTGTATACTTACCCTTTGTATTTTCGAGGGTCTATACAGATTTGATATAGTATGTCTAGAAAAGTGTACAGGGACTTAGGTGGCTCACTTTTCTGGATTGGAGAGCGTTCTGACTGGTTGTACATAGTGGAATACTATGTGCACAGAAGTGGACAGGGCCTCAGGTGGTTGGCTTATGTGTGTGGGTTATGGCAGTGTATAGATTGTTGGGTGCATTGCTGTGTTATGCTGTGGTGATTGTCACCAGCTACTATACTCTTGGATGTATGGCTGGGGGACATGTAACCAAGAGTATGTCCACTTGCTATAAGTAGTGTAATAGCATGTGTACAAAAGTGGACAGGGTGTGTGTCAGGTGGTTTGATGGACTGTCATGTGATTCTTGGGTGTATGATACTGTATGCAGTGGGACATAATTGTGGCCAGCTGCTATAGTTTTGGGTGCATGGCCTGACGCGATGCACTCAAGATTCCAAGAGTGTGCCCACTGGTTGAAGTACTGTAAAATTACTAGACTATTGGGTATATTGCTGGAGGCCATGTACCCAAGAGTGTGTCAACTGGCTATAAGTAGTGTAAAAGTATGTGTTCAAAAGTGGAGAGGGTGTGTGTCAGGTGGTTTGTTGGACTGTCTCGAGATTCTTAAGTGTATGATACTGTATGCAGTGGGAGGTAATTGTGGCCAGCTACTATGGTTTTGAGTGCATGGCTGGAGGCGATGCCCTCAAGATTCCAAGAGTGTTCCCACTGGTTGAAGTACTGTAAAATTACTAGACTCTTAGGTGTATGGCTGGAGGCCATGTACCCAAGAGTGTGTCCACTGGCTGTACATAGTCTAATAGCATGTGTTTACAAGTGGACAGGGTGTGTGTCAGGTGGTTTGTTGGACTGTCTCGAGATTCATGGGTGTATGATACTGTATGCAGTGGGAGGTAATTGTGGCCAGCTACTATAATTTTGAGTGCATGGCCGGAAGACATGCCCTCAAGATTCAAAGAGTGTGCCCACTGGTTGAAGTACTGTAAAATTACTAGAGTCTTGGGTGTATGGCTGGTGCCATGTACCCAAGAGTGTGTCCACTGGCAGTAAGTAGTGAAATAGTATGTGTACAAAAGTGGACAGGGTGTGTGTGAGGTGGTTTGTTGGACTGTCTCGAGATTCTTAAGTGTATGATACTGAATGCAGTGGGAGGTAATTGTGGCCAGCTACTATGGTTTTGGGTGCATGGCTGGAGGCGATGCACTTAAGAGTCCAAGAGTTTGTCCACTGGTTGAAGTACTGTAATGGTAGGTGTAGAAAAGTGGACAGGACCTCAGGTGGCTGGCTTATTGGAGTTAAGAGTGTGCTGACTGGATGTGCATACTGGAATACTATGTGTACAGAGGTGGACAGGACCTCAGGTGGTTGGCTTACCTCTGTGGGATATGGCAGTGTATAGATTGTTGGGTGCATGGCTGTATTATGCTGTGGTGATTGTGACCAGCTACTAGACTCTTGGCTGTATGGCTGGAGGCCATGTACCCAAGAGTCTGTCCACTGGCTGTAAGTAGTGTAATGGTATGTGTACAAAAGTGGACAGGGTGTGTGTCATGTGGTTTGTTGGACTGTATTGAGATTCTTGGGTGTATGAAATTGTGTGCAGTGGGAAGTAATTGTGGCCAGCTACTAGAGTTTTTGGTGCGTGGCCTGATGCGATGCACTCAAGAGTCCAAGAGTGTGCCCACTGGTTGAAGTACTGTAAAGTTACTAGACTCCTGGGTGTATGGCTGGAGGCCTTGTACTCAATGATGTGTCCACTGGCTGTAAGTAGTGTAATGGTATGTGTACAAAAGTGGACAGGCTGTGTGTCAGGTGGTTTGTTGGACTGTCTCGAGATTCTTGGGTGTATAATACTGTATGCAGTGGGAGGTAATTGTGGCCACCTACTATATTTTTGTGTGTATGGCCTGAGGTGATGCACTTAAGTGTCCAAGAGTGTGTTCACTGGTTGAAGTACTGTAATGCTATTTGTAGAAAAGTGGACAGGGCCTCAGCCGACTGGCTTATTGGACTCAGAGTGTGCTGACTGGTTGCACTTACTCGAATGCTATGTGTAAAGAAGTGGACAGGGTGTCAAGTGACATTTGTGATGTCATCTTTGATTTCATGGGTGTTAGTCCTTGCAGTGCACAGTGATAGCGCAAGTTATGGTTGCGTACCGTACCATAACTTGCAAACTTATGGGTTTTTTAGGTTTTTACCTGTAACCATAACATCCCTGTAGCAACGTTTTTCCATTGAATTTCATAGGTTTTTTAGCAGTGCAACTTAACCATAATGTCCCTTTAGCAACATTTTTTGTTAGTGAATATATATATTATACTCCCCGCGGTAGCAGCGTGTAGTTATGGTTAAGTTGCTAAACTCATAGGAAGAGCACTTTTTCGGTGGCTTATAACTTGGCTCCCCCAGGACGAATCTTCACCAAACTTTGCAAAAAAATGATATGGGCAGCTCTGAATTCTTTAGCCAAGTTGGGAGATGTTTGATGCAGGGGGGCCGAAGTTATAGCGGGGATCCCAAGAAATGTTTTTTCCATAGACTGAATGGGGAAAAACTTTGCACACGGCTACAGGCCGAACGGCTGTACGGATTTTCACCAAGTTTGTGGCAGGAGCGGGGGCTTGGGTCAGAAAGCGTGTTTTTGTATGTTTAGTGGAAATCCAAGCAGTAGTTTTGTTGCAAGGAACTTAAATGTACGTCCCAAAAAATTAGTGATATCTGGGTCTGTTCCGCGGACCCATTTCCCTGTTCGCTCCGCAGACTGAAGAGTGATTTGCGTGCGGTAGGGCGTGATATCGCCAAAGAGTGGACGCAGCCGGTGATTGGTTGGAGGGAAGTGTGCTGTGCGTCAAAGTTTTAGGGAAACGCCACCATGGTGTATCACAGGATAGTGTTGTGGTGTGTGTGGCAAGGTTGGAAGAGATAAAGTGTGCGACTGGGCCTCTTCTACGTAGCATTGTGCCCACTAAAAGTATTAATATATGGCTCCGCTCTGGCAATCCCAGTTTTGCTGGTCATTGTGCGGGCAAAATTTGGAGTGTACTGCAGTGGGCGTTGACGGGATGTGTCAGAAAAGTTTGCTATGATGGCGGCATGTTGTATGGGAGGACAATGCGGCGGCGAAAGGAACTGAAGAATATAGTGCACAGAAGGTATGGAAAGGGGGGCCGAGTTAGAAGCGCTTCATGTGGGAAATGTTATGAGAAGAAGAGGGTGGTGTGCCAGCGGTATCGGCGCACAGTACGGCAATGTGCGGTTATCTGAAGAATCAACAAACTTGTGTGGTGATTGCAGGGAGCCATAGGTATGGCATGGCAGCTGCAGGGGTGATGGGTTGATGTGATGAGTTGTGGGAGGTACATTTGGAAAAAGGGAGTGCATTGCACAAGACAATACCATTTGGCCATAGCGTGCACTATGGTGTTCTGTGAGAGGTACGTGCGTAGGCCCCTCGATGCATAGCTGCATCCCTAGGAGAGGTAAGTATGTCCACTGGCTGAAAAGTTATGTCCACAGGTTTAAAGTAGGTGGCACATTGTTGGTTTGTGAGTGGGTGTATAGGTGTGGTGATTCGTGGAACAACCTATAGTTGTAGGTGTGTGGGGGCAATGTTCCAGTGACCAGTCCTGCAGTGTGTCCACTCCGTGTAGTAATGGAAGATTGTACATATGGATAACGTTATGGTACTACTGCTTTTTATATGTGGTTCTGTAGTGTGCAGTGCGCAGATTAGTAAGTGCTGCAGTTCGCAACGCAGCATTGCTTGTATGCATGTAGTACACGGTTGGAGAGCAGGCCCAATGTTGTGCAGAATGTGCTCCTAGGGTCATTGTGATAGCAAGTGGTTTGCGGTGGAAAAGCCAGCAATATGTTTGTATGTTATGGTAAGTGGAATATGTGTACTTGCATCCCTGTATTGTGGTGCGGCGGTTGGGTGGAAGGCTGTAGGCTATGTTGCCTTTCTTATTTCTGGCACATGCATACATGGTGGCCTGAATGGCTCGGTTAAGTTGTGGTGGGTGTGGGGAAGACCTAAAGTGTTGGGTGCATGGCCGAAGGCCGTAGGCCTTAGCTCATGTACCCAGAAGTCTAGGCCTTCCTCACAGGCAGCACAATATAATGCAGCCATGTAGTTGTCACTCGGCATGCATTTGAAGTAGTTGAGGTGCACAGAATGGTTGAGGAGGATATTGTATACTTGGCTGAACAGCACAAGTGAGCTGGTATGCATACATGACAATATGGTGTTCATCATTTCCCCTGTTGTACAATATGGAGGCACATGTCAGCAATTGCTTTTGCCATAGGTAGACCCTTCTAAGAGCCTTGCTTGACGAAGTGTTTGAAGACATTGGCCCTTGAAGGGAAGTCATGAGCATCAGAAAGTTGCAATATAGAAGTGATCAGCAGCTGAAAGGTGCAATATGGACAATGTACACAGCCACTTATGTACGGTTTTGCACAGGCAGGAGAATGTCATGGAGCCATGCATGTGCAGATGGGGCCAGGGTGAAAGTTGGCAGGGCCCATTGCAGATGGGGTGTGCATTACACATGATAGGAGGAGTGAACATGGGTTGCCCTAGATTGTGCTGTGTTTGGTGATGGGCTAGAAGTCAGTGAGGGCAAAGCAATAGTAGAAGGGGAGTACTATGAAGAGCACATGAAAGGTGAAACAAACAGTGCAGTAGGGCGTGATGCGTGTGCTAAGGCTGTAGCCCCTTCGATGAATGGGTGCCCACCATGAACCGCAAAGTCTGTGCACCGAGGTGAAGTAGCTTTCACATTGTTGGCTTCGGTGTGTGGTTTGTGGTCATTAAATAACATGTTGGTTTCAAGGTTGTGGGGGTTGGTTGCAATTCGTACACAGTGCAGTGCATGGCTGGACCTCATGGAGTGAGTACTTCTGTAGTGCGTCCTGCCGGTGTAGTGATGAAGTAGTGGACGCTTAGAAGTTGCTAAGGGTGACTGGCGTGCAGCTGGCCACATGTTAACCTGTATGTGTCTGTTAAGTGTGCTGGGTGTGGGCTAGACAAACACTATTGGGTGCATGACCAAAGGCCGGAGGCTGTTGGCCCCACACCGAAGAGCCTATGCTTTGCCAACACCCAGTACACCATAATGCGGCCCTGCACATTTGCCTCTGCATCTCTTTGCGGATGGTAACTTTAGAATAATGGGTGCGGATAGCATTTTACAGTTGGTGGAACTGAGGTGGTATGCATTAACGAGCACATGCAGTAGGTTATTGTACGTGTGGCACATTGGGGAGCCATAGGTTAGCATTTTCATTTCCTATGGGATGACCTTTACAAGGCCCTTGCTTGAGAAAGTCTTGTAACATATAGCGGAATTAAAGGAAGTGAGCAGGACTGGAAAGTTGCTATATGGCCAATGTACAGAGGCACGCACATACCGTTTAGTGTAGCCAACGCCACGTCAGGGAGCCATGCATGCAAAGTTATGTCTACTGGTTCGAAGAAGGTGGCACCTTGTTGGTTTGTGTGTTCGGTTAGGCTGCATTGCGCATATTTTTGGTTGCATGGGTGTGGTGATTGGTGCAACAACCTACAGTTGTAGGTGTGTAGGTGGGGATGTTCCTTGACCAGTTGTGCAGTGTGTTCCCTGCGTGTAGTAATGGAATACTGTACATATGGATGAGATAATGGTGCTAGTACTTCTTATATGTGCGCTCGTAGTGTGTATTGAGAAGATTAGTAAGTGCTGTAGTTCACAATGCATCATTGCTTCTATGCATGCAGTCGAGTGTTGACAGCAGGCCCAATGTTGTGCAAAATGTGCTCCTCGTTTGCCATGCTTACAATGCTTTGTGATTACAAGTGGGTAGGGGTGCCAAAGACTGCGATATGTTTGTACGTCACAGTAAGTGGAAAAGGTGTTTTTGTATCCCTGTCTTATATGGTGCAGCGGTTGGGTGTTAATGCTGGTGGCTATGTTGCCTTTGATATTTCTGGCACATGCGTACATGGTGGCCTGCATGGCTCTGTTAAGTTGTGGTGGGTGTGGCCAAGGATGACACTGTTTGGTGCATGGCCGAAGGGCGTAGGCTGTAGGCCATGTACCCAGCAGCCTGGGCCTTTAGCACAGCCAGTACAACATAATGTAGCCATGCAGCTGTTAGTCTGCATGCATTAGAAGTACTTGAGGTGCACAGAATGGTTGCGGAGGACATTGTACACTTGGGTGAACAGCAGAAGTGAGCTGCTATGCGTACATTACCATATGGTGTTGATCATTGCGCCCGTTGAACTATAGGGAAGCACATCTCAGCAATTGTGATTCTTATGGGTGGGATGTTGTAAGAGCCTTGCTTGAGGAAGTGTTTTAACACATTGGCACTTGAAAGGCAGTCACCAGCATGACAAAGTTGGAATGTGGAAGTGATCAGCAGCAGAAAGTTGCAATATGGACAATGAACACAGACACTCATATACCGTTTCACACATGCAGGGCAACGTTATGCAGCCATGCATGTGCAGATGGGGCCAGGGTGAAAGATGGCTGGCCTAATTGTAGATGGGGAGTGCATTACACATGACAGGAGAAGTAAAACAACAGGTTTGCAGGTTGTGTGTAAATGCTGCTTAAATTGTTGCGTTTCATGTGTGGTTTGTGAGTTGTACATGTATTGTTAGGTCGATGGGTATGATGAGTGTTCACACATGGTACATTTTGCAGTGCATGGCAGGAGCTCATAGAGTGCACAGTTATATAGTGTGTCCACTGAGTGTTGCGATGAGAAAGATTGTGTGTAGTACTGCATAGTGAATGTACTTGAGCAGTGTGCATTGCATAGATTAGTAACTGGTGTACTGTACTTTAAAGTATTGTATATCTGGTGTGGGTTGAGTGCTGTGAGGAGAAAAAATATTGCTACCTGCACTTGGTGTGGTGGGAGCCGCTCTGGGTGAATGTGGATGCTGAAAGGATGGATGGTTTTGGGGAGCTCTAACCTGGAGGTGCTTTCTTGTGACAGAAGACCTGTACTGTGAGTGTGTAAAGGTATGTGTGCTGTACAGTGCAGAAATTATAGTGTTCTGTGGGGAGGGCTTCAATGTGAATGGTACATCCGTGGCTGAGCATTTCATACTGCTATAATGCGAGAGTGTAGCATATACAGTAGTGGAAATGGAAGAAGGAGTGGCTGTGCTTGAGTGGGGTGTGGCCCTCGCTGTAGCTGAGAAGGCGCACATGCTGCAATGTGCCCTTTTCTGCATGGAGCTTTTGCACGTGGAACAGTGGGGATTGTGCAATCAGGTGTGCAGGGTGTAGTTCACAGAATGGGCTGGTGATATATTTCATGAAAGGTCGATTCAGTAACGTTCACAGACGTGGACAGGCGCAGACTGCTCATCGTGGGAGACAGCTTTGTGCAAGATGTGTACAGGTATGCCGCGGAAAGAGGTTGTGTTAGTAACGTTCAGCTGCAAGGTGTGGAGGCTTTTTGGGTTACAGTCTATGAGTGGGGTTTCGGTGCCATGGTTTTCCTTTGTGCATCTGGGTGTTGTGGTCATGCATTATGGAGGACTATATTTGGGGTACATGTCCTGCTCATGTTTGCTCTGTCACCTGAAGAAGTTGATGAGAGCAGTGATGCACATTTTTCCCACAGCCAAGGTGATTTTCTCCTGCATCCCACCAAGAAGTGCATGGGACCATGCCGGTGTAATTTGGCCACAGCCAGAGGTCGGGAGGTGTTTCATAAACAGAAGGATGTGTGTATTTATGTGTAGAGCTGCAATGTTCTGCACTGACTATGACAGCATGAACAAGCAAGATTAGTAGTGGTTTCAAGGAAATGGCATGTTTTTTACCTCCATTGGCAATTCTGTTTTGTTTGGTACTCTGCAGGAAGCGTTGCAGACAATCCTGCAGATCTGTAAGAAAAGTGTTCACGTTCAGTACTTACAAATGTCACAAGGAGAAGGAAACGGACACTCATTGGAAAAGGAAAAAAGAACAAAAAATGGTATGCAAGCACGTACATAACAAAAACAGGACAAGAAGAAATAAAATTGAAAAAAACAAGTGCTTTCTGAGACAGTACTGCAGAACGAAAAGCCCTACCCTGTTTCACATTCTTTCCCGCCCCACCATCCCCTTCGCTAGTACGAACAATGAGTGGATTACACTGTATTTTCACAATTGCACGTGCATTTGCAGCCATTTTTGGATGGGAGCCATGGAAATTAAAGTCTGGAGCAACAGACAGTGTTGTAGAAGGTTACTTAGTGGGCCTGGTGTGTACGGAAACACTGTGGCAGCATGTTTGTTTGTACATAGAAGTGCAGAATGCTATGGTGGAAGTGTGGAAGGTAAGGGGTAGGCATCCTGGGGGTATGCATGAAAGGTTATGCATTAGTTTGAAGGGCTTAACATGGAAGCAGTGTTGCTTTTCAGCGATGTTTTTGGAAAGTGTGCACTTTATGGGTTACTGCGGAAAACATGGAAGAACTTTGCAGAGTACACGGTAAGTGGCAGCCATCGTACTGTTGTGCATGAATTGTGTGTATGCTATGGTATGATGTGGAATTGTATGCTATGGCATTTGTAATGCGCCCATAGAAACGTTAAGGAGAGCACAATGGGGCAAGGGAGGAGAAACAGAGGGCAGACAGAGAGTAGGGCCCTACTAGGGCAGGTGTGACATATATCACCCAAGTGTATGAGTGGACGGAGGAGAAGGTACAGTACATGGGATGAACAAAAAGTAATAGTAAGTGAACATACGGGCTGCTTGCGCCAAGTGCACGTATAAGTGGACATATGGGCCCAACATGTCAGAGTGGGCAGGAGACCAGTGCACAATCAGTGTGTGGTAGGGAGTCAGCCGGGGAGAGGAGCACAAACAGCAGACGGTATGAGAAAGCCTTTGCAGTGTTTTAGGAACCAGCGATGCTTATCCTGAAGTTCTAGGGAGGCAGAGAGGCTGTGCAGAGGGAGGCCCCACGGAAAATAAAACATGTACCACCAACTGGTTTCTTGCAAAAGCGACTGACCCTGAGGGAGTAGGAGGCAGATGCGGAAAGAGCTTGTGCACGGACATGTATAGCAAGTTACAGTTCAAGGTATTGAGGTCCCAGGGCACAGAAGGCCTTCTGTATAATGTAGAGTGTTTTCACTTCATGCCTTCTAGCCATGGAGAGCTATTTGTGATATTTCAGTGTAGGAGAGATACCATTGGAAGTCGGGTGCTACTCTTCTGCATGCCTGGTAGAGGGTGGAGAGAACAAGGTGGCAGATTTGAAAAGAGAGTGTTGCAATAGTGCAGCCCACAAATAAGTATAGCTGTGTAGATATTGATCTTTTGTACAGTTGATTTCACTTGGAACCATACATTCTATGCTGCTGTAGGTGGCATATTAGGGGGATATCTGTAGGCGATGGGTTAGTGGGGAAAACATTTCGTGCCATTCTGGACAGGAAAGCAGGCAGATCCTGTTTTCGGTATTCAAAGGTATGATATGGGGAAATGAGAAGGTTGCACACACAGGTCATGGGATGGAACACACCAGGCACTCCGCTACTGTGATCTCTTAAAAGCCATATGCCAACTGAGGCCATTTCCTGTGATTTCATAAGGTCAAAGTTCATGTGCAATAATTTCCTGTGATGTTATGTCCTGTCATTTGATTGGGTGAACTTGATGTGGCATCATTTCCTGTTATGTCATCAGTATGGTAGGTACGATTTTTGAAACGTTAACATCTGTACACATTTTTGGCCACAGAGTGTTGGCATGTATGCTTTTGGACGACTGTCTGCTGGATGCTTTTGGGCCGAACTGCATTGTGCACATGTGCATGGGTGTACTATGCACACCGTTGCCAATTTTCTACGGACTAATAGTGCGCCACACGTGCACCGACCATTGTCGGAAGATGCTGGCTATTTATAGGGTACAGCAGTTGGGATACTTATTTGCATACCTATCTGTAGGACGTGGGTGGATGCCCCGACCAAATTAACATTTCTTTGCATATGCTGCATAGTGCTGATGTTACCAGGATACAGAGGCACACATACACATGCCTGTACTTGCAGTACGCACAAATGTCCATTTCCAAAAGCATTGCTAGGTGGTGGACAACATGCAGACATGCAGAGCCTGCTGTCGTCATACAGATGCATCCATTGTGATTGTGGGTAGTCCGTAGGACACCTATCTTTTGCTTAATTGCAAGCAATGCAAGGAGGACTGTGTACCGCTGAGTCTGAACGCCATTTTAGGAAAAAAAGCATACCACCCAAACAGTTAGAAACATTATCATTATTAACGTTCACTTTTGCACATTCCTACAACTCATTAGGCAAGGGAAGGGGTAGCACAAGTCCATACTTACTGTGGGGAAATGTGGATTTCCACAACTTGGTTGTTAGGGAGGATTGCTGTGTCACCGTCACGTCTGCCATGACATGATTTTTGAGAGGATGGCGGACAGTGACATGGGGAAGGAGTATACGTGGAGGTGTGCCACAGCCATTTCATTTTGTCCAACACATTTCTTTGTACGCAACTTGTAAGGGGGCACAATCGTTCCCCATTTTTTTCACTTTAGCTTGCAGCCTGTTCATGTTGGTATTTACACAGTTTCTTTCTTTGATGTTGTGCAAGGCTTGTGGCTTCTACTGCTTTGCTTTCCTTTCCAATATGTTTTCTTACAGAAAACAGAATGTGTTTGCTGTACATCCAGGAATATATAGCACATAATGTATGCTTCACACTACAGGGCGTACCAATGGGGTTACTGTAGAATGTCATTCTGTTATGAGGGAGATTTCTTTCCTGCCACTCGAAGGTGCTTGGCATTGCAGCATTACAAAAAGACACGTTATACATATGTACCATTGCACACTGCAACACCTATGCAATCATTAGAGACAGTTCTGCTTCCTTACTACATTGTACCGACGTTTTGCTCTTAGCTCTTGCCAGTCATTACGCTGTCCATTAGTTCTTTCTTCGCATGTAAAGTAGCAGTGTGGTACGATAGGGTGAAAGCAGACGTTAATTCTGTGGTTGCTGCATTCCCTTATGGTGTCCTCCCAATGACTTTCTCCTGTTTGCTTTGTACGTACACACTTTGTACACCAACTGTATTTTGTCTTGCCATTCTTTGCCAAGCTGCTCTTTCCATATATATTTTGCGTTTTGGTGATTGGCACCAATATGTAAGAGAACAGCTGCCTTCCTCAGCAGGCTGGATGCCACCCAATGTCTGCAGCCATAAGCATAGTCCCAGACTGCTGTCTGCGTTACCATGCTGCCAGCAGTTTCACTATGTTGAACAGTTCTTCTTTACAAATTAAGGGTATCCTGCTAAAAACCAATGAAATTCAATGTCAAAAAATGTTTTTAATTGAATGTTATGGTTAAGTTGCACTAGCAAAAACCTATGCAATTCAATTCAGTGAAGTCATCAATGACATTTGTGATGTAATCTTTGATGTCCTGGGTGTTAGTCTTAGCAATACACAGTGGTGGCACGAGTTATGGTTGCATAGCTTACCATAACTGGCGAATTTCAGGGGTTTTTCGGTTTTACTTGGAACCATAACGTCCCTTTAACAAAGTTTTTTTACTGAATTTCATAGGTTTTTAGTAGCGCAACTTAACCATTACATCCCTTTAATAAAGTTTTTTTACTGAAATTCATAGGTTTTTAGTAATGCAACTTAACCATAATGTCCCTTTATCAAAGTTTTTTTTTCCTGAATACACATACAGGCCGATTCATGGAATAATTAGCGCGGCGCAAGTGGCCAAAAACGTGCGATTCGCAGTGGAATAGCGAAAATCGCAGTGCAAGTGCGAAAATCGCACGAAAAGCAGCGCACATCGATTCATGGAAGGCCGTGCGCGAGAAAACCATCGGTTGTGCGCTAAAAAAGTGCGCAGCGCACGTTGGCGCACAGGCCATCTAACGGCGTGCGCCAGGTCACAGCGAAAATCGCACAGGCCACAGCGAAAATCGCACATAGCGCAGCGCACACAACAAAAGTAGGCGGAACACGGGGCGTAACACTCGGAATGGGGAACAACTTGCCAAAATGTGGGCGTCACGGGGGAAGTACAGGGTGCAAGTGCGCGGAACGCCCACACGCTCGCCTACAACCCGTATTCATGGAATCGAATAGGGCAAAAAAGCGCACGGTCAAATCAGCGCACAGGCACAAACACGACCGCCACAAGAAAGCAGGCGGTAGCGTCTCTGCGCCTGCAATAAATGTGCGCCAAAAGGTGCGCCAACAAATAGCACCTATATACAGCCATGATGAATGTCCTATACTGTGGCCCTCCAGGACAAATGACGTGCAAAGGGGTACCCACAAACACGGACACCCGCTGACTGAAAAATAACGTGTGCGTGTATTCCGGGGTGCGCGGGAAGTCTCACACGCAATTTGGCAGGGTACGTGGATTTCAGGGGTGCGCGGGAAGTTCCATACGCGATTTGGCCGGGTACGTGCGCGGGAATTTCCACACACGATTTGTCTGGGTACGTGGATCTCAGGGGTGCGCGGGAAGTCACACACGCGATTTGGCAGGGTACGTGGATTTCAGGGGTGCGCGGGAAGTTCCACACGCGATTTGGCCGGGTACGTGCGCGGGAAGTCTCACACGCAATTTGTCAGGGTACATGGATTTCAGGGTACAAGGGTGCAGGGGCACCCTCCACCAGGCTCCCACTCATGTCTCATGTCCCACCCCCCAGCATCCAGGGCTACCCTCCACCAGGCCCCCACTCATGTCCCCCTGGATCCCCACCCCCCAGCATCCAGGGGCACCCTCCACCAGGCCCCCACTCATGTCCCCCTGCATCCCCACCCCCCAGCAGTGCAGGGGCACCCTCCACCAGGCCCCCACTCATGTCTCATGTCCCATCCCCCAGCATCCAGGGGCACCCTCCACCAGGCCCCCACTCATGTCCCCCTGCATCCCCACCCCCCAGCAGTGAAGGGGCACCCTCCACCAGGCCCCCACTCATGTCTCATGTCCCACCCCCCAGCATCCAGGGGCACCCTCCACCAGGCCCCCACTCATGTCCCCCTGCATCCCCACCCCCCAGCATCCAGGGGCACCCTCCACCAGGCCCCCACTCATGTCTCCCACCCACCCACATCCCTCCCAGCAGTGCAGGGGCACCCTCCACCAGGCCCCCCACTCATGTCTCATGTCCCACCCCCCAGCAGTCATGGGGCAGCCTCCACCAGGCCCCCACTCATGTCCCCTTGCACCCCCATCCCCCAGCAGTCATGGGGCACCCTCCACCAGGCCCCCACTCATGTCTACCACCACCCCACCCCCCAGCCACCATGGGCAGCCCCCACCCATGTCTCCACCAGGCCCCCACTCATGTCTCCCACCACCCCCACCCCCCAGCATCCAGGGGCAGCCTCCACCAGGCCCCCACTCATGTCTCCCACCACCCCCACCCCCCAGCATCCAGGGGCAGCCTCCACCAGGCCCCCACTCATGTCCCCCTGCACCCCCACCCCCCAGCAGTGCAGGGGCAGCCTCCACCAGGCCCCCACTCATGTCTCCCACCACCCCCACCCCCCAGCATCCAGGGGCACCCTCCACCAGGCCCCCACTCATGTCTCTCACCGCCCCCACCCCCCAGCATCCAGGGGCACCCTCCACCAGGCCCCCACTCATGTCTCCCACCCGCCCCCACCCCCCCAGCAGTGTGGGGCACCCTCCACCAGGCTCCCACCCACGTCTAACACCACCCCCACCCCCCAGCCACCATAGGCAGCCCCCACCAGGCCCCCACTCATGTCCTACACATGTCTCCCACTCCCCCCACCCCCCAGCAGTGCAGGGGCACCCTCCACCAGGTCCCCACTCATGTCCCCCTGCAACCCCACCCCCCAGCATCCAGGGGAACCCTCCACCAGGCCCCCACTCATGTCTCCCACCACCCCCACCCCCCAGCATCCAGGGGCACCCTCCACCAGGCCCCCACTCATGTCCCCCTGCACCCTCACCCCCCAGCATCCAGGGGCACCCTCCACCAGGCCCCCACTCATGTCTTCCTGCACCCCCACCCCCAGCAGTGCAGGGGCACCCTCCACCAGGCCCCCACTCATGTCTCCCACCACCCCCACCCCCAGCATCCAGGGGCAGCCTCCACCAGGCCCCCACTCATGTCTCCCACCACCCCCACCCCCAGCATCCAGGGGCAGCCTCCACCAGGCCCCCACTCATGTCCCCCTGCACCCCCACCCCCCAGCAGTGCAGGGGCAGCCTCCACCAGGC
The DNA here is from genome assembly GCF_040938575.1 of Ambystoma mexicanum. Classification (NCBI taxonomy): domain Eukaryota; kingdom Metazoa; phylum Chordata; class Amphibia; order Caudata; family Ambystomatidae; genus Ambystoma; species Ambystoma mexicanum. The sequence goes on along the minus strand of NC_090941.1, from coordinate 64,160,904 downwards.
CCCCACTCATGTCTCCCACCACCCCCACCCCCAGCATCCAGGGGCACCCTCCACCAGGCCCACACTCATGTCCCCCTGCATCCCCACCCCCCAGCAGTGCAGGGGCACCCTCCACCAGGCCCCCACTCATGTCAAACACCACCCCCACCCCCCAGCATCCAGGGGCACCCTCCACCAGGCCCCCACTCATGTCTACCACCACCCCCACCCCCCAGCCACCATGGGCAGCCCCCACCAGGCCCCCACTCATGTCCAACTCATGTCTCCCACCACCCCCACCCCCCAGCAGTGCAGGGGCACCATCCACCAGGCCCCCACTCATGTCCCCTGCACCCCCACCCCCCAGCAGTGCAGGGGCACCCTCCACCAGGCCCCCACTCATGTCTCCCACCACCCCCATCCCCCAGCCACCAGGGGCAGCCTCCACCAGGCCCCCACTCATGTCTCCCACCACCCCCACCCCCCAGCCACCAGGGGCACCCTCCACCAGGCCCCCACTCATGTCTCCCACCACCCCCACCCCCCAGCATCCAGGGGCACCCTCCACCAGGCCCCCACTCATGTCTCCCACCACCCCCACCCCCCAGCATCCAGGGGCACCCTCCACCAGGCCCCCACTCATGTCCCCCTGCACCTCCACCCACCAGCAGTGCAGGGGCAGCCTCCACCAGGCCCCCCACTCATGTCTCATGTCCCACCCCCCAGCAGTCATGGGGCAGCCTCCACCAGGCCCCCACTCATGTCCCCTTGCACCCCCATCCCCCAGCAGTCATGGGGCACCCTCCACCAGGCCCCCACTCATGTCTACCACCACCCCACCCCCAGCCACCATGGGCAGCCCCCACCCATGTCTCCACCAGGCCCCCACTAATGTCTCCCACCGCCCCCACCCCCCAGCATCCAGGGGCAGCCTCCACCAGGCCCCCACTCATGTCTCCCACCACCCCCACCCCCCAGCATCCAGGGGCAGCCTCCACCAGGCCCCCACTCATGTCCCCCTGCACCCCCACCCCCCAGCAGTGCAGGGGCAGCCTCCACCAGGCCCCCACTCATGTCTCCCACCACCCCCACCCCCCAGCATCCAGGGGCACCCTCCACCAGGCCCCCACTCATGTCTCTCACCACCCCACCCCCCAGCATCCAGGGGCACCCTCCACCAGGCCCCCACTCATGTCTCCCACCCGCCCCCACCCCCCCAGCAGTGTGGGGCACCCTCCACCAGGCTCCCACCCACGTCTAACACCACCCCCACCCCCCAGCCACCATAGGCAGCCCCCACCAGGCCCCCACTCATGTCCTACACATGTCTCCCACTCCCCCCACCCCACAGCAGTGCAGGGGCACCCTCCACCAGGTCCCCACTCATGTCCCCCTGCAACCCCACCCCCCAGCATCCAGGGGAACCCTCCACCAGGCCCCCACTCATGTCTCCCACCACCCCCACCCCCCAGCATCCAGGGGCACCCTCCACCAGGCCCCCACTCATGTCCCCCTGCACCCTCATCCCCCAGCATCCAGGGGCACCCTCCACCAGGCCCCCACTCATGTCTTCCTGCACCCCCACCCCCAGCAGTGCAGGGGCACCCTCCACCAGGCCCCCACTCATGTCTCCCACCACCCCCACCCCCAGCATCCAGGGGCAGCCTCCACCAGGCCCCCACTCATGTCTCCCACCACCCCCACCCCCAGCATCCAGGGGCAGCCTCCACCAGGCCCCCACTCATGTCCCCCTGCACCCCCACCCCCCAGCAGTGCAGGGGCAGCCTCCACCAGGCCCCCACTCATGTCTCCCACCACCCCCACCCCCAGCATCCAGGGGCACCCTCCACCAGGCCCACACTCATGTCCCCCTGCATCCCCACCCCCCAGCAGTGCAGGGGCACCCTCCACCAGGCCCCCACTCATGTCAAACACCACCCCCACCCCCCAGCATCCAGGGGCACCCTCCACCACGCCCCCACTCATGTCTACCACCACCCCCACCCCCCAGCCACCATGGGCAGCCCCCACCAGGCCCCCACTCATGTCCAACTCATGTCTCCCACCACCCCCACCCCCCAGCAGTGCAGGGGCACCCTCCACCAGGCCCCCACTCATGTCCCCTGCACCCCCACCCCCCAGCAGTGCAGGGGCACCCTCCACCAGGCCCCCACTCATGTCTCCCACCACCCCCATCCCCCAGCCACCAGGGGCAGCCTCCACCAGGCCCCCAATCATGTCTCCCACCACCCCCACCCCCCAGCCACCACGGGCACCCTCCACCAGGCCCCCACTCATGTCTCCCACCACCCCCACCCCCCAGCATCCAGGGGCACCCTCCACCAGGCCCCCACTCATGTCTCCCACCACCCCCACCCCCCAGCATCCAGGGGCACCCTCCACCAGGCCCCCACTCATGTCCCCCTGCACCTCCACCCACCAGCAGTGCAGGGGCAGCCTCCACCAGGCCCCCACTCATGTCTCCCACCACCCCCACCCCCCAGCATCCAGGGGCAGCCTCCACCAGGCCCCCACTCATGTCTCCCACCACCCCCACCCCCCAGCCACCAGGGGCAGCCTCCACCAGGCCCCCACTCATGTCTCCCACCACCCCCACCCCCCAGCAGTGCAGGGGCACCCTCCACCAGGCCCCCACTCATGTCTCCCACCACCCCCACCCCCAGCCACCAGGGGCAGCCTCCACCAGGCCCCCACTCATGTCTCCCACCACCCCCACCCCCCAGCAGTGCAGGGGCAGCCTCCACCAAGCCCCCACACATGTCTCCCACCACCCCCACCCCCCAGCATCCAGGGGCAGCCTCCACCAGGCCCCCACTCATGTCCCCCTGCACCCAGGTCCTCACAATCCCGAATCATGTGCGTTATGGTCAGCCTCCACAGCCAAAAGGCCCTACCAAGTAACCCATTCACCCACATGGAAATGGAATTTACATGTTACACCCCATAAAGAAAATTAACCCATGCCCGTCACACACAATGGTTGCAAATGAATGGGAAAACACCCAACATGACATGCATGAAACCAATGAGATGATACCACACAGTGAAGTATGAAAACAAAGTTGTATTAAAAAAAATTGAATGCAAATGAAATGAAACAAACTACAATGGCAATGAAAAAAAGATAAGCTGCATGTCCGTCCAAAAAAATCAAAACTACAAATCCAAATCCAAAAAAATGTTGTTCAAAGTCACATTAAAAATAAATTCAATCCAAGAGATAAAAATAAATGCAAAGACCATTGCTCCATGGAGAATAAATCAAAAATAAAAAAATAAAACAATCCAATGAAGAACTATGTACAAAACATCCAAGGGTCCATGAGCCCAACTGAACAAAGGAAACCTACAAAAAACCCTAACTACAATGCAAATATATACAAAAAGTGGAGCAGTGTCCGTCGACTCCAAATCATAAGAAGAAACAAATGAAACCTAAAACTAAAGAACTATATACAAAGGCGGTGGGCAAGTCCAGCGGCTCACTCCGTGGTGTTCCGGGCCACGGCATCATCAAACTCCTTGTCTATGTCCCGGAGGCGGTCCTGTTCCATGGCCCCGAGGGTCCGCAGGGACGACGCCATCTGCTCCTCCAACCCCCTGCGGATTGCCTCGAGGCACTCGGCCCGCCTCTGGGCCCTCCGCATGGAGTTCTCCGCCCTGACCATCGTGAGCCGCGCCTCTTCCGCCCACCGCCGCTCCACACCTATCTGCTGGCCCAACCGCAGCCACACGGAAGACACTTCCTGTCCTGGGTCCTCCTGCCCTCCGTCCGATGCCTGCCCCTCCGATGTTGATGGCCCCGAGCCATGATGCCTCCCACGTTGACTCTGCTGCTGCCTCCGACGCAACTGCCTCTGCCAGCACGATGGCATCCAGGCTGATGGAATCCACCGACGCGTCGTGCACGTGCCCTGCCTGATGATGCCGGCACATCCTCCATCTGCTGGGGTACAGTTGCTGTGGTGTCCACCCCTGCTGGACCTCCGACTCCCGACTGTGGCAGGGATGGGATCCCCACCGAGCTGGCTGCATTGGTCAGGGCAGGTCCACAGGGGGCCCTGGTGGCATCTGGGCTGGAGGACGGCAAGGAGAACGACCGGAGTATAGCCTCCACAGAGGAGGAGAGGGCCGCCAGATTGGCCGACACATGCAGGAAACCCCCGAACATGGAAGATCCCAATTGGGCCACGTCGGCACGGTGCTCTTCGTGATGATCTGCGTGCTCCTCCCGGGAAGCACGCACGTCATCACGAAATGCACCCGCGCGCATCGCGACCCCAATCAGGACCTTCTCCATACGGACACGGGTCCCCTCGTCCGCAGGTGGAGGGGAGTCAGGTGACATGGACATCCCCTCTACCTGCGGGCGGGCCTGGGACGGGGCATCCCTGCTGGTGCATGGTGGTGCACTCACAGGGTCAGGGACAGCGACATGCACAGGCCACTCCACGGGTGACCTGTGCTGCCTCCTGCCCCTGCCCCTGGACTGCACCGCTTGCACCAGCAGGGATGCCCCCACCAGGCCCCATGTGTGCCTCAGTGGCGGCCTCCTCCTCCTCTGTGGAAATCACCAACCTGGATGGCTCCTCACCGTCTTCCGCCATAGCAGGCCCCTGTGGGGGCTCACCCACCCCTTCCGCTGCAGCCGTGGGGGCATCCCCCCCGCCTTGCCCTCTCCGCCCTCTTCTTCACTAGCCGCTGCGTAGAGGGAGACATGGAACACAAGCATCAGGGTACTGTTCAATGGTCCCCTAGACAGGAAGCAATAGCAGATGAGTACCACTGTCAAAGTACACTTCCATCATGTCCCTCCACAACACATGGGTCAGTCCAGGCAAAACATACACAGTAACAGGCATGATTCATGCCATGGACATTTCCATACATGTCCAATGGACTCTTGAAACATACAATGATATGGAACTCACATGCATCATGGGTCATGCCTATCACATGCACACACTTCACCTCAGTCACATCCATCTGGCCTCATACACCCCAAACACAGCGGATACAAGGGTAACTAGGCTGCATCAGTGAATCTTTGCATTGTCACACACATGTGTCATGCATCCATGGCATTCACAAGTCACAGACACGCAGGTCAGGCACACAGACATGGCTACCATATATGTACCTGGCATCAGCACCCATCCCTCACCCCCACCCATGTCCAGGAACAGAGACTGGTATGCTCTCATGTGTAAAATCTGCATAGGGCTCCCCATGTGGCATTTAAACACATGCAACAACCATGTGGTTCACACATCACTGGTTGCACATGCATTACCATGATGTCCCTGCACACATACATGCATACATGGCCTATGTCACACATACAGGCAAGTATCAGACAACCAGCACACCACAACATGCCCTGTCTCACACAGCAATGCTTGGACACTTACCGCTCAACTCCAGACGGGTCTCCCTCTCAAGGATCTGGGCCTGGAGCGCTGGGCGTACGCGTTCCAGGACCCTCATCTGGATGGAACTCATGCGGCCCCGGCCCCCCTCCACGAGGCGCCGGGCCTTCACGAGGGTCCTGGACCTCAAGTCCTCCCAGCGCTTCTTGATCTTCTGGACGTCGCGGGTTGCCACCCCCTCCGCGTTGATGGCAACCACACAGTCGGCCCAGATCCTCTCCCGTCCTTCCTTGCTGGCGCGGGACGATCCAAAGAGGGCATCATACTGCCCCAGGACATGCTCCACCAGGACACCAACTTCGGTGGCAGTGAAGCTGGTGCCCCTCTGCCCCTCTGGCCTGGGGTTGCCACTGGTGCCAGATGTGGAAGTGCCCGACATGGCAACCCCACAGACAGGAGTGGGTGGGCAACTGGGTCCTGGGGCTGGGCCGTGGAGCGATGTTATCCCAGTCGGGAGTCTTCAGTTCCAGCAGGGGTGGACACAGCAACTGGACCCCTGCAGATGGCTGATGTGCAGGCACCAAATGGCAGGGCACGGTGGCAGCAGGCAGGCAGGCAGCAGCAGCAGATGGCACGTGGGAGGCTGCTCGGTGCACTGGGGGCAGTAATTCGGCCTTCTGGGCAGGAGTGTGGTCTTCCGTGTGTTTTCGCGTGGTCAGCTTGATACGGAGTGATTTGGCACGTGAAAATCCTGCACGTCAGCGTGAAATTCGAGGAAAGGCCCTTAGCGCGTAAGCGCGTCAGCACGCATATGCGATTCTATTCGACCAAAGGCCCTCAACGCGTAAGCGCGTCTGTGACGTGACCCGCACGGGTGTTTCCCTCATAGCACGTGATGACGGAGCACACGTGGAAAGACTGCACGTCAGAGTGTCATCGCGTGTAATTGGACAAAAGTGCGCGTACACGCGATTGGCCTATGTACGTGTATTTCAGGGGTGCGCAGGCACTTACACACGCGAGTACATCAGCGCACGTGTATACCGGGGTGCGCGGGAATTTCCACACGCTATTGGCCTGGGTACTGGATTTCAGGGGTGAGCGGGAAGTTTCACACGCGAGTACATCAGCGCACGTGTATACCGGGGTGCGCGGGAATTTCCACCCGCTGTTGGCCTGGGTACTAGATTTCAGGGGTGAGCGGGAAGTTTCACACGCGAGTACATCAGCGCACGTGTATACCGGGGTGCGCGGGAAGTTTCACACGCTCGCCTACAACGCGCGCAAAGAAACACGTACGCCAGTAGGAAGCAGGCATACGTCGACCCGCGACGCATAAATTTGCGCGCAAACAAAATAACAAGCTCAGACGCCAGGATGAATATACCGTTCCTAGCAGCAGTGGCCGTGGGCTAACAAAGGAGGAGGAGGAGGAGGAGGATAGTCAGGGCCAGAATATTCACACCCAGAACCAGCCTTTTCGGGATGCCTGATGACCAGGTGTATGGGAGGTACAGGTTTCCACCACACATAATACTGGACCTGGTGAGTGAGTGGGAGGATGACCTCACATCACCCATCCTGTGCTCCCAAGCACTCAGCCCCCTGGAGAAGGTCCTCAATGTACTGCACTTCATAGCCACTGGATCATTTCAGCGGACAAGTGCCATAGTGGGTGGGGTGTCACAGGCCACGCAGTCACGCTGCCTACACCAGGTCTTGAACATCATCACTGCACGCCCATCAGTCCGCAGGCACATATACCTGCCCAGAACACCTGCAGAAAAGCATGCTGCCGCCCTGGATTTTTACAGTGTGGCACGATTCCCCAAAGTGCTAGGTGCCATCGACTGCACCCATGTGGCTCTACGTCCCCCCAGGGCATCTGAGCACATCTATAGGAACCGCAAGCACTGGCATTCCATCAACGTGCAGGTAGTATGTAATGCCAAGGGAATCATCACCTCAGTATATGCCAACTATCCCGGGTCCACCCACGACAGCTTAATTCACCGAATGTCCACCCTAAGCCGGGACCTAGAAGCTGGGCGGCATGGCGATACATGGCTGATTGGTGAGTATGAATGCCACTGCACATGCATGCATGTCAGATACTGAGCAAGGTCACAACCCCACCAATGATACCAATCACCACCTCCACAGGGGACAGTGCCTACCCTCTCAGCCCCCACATGATGACGCCAATTCGGAACCCCACCACGCCACCCGAGGTAAGATATAACACAGCCCACATTGCAACCCGGGGCATAGTGGAGCGCACATTCGGAGTGCTTAAGTCACGCTTTCGCTCCCTTGACCGTTCTGGCGGGCAGCTGTTATACGCTCCCCCAGTAGTGTGCAGGATCATAGTGGCAGCATGTGTCCTGCACAACGTTGCAACACGCTGGGGCCTGGCCGTGGACATGGTGGTGGCCCCACATCCCCAACCACATGCACGGCCGCTGCGCATGGGAGGGGAAAGGGCACGGGGGGAGGCAGCCCGTACACAGCTAGTGGCTAATTACTTCACCTAGAAATCACACCCCTGTGGAGTGCACACTGCCCTGCCACATACCATTTGACAATTAATGATGACTCAACCTGACACTGATCCCGAATGTCTGGAGAATCAACCATCAAAACCATATCAGACTGAGATTGTTTACCTGGAAGTGTTACAATGTGTGCATCCTTACCTACACAGACACCACCAATGCAGTTTTGTGAAAAAACACATTGAAGCAGCTAAAATGAATACCCACTTGCAAAATGCAACATGAGGACAGTGCCATGTCACCCAACCCATCCCCAGCACCGCCACACGACACACCGTGCCATGTCATGCTATGTGCAGGTAAACAAAGTAATCCCCACAACATGACACAAGTGTCACAATGTACAGTGTCCCTAATTGAAACTCGCGACACCTGAAATGCTCAGAGTAATGCAGGACCAACAACACACTTGAGCAGGTATTTAGCAATAACACTTATCAGCCACTGACCCTCAAAACTACCATTAACATGACATTACGAATGTAAGGAATTAGTAGCCTCACCACCTGGAAATGCCTGCACTCCCACCACTTCCAACTGTACAGTGTTGCCGCCATGTAGAGTTGTAGGTGCACTGCTGCCAACATGGACCCCATCTCCAAAGTAGAGAGCCTTGTGTAGACTTGAGGAAAGGACCTGCAAATTAGGAGGTAGACACGGATGATGAGTTACACATCAATGCAACATGCAGTGTACAACACAACAGCAATATGCACTAGGAATGTATACACAGTATTGACTAGACTATCCACACATGTAGTGGGAGTCCAATGTCACCATGTACGTCAATGTCACTTGGGCATACCCTTTGCAAGCCCATGGAAACGGGAAGCAGGAGGGGTGTGTGTGACAAAAACCCAAGCATCTGAACCAAATACATGACAATCCTGCATGTGCCCAGCCACAATGCAGCGTATGCCCACAGGAGCCACGGAAGGCAACACATTGTCCCAAAAAAAAAAATGAAGAAAAAAAAAAAATCAAAAATGGCCAATAATGGGCCCGGGGGGGTTGGGGAGGCCACCCAGGAGGTCCGAGGACAGGGTGCACACCAAAACCCACCTGTGTGGATCTTGGGAAAAAAAAAACCTCCATGGGCTCATGGCCCACACGGCTACCCTATTGTGGGAGTATCACTGCTGTCGCTATTATCACCCTGTGCAGCTGCATCCGGAGGTGGTTGCACTATGGGAGGCAGCCCATGCAAGGCCCTAGTCTGTTCCTCCATGGCTGCAAGCATGCGGGTGTGGTAGGTCTCGTTCTGGAGGATGAGTGTGCGGAGGTCCCCATGCAACAACTCATGGGATGCCCGGACCTCCGCCCTAGTTGCCTGCATCTCAGCTGAGAGCGTACGGGTGAGACGCTCCAGCTGCTGTTCTGTCCTTCGGTTTGTTGAAGCCTCAAGCTCAACAAGAGTCGTCTCCTGAGGTGAAGGAGCTCCTGCCTCAGGGCTTCCCTGTGGCTCTGGGACTCTATGGAGATGGCTTCCTGCAGAGTCGCCAGTGCCGCCCGCCTGTCCCTGTTGAACGCCAACATGTCCTCCCTGTTTGACTGGCAGATGGAGTCGGTTGCCTGCTGTAGTCGCTCCATCAGCCTTTCGGGGGGGACAATGGAAGTGGCCACCCTATCCATGGCCTGAGCCATCATCTCTGATGATGCTGCCTGTTGGGTTGCCATACCGTAAATGGATTGCTCCCATGCGGTATTGCCAGGTGGCGTACGGCCACCACGTCGGCGGGCACCACACCTGTCTGGGGCAAGGCGAACTGCGCCTTGCTGTGCCGGCACTGCCTGAGGCTGCAGGACTGCATTCCCCCTCTGATCTGCTGGCCCAGGAACAGGATCAGATGTCGCGGAGTGTGACCCTGCATCCGTAACCACCAAAGGCGTAGCTGCCAAAACTGACATCCCCATTGAGGGTTCTGACCCTGGTGCAGGTGGGTGGGACAGAACAGAATCCCTCCCAGGAACACTCACCTGCGACGGCACGTAGGTCTCATCATCCGAATCAACACCTGAGTACAGCTCGGGGAGGTGCAGCCAGAGACACCCCTTGAGAGCACGACCTGCAGCAGTTGTGGGTTCTCACCCACCACCACACCACGTCCCTCACTGGTGGTCGGTCGGCCCTCGGACCCCTCCTGGGTCTGCACCATCTCCACAACCCCAGCAGTATCAGGTGCGTCTTCCCCTGCAAAGACATAAAAGAAAACAAATGCAAACAGGCATTAGCACCATGGCACACAATGAGGGCTGAGAAGCAAGAGAACCAGTACTTGATTGACACATGTCCCACATGACTAAAACCCTCCCATGCATGCACCCTCACTGCGTATGAAGGGCAGGCAAATGGCACACACTGATGACACCAAGATGGAAGATGAACACATTTTCTGCATGCTGCCTGGCAGTGGCATCACACATTGGCTTGTGATTGCCAGGTGAAATACACATGCCATCACACAGATGGCATGTACCATTGCTATTGAGTGAAGATGGAGAGGAGGGCAGCACTTATTCATTCAGTCCAGTTCCCGCATGTAATAGCTTTTCTAATTCAAACACGTCTGATTTTTCACCTGGAGCTGCCAGTCCAAAATGGTCCGATTGCACAGGGACATGTGTGAACAAATGATATCCAGGTAACAAAGTCACTCCACTTTACCATAGCCATGTCAGTCATGTGACTACAGGACTGAGAAATCCCTAGTAAAAGTGGTGGAATGCAAACAATCTGCCTGAATGAACAGAGAAAAATAAGCAACAATGTTGTGGCAAGGTGACACTTCAAGGGCAACTGGCGTGCTGTTGGCCTAGATGTCTACTGTTGGCAGAAGGGATACTGCTATGGCCAAATGCTGCTGCGCAGAATGTATTGCATGAAGCACATGGGTGACCCAAACGACTCAGGCGCACACACCCTCACCTGGCACACAAACAGAAGCCCTCACACACACACCATGCACATGGATGACACACACATGCATGTGCACTCACCGGACAATGCCTCATAATCTGGCAGATCTCCCATGCCTTGGATCTGTTCCTCCGTGACGTAGGTCCCAGCGACTGACTCATGTGGAGTGAGTTCCATGTCTTCTACTGGAGACCCACCTCCAGTCACTAGAGTTGCGGCATGACTTGAGGCCAGCTTATTCTTTGCCCTGCGCTTTAGGTCATTCCAGCGCTTATAGCAATCATTGGCTGTGCACCTCACGATTCCAAGGGCACTTACGATGTCCGCAACGGTCTGCCAGTGTGCCTGGCGTTGTGCAGGTGTGGTCTTGGATCCTGCAACAATGACCATCTCGTTATCATGTGCGGACACATACTCGACAAGTGCATTCAGTTCGCATCCGTGAAGCTGGGCTTCCTCGACGGGCCGGACTGTGTAGCCGTGTCTGGGGCATCAGCCTGTGCCGGACGAGCACTCTTCCTCTTCCGCTTGGAAGGTGGTGGTGATCCTGAGTGTCCTGCGCCACTCTGGACACTAGGGGCAGGAGCCCTGGTGGACTCTGTATCAGGAGTGTGGAATTGCACACTCAGCATGGGAGTTGGTGCAGGCATTGGCTCAAGTGTAATGGTGTCAGGGGGAATGTCAGCAGGATGGACTAGGACCGACACTGTCCTGGCTGGGTGTGTGAGAGCTGGGGTGGATGGAGCCGCAGCTGCCCCTGCAGCCTCTCCACCCTGCCTACTTAGGGCAGCAGATGACCTTGCTGCCCCTGATCCACGTGGCCTGATTACATCAACGTGCACCAGCGCACGTGTCATAGGCCTGCTGACCTGGAAGTCAGCCATGGAGTCAGCCAGGTCTGGTGCCACAATGGGCTGGTCCAACAAGGGCTGAGCATGGATGGTGTCAGCCACATCAGCCTCAACCAGGGGTGGGGGGGATTATGGGTGCCCTTGACTGGTCCTCCACACATGGGGGGACAGGGTCACCCTGCAAGTAACAACCACGTCCCCTACCGGATCCACCACGGCCACCACTTGTGGCTCGTCCACCTTTGCCACCCTTACGGAATCCTCGCCTCCCAACCATGGCACTGATGTTAATGTGCGTATGGGAGTGGCTGTAAACTATTGTCCTGGGCAATTGGGGGTCACAGGGGTTGGGTACCAGATGGTAATTGTACCCTAGTGCTCTAGCAAGGCTGAATGTGACCCCTGGGGAAAGATGATGGGTCACGCAACGCACAGGAAGCCCAAAAAAGGGAGATGACGTGCACGCAACCCCTCCTAGACCACGTGTGTGGAAAAAGAAACCTGCACTACGCTGTGGCACCCAGTAACACAAGAATGAACGTATGCGTGTCACACACAGCCTAGAATGACCTCTGAAGGGGTAGGCTACACAGGGGGCAAGCACAGATGTTAGATACGTGCGTGACTCACCGTCTGCCAGGAAAAAGAGCGTGAAAAAGAAGCGTGTTTGGTTGGCAACACCCCCGCCAAAAGAAGATTTGTACGCTGTCTGAGGAGACAGGACAACAGTAGAAGGGAACACTGTTTGAGGGAACAGGCCCAGGAAAACAAGAAAAAGAGAAAAAGCTGTCAGAGGTAACAGGGAGTACGAACTTGAAACGCCGTGAAGTAAATCGCATGTGAAACGACAAGAAGTACAGAATTCACCCACTCGCTCTCCACGAAAAGCACGTACAAGGAAATGGTGTTCTACACGTACCTTTTATGCAGGCCCACACGTCCAGGGTCACTTACGCGGCGTGTACGCACTAGGGCCATTCCCACCAATTACACGCTTTGTCACTTCTGCGTGTAGGGCCATTTCCACCAATTATACGCTTTGTCACTTCCGCGTGTACGCGCTAAGGCCATTTCCACCAATTACACGCTTTGTCACTTCTGCGTGTAGGGCCATTTCCACCAATTACACGCTTTGTCACTTCCGCATGTACGCGCTAAGGCCATTTCCACCAATTACACGCTTTGTCACTTCTGCGTGTAGGGCCATTTCCACCAATTATACGCTTTGTCACTTCCGCATGTACGCGCTAAGGCCATTTCCACCAGTTACACGCTTTGACACTCGGACGTGTCTTTCATTTTTTTAACACGCAACATTTCCAATGTGTGCCCTATTCAACGTGCACGTGACTTCATAGACGCGCATACGCTGGTGGCCTTTGGGCCAATGAATGTACAGTGTGCTGACGCGTTTACGCGCTAAGGGCCTTTCCTCGAATTACACGCAGACTTGTTGGATTTTCACGTGCAAAATCACTCTGTATCAAGCTGGCCACGCGTTCACACACGGAAGACCACGCTCCTGCCAAGAAGGCCGGATTACTGCCCCCCAGAGTCCTGAGCACGCTCCCACCTGCCATCTGCTACTGCCTGACTGCCTGCTGCCCACGTGCCCTGCCATTTGCTGCCTGCACATCAGCCAGGGGTGCTGTTGCTGTGACCACCCCTGCTGGAACCGAAGACTCCCGACTGCTTTTCCATCGCCCCACAGCCCAGCCCCAGGACCCAGTTGCCCACCCACTCCTGCCTCTGGGGTTGCCATGTCGGGCACTGCAACATCTGGCACCAGTGGCAACCCCCGGCCAAGGAGGCAGAGGGGCACCAGCTTCACTGCCACCGAAGTTGGTGTCCTGGTGGAGCATGTCCTGGGGCAGTCTGATGCCCTCTTCGGAAGGTTGCGCGCCGACAAGGAAGGACGGACTCGGATCTGGATGGACATCGTGACTGCCATCAACGCGGAGGAGGTGGCAGTCCGCGACTACGAACGTGTCAGGTAGCGATGGGAGGACTTCAGGTCCAGGACCCTCAACAAGGCCCGGCGCCTCCTGAAGGCAGCGGATGCTAAGGGGCGCCGGGGCCACTTGTCGGAAGATCAAATGAGGGTCCTGGAACGCATATCCCAAGCGCTCCACATCCAGGTCCTTGAGAAGCAGACCCGTCTGGAGTCGAGCAGTAAGTGTACATGCATACTGATTGTAAGCTGTGCGTGTGGTGGTGTGCCAGGAGTGTGCAGGTTGAACATGTATTTTTATGTGGCCAAGTAGGGGGGGTGTACAGGGCCGTGAGGGTGACACATGCGAGGGGTCTCATGTATGACACATGGATGGTGCTTGTGTGTGTGGGCTTGCATGGCACAGGATGTGGAGGAATGATTGTCAGGTGTGACATGGATGTCGATCAAAACACTGCGACAGTTGGCGGAGGTGTACACATGTATGCAAGTTTGGTGTTGTGTGTGCATGTGTAGTGTACTCCCTATGTTGCATGTGATGTGTGGATGACCTTTGGCTCCTCATGCTGTTGTATGTGAATGGATGGTGCTGGCTGTTGCAATATGGCTGTGGTATGGCTCATGTGTGCAAGTTGAAATGACATGTGTGTTGGGGATTGTGATGCCATGTCTGAGGTTTACCAATGCCACTCATGTATAACTGTCATGTGTGTATGAGTCCATTTTACAGTGCCCTAATGCCTGTGTTTTCTTTCTCCCTGTCTGCAGCGTCAACTGATGAAGAGGGCGGAGAAGGTGCTGTGGAGCACAGCGGCAGGGGTCGCACCACCAGCCGGAGACGCAAGGCCCAGATCCCCTCCCAGGTTGTGATCTCATCGGGGAGTGAGGATTCCGGTGCCGCGTTCCAGGCTGCAGCTGCCGAGGGGAGGTCCAAGAGGCGGAGGTTGGAGTTGGACTCCTCGGCAGCAGAAGAGGCAGCTGGGACCACACAGGGCCCAACGGAGGAAGATGGCACAGAGTCATCCAAGTTGGTGGGGGGTTTGGTGGAGGAGGAGGCCGTGCAAGCGACAGTGGCGGGGTCTGGAGGTGGGGATTCCACTGGTGCTAGTGGTGCAGTGCAGGATCAGGGACAGGAGGCAGCACAGGCCGCCGCGGAGGTGCCTGTGTGCAATCCTGTCCCTGCTCCTGTCACTGCATCATCTTGCACCAGCGGGGATGCCTACCTCCAGACCCGTTCTCAGGGAGAGGATTGTCTTACAACACCTGGCCTTCCTCTCCCTGCGGATGTGGCTATCCTGCACCAGGTTGAGCCTGTCCAGGGTGGGGTGGCGTTGCGTCAACGGGCCATGCGAGCTGACCTGCAGTCTTTTCATGATGAGTCTGCACGTCTTCTCACATGGCTCGTTGACCGCGTTAACCCACTGGGACAGCTCACCAGGGCTGGATTCCTCTGTTTCCTGGACCTTGTTCCGACCCCCTTCTCCACAGAACCCCCTATGCCCCAGTCGTCCTCCATGCCATCTTCCCACCCATGTGTCACCTGGGTGCCCTGTGGAGCTGCCTCCGACCGTGCGGCCAGGCTGGTGGACAACAGATCCCTGCCACAGTCGGGAGTCGGACGTCCAGCAGGGGTGGACACATCAACGACTGCACCCCAGCTGGAGGAGGATGTGCAGGCACCATCGGACAGGGCACATGGACAGCAGCAGATGCAGCAGCAGGAGGCTGTAGGTGGGAGCCACGATAGCTCGGGGCCTTCCACATCGGAGGGGCAGGCATCGGCCGGAGGGCAGGAGGACCCTGGACGGGAAGTGTCTTCCGTGTGGCAGCGGCTGGGCCACGCCATAGATGCGGAGCGGCAGCGGGCAGAAGAGGCGCGGCTCACGATGGTCAGGGCGGAGAACTCCATGCGGAGGGCCCTGAGGGGGGCCGAGTGCCTCGAGGCAATCCGCAGGGAGTTGGAGGTGAACATGTCGGCGTCCCTGCAGACCCTCGGGCCATGGAACAGGACTGCCTCCGGGACATAGACGAGGAGTTCGATGATGCCCTGGCCCGGAACACCACTAAGTGCGCCGCTGGACTGGCCCGCCGCCATTGTATATAGTTATTTAGTGATAGGTTTCCTTTATAGTTTATTTTTATTTGGAGTCGACGGACACTGCTCCACCTTTTGTATATAGTTCCATTTTAGATAGGTTTTTTTGTAGGTTTCATTTCTTCTCTTGGAGTGATGGACCCTGAATACTTTGTACATAGTTGGACTTTGGTTTTGGATTTTTTTTTACTATGAATATTTTTTCCCATGGAACAATGGTTTTCTATTTCTTTTTTCCCTTCATTTCCTTTTCATGGACTTGAACTTTGGAAGATATTTTTTTGGATTATCATTTATTGATTTTAATTTGAAAAGGGACAGCCAGCTTAATTTTGTTGTTATTTTACTTGTGTATTTTGGTTTATTTTGTACGCTGTCCCTTTGCTGTTGTTTTTAATACATTATTTGGATTTTTTCATTCTTCAATGTGTGGTTTCATCTCATTGTTTTCATGCATGTCATGATAAGGGTTTTCAGGTTCACTTGCAAACATTGTGTGTGTGTGTGAGACACATGTGTTGATTTACATTGTTTCCATTGGAGTAGTATCATGGGCACATGTAATACTTGGTTGTGTCTTTGGGCTGTGGTGGCTGGCCATGAGGCACATGCTTGAGGATTGTCAGGGCCTGTGGGCAGGGGGACATGAGTGGGGGCCTGGCAGAGGGTGCCCCTGGATGCTGGGGGGTGGGGGTGGTGGGAGACATGAGTGGGGGCCTGGCGGGGGCTGCCCATGGTGGCTGGGGGTGGGGTGGGTTGTAGACACGGGTGGGAGTCTGGTGGAGGGTGCCCCTGCACTGCTGGGGGGGTGGGGGTGCGTGGGAGACATGAGTGGGGGCCTGGCGGAGGCTGCCTATGGTGGCTGGGGGGTGGGGGTGGTGGGAGACATGGGTGGGGGCCTGGTGGAGGGTGCCCCTGCACTGCTGGGGGGTGGGGGTGGTGGGAGACATGAGTGGGGGCCTGGTGGAGGGTGCCCCTGCACTGCTGGGGGGGTGGGGGTGGTGGTAGACATGGGTGGGAGCCTGGTGGAGGGTGCCCCACACTGCTGGGGGGGTGGGGGTGGGTGGGAGACATGAGTGGGGGCCTGGCGGAGGCTGCCCATGGTGGCTGGGGGTGGTGGGAGACATGAGTGGGAGCCTGGTGGAGGGTGCCCCTGCACTGCTGGGGGGGTGGGGGTGGTGGGAGACATGAGTGGGTGCCTGGCGGGGGCTGCCCATGGTGGCTGGGGGGTGGGGGGGTAGACACGGGTGGGAGCCTGGTGGAGGGTGCCCCTGCACTGCTGGGGGGTGGGGGTGGGTGGGAGACATGAGTGGGGGCCTGGTGGAGGGTGCCCCACACTGCTGGGGGGGTAGGGGTGGTGGGAGACATGCGTGGGGGCCTGGTGGAGGGTGCCCCACACTGCTGGGGGGGTGGGGGTGGTGGGAGACATGAGTGGGGGCCTGGTGGAGGGTGCCCCTGGATGCTGGTGGGTGGGGGTGGTGGGAGACATGAGTGGGGGCCTGGCGGAGGGTGCCCCTGGATGCTGGAGGGTGGGGGTGATGGGAGACATGAGTGTGAGCCTGGTGGAGGGTGCCCCACACTGCTGAGGGGGTGGGGGTGGGTGGGAGACATGAGTGGGGGCCTGGCGGAGGCTGCCCATGGTGGCTGGGGGGTGGGGGTGGTGGGAGACATGGGTGGGGGCCTGGTGGAGGGTGCCCCTGCACTGCTGGGGGGTGGGGGTGGTGGGAGACATGAGTGGGGGCCTGGTGGAGGGTGCCCCTGCACTGCTGGGGGGGTGGGGGTGGTGGGAAACATTAGTGGGGGCCTGGTGGAGGGTGCCCCTGCACTGCTGGGGGGGTGGGGGTGGTGGGAGACATGAGTGGGGGCCTGGCGGAGGGTGCCCCTGGATGTTGGGGGATGGGGGTGGCGGGGGACATGGATGGGGGCCTGGTGGAGGGTGCCCCAGCACTGCTGGGGGGTGGGGGTGGGTGGGAGACATGAGTGGGGGCCTGGTGGAGGGTGCCCCACACTGCTGGGGGGCTGAGGGGGTGGGAGACATGAGTGGGGGCCTGGCGGGAGCTGCCCATGGTGGCTGGGGGGTGGGGGTGGTGGTAGACATGGGTGGGAGCCTGGTGGAGGGTGCCCCACACTGCTGGGGGGGTGGGGGTGGGTGGTGGACATGAGTGGGGGCCTGGCAGAGGCTGCCCATGGTGGCTGGGGGTTGGGGGTGGTGGGAGACATGGGTGGGGGCCTGGTTGAGGGTGCCCCACACTGCTGGGGGGGTGGGGGTGGTGGGAGACATGAGTGGGGGCCTGGCGGGGGCTGCCCATGGTGGGTGGGGGGTGGGGGTGGTGGGAGACATGGGTGGGGGCCTGGTGGAGGTTGCCCCACACTGCTGGGGGGGGTGGGGGTGGTGGGAGACATGATTGGGGGCCTGGTGGGGGCTGCCCATGGTGGCTTGGGGGTGGGGGTGGTGGGGGACATGAGTGGGGTCCTGGTGGAGGCTGCCCCACAGTGCTGGGGGGTGGGGGTGGGTGGGAGACATGAGTGGGGGCCTGGCGGAGGCTGCCCATGGTGGGTGGGGGGTGGGGGTGGTGGGAGACATGGGTGGGGGCCTGGTGGAGGGTGCCCCACACTGCTGGGGGGATGGTGAGAGACATGAGTGGGGGCCTGGCGGAGGCTGCCCATGGTGGCTGGGGGGTGAGGGTGGTGGGAGACATGGGTGGGGGCCTGGTGGAGGCTGCCCCACAGTGCTGGGGGGTGGGGGTGGTGGTAGACATGGGTGGGAGCCTGGTGGAGGGTGCCCCACACTGCTGGAGGGGGTGGGGGGTTGGGAGACATGAGTGGGGGCCTGGCGGAGGGTGCCCCTGCACTGCCGGGGTGTGGGGGTGGGTGGGAGACATGAGTGGGGGCCTGGTGGGGGCTGCCCATGGTGGCTGGGTGGTGGGGGTGGTGGGAGACATGAGTGGGGGCCTGGTGGAGGCTGCCCCACAGTGCTGGGGGGTGGGGGTGGTGGTAGACATGGGTGGGAGCCTGGTGGAGGGTGCCCCACACTGCTGGGGGGGTGGGGGTGGGTGGGAGACATGAGTGGGGGCCTGGCGGAGGCTGCCCATGGTGGGTGGGGGGTGGGGGTGGTGGGAGACATGGGTGGGGTCCTGGTGGAGGGTGCACCACACTGCTGGGGGGATGGTGGGAGACATGAGTGGGGGCCTGGCGGAGGCTGCCCATGGTGGCTGGGGGGTGGGGGTGGTGGGAGACATGGGTGTGTGCCTGGTGGAGGCTGCCCCACAGTGCTGGGGGGGTGGGGGTGGTGGTGGACATGGGTGGGAGCCTGGTGGAGGGTGCCCCACACTGCTGGAGGGGGTGGGAGACATGAGTGGGGGCCTGGCGGAGGGTGCCCCTGCACTGCTGGGGGGTGGGGGTGGGTGGGTGGTGTGACATGAGTGGGGGCCTGGTGGAGGGTGCCCCACACTGCTGGGGGGGTGGGGGGGTGGGAGACATGTGTCGGGGCCTGGCGGGAGCTGCCCATGGTGGCTGGGGGGTGGGGGTGGTGGTAGACATGGGTGGGAGCCTGGTGGAGGGTGCCCCACACTGCTGGGGGGGTGGAGGTGGGTGGTGGACATGAGTGGGGGCCTGGCAGAGGCTGCCCATGGTGGCTGGGGGGTGGGGGTGGTGGGAGACATGGGTGGGGGCCTGGTTGAGGGTGCCCCACACTGCTGGGGGGGTGGGGGTGGTGGGAGACATGAGTGGGGGCCTGGCGGGGGCTGCCCATGGTGGGTGGGGGGTGGGGGTGGTGGGAGACATGGGTGGGGGCCTGGTGGAGGGTGCCCCACACTGCGTTGGGGGCATGGAGGTGGTGGGAGACATGATTGGGGGCCTGTTGGGGGCTGCCCATGGTGGCTGGGGGTTGAGGGGTGGTAGACACGGGTGGGAGCCTGGTGGAGGGTGCCCCTGCACTGCTGGGGGGTGGGAGTGGGTGGGAGACATGAGTGGGGGCCTGGTGGGTGCTGCCCATAGTGGCTGGGGGGTGGGGGTGGTGGGGGACATGAGTGGGGTTCTGGTGGAGGCTGCCCCACAGTGCTGGGGGGTGGGGGTGGGTGGGAGACATGAGTGGGGGCCTGGCAGAGGCTTCCCATGGTGGGTGGGGGTGGTGGGAGACATGGGTGGGGGCCTGGTGGAGGGTGCCCCACACTGCTGGGGGGATGGTGGGAGACATGAGTGGGGGCCTGGCGGAGGCTGCCCATGGTGGCTGGGGGGTGGGGGTGGTGGGAGACATGGGTGGGGGCCTGGTGGAGGCTGCCCCACAGTGCTGGGGGGTGGGGGTGGTGGTAGACATCAGTGGGAGCCTGGTGGAGGGTGCCCCACACTGCTGGAGGGGGTGGGGGGTGGGAGACATGAGTGGGGGCCTGGCGGAGGGTGCCCCTGCACTGCCGGGGTGTGGGGGTGGGTGGGAGACATGAGTGGGGGCCTGGTGGGGGCTGCCCATGGTGGCTGGGTAGTGGGGGTGGTGGGAGACATGAGTGGGGGCCTGGTGGAGGCTGCCCCACAGTGCTAGGGGGTGGGGGTGGTGGTAGACATGGGTGGGAGCCTGGTGGAGGGTGCCCCACACTGCTGGGGGGGTGGGGGTGGGTGGGAGACATGAGTGGGGGCCTGGCGGAGGCTGCCCATGGTGGGTGGGGGGTGGGGGTGGTGGGACACATGGGTGGGGGCCTGGTGGAGGGTGCCCCACACTGCTGGGGGGATGGTGGGAGACATGAGTGGGGGCCTGGCGGAGGCTGCCCATGGTGGCTGGGGGGTGGGGGTGGTGGGAGACATGGGTGGGGGCCTGGTGGAGGCTGCCCCACAGTGCTGGGGGGTGGGGGTGGTGGTAGACATGGGTGGGAGCCTGGTGGAGGGTGCCCCACACTGCTGGAGGGGGTGGGGGGGTGGGAGGCATGAGTGGGGGCCTGGCGGAGGGTGCCCCTGCACTGCTGGGGGGTGGGGGTGGGTGGGTGGGAGACATGAGTGGGGGCCTGGTGGGGGCTGCCCAGGGTGGCTGGGGGGTGGGGGTGGTGGGAGACATGAGTGGGGGCCTGGTGGAGGCTGCCCCACAGTGCTGGGTGGTGGGGGTGGTGGTAGACATGGGTGGGAGCCTGGTGGAGGGTGCCCCACACTGCTGGGGGGGTGGGTGGGAGACATGAGTGGGGGCCTGGCGGAGGCTGCCCATGGTGGGTGGGGGGTGGGGGTGGTGGGAGACATGGGTGGGGGCCTGGTGGAGGGTGCCCCACACTGCTGGGGGGTGGGGGTGGTGGGAGACATGAGTGGGGGCCTGGCGGAGGCTGCCCATGGTGGGTGGGGGGTGGGGGTGGTGGTAGACATGGGTGGGAGCCTGGTTGGGGCTGGCCATGGTGGCTGGGGCGTGGGGGTGATAGGGGACATGAGTGGGGGCCTGGTGGAGGGTGCCCCACACTGCTGGGAGGGGTGGGGGGTGGGAGACATGAGCAGGTGTGCAGGGTAGTCCCCTGTTTTGTGGGCTGCCTGCAGGGACCATGGAGGGTGTACAGGAAACACCTGTGAGGACCCACCCAGCCTAATCGCGTGTGTAACTTCCCGCGCACCCCTGTAATACACGTACCCAGCCAAATCGCGTGTGATAATTCCCGCGCAAACCTGTAATACACGTACCCAGCCAAATCGCGTGTGACAATTCCCACGTACCCCTGTAATACACGTACCCTGGCTAATCGCGTGTAAAACTTCACGCGTACCCCTGTCATACATGTACCCAGCCAAATCGCGTGTGATAATTCCTGCGTACCCCTGTAATACACGTACCCTGGCTAATCGCGTGTAAGACTTCACGCGTACCCCTGTCATACACGTACCCTGGCTAATCGCATGTAATACTTCCCACGTACCCCTGATATGAACGTTACCCGCTTTGCGTTCCTTGTTTGGCAGCCCTGTAAACTGGTCCAGGGTTGGCGCAGCCCTTTCCGATGTTTTAGCGATTTTGATGGCTTTTCCTTGCACAAGGGCGTTCTTGGGGGCGTTACTGGAGCTGCTGCAGGTTCGCTGCGATACTCTGCGCCACGGCTGGTTTGGGAGCCTGAAATCCATGAGAACGCTGTGCGCGGAAATCGGTTTTGGCGCACGCGCCTGGCGCAGACAATCGCACGCGGACACTCTGCACCAGCCGCTTGCGACACTTTTCTGCGAAATTCTATGAATTACCCTGTTAGTGTGAACTTGATAGATGCTTACTAGGATTCCCTTACTTTATATACATATAACATGTTAAACCCCCTGCTAGTGATTTTGATGTCCGCAGACTGTGCGAATGTCCGCGGATGGACACGGAAAACATCAACACTACCCAAAAACTCAGGGGGTATCTTAGATTTTTCTATCATGCTATATAAACACTAAAAAAAGTTTTAAAAAAACAGCACATAAACACATTATATGTAATAATGAATAACAAATGGAACCTATATATGTAACACATCAACCATCCATTTAAATACCATATGTACTAAAATGGAATATACCACAACAAAAAAGGTATGCCTTCAACAAAATTACCTGACAGAAACTGCACAGCTAAGAGCAACGGCAGACCTACACAACAGTAAGAACACAACTTACCAGAAACTAGTAAGTAAACTTAATTTTTCCTATATATTTCTTCTTTCTGTATTTGGTACAGTAAAAGTCACATTTTTTCTTTCACATAAATGTGCAGTACTTTGGAATGGCTTGAGGAAAATTTCCCACGTGAGGATATGTCTGAAGACAGTGATACTAATGGTAGACACTTCTCTATATAAGCAAATTAATAACCATTACTTTATGTTTACTTAACATATACATTTATTTTTAACAGACCATACAAACATTGTTTCTACACCAAAAGAGACATTAGAAAATACTCTGCAGCGCATGGAACAAAAAATGGACATGCTTATGGAAAATGTCAATGTTTTCAAACATTTTGTGGAGGATCACATAAAAGAAAAAATTAAATATCATTGTCCCACATGCACCTGTTCCCCCTCTCCATATCCCAGTCAACTATCCCCAAACCCTGAACACCAAGAAAAACGCTTTGATGAGACATCCATCCCTTGATCCCCTCCCATCCATCCTCTCCAAACCCCTAATTCCCCTGTATTTGTGTCAGTTTCTGCTTCCCTGTCTCTTTCATACATTTTATATCTGTATATAATAAAAAAATAATATGTGTGTTTTAATTTAGTCCTTGTGTATTATTTTTTTTAAAAAGGCAGTTGGGGTGTCCGCAGACAGTGCGGCTGTCCGGAATGTCCGTAATTAAGCAAAATGGAGGTGTCCTGAGAACACTGTACCTGTCCGTACTGTCCGCAGACAAAATGGAACTGTTCTTAGAACACACAAGGTGTTCGGAATGTCCGCAATTAACCAAAATGAGGTGTCCTAAGGACACTATGGCCCTCATTCCGAGTTTGGAGGTAAGGG
Organism: Ambystoma mexicanum; assembly: GCF_040938575.1. Lineage (NCBI taxonomy): Eukaryota > Metazoa > Chordata > Amphibia > Caudata > Ambystomatidae > Ambystoma > Ambystoma mexicanum. Next base: position 64,137,711 of record NC_090941.1, on the reverse strand, counting down.
AAAAATTATGCTGGTAAAGGATTACCGGCATTGCTTACCGCTACGGGCTATTCTGACCAACCAGACTGCTATTAACGGCACTGTAAATTTTGATGCCGTTAATAGCGGTCTGGGCACACACGACCCACTTGCCGGCATTAGCGGCATGCCGTAAACCGGAGTAGATCACAAGTGAGGTGGACATGCAAATAACGGCCTCATGAAGGGGGAAAGTGCCTACCGGCATGCCGTGAATACCGGCATCGCCGGCATGCCGTAAAGAGCCCTGAGCAGTGTTCCCAACTGCCACAGGTGCACACAATCAGCACAGGTGGAGGCAATGGAGTCAGGCCCAGTACAAAAGGAGCACACCCACACACCACACCCCCTCCCACACCAAGATGATTCCAATAGTAGTAGCATTACTGGTGCTGGAGGGCTTGCTTGCATTGCCACATCAACAACAACAACAGCCACCACCACAGAGGAGACGCAGGAGGAGAAGGAGGGTGAGACAGGCCCAGCATGCCCCACCAGTGCAGCCACCGTTACCACACCGGCTGCCCCCAACCCTTTGCATCAGAGCCACTCCCTTCAACCTAACCCCTGAGCAGATCCACACCCTGTACCGTCTGGAACGGGACACCATCACCACCATAGTGGACCTGATACACGATGACATAGTGAGCCTTATTGCAATACGCACCGCCATCCCCTCTCTACTGAAGGTAGTGTGTGTGCTCCACATTCTTGCCACAGGCACCTACCAGCACACAGTAGGGCACATGCATGGCATATCACAACCCTTATTTTCCTGGATTCTGAACCAAGTGCTGGATGCCCTCGTCAAGCACACAAGGGACTACATATCCCTACCACGGACTCCCCAGGAGATATTTAATACAAAAGTTGCCTTCCATGCACTGGCAGCCATGCCAAATTGTGTTGTGTAGGTGCCCTCGACTGCACTCACGTGGAGTTGGTGGTCCCACATGCCATGGAGGTGGTGTACCGTAACCACAAGCAATACCACTCCATCAATGTGCAGCTGGTATGCGACGCCAGCAAGATCATCACACATTGTTGTGCCGATATCCCGGATCAACTCATGACTCTTTGGTCCTTCGGAACTCCACGCTACCATGCTTCATGGAGCGAGATGCTGGACGACGTGCCTGGCTGCTTGGTAAGTATCAGGACTGGCACATGGCATTGAAAAGGGGGGAGAGATGCACACACCACCATGCTGCCAATGATGATGTGACTGCACGATGTGCACATCACCAAACATTGTGCCCCAAACCATCACATACGGTACAAGACACACAAATCCCATATGAATGAAGTAAGGTCCCCACCTATCACGACATTACTAACAGGAAACCACCCCCCATCCCACCACACATGCACCACCCATCAGCGACCCTCACCCTCCATAACACCATCCTGCACCATGCAGTGCATATGCACCATGTTGCTGTCTCCAGCATATCACCACACAGGACAACCATCCCAGGGAGTGCATCATACTGAACCTACTAGGGAATCCACTGTCCGGCATAGGGCCAGCACAATCACAGGAGTATTGCATGTCACCATGGGAATGCCAATGCTGACTGCCCAATATTGCACAGACTACTGCCAAATCTCACAGGACACAACACCTCACTATTTTGACACTAACACAGCTGTAGTCATACACCATGCATGTGCAACTAGACGTCAGTGCACACCATCATCTTGAAGATGAAACCCACACCATTAGACCATGGCACAGGACACATGGAGGGACAGAAAATGGCGGCAATGCATCCAGGGACATGTGCATGTGGGCAACCATAACCCGCAGGCATGTATGACTAGTACAGCTGTCCTTCATGATTCCCCTGACATTTACCTTCATTTTTCTCTCATACAGGTGATAGTGGCTATCCCTTGAAGCGGTGGCTCCTCACCCCTGTCTGAAACCCACAGAACAGGCATGAGGAGGACTACAATCGTGCCCATACCCGTAGACGTGTGGTCATCGAGCAGACCTTTGGCCTGTTGAAGGCACGATTTCGCTGCCTCAGCCGGTCGTGTGGGGCACTCCTCTACAGGCACGAGAATGTGGCCAAGATCACCATGGCATGTGTAATGCTGCACAATATGTGCATCCGCCGGAACGTGCCCCTGCCCCCTAACATGGAACTTCTACCACCTGATGATGATGAAGGGGAGGAGGAAGATGTGGCAGGACATCATCACGGTGCCGATGCACAGGAGGGACATGCTGTGCGCCAGTCAGTGATCGCACAATATTTCTGACACACATCAGCAGAGAGTGACATAATGTTTGGACATAGGGCACTGGGTGTGGGGGAACATGTACACTCTGCACTGTGATTGATTAAATGACACATGCGTAATGATGAATGTCCACTCAGGTCTTCTTTTTCACACAACCGGTGTATTGAATGTAAAAATATTAATGTAAGTGACAAAACCCTACACTACCCTCACCACCCTACCCCAAAACTCCCCCACACACCCTCACCCCTATCCACCTCCCCCCACAACTCCCCCTCACACCCTCACTCTCCTCCACCTCTCCCCACAACTCCACCACACAAGTCCCATTGAGTCCACAACGCCTAAATGAGGCTGCCATAACATTCACTCGGCACTCCGAGAGCCAGGGGGTGGCATTTCCCGTCGGCGCAGTGCACGGACCGACGGGCAGAGCGGGCTGGTTTGGGTTGAACTGCAGGAGGACAGTGTGGCCTCCTGCTGAGGTTGTGGTGCAGGATGACCTGCCTCCAAGGCATCAGTGATGCGGCCTTGCACCTGCCGGAGGGCCGAGACCTCCTTGCAGAGGCGGTTGGTGTTGTCCGTAAAGGACCGGCCCAGTGCTGACAACTGTATACGCCACTCCTCTCTGGCATGACGGTTGTCCTGTACAAATTCTTGGATGAGTACAGTGAGCAGGTCAGCCCGCTGTGGCCCTGCGGCTGCACCTGTGGGTGTGCTGGGAATCTGGCTGGCATGCCCAGCCTGCTCATCCTCCCCAACACTGAATACTGGACTGAGATGTCCCTCGGTGTGGTCATGGCCAAACTGCTCTGGGGTGTTGGTGTTCACGGTATCGCTCGTAGATACCTGGGTGATGCAATTTGGGTTGGGGTATGGACCACATCCATTGTATCATCCTCCATGGTGCCCCAGATGTCCTCCTGGCTGTCTTCCACTGTGAGGGGTGCCGTGGCTGCCACCTCCCCAGCCACACTTGACTCCTCTGAATGGGGTGTCTCACAGGTGTCTCCAGGCAGAACAGTGGGTGGGGGGGTGGTGGTGCTGTGCCCTCGACGGGCCTTGGTGGTGCAGGTGCAATGTGTGGAGGCTTGGTTGCTGGGACACAGCGCCCCCGGGCTTGTCCCCTGGAGGTTAACGGACGGTTGCTGTCCTACTGGGACCTCTTACTGGGTGTGGCCTGTGCAGAGGGGGTTTCCTGCTCTTCGCTGTCATGCTCACTGCCTGTGGGGGTGGAAGAGAGGGACGGCATGAGTGATGTTTGGATAGGCATCATACATACATTGGGACAATTGCTCATCCACACAATTGTGGGTGATAGGCATTTGTGTTGGGAAGGGTACATCATTTCATACATGGGTGGTAAATGCAGCCATATGTCAGCGTCACTCATGTTGACCAGGTACAGTTCTGTCTGACATGCTCACTATTTTGGTCTTGCACGCTGTGTGTCTCGTGGAATTTCCTACTTTGTGTGGTATGTGTCATGTACGATATAGCTTTGCAGCAGGTATCAGCATGTGTGTCAGTTGATTCGGCCTACTTTGCAGGGAGTGTGTGTGTGTGGCCGACCATGGCGTGACTCTTTGGACAGACATTGGCATTGACTTTCATCATATTTGGCTTAGCAGTGTTTGCTTTGGACAATAACCTCCATCAGCAGATGTCGTGGCGCCACACTCCATCTCGCCTACGCCTTCAATGGATTCAGACCTAATCAGGCTTGCACATCTGTCCTCCCACGGGGTGAGCTTTATCGGTGAACTAGGTCCTCCTCCAGTTTCCATGGCCTGGGTGCGATTGACCGATAATATGTTGCGCACCCTTAGGCGCAGATCGTCCCACCGCTTACTGCAGTCTTTCACTGTGCGGGGTGTGTTTCCCACTGCACTAACCTTTATGGGCAACAAGTGCCCAGATCTCTTTTTTACGCAGCACTGCCTCTCTCCTCATGTTTCTGCTGAAGACTGTACCTGCATGCTCGTGCAACGTTTCCACAAGCATCTGAAGCTCGTCCTGATTAAATCTTTCCTTTCTGAGGTGGGCAGATCCCTTCTTCAGAGCTTTCAGCATTCTTGTCTTGTAGGAGGTACTTTTCAGTCGATCAGCAGTGTCCCAGGGGCCCTGTGTGCTGAGGATGGCAATGAATTGTGTTTTTAAAGATGTCCGCCGTGCTCTTTCCCATTCCTGTGCGATGACGCTATTTCCGGTTCCGCTATTTAGCGGTGACTGTAAATAGCGGTGTCCGCTAATTATGGTCACCGCTATTTACGGTCACAGCTAATGACACATTGGACTATGTCGGTAGTGTAATCTGCGCCTAGCTTGATGCCGGTAATGGCTTTTTGGGAGCCTTTTGCGGCATGGCGCTAGGTACCTTACCGGCATGGCGCAAAGCTCCTGCCCGCAAAGTCATAATAGTCCTTTATTAGCGGACTGGTGCCAGCACGGACATGCTATTTGCGCCATGCCGGTAAGGGACGTTACTTACCTCCAAACTCAGAATGACCCCCTATACCTGTCCGCACTATCCGCAAGCAAGATAGAACTGTTCTAAGAACACTTTTGGTGTCCGGAATGTCCGCAATTAACCAAAAATGGAGGTGTCCTAAGGACATTATACCTGTCCGTACGGTACGCAAGCAAGATAGAACTGTTCTTAGAACACTTTCGGTGTCCAGAATGTCCGCAAGTAACCAAAATGGAGGTATCCTTAGGACACTATACCTGTCCATACTGTCCGCAAGCAACATGGAACTGTTCTTAGAACACTTTCGGTGTCCGGAATGTCCGCAAGTAACCAAAATGGAGATGTCGTAAGGACACTATACCAGACCGTACTGTCCGCAAGCAACATGGAACTGTTCTTAGAACACAATTGGTGTCGGGAGTATCCATAATTAACGGAAATGGAGGTGTCCTAAGGACACTATATCTGTCTGTACAGTTCGCAAGCAACAAGGAACTGTTCTTAGAACACATTGGATGTCCGAAATGTTTGCAATTACCTCAAAATGGAGGTGTCCTAAGGACACTATACCTGTCTGTACTGTCTGTAGAACATCTACGCACATGCGCACCACACCCATGAGTTCTACGAACATCGCACTTGTCCGTAACTGTCCGTATTACTCGTGTCGCACTTTTTGAGGACCCGAACACTGTACGTAGAACAATCGTGGGCATGCGCATGACCGTTCATGTGCATTTGGTGTCCTGTGGACACCGGTTCCCTTCGCAGACGTGTTCGCGATGTCATCATGTGACCGCACCCATGCTGAGCGTGTGTCCTGAATTGCGGACACTGTTCTGAACCGCTAACATTTTGAAAGTACTTTTTTGGGCAATCCAAAGTATTTTACAGTAAATATTCACCATTGCACATGTCCCAGACAATGACCCTGAGTTTCTACATACTTTTTGGACCTTTTTAAGCCTTTTTGGGGTGTTTGATCTGTTAAACAGTTCCGTGGAGCACACACCAGCACCCCTATAAAAGGCCACACCTCAGAGCTGATCTTTATTCTGTCTTCCTACTATTGAAGATTACCTGCTTTTGCTGTGCTGCCTTTGCTGAAACCTGATGGCATCCATGACTGCTGCTGTTCCACCTGGTGCTACATCTGCCTCTGCACCATCCCCACCCCCTCCACCACCTCCCCAAGGGCCTGTAGAGGGGAACAGGGATGAGGATGTAGAGGAGAATGAAGAGGATGAAGAGGATGAGGTAGGTGAAGTCCCTACTACCAGCACTCGCCGTGAGTCTTGGGTTTGGCCGTTGTTTACCATTCAGGGTGGAGTGCCAAAAGTGCGTGCGAACAAGGTCACCTGCAATCAGTGCCAGATGGCGCTGAGTCGTGGGAGGCCTGGTTCGTACAGCTTTGGTACGACATCAGTGAAGCAACACCTAAGGTCGTTCAACGGTGGGGCTGTTCACAAGGTTTACCTTGTGATCAACGTAGTAGGTTGAGTTCCTCTACCACATCCTCAGTTTCCACTCCTGTCACCACAAGAGACACTGCCGTGGGACAGCACATCCCTCCAGCTGCCTCACAGGCCATTCACAATGCTGTTTACCCTTACCGTTCGAGGGTCACAATATTGTGTATGTACTGCGACCCAGTACTCTGCAGGGGGGAGAGTCTTCGGAGTGCTTTCGAGACTTCGGTCAAGGAGCATGAGAAGGTCTGCCCACTACCTAAATAAGGCCCACTGTACATCTTCCTCTCTCCACCTGCCCTTTCGTATCCCCGTGGTTGATGTCCCTTCCTTACACTCCTTACCCCTACTCTCCTAGTGTGCCATTTGTAAAAAACCCAAAAAATATAAAACAACAAAAATGTTAAAAAAAAATAAGGCTCTTTTCAGAACCGCCTTTCACAGTCCAAAAATAGAAGTGACGAATAAATAGAGCAGGGCCCTGTGCATTTTTTAGAAGTCTGCGGACAGTTCTTTTGGGGTGCTGCCCTATCATAACCATTGCACTTTTCTCAGGGAGGAACTGGTGGCTCTGAAAAGAGCAGTTTGGTGGTGTTTGTGTTTGAAAACCTTCAAATGGTCAATACCTACTGCAAAATAGATGGCTGTAATTCCAAAAAAGTTTGTAATGCATTTTGCGCATTTCTCAGAAAAATCTGATTGCCAGCATAAGTAAGATGAACTCCATCTCTGCGAAAAATGTATGTGTTACGAAACATAATATTTTCATTGTGAAAAGACGACATGCCAACATCTCTTAGTAAGGCACAAACAGCCTTATTTACATTGCGCCTCGCTTTCTCCATTTGTGGACCAAATGAAGAAGAACGCAGCCACATTTGTCTCTGCACCATACGAGAAAAAAATAGTTGGGAATTTGGAAACATGTCCATGACCTTCCCAAGTCCTTCTTTCATTGCAAATTGCAAAGAAATTCCAGACACCTATTCTAAACTGTTCCCTCCACAATGCATTATAATTATGTCTGGATGATGATCTGTCTCCAAACTAGCACAGAGAGGTACCAAGTCCAGCCACTTCATTCCACGCACTCCATGCCAGTGCACCTCGACATGAGGGAATCCAAGATCTGAAGCTACTACACAGCGTTCTGCATGCACCTCCAACCAATGTATCCATGAGTCTCCAAAAATCCATATAATCTGTTTTCTGAAACACACAGCCATAGCTCTCTGTTCTTCTCATATGCATGTCTTTCCACCCCAAAATCCCTGTATGTAATACACGATGTCCGCTGACTTATCGAAAAATCTGAGCGTGGTTTATTTAAATTTAAATAGTGTGCCCCATTTCCCCTTTGAGGTTGGCTATGAAAAGAGCTGTTTTGGGTTTTTGTTTTGCAGATGCTTGACAGACACCTTGGACAGACCTTCAACCCTTTCCACTCCACCCTCTGTGCCATTCCCTCATTGGATACAGCTAAGCAGTCACACAACCATCCACCAATCACACCCAATACCTCTACATCTAACTCCATCATCAGAGTTCAGCACTTCAAATGTACTGTTGATCACTCTGAGTACAAGTCTCATATAATTGGAAAGCAGCTACTACAAAAAACTATTGTACAAATGTCCAAGATGTCTAGTTGCAGCTACAGGCATAGCCACATGCAAGAATACAAACTACAGGTATGCATATTTTCTGCACAGTACATGAACAACTCTTATGAATGCATATAAACAGAGTAACTGCCACTTAACCTGTATAACCTATAAAAAAACATACTGTCAATTTCCCCATCTGCTATAATCAACTCTCACTTCCAAACCTGTCTGCTATCGATTTTTTTTACAGGCACAGCTATTTAAAAAATTATAATATTAAAAGATGGGAGAAATAACAGTATAATTATAGAAAAACACTTAGTAGTGTATTATAAAATTACACAAAGTAGAGATAAGATTATGTATCTTCATACACTCAAACAGATAGACAGTATCATTGAAAAGCTCCCAGATGAAATAACACCACTGCCTATAAATCAAATTCTTCTACTTTAGTACCCATACCTTCACAAATGCATACATTCCATGCTTCTCTATACAATTTCTACAATTTACCTAATATAAAATTGCAAAATAAATATATCACTGTTTCTTCTCTCTCCTAACAGCCTTAAAAAACCAAGTGAGTTTCATACACTTAGTATTCTACTCATTTGCAAAGCATATTGAAGTAACATATTGTAGGTAAAATATAAAGCCTGCGCCTAGTCAAATGAAACTGCATTCACACACTATTTTCTCTTATCAAACAGAATACTACTACAAAAACATACAAATAAACGTCTAAATTAACGTCAGTGCTATAAACACACAAAATTACTAACTTCTTTCTTTTACAATTGCAGTGAAGACCACTCTCCTGAAAAGCACCAACATATGAAGTACAAACAACAACTCAGAAGAAACCTGCAGATACCAACACAAAAAGTAAGTACAATACTACCTACCATAATATTCTTACTGTTACTGAGACTCACTGTGCTGTTGATTCATTGAATTTGTGTGCCTGAAAACAGAGATTTGTACACCATTCTGCCCACAAATCCCCCTTTGTTAAACAGGTAGTAACAGGCAGAATAGCACTCAAATCCATGTTTTTCGATACACAAATAACATAACTCAGCCCCTTGAATGTTAGTATTACAGAACTGTTTTAATTCTATACCATTAGATTTAGTATTCATACTTGTGCTCACCACTAGCTTACTTTGTACTGTCATCATAACCCAAGTATAGTAACACACAAGTACAAGAATAGACTTCCCAACTAGTTGGAGCTGCCCAATGCACAATCACACACCACCACATACATCTTTAAGATCATACTCACACACTCATGCGCACAGCACACATACGTTGCACAACAGCCCAACCCATACCTTTTTTTTCAACAGAACCCAAAGAATGCCTAGCCAGAACCAAGTCCGTAGAAAGCAACGCAGAAGTATAGCAAATGAAAATAAAAGTGTCCAAAATAAGCATTCATCCCTATCAGAATTTGTACAAAAAGTTAAAACAAAAGATCTAATGGAGTCATTAAACAAAACAAAACAAGCTTCCAGTACAAAAACTTTCCTTTCTCTTTCAAAATGTAAAACAAAACAAAAATTGATTTACAACAATTCAGCTACCACTACTGCTAACACTGCTCCTATAAATCGTGATGTAGTGGCAAGTAACCATACCAAATAAAGTATATTAGAAAAAATGTTCCACCACACAGTCCTTCAAAATCTATTAAAAACAGGACAGAAATCATGCACAGCCCTTAAAACCTACCGTAGAAAATTAATTTTAGAAGATTTGATAGACAGTGCAATCCTTCTCAAAAGGAAGTTATTTTCTTTAGTGTTAAAGAGAATGAAAACACTAACAAAACTAACTACTAAATTACAAAAAAGACTTCTAAATAAACGGAATGTCAACAAAAATAACTTTAATAATAATAATAATACCATTATGGAACAAGAAATACTGCTTACAAAAATGTCCCCAGAAAATTCAGTATCACCTCTCCATTCAACTGAATCAGAACGTCCAGTATATAAATGGCCATGCACATCAATGTGTAACATTGCCAAAAAATCTTTCAAATGTTTACGCCAGTTCCTCAATCAGTGTGTGAAAGGCAAAGACAAAATTAAAATGAAACTGCTACAAAATATGGATACCTGTCCAATGTGCAAACACACAGGAATACAAGGACATTCATAAGCCTGCATTTCAGGACCTAACGCAAAAACACCTTCCATCATATCAAAATGATATCAATACATCATTCAACTATAAGAAATCTAGTCTATAAACTGTTCTATGCTAAAAGTCCTGCTTTAGCACTAGCCAATTTAAATAACAATCTTCTACATGGTACAACTAAAGATCTACTTGACGAAATAGAGCATATCCAGAGAAAATATTTTGGAAGTGAAAGGCACTTACAAAATGCAATACCTTTACAACAAACTAGCAACAATTGTACAGATGGCAGCCTTCTACTACACACATACAAAAAAGAAATACTAAAATTTAAAAGTACATCTGCTGAAATACCAAACCATGTGTGTGTATGTTGCCGCAGAACATTTTATAAAAGTAACACAAAAACTGTAGCTGTAACATACAAAATACAAGACAATAAAGAGTCCAAATGGTTTGAATTAGCTCTGTACCTTATAGCAGAAAAGAAATATGAGATAAATGACCCCTTAATACTTTGCACTTACTGCACTACAAAACTTGACAACAACCAAACTCCTTCACGTGCTATCACAAATAACTTGGAATTATTCCCACTACCAAAACCCCTTCAACAACTCAAGTTATATGAGAGCATTATAATTCAAACAGTGTACCCGTTTCAAGCAACAATACGCCTTCAACCAAAAACAGCAATATTACCTCCATCTGAATTAGTGAAAGGCATTCGTGGCAAAGTTGTTTATTTACCATTAGAACTGAAAGAAAATGTAAACACTCTGGGACTACAACGTCCGATAGAGCCATCTTTAATTGTCTTAGTAAATGGTGTACCTACAAAAGACAAAAAAATGTGGCAACAACTCGTAGACTTACATAAAGTTAGACAAGCCTTGCAATATCTAAAAGACAATAATAAATACTACAAAGAAATTAATATTGAAGAAAACTTGAAGGAAACCACTAAAATAATTGAAGAGTCTCTGGAAAGTGGTCAATTTGAACTTCTAGATCCTGCTACAGTATCCAATATTTTAGATAATTATACAATTCACCCATTACACTCTAGTGACACCATAGATGATGCACTAGAAACGTACCAAATGCGACAAACCAAAGGATCACCAATCAGCATATGGGAAAAAAGTATAGAAGCAGGTGCTTTTCCTCTACTCTTTCCTACTGGAAAAGGAGGAAGGTACGATGATAGACCCATTCAGATAACAGCATCAGAATACCGCTCGTTACGAATGTATTCTGAAGATCCCAGATTTAGACAAAATGTGGAATACATATTCCACCTACTCATTGAAAGTGAACTAGCAACTCTATGCTACGGAGTTGCACACACATTAAAATCAGGTACCCAATTTCAAAATATGTCAGGTACGCAATTACTCCAAAAGGTACAAGAAAAAGATGAGGTTCTACAATCAAGCATAAGAAATCTGTTAGCAAACATGCATGGTACTGAAGAGTACTGGTTCAGGCGTTACGTAGATGTACGTTGTATGATAAGAAACCTTGGCCTGCCCACTTGGTTTGTTACATTAAGTTGTGCAGAATATGCATGGGAAGAGTTATATGATTTTCTACGCATACAAAAACAAAACAAACATAGATATACTAACACCTGGAGAACTTTGCTCTCTAGATCCTGTTAATGTTTCAAGATATTTCCATCATCGCTTCATTGCTATGCTACACTTTATTTGTGATAAAACTGTTCCTCCCCTCGGAGAAGTGCAACACTTCTTTTGAAGAAAAGAATACCAAGCCAGAGGAGCACCGCATATCCACATCATTTTATGGATTAAATATGCTCCTAAATTTGGTCAAGACAGTGATGCCACTGTCTTACAGTTTATCGAAAAATATGTCACTTGTGAAATTCCATCAGAAGCAACAAATAGTGATCTTCATGCACAAATTGTACAATTTCAAAGACACAAATGTGGGAAATAGTGTTGTTGCAAATACAAAACAAAGCTAAATACTACACCAAATGCCACTGTGGTTTCCCTAGACCAGTTACAGAAACAGGTGAAGTGAACAACTTCATGTCTTCAGTTAGACATAGTGTTGATGGTAAATCACCTAAGAACACATATTACATAAAAAGAACAGAAGAAGCAAAATATATCAATTATTACAATGCAATCATTGCCCTCGTATGGAATGCAAACATAGATGTGCAGTACATTGCAGACAATTCCACTGCAGCTGCACAATATATTACAGCCTACTTAACCAAAGCAGAAAAAACAGAGCTGCAAGACCTCTGGAATGACCTATCATCGGACAAAACACTGTCTCAGAAATTGTACAGCTTAGGCATAAAATACTCCCACATAGAGAATGTGGCTGCTATGAAGCTGCAGATCGTTTAACCGGTACTGCTTTGTATGGAAAATCTTAAAATATAGTATGGCTAAGTCTTGGTCCTGCTAAATCTAGAAAAATAGTTCTCAAATCATATGACGACATAGAAACAATAGCTAAAAATGATCCCAACAGCCAAGACATTTTGAAAAATAATTCACTGGACACGTACTACCCAAACAGATGTACCACTTTGGAAACCATGTGGCTATACCACATAGTACGTATGGTACCATATAGTGGCTGTGTAGTCATGGTTAAATGCTAATCCCACAGGAAGAACACTTTTTGAGCAGCTTATAACTTCGCCCCCCATAGACGAATCATCACTAAACTTTGCAAAAGAAGTATATGGCACACTCTGAATTTATTTGCAAAGTTTGGTGAGGGCGGTCCGGGGGGGGCAAACTTATAAGAGGGGTCCCAAAATTAATTTTTTTTCCATAGACTGAATGGGGAAGAAATGTTGCTCACGCCTGCAGCCCAAACTGCTGAACAGATTTTCACCAAATTTGCGGCAGGACGGCGGCTTGGTTTCCGAAAGCGTGCTTTTGTAAATTTGGTGAAAATCCATCCAGTAGTTTTCTTTTAAAAAAGACCAGAAAATAGGTACCAAAAATTAGTGATATCTATGTCCTCTCCGCAGACACATTTCCCTGTTCGCTCCGCGGACAGGACACCGATTGGCTAATCGGCTTGCGTCATGTCCGCGGACATGCAAAGTGTTCGCTGATTGGCTGAAATGAAGCATGAGGTGCGTCGTATTGTTTTTATATGTCCGCCATCTTGGATTTGCGGACCTCCGCGGACTCTGCTGCGATGAACTGGGACGAAATACACCTTTGGCAAGTGTCTTGGTGTACAGGAGTGCTTGGGGAGGGTTGGGGAGTAAGAGATGGGTGAAATGTTGTATTTGTTTAGGTGGCAGGCACCCCTGGTGTATTTGCCATGTCCGCGGACACCGCGGCTGTCCGCAGACATAAAAAAATGGTTATTTTACTTTAGAGTGATATTGGTTTTGGTTTGTTAGTACAGTTTTGATTGTAATTAATATCCTGTATAAGTAGCCCATATAGCTCAGTTAAAATGTTTGATTCTATATAAGTAGCCCATATAGCAGAGTTAAAATGTTTGATTCTATGGGTGTGATCTATGGGTGTGATATGCTGCGGTGGTTGTGGCCAGGGCCTAGAATCTTGGGTGCATGGCCTATGGCCTATGGCCGTCGGCCATGCACCCAAGACTTTAGGCCAGAGATTGTTCAAACTGTGGGGCACACCCCCAAGGGGGGCGCGGCCACCTCCCAGTGGGGCGTAAGAGCCCAGCATGAAATGTGTAAAAAAAAAAAGGAATTATGATTTTTTTTTTTTTTGCAGGATTTGGCCAGGGGCGGCTCACATGCTCGAGATTGGACCATAAAACAGCTCAGGCACCAATGAAAAAGTGTCCCACAGTTGCAAATGGCTATTCATTCCTTTAGGCACAGAATGTTTGAATAGTACCCAAGGGGGTGTTTTTTTTTCAAATGTAAGCAAATTGTGATATTAAAGAATATTTGTTCAGCAACAATGGTCAAAACTACTAGCTGTATAGTGAAGTAACTCATCAAACTGGCCTACATTGGCAAAAAAGAGTGACCCATGTTGATTGGCCTACACTATCAGTTTGCGTTTTTGATACGGGCCTTGCCCTATTACCCTCTAAGCCAGTCCGAGCCTGGCGGCTCATCTACAATGGGCTAGGGGGCGTCCACCCAGTGGCCCCCTCACACATTATGGAGTAGCTGAGTAGCCAGCCCAGTGAAACAAGGAGTAGTCCCTCAGCTGCTTTTTCCAGCTGAGGGAGTGCTCCTGGGCTGGCATTGTTTCCCTTCGACAGTTCGTTACCCCAGCTGCATATGCTCACTGAGCTATGCAAGCCTGGGGGCGTTTTGCTTCGCCAGCCTTACATAGCTCATTGGAAATGCTGGCTGGGGCACTGAATGTCTGTATGTGTGAGGGGGAGCTCCTGCACCTCGTCGCACATATGGACAGAGCAACCTGGAGTGGGGCATTTCAGCACCCACACGCAGGTCCCTGCAGAAGGTACGCTTATGTTCATTTATTTTTTTATTTAAATATGTGTATGGATGCATGTATGCTTGTGTTATGAGTGAGTGTATGGTGATAGGTGCTCGTATTTATTTATTTTATTTATTTATTTGCATTTTTGAAGCACGCAACTGCCCTCGGGCATCATGGCGATGTTACATGAAGCTTACTTGACATGGGCATAATATGAGGACAATAGGCGAATGGTTACAGACATTGCTCGTGTTCTAGGGTTACATGGGAACAGTGACATAGGTACAGTATGTGGACATAGTAAAAGATTGGTTACAGACATTATTCGTGTTCCAAGTAGTGGGTTAGGCACATATTTACTTGAATAAGATTAATTGAATGATAGTGATTGCTGTGTGAAGGTGTGTGTGTTTGTTTTTGTCTGTTGAGCTGATTTTGGCGAGTGGGGGGTAAGGGGGAAGGAGGGTTGTACAACAAAGCATTTAAAAAATGCCTTTGTTGCATAATGTCCCTACCCACCTGCAAAAATCACCTCTCCTTCTGACTCGCTGTGGTGCCCAGGGTACAGGGATGTATTTTTTTATCTATCATAGATGTCCAGTCAAAAATACCATGCTTTCCCCCTTGGGCCCCCAGCGCCAATTGTAAACTGCTTGGCTTTTTATCCATTTTTTTTAAATGTATCCTAAAATTCAGCTTTTTAGCCTATTATTTTTTTTTAAATCACAGGGGGAAACCCCCCCCCCGAACCGCAATTGATTGGTTCGGGCTCCCAGGCTGCGCTCGGTCACTAGGCTTTTTTGGGGGAAATATTTATTCCCCTCAACTTTACAAATTCACCAGCTCCCACTGGTCCTTGGACTGTGTTTGGAACGGGATGGGGGAGCATAGGGATAGTGTTGGGAGCAGGGTGGGGAGAGCGCAGGGTCTGTGATGGGGTGGAGAGAGCCCAGGGACTGGGTAGGAGTGGGATGAGGGAGCTCAGTGACTGTGAAAGGAGCAGGTGGGAGAGCCCAGGTGCTATACTGGGAGTAGGGTGTGGTGATGGCGCAAAATAGTTCATAGCCATTTGTACATACTGTCCATTTGGCATTTTTGGAGGGGCCTGGCCTGCTTAAATTTTGCTCAGGGTGGGCCCAGGCCAAAAATGTTTGAAGACCACTGCTCTAGGACCTGGCCACAACCATCACAGCAGATTACACCCATAGATCACACCCATAGAATCAAACATCTATCGAATATTTGCAAATATACAGTTTGTGTTGTGTTTGATTTGGATAGTTTGTATGTGATGCATTGGCTACGTCATGTCATTAAGATTGTAGAGTTTGGTAACAAGCACTGCAGTATAATATATCCATGGAAGTAAACATTTTGTATTGTGCTGTATGGTTAGATGTTTGCTTCAATGGTTGTGTATGGAGCAGTATTTATGAGTTGAATTTATTATAATATACTTACTGTTTGATTTTTTGTGATTGGATGTATTTTTTTCGTGACGTGGGTAATTGGAGCAGATATTTCTTTTTCAATTTCTGTGACAAAAGAAAATATAATGTTAGTGTAGGTAGTTTATAAAGATTTATTACATTGCATAATAGACATTTCTGCTTTATTTCGACCCTCATATTTAGTAGTTTACAAACTAGTGTACTGTGCAATTTGCTCAGTTTCTGTGTTCGTTGCTTTAATCATTGTGTCTGTGGGAAAAACAAAATCCATGTTGGATAAAAAAAACTTTTCTTGTTAGGGTATGGTACATTTTTTTTTTTTAGTGTTTACTTTTTGTTTCTGGCTAATGTTCTATCTATTGGTTGTTGCAGATTGTTAGATATGTGATGTCGAATTGTAACTGATTATAGTTTTTTATTTATATTATTAACTTTGCTAATATACTTGTTGGGTTGTTGCAGATTCTTGGGGCAGTTAGATACCTGTTGGGGTATTCTAACTGTTTATTTCTTCTTATAATTTAGTGGTGTTGATTTATCTGTTTGGTTGTTGCAGAATTTTGGGGCAGTTAGATACCTGTTGGCGTATTATAACTGTTTGTTATTTGTTATATTTTAGTGGTATTGATTTATCTGTTTGTTTGTTGCAAAATCAGGGGCAGTTAGATACCTTTTGGCGTATTCTAGCTGTGTATTTCTTTGTTATAATTTAGTGGTGTTGATTTATCTGTTTGGTTGTTGCAGAATTTTGAAGCAGTTAGATTTCTGTTGGCATATTGTAACTGTTTATTTTTTTCTAATTGACGTTTTATTAATGTTTATGCACAGATTAGTTATTACATTCTGGTTTTTAGAATATTAAATAAACATTTATAAGATTTGCTGGTAATCTTTGCTTTAGAGTAATGGTATTATCATTACATGCAAACCATCCAGAATTCTTTTTATATATGCAGTGTAGTGACCTGCATTGGTTGTGGCTCCTGCATGGTAGATTATACCTACTGTTGTGAAGGTTTTCTTACCAAGTGATAATTGACCCTGTGTGAATGCAGTCAGCTTGCAGTTGTTTTTGGTACCATCTGCATTGTAACGTAGAAGCATTTGTATTAAGTATTTACTATGTGTTTGTATTTGTAAGGTGGAGCAATTATCTGAATTACAGGTAGTACATAAAATGAAATGGTTTGCATTTTGTACAAGTTGCTGAAATGGAACGGATTCACAGTTAGGTATGGATACATACATGAAGCGTTCATTAGGGATTTGTTCCTGTGCCACATTGTTGCAGAGAGTGCATGTATATTTCCACATGTATGAAATCTGGAAGATTTCATTTATAGGTATATTTTTGTTTTTCAGTATTTGTAGTAAGTAAGTTAGAAATTCTTGTGGATCTTCTTGTCAGTTTATAGTGAATTTCACCATTCCAGCACAGTAGTCCAATTCTCGTCTTATTCCATGAACACTGTAAGTGATGTCAGGATTGTTGGTTGCATTTATATGAAGGACTAACATTTGCAAACACAATTGGTCAGTATTGTGTAAGTAAATGTTGTTAATAATTGGTGGCAATTGAAATAGACTATGTATTGCTACATTTGCATAGCAATTTACACAAGTTACATTTGAACATTTGAATGGACCAGAGACTTCTCTGTCCAAGTAATTTCTTCGGAGTGTGTGTTGCTTCTTTGAAAAAATATCTGAGTTACTTTGAGTAGTAGATTCTTCTTTGATTGTAGTAATTGATGAAGTATTAGGTTCTTTCACTCTCTTTGGAGGATTTGCAGTGAGATCCTGTTGCATTTCTGTTTGAAGTAGTTTTCTTTTACAACGTTTTGCTTTTTGTGGAACAGGATAGGTTTTTAGATGGGGGTGTATAGTGAACGTAGTCTATTGTATTCTAAAATGCAAGGAATATCAGTGTTTCCTTTACTTGCATCAAAGTTGATTAGAAATAGACCGTCAAGTGTACATAAGCGTGATAGGTCTACGTAGCTCATGCCTTCTTTAAAGACTGTGTTCCCAATATCTATCAATGCTTTATCTAGGGTAAGACCTTGTGATTTGTGAATGGTGACTGCGTATGCTAGAGTTAGAGAAAATTGCTCTCTGCGTACATATGTGTCTTTGAAAAGAAGGAATTGAGCTAATGAGCATCCTATTATTTTTACTTCTGATAGTTTGTCAATGAGAATATTGACAAACTGAATGTTGCTGTCAAATGGGTATGTTTGAAAGCCAACAACTGTACCAAGTGCTCCATTAACTAGTCCTTGCTCCACATCAAGGTTACATTTAAGCATTACTCTACAGTTTAAAGATAATTTTAATATTTTCTCCAAAGCAGCTGTGTTGGAGATAGAGTTTTCTAAGGCATTTAATCTTGTTGTGGCTTGTTGACACATGGGTAGTGTCATACCATGTACGTCCAGTTTGTCTGTGGAGCAAATTTCAATTATTGGTTGCATTTCTTTTTTGAACATTGTTTTATTGAACTTGGAGCAGCTTGCAAGAGTTTGCATCAAGGACATACAAGTTACATTTTTGTGTGCTAATTGTTCCATGACATCAGTAGCACATGAGTTATGGCCATAAAGTGCATGGATGTGTTGGGTTTTTAATATTGTTTGTGCTTCTTGAGATAGTACACCAACTCTAATACTTTTCAAAATGTTGGCGTAGGAGAAGTCTGTAGACTGGCGCATGTTTTCTGTTAATTGTCTGTATTGAAAATGTTGCCAAAGGTTAACATTTCCTATGCTGCCAACAGTTTTACGGCAGAGTTTGTGTCCTAAGGTTTTAAAAATAGGATCACCTTTCACTGGTGTCAATTGAAGAAGATCTCCGAAAACAATAATGTGTTTTCCTCCAAAGAGCTCTTCGTAATTTGTTTTGAGTACTTCTTGTAATCTGAGGTGAATCAAAGCCAACATTAGATTGGAGACCATGCTCACCTCATCTATTAGCAGCATTTTCATCTGTTTAAAAATTCTGCGTAATTCTATTACAGCTTCTGTAGAAAGTTTGTAATATTCTAATTTGTTTTGGTGTTTTTACTGGAAAGAGTAGTAATCGGTGTAAAGTGACACTGCCTATGTTGTACGCAGCTAAACCCGTGGGGGCAGTTACAACAGCTGACAGTTTGTTGTTTGTCAATTGTTGAAGGAACTTGCTGATGATTTTGATTAAGAATGTTTTTCCTGAACCAGCTTCACCACTGACATAAAGTAGTAAAGGTTTGTAAGTTTGGCAGGTACATTGTTTATTTTCATGTTGTACACCATGTGCAATTTCTTTTGTTATTTCTTGGAAAATGGTATGCTGCTCTTTGTTTAGTTTTGATTGTAGTACAATTAAGTCTTCTGTATCGTCTTCATAGTGAGACATGGTGTTTTCTACTTCTGTCATAGCTAATTCTGCCTAATTTGCTATTAGTGGCTGTCCCAGTGGTTCTTGGTTTCCTGTTTCAGAAGGTCGACTACTGTGAGGAGTGTCTTTATCTAGTTGAGCCTGGAGTTCTTCTTTGTGTTGCTGTTCAATGTGCAACATTGTTTTGTACTGTGTAAAGTTTACATCGCTTATAGTGCTTTCATTTGCTTTGAAAGCGTCTTCATAAGAGTCATAGATACCTAGTATTTCTTCTTCTTTTCCCCATGGTTTAAAAAGTTGTAGCAGGGACATGTAATACAGTTCTTTATGTTGAGGAGTTTTTAATGACAATTTTATATGATTAATTACATTTCTTTTGGTAAGTTTCACTAAGCTGCCTTCACAATTTTTCACTCTGTATCTACCTTTGTTTTCATTCGGTCTTATATTATTTTTGTATGTGCAGTTTTGGGCTATGTGGTATAGACAAATGGTTTCCAAAGTGGTACTTCTGTTTGGGTAGTACGTGTCTATTAAATCATTTTTCAAAATCTCTTGGCTGTTGGGATTATTTTTGGCTATTGTTTCTATGTCGTCGTATGATTTGAGAACCCTTTTTCTAGATCTAGCAGGACCAAGACATAGCCATACTATATTTTCAGATTTCCCATACAAAGCAGTACCGTTTAAACGATCTGCAGCTTCATAGCAGCCACATTCTCTATGTGAGAGCATTTTTATGCCTAAGCTGTACAATTTCTGAGACAGTGTTTTGTCCGATGATAGGTAATTCCACAGGTCTTGCAACTCTGTTTTTTCTGCTTTGCTTAAATAGGCTGTAACATATTGTGCAAATGCAGTGGAATTGTCTGCAATGTACTGCACATCTATGTTTGCATTCCATAGGAGGGCAATGATTGCATTGTAATCATTGATACATTTTGCTTCTTCTGTTCTTTTTATGTAATATGTGTTCTTAGGTGATTTACCTTTAACTCTATGACTAACTGAAGACATGAAGTTGTTCACTTCACCTGTTTCTGTAACTGGTCTAGGGAAACCAAAGCAACATTTGGTGTAGTATTTCCCTTTGTTTTTGTATTTGCGACAACAATATTTCCCACATTTGTGTCTTTGAAATTGTACAATGTGTGCATGAAGATCACTATTTGTTGCTTCTGATGGAATTTCATGAGTGACATATTTTTCGATAAACTGTAAAACAGTGGCATCACTGTCTTGACCAAATATAGGAGCATCTTTAATCCATAAATGCATGTGGATATGTGGTGCTCCTCTGGCTTGGTATTCTTTTCTCCAAAAGAAGTGTTGCACTTCTCTGAGGGGAGGAACAGTTTTATTACAAATAAAGTGTAGCGCAGCAATGAAGCGATGGTAGAAATATCTTGAAACATTAACAGGATCTAGAGAGAAAAGTTCTGTTAGTATATCTATGTTTTTTTTTTGTTGCTATGCGTAGGAAATCATGCAAATCTTCGCATGCATATTCTGCACAACTTAATGTAGCAAACCAAGTGGGCGGGCCAAGGTTTCTTATCATACACTATACATCTATGTGATGTCTGAAACAGTACTCTTTCGTACCACGCATGTTTGCTAACAGATTTGTTATGCTTGATTGTAGAATCTCATATTTTTCTTGTACTTTTGTAGTAATTGCGAAGCTGACATATTTTGAAATTGGGTACCTGATTTTAATGTGTGTGCAACTCCGTAGCATAGAGTTGCTAGGGCACTTTCAAAGAGTAGGTGGAATATGTATTACACATTTTGTCTAAATCTGGGATCTTCAGAATACATTTGCAATGATCGGTATTCTGATGCTGTTATCTGAATGGGTCTATCATTGTACCTTCCTCCTTTTCCAGTAGGAAAAGTAGAGGAAAAGCATGTGCTTCTATACTTTTGTCCCATATGCTGATTGGTGATCCTTTGGTTTGTCGCATTTGGTAAGTTTCTAATGCATAATCTATGGTATCACTAGAGTGTAATGGATGAATTTTATAATTATCTAAAATATTGGATACTGTAGCAGGATCTAGAAGTTCAAATTGACCACTTTCTGGTGACTCTTGAATTATTTCCGTGGTTTCCTTCAAGTTTTCTTCAATATTAATTTCTTTGTAGTATTCTGTGTTATCTTTTAGAGGTTGCAAGGCTTGTCTAACTTTATGTAAGTTTACGAGTTGTTACCACATTTTTTTGTCTTTTGTAGGTACACCATTTACTAAGACAATTAAAGATTGCTCTATTGGACGTTGTAGTCCCAGAATGTTTACATTTTCTTTCAGATCTAATGGTAAATAAACAACTTTGCCACAAATGCCTTTCAATAATTCAGAGGGAGGTAATTTTGCTGTTTTTGGTTGAAGGCGTATTATTGCTTGAAATGGGTGCACTGTTTGAATTATAATGCTCTCATATAAATTGAGTTGTTGCAGGGGTTTTGGTAGTGGGAATAATTCCAAGTTATTTGTGATAGCACGTGAAGGAGTTTGGTTGTTGTCAAGTTGTGTAGTGAAGTAACTGCAAAGTATTAAGTGGTCATTTATCTCATATTTCTTTTCTGCTATAAGGTACAGAGCTAATTCAAACCACTAGTACTCTTCATTGTCTTCTATTTTGTATGTTACATCTACAGATTTTGTGTTACTTTTATAAAAAGTTCTGCGGCAACACACACACACATGGTTTGGTATTTCAGCGGATGTACTTTTAAATTTTAGTATTTCTTTTTTTGATGTGTGTAGTAGAAGTCTGCCATCTGTACATTTGTTGCTAGTTTGTTGTAAAGGTATTGCATTTTGTAATTGCCTTTCACTTCCAAAATATTTTCTCTGGATATGCTCTATTTCTTCAAGTATATCTTTAGCCGTACCATGTAGATGATTGTTCTTTTAATTGGCTAGTGCTAAAGCAGGATTTTTAGTATAGTACAGTTTATAGACTAGATTTCTTATAGTTGATTGATGTGTTGATATAATTTTGATATGATGGAAGGAGCTTTTGCAAATATGTCCTGAAATGCAGGCTAATGAATGTCCTTGTAGTCCTGTATGTTTGCACACTGGACAGGTATCCATATTTTGTAGCAGTTTCATTTTGATTGTGTCTTTGCCTTTCACATACTGATTGAGGAACTGGCGTAAACATTTGAAAGATTTTTTGGCAATGTTACACATTGATGTGCATGGCCATTTGTATACCAGACGTTCTGGTTCAGTTGAAGGGAGAGGTGATACTGAATTTTCTGGGGACACTTTTGTAAGCAGTATTTCTTGTTCCATAATGGTATTATTACATTTTTCATAGCCTCTTCCACTGCTACATATGGCAACTGCGCTTGTTTGCTTTTGTTTGTATGCCTCTTCATTGAAATATGGTTCTGTGCTGGTGGTGTGACTCCATTCACCTCCACAGATAATTAAGAAGTTATTTTTGTTGACATTCCATTTATTTAGACGTCTTTTTTGTAATTCAGTAGTTAGTTTTGTTAGTGTTTTCATTCTCTTTAACACTAAAGTAAATAACTTCCTTTTGAGAAGGATTGCACTGTCTATCAAAGCTTCTAAAATTAATTTTCTACAGTAGATTTTAAGGGTTGTGCATGATTTCTGTCCTGTTTTTATAAGATTTTGAAGGAGTCTGTGGTGGAACATTTTTTCTACTATACTCTTTTTGGTATGGTTACTTGCCACTACATCAGGATTTATAGGAGCAGTTTTAGCAGTAGTGGTAGCTGAAATGTTGTAAATAACTTTTTGTTTTGTTTTACATTTTGAAAGAGGAGGGAACGTTTTTGTACTGGAAGCTTGTTTTGTTTCGCTTATTGACTCTATTAGATCTTTTGTTTGAACTTTTCCTACAAATTCTGCTAGAGATGGATGCTTATTTTGGACACTTTTATTTTCAGTTGCTCTACTTCTGCGTTGCTTTCTACGGACTTGGTTCTTGGTAGGCATTCTTTGGGGTCTGTTGAGATAAAAAAGAAGGTATGGGTTGGGCTGTTGTGCAATGTATGTGTGCTGTGTGCATGAGTGTGTGAGTATGACTGTAAAAATGTATGTGGTGGTGTGTGATTGTGCATTGGGCAGCTACAACTAGTTGCAAAGTCTATTCTTTTACTTGTGTGTTACTATACTTGAGTCCAGATGACATTACAAAGTACACTAGTGGTGAACAGAAGTACTAATGCTAAATCTAATGGTATAGAATTAAAACAGTTCTTTGTTCTGTAATACTAACATTGTAGGGGCTGAGTTATGTTATTTGTGTATCGAAAAACAGGGATTTGTGTGCTATTCTGCCTCTTAATACCTGTTTAACAAATGAGGATTTGTGGGCAGAATGGTGTACAAATCTCTGTTTTTTGGCACACAAATTCAATGAATCAACTGCACAGTGAGTTTGAGTAACAGTAAGAATATTATGGTAGTATTGTACTTACTTTTTTTGTGTGGTATGAGCAGGTTTCTTCTGAGTTGTTGTTTGTACTTTAGATGTTGCAGCTTTTCAGGGGAGAGGTCTTCACTGCAATTGTAAAAGAAAGAAGTTAGTAATTTTGTATGTTTATAGCATTGACGTTAATTTAGACGTTTATTTGTATGTTTTTGTAGTAGTATTCTTGTTTGATAAGAGAACATAGTGTGTGTATGTAGTTTCCTTTTACTATGTGCAGGCTTTATATTTTACTTACAATATGTTACTTCAATATGCTTTGCAAATGAGTAGACTACTAAGTGTATGAAACTCACGTGGTTTTTTAAGGCTGTGTTATTGGATGTTAGGAGATGGAAGAAATAATATACTTACTTTGCAATTTTTATAAGGTAAATGGTAGAAATTGTATAGAGAAGCATGGGATGTATGCATTTGTGAAGGAATGGGTAATAAAGTATAAGAATTTGGTTTATAGGCAGTGGTGTTATTTCAGCTGGGAGCTTTTCAGTGATACTGTCTATCTGTGTGAGGGTATGAAGATACTTAATCTTATACTGACTTTGTGTAATTTTATAATACACTACTAAGTGTTTTTCTATAATTATTTGGTTATTTCTCCCATCTTTTAATATTATAATTTTTTAGATAGCTGTGTGTGTAAAAAAGAATAGGTAGCATGCAGGTTTGGAACTGAGTTGATTATAGCAGATGAGAAAAGTGACAATATGTTTTTTTATAGGTTATACAGGTTAAGTGGCAGTTACTCTGTTTATATGCATTCATAAGAGTTGTTCATGTACTGTGCAGAAAATATGCACACCTATAGTTTGTATTCTTGCATGTGGATAGGCCTGTAGCTGCAAGTAGAAATCTTGGAGACTTGTACAATAGGTTTTTGTAGTAGCTGCTTTCCAATGACATGAGACTTGTACTCAGAGTGATCAACATTACATTTGAAGTGCTGAACTCTGATGATTGAGTTAGATGTAGAGGCCTTGGGTGTGATTGGTGGATGGTTGTGTCACTGCTTAGCTGTATTCAATTAGGGAATGGCACAGAGAGTGAAGTGGAAAGGGTAGAAGGTCTGTCCAAGGTGTCTGTCAAGCATCTGCAAAACAAAACCCCAAAACATCTCTTTTCAGACCCAACCTCAAAGGGGAAATGGGGCACGCTATTTAAATTTAAATACACCACGCTCAGATTTTTTGATATGTCCGCGGACATGGCGGTAGTCTGCGGACATCGCGTATTACATACAGGGATTTTGGGGTGGAATGACATGCAAATGAGAATGAGAAAAGCAAGGGATTTGTCAGTAAAGTTTACTGGGTGTATTGTGTAAGGAGAGAGTTTGTCAGAAAGTCTTTTTTTTCTGAGAGAAGAACAGATAGCTATGGCTGTGTGTTTCAGAAAACAGATTATATGGATTTTTGGAGACTCATGGATACATTGGTTGGAGGTGCATGCAGAACGCTGTGCAGTAGCTTCAGATCTTGGATTCCCTCATGTGGAAGTGCACTGGCATGGAGTGTGTGGAATGAAGTGGCTGGACGTGGTACCACTCTTTGCTAGTTTGGAGACAGATCATCATCAAGACATAATTATAATTCATTGTGGAGGGAACAGTTTAGGATATGTGTCTGGAATTTCTTTACAATTTGCAATGAAAGAAGGACTTGGGAAGGTCATGGACATGTTTCCAAATTCCCAAGTAATTTTTTCTCATATTGCGCAGAGACGAATGTGGCTGCGTTCTTCTTCACTTGGTCCACAAATGGAGAAAGTGAGGCACAATGTAAATAAGGCTGTTTGTGCCTTTCTAAGAGATGTTGGCATGTCCTCTTTTCACAATGAAAATATTATGTTTCGTAGCACATACATTTTTCGCAGAGATAGAGCTCATCTT
Organism: Ambystoma mexicanum; assembly: GCF_040938575.1. Lineage (NCBI taxonomy): Eukaryota > Metazoa > Chordata > Amphibia > Caudata > Ambystomatidae > Ambystoma > Ambystoma mexicanum. The sequence goes on along the minus strand of NC_090941.1, from coordinate 64,112,102 downwards.
ACTTATGCTGGCAATCAGATTTTTTCTGAGAAATGTGCAAAATGCATTACACACTTTTTTGGAATTACAGCCATCCATTTTGCAGTAGGTGTTGACCATTTGAAGTTTTTCAAACACAAATGCCACCAAACGGCTCTTTTCAGAGCCACCACTTCCTCCCAGAGAAAAGTGCAATGGTTTTGAAAGGGCAGCACCCCAACATTTTAGATGTCCGTTAACTGTCCGCGGACTTCTAAAAAATGCACTGGGCTCTGCACTATTTATTTGTCAGTTCTATTTTTGGACTGTGAAATGCGGCTCTGAAAAGAGCCTTATTTTTTTAGATTTTTGTTGTTTTATATTTTTTGGGTTTTTTACACACGACACACTAGGAGAGGAGGTTTAAGGAGGTTAAGGAAGGGACACCAACCATGGCGATACGAAAGGGTAGGTGGAGACAGGAAGATTTAGGGTGGGCCTTATTTAGGTAGTGGGCAGACCTTCTCATGCTCCTTGACCGTAGTCTCGAAAGCACTCCGAAGACTCTCCCCCTGAAGAGTACTGCGTCGCAGTACATACACAATATTGAGACCCTTGAAAGGTAAGGGTCAACAGCATCGTGAATGGCCTGTGAGGCAGCTGGAAGCATGCACTGTCCCACAGGAGTGTCTCTTGTGGTGACAGGAGCGGAAACGGAGGATGTGGTAGAGGAACTCAACCTACTACATTGATCACAAGGTACAACCTTGCGAACGGCCCCACTGTGGAACGACCTTAGGTTTCGCTTCATAGATGTCATACCAAAGCTGTACGAACCAGGCCTCCCATGACTCAGCACCATATGGCACTGATTGTAGGTGACCTTGTTCGCATGAACTTTTGGCACTCCACCCTAAATGGTAAACAACCGCCACACCAAAGTCTCACAGCGAGTGCTGGTAGTAGGGACTTCCACTACCTCAGCCTCCTCATCCTCCTCTACATCCGCACACCTGTTCCCCTCTTCAGGCCCTTGGGGAGGTGGTGGTGGCGGAGGGGTTGGGGGTGGTTCTGAGGCAGATGCAGCACCAGGTGGAACAACAGCAGTCATGAATGCCATCAGGTTTCAGCAAAGGCAGCACAGAAAAAGCAGGTAATCATCAATAGTAGGAAGACAGAATAAAGATCAGCTCTGGGGTGTGGCCTTTTATAGGGGTGCTGGTGCATGATCGTATGTAGAAAGTCAGGGTCATTGTCTGGGACATGTGCAATGGTGAATATTTACTGTAAAATACTTTGGATTGCCCAATAAAAATACTTTAGAAATGTTCACGGTTCAGAACAGTGTCCACAATTCAGGACACATGCTCAGTGTGGGTGCGGTCACATGATGATGTCGCGAACACGTCCGCGAAGGGAACCGGTGTCCTGGGTATTAGTGCACTGGTGTTTGTGGTGAAGCGCACAATGGGCCATGTCCCCCAATAAAGTTCACATACACAATGATGAAGTCCAAGCCTGTGTTTTAACTTGTCACCAGTGTATTAAACATATTTTGTGAAGAAAAAGTGCATGGCCCCAACTATGCAACCACCCTTTACCCCCTACCCCCACAACACTCCCAAAACACCCTTTCCCCCCTGCCCCCACAACACTCCCGAAACACCCTCTCCCCCCTCCCCCTCAACCCTCCCAAAACACCCTTTCCCCCCTCCCCCCACAACACCCCCATGTGTGGCTGGTACAACGTTGCTGTCCTGCTGTACATGTGCCAGCTACATCTTGCTGGCCCTACTTCCCATCCCTACCACCACCTTTAGGAGGTTGGGAGGGTGTGCGCCTCGTGGTGCGCATGGAGCGGTGGCGGGGGCTCGTCTGCCTTGAGCTTGCAGAGGAGGAGGTGCCTGGTTGTTCCTCTGGTGGTGGGGGGTACTGTCGGTCCATAGCGTCTGCTATGCGGGTGAGGACCTGCCTCAGTTGTGCCATCTCCTCACAGAGCCTGTTGGTGCAGGCTTCCATGTCTGTGTCATCTGCCTTGCATTCTCCATTAACTCCTCCCTCAGACGGGCTGCCTCATCTAGGTGCTGGCCAACCAGCGCTGTAATCTCCTCCTGCCGCTCTCTGATGGTGGCCAGGTCATGGCCACTGTGTCCTGCTCGTGGGGTGGGTGCCGCACCTTGATCTATGGCTCGGCCATAAGGTGAGGGCAGCTGTGGGCTCCAGCACCCTACCATGGTCTTGTCGCCAGACTGGCCATGGCTGCTGGATCGTAACGTTGGCAGTGGGCTTGTTTCTCTGGATTGGGTGGGGCTGGGGGTGTGCATTTGCATCGGCAAGTCACAGGTCTCCTCCACGTCGGACATCGGCGCGGTGGCTGCTGCCTCACCGGTCGAACTGTTAGCAGCAGACAGTGGGCCCTCAATGGGTGTTTCCTGTGTTGGGGGATCACTGCAGTGGGTGCAGCAATTGTTGCAGCCGTAGCTTCACGTCTTGGTGACGTGGGTGGCTTGCTTTGATTGCCCCTCTGCAGGAGTGCACTCCTCCCTGTGCCCCTTGATGTGCCGGCAGTGTTCCCTGGCTCCTGTGCCCTGGCTTGTTTTTTGGCAGGGGGAGCCTGTGTTGCAGTGTCCGGCTCATCGCTGTCGGTCTGTGAGCCTGTGAGGGAAAAAGAGGGGGATGGCATTGGTGATGGATCAATGTGCTTCATGCAGATGTTGTTCATCATGCTGTTCTATGCATTGGGACTTCATTAGTGGGCATTCAGGTCATGGGACTGTTGGGTGGGTCATTCATGCATGGGTCTGGGTGGCACGTTTCTGTGCTGATGCGTGCATGTGTGTGTGTTGGGGTGTGACAAACACATGGGCAAGGTTGTGTGCATGTATGTTTGTGGCCGCATCCATGAGCTCATTCTGGGCTCACATTTGGGGGGTGTCTCACCTTTCACAGTGCATTGTTTTATGTGGACACTCACCTCCATCTGATGTTGTGGGCGCACCACGCTCCATGTCGCAAACTCCCTCTATGCATTCAACGCCAATTGTGCTCGCGCAGGTCTCTTCCCACTCCCTCAGTTTGATGGGTGAATCTCCGCCACCTCCTCTGGCCATGGCCAGGTTCCGATTTGCAGCCAGTATGCTGCGGACCCGGAGGCGGAGTTCATCCCACCGCTTCCTGCAGTCTTTCACAGTGTGGGTGGTGGTACCCACCGCACTGACTTTCTGGGTCACCTCTGCCCAGATGACCTTTTTTTTTATCAGGGTCTCACGCCGCATGTCATTTGCAAAGACCACATTCGCATTTGCAGCAAGCGTCTCGGTGAGCATGATAAGCTCCTCATTTGTAAATTTCTCCTTCTGCTGCGGATCCTCACCTTTCTTAATTGCCTTGGGCATTGTCAGGGGATCCTTGATGGTTTGGTATGGCACTGGTGTGGAAGCACGTCCTGGGGCAGAGGATGGCAATGGATTGTGTTTTTAAAGATGGCCGCTGTGCTCTTTCCTGTTCCTGTGCGATGACGCTATTTCTGTTTCCACAATTTTATTGCGGTGACCACTATTTGCGTGTTGCTGGAGGTCAGAAGTGCTATCAGCGCTTTCGTCGGTGCCGCTAAGGGTTTTTACGGGGTCTTTAGCGGCATGGCGGTAGGATCATTACCGGCATGGCGCTATGCTCGTGTCCGCGCACTCGTAATGGCACGCAATTAGCAGCCTCTTGCCAAGGCGGACACGTTAATAGTGCCATGCCGGTAAGGGCGGTATCTTACTGCAATCCGTGTAATGAGGCCAAGTGTCCTTAGGACATCTCCATTTTGGTAAATTACAGATACACCGGACATCAATTGTGTTCTAAGAACAGTTCCATGTTGCTTGCGGACAGTGCGGACAGGTATAGTGTCCTTAGGCCACATCCATTTTGGTTACTTGCGGACATTTCGGACACTGATTGTGTTTAACTTTGTTAAAAGGACGTTATGGTTCCAAGTAAAACCCAAAAAACCCTGAAATTCACCAGTTATGGTAAGCTATGCAACCATAACTCGCGCCACCACTGTGTATTGCTAAGACTAACACCCAGGACATCAAAGATGACATCACAAATGTCATTGATGACATCATTGATGACATCACATGTCTAACTCGCTGTTTTTTCTTTTAGTGATATATTTTAGACAGTAATAGTTAGTAACAAATAAATCAAAAAGTACTATATTTGTAGACTTATATTTCAAATGTGTCCTTACAATAATTCACTTAGAGTCCACTCACAGCATATGAAATATATACATAAGAAAAATACACACTTAAAAGATAGCAATGCTTTCTGTGTATGAAGATAATCAGTAAGGTTATCAACACTTTCTTATTGTTCTGTTGTGTTTTTATTACTGTACTTTCTCTGGATGTGTTCATATTTGTATTTGTACTACTTTTTTAGGGTGCAGTCACATCATGTGATATTTGTACTTAGGGAAGTACTAGGTGTGAAGCAGAGCCATCTTTTCTGTACATAAAGATAATCAGTTAGGTTGTGAACACTTTCTGCTTCTACTGCTGGTTTTTTTTGCATACTTTAATTTCTCTATACATATTTGTATTTGTATGTGTTGTTGTGTCATTCAGTTTTGGATGTAGTAATGAAACTATGTAGTCAGGGGTTTTATTAGCTACTTATTACATGTTGCACGGTACAGAAAACTCTAATAAGAAAGCATTTATTATTTCACTATTCACACGGGAAAAGTATGAAAATCGCACTTCCACCATGTATGCTGCGCATCAATGACATTTGTGATGTCATCTTTGATGTCCTGGGTGTTAGTCTTAGCAATACACGGTGGTGGCGCGAGTTATGGTTGCATAGCTTACCATAACTGGAGAATTTCAGGTGTTTTTCGCTTTTACTTGGAACCATAACGTCCCTTTAGCAAAGTTTTTTTACTGAATATATATATATATATATATATATATATATATATATATATATATATATATATATATAATTATATAATTCATGTCAGAAAATGATTGATAATAATTTAAAAACACAGTTTATCTCCCATGTTTGATGCTCGCATATGTGGGAGTTCAATGGTGATGCTGGCCAGAATGGATACAATGAGAAACTTTGGTCAATCAATACATACAATATAATTTAGTAGGGGGATAGAGAAAGTTTACATTTAACTTCAGAGATACATTTGATTTACAAAAACATGTATGTTGCAGGTTATAATGTTTTAATGTCAGTCAGACTGGAAACATAAAATAGAGTCTGATATCTTTGTCTTACAGGACTTATAATTCAGTCCTTCTTTCAAGTTTGTCACCAGTCATTGACTATTTCATGAATCCAAATTGAGAATGGATACACTTAGAAACGTTGATCAGTTCATGTATAAGATTTGGTTTTGAAAGTAAATAGAGGTATTTCATATATAGGTTTAGGGCCAATTTTGACTCACAGAGACACAAATGTTGTTGATCACTGAGATATGAACTATAAAACATATTCCTATATATTTAAATATGGGCAACACAACTCACAATTGAGTCTTCCTTTCATGTTAGACACCATCTGTTGACTATATATTATGAATAAAAAATGAGAATGTATACAATTAGAAAGGTTGGTCTTCTGCTCAAAGTTGTTTGAACTCAAATTGTGAATTACGTTTCAAACGTTAGAAAAGAATGCAGCAGATGAATTGATATCATATATAAGGTTCATGATTAAAAGCTGTTGCTAGGATCTTAGCTGCGATTTGACTATTACTTCTATGCCATCATATTGCCCCTCACGCCACCTGACTCACTAGACGTTGCCCACCCCTTTCCTCCCTGCCTCCCTTTATCTCATCCTCGCTGTATATCTGTTCTGTTGTTACCTTTTTAAAGTGTTTTGTTATGCATCTGTACTGTTGTATACCTCTGCAAAGCTATTTTCATGCTCAATATATATAACAATAATAATAATAATAATAAGAAGAAGAATAATAGTAAGAATAATAAAAGTGAAAGCATGTGACATATGCATGTTTAATAGCAAGTGTTGCTGGCGATGTATGTTGAAATGTAACTTTGGGATCTACATAGATTCTAGGGTTTCAGGTTTTTCTTTGTTTTGACTGTCTTTGCTATTGAAAAGTGGTCAATGAAGTAAATTATACTTAGTGAAAAAATGTTGTTAAAGGGACATTATGGTTACAAGTAAAATGGAAAAACCCCAGAAATTTTCCAGTTATAGGAAGCTAAGCAACCATAACCCATGCCACCAACATGCACTGCTAAGACTAACTCCAAGGACATCAAAGATGACATCACAAATGTCATTGATCGCATTGATGTCGACTAGGTATAGGGCTTGCAACCTGTCAGGTTCATGATGGACCAGGCCACCATTTTCAACTGCAGTAGCATGAGTTTATAGGGAAGGGAGAGAGGGAAAGAAGAAGAGAAAAACAATGTTTTGAGATGTTTCTGGAACTTAAGGAAGTCCGGCTCAAGTCTAGGGGAGACAGGGCATGTTCCAAATAGAGGCACCAGCCGAACAGAGAAATCTGCCACCCGCTCTCTGTTTCAACAAGCGTTTAACAAACAGAGAATTCACGTTACAGGAGCAGAGGGCTCTAGCAGGGGAGTATTTAGGGAGACAAGGTTGTAAATAGCATGGTCCCAGGCCCCAAAAATCCTTCTGGATAATGCACAGGGTCTTCAATTTCATCTGTGTGGTCGCCAGGAGCCAGTGTTGAGATTTTAAGACTGCAGAGAAACAGTTCATGGGCTTGAGGCCAAGAATAAGTCTTGCAGCCCTATTCTGGATTAGCTGAACAGGGTCTATGGAACAAAGGGGTAGGTTGAGGAAGAGGCTGTTGCAGTAGTCCAGCCTAGAACTCTGGGAACCACTGCAAGTAGAGAGTGAGGTGGTGGAAGGGAAACAGCTCAGTTGCAGCTGCGAAGGCCGGTTAATGACAGAAGAGGTCAGCCATTTGAGTGGCCGGTCCATAATGCCAAAGGTATCATGGAGCCGTTTAATAAGGATAGAATGTTTGACCGTGAGAAAGGGAAAGCAAAGCTTGATGATCACTACCCTCAATTGAACTACATTCATAAATACCATATACACTTATATATAATTCCACTATATGAGAAATATGATATGCTACACTTATAGTAGTTTTACTCACTATACACAAATAACAATAGTGCATGTTGCCAGTGGGCAGATTCATGGGGGCACAGTCTATGGCCAAGCCGCCCCAAGCATCTGGCCACTGGACACAACATCACAATAGAATTAAACTATATAACAAGTATGTACAATACACCTTGAAATAACAATAGTCATCCATTCCTCACCCCCAATAATTCCCACACACACACAAATTCACAGAACACACCCCAGTAGCTACAGAGCCTTTTTTCACCTATGAAAATAGCTATATATATATATATATATATATATATATATATATATATTTTTTTTTTTTTTTTTTTTTTTTCCAGACTCCTTTTCCTCACCACACTGTCCGCGCACAAAGGCCATGATCCGCCCATCCAATATGGGCACTGTTTCAAAAATTATAATGCACCTCACATTTTCAAACATCCAATGAGTGTGTGCCTGTCTTCAAAGTTTGATGGCCATTCGTCGAACAGCGCCAAAATTATAAGCTGCCCAGAAATGACTCTTTCTATTAGTTCAGCAACTTAACCAATAATATTATTACCATTCATTATGCAAACATCCCTCCCTCACCTGATCATCACTTTATATGAATTCCAAATTCTCACATTTATGTTTCTCATTCTGATAGCCCATCACTTTGATAAATAAATTTATTTTTTATACTATAAATATCTTCTATATCATTCTATGATACATTCCTTTTTTTAAATCCCAATTAAAAGTCTGCAGACTACCCGACTACTATTCGGGGGTCAGTTTATGAAATAGAGGGTCCGCACACATCGTTCCATGTTTGCACATGTCCGGTCTCGCATAACACACTTTTAATTATTCCACAGACAGTACACCCATTTCTGGACATTCATGTGCATGCACCCAGTGTCTCCCACTAAACGCGGTCCGTGAACACCCACCACCACACACATCCCCAGACGTCATCATGTAACTGCACCCGTGCAGTGTACCAGAGTGTCCGTAGACTGTGTCCATCAATGTGGACAGTTTAATACTGCATTTTCAGCCAATCTACAATATTTCAATTTCAGAGTTTACCCACCCAGACCTCCTAGACCCATTCTTACTTGAGCTTTCAATTTTTTACACCTTCCCAAGGCCTACTTTTGGCCCGGTAGTCTGCGGACGGTTCCTCTTAAGAGACCCACCCACTACTTTTAGTCATTTTTAATCTGGCACACAAGCAGACAGAATCTTCCAGGAGAGCTACTTCCAACAGACACCCAGAAGTTTAACAATGGCATCTCTCATGACCATCCCTCCTTTCCAGGGTCCACCACAACCACCAAGAAAAGGCCTGGACAGGGCAACAAGCACGGTAATGTCGACGAGGATAATGAGAAACAGGAGGAGTAGATAGTGGAAGTGCCTACCTCCAGCACCCAGAGAGTCATGGGTGTGCCAGTTTCTTACCACTTTTGGGGGAGTACCAAAGGCTCAGGCTGCCTAGGTGAAATGCATTCAGTGCAGGGTTGTACATACTCATGAACAACCTGAGCAGTACTCCTTCGGGCACCACTTTCATGCGCCCCCATACCAAATCCAACCACTCGGTGCTCTGAGAAAGAATGTTCCTTTGCTCGGTGAAAAGCAGTTAACTTCTTCTACCCCATCTTCCTCATTCACTTCTGCCACCACACATGGTACTCCTGTTGAACAGAGGAACCTGCCAGCTCCTTTACAGGCTGTTGATCCCAGCTTTCAAGGGTCACAATGCTCTATATATCCTGCGACATACCGCTCTTCAGGGGGGAGCAGTTTCAAAGTGCTCTCGAAGCCGCAATCAAAGAACATGAGAAACACTGCTCCCTACCTTATATTTAAGGCCCACCCAACATCTTCCCTTGTCTACCTGCCCCTCCATATCTGTGGTTGCTACCCCTCCCCCCTACAATCCCTTCCCTACCCCACTTTACCTCCTCACCTCTCCGACAAAAAAATAAAATAAAAAAAAACATAAAAGCCAGAAAGACAAAAAAAAGGTCCATTTTGGAGCCACCTTTCACATTTAAAAAATAGAACAAAAAAAAAGAGGTCCAATTCAGCCTGTAAAGTCCACAGACACTATTATAGTGTGCAGACACCCCAAAAATTCCAGCCGTGGGGCAGGGGAATTAAAATAAATTAACTTGTTTTTCGTTCAAAAATGGCAGCTCTTAAAATAGCCTTTTGTTTTACTTTCTGACTTCTAAATATTGTTTGGACTATGTGGTTTTATATACTTAAGTAATACATTAAAACAATGTTTCTAACTTTCACAAAAAGTGCTTCTAATTATTCTATTTTTCCTTTTTATTTACTACAAGTACTAAAAAATACTTCAATACATATTGCATATGTTCACAGAAACTGTTTCAATGCATTTTTAACATTTTCAAGAAAAATCTGATTGCCAACATCAGTAAAATGCACTACATATCTTCAAAAAATATTAACAATATGAAACTTGATATTTTCACTCTGAAAATATGTAATTGCAATATCTTGCAAAAAAAGCACATACATCCTTGTTTACATTATTCCTTGCTTTCTTGATTTGTAGGCATAATGTATCCTTCATTACAAACTGTAATATAATTCCAATGACCTTGCCCAAACTATTGCCACCACAGTGAACTATAATGATGTCCGGATGCTTCAAAGTAATCGTGCTCTCACAAAATGAGAGCAATTCCACCCACTTTATTCCTCAAACTACAATCCTAGGTACTTCAAATTCTTGAAATCCAAGATTTCCTGGTAATCCACACTTCTCACAGTTCACGTTAACCCAATGGACCCAAGAATCACCCACCAACCAGACTAGACACTCTGCTTCCTCAAAGCCATAGCCATTGTCACTAAACACAACAAACATACATCTTGCTGCCCAGTCTTCCTGTACACCACACCCACAAAACCAATTATCCCCTTTCCACACCTAGCATCCTTAAAATACCCAGACTGAACATATAGCATTCGCGGACTACCACGTTGTCTCCGGTTGGCATGACCAATTTAAGAGAGTGTGGAGGTTTAAACTCAATTTAAAGCAGCCTTTTTTATGGGGGGTGCATTTCTTTCTCATTTATATGTTCTGCGCCCACTAAGAAATGCTTTACTATACACTCCACATCTTCGCTTTTAACTTGTTCACATTAACTATTTCCATGCATTTTTAACATTCCAAAAAACAATCTGATTGCCAACTTCAGTTACATGCATTCCATCGCTCTGAAAAGTATTTACACCATCCAACTTCACATTGTCATTATCAAAAGATGCCATCCCTAAACCATATAAAAAAGCACATACACCTTTATTGACAAGGTGTCTAGATTCTTCCATTTGTGGAGAAAACAAATGTGAATCTCTCCATATTTGTCTTGCATTGATTTGAGAAAAAATCATCTTCGCAACTGGAAACTGTCCCATTAGGCTTTGCAACATATTTGTCAATTCAAGCTGCGAAGATACTGGACTTATATAGCCCAAACTGCTGCCTCCACAATGCACAATAATAATATCTGGATGTTTAAAGTGAGCCATACTCTTATAGAATGGCAATAAGGTCACAGAAGTTCACCCACAAACAGCACACCACGAAACTTCCACTTCTTCCAATCCAATACTAGCAGAGATGCCACAGGAATCAGTGTAACCCTTCAATTTCAATGCATGCATCCAAGAATCTCTCGCCATCCACACACTCTGCTTGTTGACTACTATTGTGTCCACTGACAAAATAGCACAAAGCAGCCCTTCTACATATACTGGCCACAACCACCACAATAGAATTAAACTTGGACCACTTTTTTCAACTACTAAAATGGCTCCATCCTCCCCCCTGTCATATGAATGCTAAATAGCCATTAAATGTTCACTAGAAATAGATTAAACTCCACCAACCTTGGTCAAGATGCAGCAACTGCACTTCGAACAGGGTGAAAGTAAGAACCACCCGGGACACCCTGCAACCCCAGTCTAGATAAACAAAACTGGGAGGAGCAGTGCACCCAGGAAAACCCTCTGGGGAACAAATTCCAGTGGCACCCCGAGTCAAACAATGAGCTATAAAATGTTCAGAACCTAAAAGAATTGTTCCAGCTGTCCAATTAACATGAGGACACTTAGACGGAGCCACGGTAATCCCAAAATTATGGGAAAATGGGCCGTCCTGATTATGTCAAAACTGATCTGCTCGACATGAGATTATATTTGCAGAATAACATATGGGTCTGTTCTTTAATAGGTCCGGACACTAAAGGGTTTCCGTCTATACCTTGAACCGGTATGGACATTGACTTGGTATTATGACCCAGGCCCTTCTCCAGAGCTCATTGGTCATCAATAAAGTTGCTGGCAGCACCGCAGTCTACCAGGGCTGGGATGTTCTGGATAATCCTGTCTTCAAAGTGTAAATTGTAGCAAGATAACTACCATAGAACTCTCTGTAGTCTTTGTGTTGGACATAAGGTTGGTGTGGAGGAACCTGATACTTGTACCCGAGTTGTGGTTCCCCTTATGACTGGGTTCAGGAGTTTCCCAACTTCCTGTTGTCTGACCTCCGAGGTGGTGCCACTGGGCATTCCCTGATTAGATGATCAGATGCACCACAATACATAAATATTCCTTTAGAGCATCTATGCTCTCGCTCCTCGGTTGTCAAAGGGCCCCTAGTAGCACCCAGCTACATAGGTTTGTCTGTGGGTTGTGGCCAGGCTTGTGTTGGCCCCATCTCAGCCCTCGTTCTGGGGTATCTTCCTTTATGCCTCTCGTGTTGCGTTTCTTTAGGCAATAGTCAACCTGCATGGTAAGAGTTATAATTTCTGCTAAATTAGCGAGTCGAGGGACTCTGGATATTTCATCCTTTAAATCTTCTGTCAGGCCACATCTGAAAAGAGTTAATAGAGCATCATCTGGCCATGCACTTTCAGCGGACAAACGTTTGAATCCAGTGATGTAATCCAGAATACTCTGAGATCCTTGGCGAGGAGATTAGAGGAGATGTTACTATGGTCTGCCCAGTCCGTCGGGCCAAAACTGAAGAAAAGTCACAAGCACTTACCAAAGGCGGGTAGTAAGAATCCCGTCCAAACTTGGAACAGCACATACCCATCAGCACACAGGACGCAGGTAAAGGATTCAAAGGCACTATGAGGACAAAGGTAAGTATGATCACAGAAAGGTATCAAAGGAAAAGACTAAACAGTAAAGGATCAAACTAGCATCAAACTTACGGACATCTAGGAAGGTAAGAGTAGTGATGCGTCCGGTTGCAGGCATTCGTTGCTGATATGCCGGCCGCACAGACAGCTGGAACGAAAAAACAAGTGCGCTCATAGCAGAAACAGAAGGAACCACAGCGGCGGCCATCTTGGGGAAAACGGGAAAACCATGAAAGCAAAACACACTGCAAGTGGACACACGGGCCCGTGGCAACCCACGTCCCTTTCTGCAGTGAACCATGACAATCCATCCCTTCCCAGCTTCTCTATCAGCCACAAAATAACCCCAAGTGTGTTTTCATCACATTTTTCGCACTGCGCTGTCTGCGGCCAGCGGCTATGCCTGCGGACTCCGAGCACCTGCAAACTGTTTTTTCACCTATAAAAACAGTTCCATGTCAACTTTATTTCACTCCTCCACTCTTTCCAGACCCTCTTTCAGCTGCCAAATAACCCCAAATGTGTTTTCCATCCTTTTTCCTTACTATGCTATCCACGGATACCAGTGGCAGTCTGCGGATCCAACGTGGAGACCGTTTAAAAAAATGTGACGCAGCTCACATTTTTCACCATTCAGTCAGCGGGAATGTACAACATCCGTGGGCATCATGCCTGACCCTAATTGGTGGAGAGGCGTCCGCGGACTCCAAATGAGGAAATGAGTCCACAGACCGGACCAAGATGGTTACATGTAATATTGTCACCGGGACAAAGTCTTCAGGTTATGCCGACTTTTTCCTGGCTACCAAAATTCTTTCCCCAAATATACTAGGCGGGGTATCATTATATATTATTACCTCCAGTCCTAGACTATTTGGGGAAAGTGTTTGATAGCCTGCAGAATGCATCATGAATGCATTTTTTTTTTAAAGTCGCCAACCTAACAACTTTTTTCATGGGGACATTATTACCTATTACCACCCAGAAATAACAATTTCTTTTTGTACCTACTTTTTGGCCATTTTCTTAAAAACTACTGGATGGATTTACACCAAATTTACTTTTGGGCTTGTAATGAATCCACTCTGAAGTGCACAGGAGATCTCCCATCAGGCGCTGGCTCTGGCATTACCAGGATAAGCAGGATAAGCAGGGCATCAAAGGGTTAAATATTTCTGTCAGCTGGAGAGGATAATTGACAGTGTTTATAGCCAATCACAGCAGGGATTCAAGCTGTTGAACTTTTCTTTTGTTTTGCTGGTTGCTAGGGAACAGAAGAGCTGGAGGAGGAAAACGACGGTTACAGCTGGGCTTATTAAAAAAGTAAGTGTGAAAGTCCGGAGCGTAAGAAACAAAGAAGACTCTTGTGACTGTAAAGAGAAAGAGGTGCGCCGTTGCGCTAATGCCGAAATAAGTTATTGATGTTGTTTATGGAGCGTTCATCAAACGCTGTGTGAGGCCACTCAAGCGGAGGACTGCGGCCGTGAATAACCTGGCGAGGTGAGAGGGAGACTGTCCCACTGAAAACGAGTGGGGAGAAGGGGGAGGAGAAGCGACCCTCTTGTTGAAGTCCGTACGGTGGGGGAAATCCCTTTTGAAGCTGCGATCCGAAGATCGTTACAGTGAAGGTCAGGAGGGGAACGTGATATGAAGTGGGAAACTCGCTGTTCGAGCGAGTGGCAGGGTTGTCGTGTAACAGGGGCGGAGCTTACACGGAACCGCTGCGTGTGCACAACGGTGTCACCGAGCTAAAGAAAACATCAGCTGAGGGGCGGAGCTACTAGCCCGGACCGAGTCATGAAAGAGGGTACGGCTGGAAAGCAGAAGCCTCATTGTGCAGGAAACATTTATAAATAAACAGAGACTTTATGAAATTAGACGCCGCAAATCACTTCCAGGAGTAAACGATGAAAATGAACCGAAGATACGTGTGAGCCCGAGAGTATCAGAGGGAGTGAGAAGACTAAGGGCGGAAGCACGAACCAGTTTAGAGTGAACTTTCTTTTAAAACGGAAAGGAACCTGGTTCTATTTGAAAGAGCGTTTATTAGTAATATGAAAGAACTGGATTTATAAAAGTTAAAGGAGAAGGAAAAGGAAACTATTGCATATTGTGGCTAAAAGCTAAACGCTGAAGTGAATAATAAACAAGGTGCTATAGGAATAAGAACTTACAAATCTGGAAGGAGGAGAAGGCACCAGATCTAGTTGATAATAATAGAGACTGTTTAGTACCAAGAGTTGGACACATTAGAAGTGAGTTCGCAAGACTAAGAGGTTTGAAGAGAAATGAACTGTCAGAAGCTATAAAGAAGTATTAAAGAAAATGAGAGTATAACATTTCTGACCTGAGAGACTTACCAGGAAGAACCAAGTCCACTGCACGTAGCTGTCTCCAATACAGAAGCTCTACCAAGCTGAAAACATATCCTTTTTCCTAAAACAGAAAAGAAAAGAAAGTTAATGCAAATAAAAGTTGTTTCAGTAACAAGAAAACCCATACTTTCAGTCTCAGCGCATTTATTTAAGGTTTATACAGAGTACACATGGTGACTAATTTGGTATCAGAGGTGGGATTGCGATAAAACCCATGGAAGAACTAATTAAAACACTGAGTGAGGGACAGCAACTTTTCCAACAGGCTTTGCAATTACAGATACAGCTAGTGCAAGTTGATAGACAAGCGTTCCAGCAAGCTATTCAAGTCCAACAAGCCCAATTATTGGAGGCTAAATATGCCACTGGATAGGATCCTGCTCATTTTCTTGTTAATTTTGAAAGAGTGGCGAGGAATGCGCACTGGCCTAATGAAAGCTGGTGCCATTATATTGCGCCTCTCATGACAGGCGAAATGCAGAGTGCCTACCAGGCAGCCAATCCAACGGGAGAGACGACTTATATGGAGATGAAGAGAGTGGTCCTAGAACGTTTGGGTCACGATGAAGAAGCCTATAGGCTTAAGTTCCATGAGATCAAGTTACAACCGGAAGAGACGCCCCGACAACTGTTTTATAGGGTAAAAGAACAGGGAGATAAGTGGTTGCAGACAACGTACACCACGGTTCAAGAAATGAATGAGAAGATTGTTATGGAACAATTCATTGAAGCCCTACCCATCCCTATGCAATGCTGGGTCCGGCAACATCATGAGCCCAGCCTTTTGGAGGCCGTTAACATCGCCTCTGCTTATCAAAAAGCCGGTCAGGGACGCTCAATGAATTATTTGACAAATATCAAACCAAATACCAACTTCAACAACTCTACTTCCAAGAGCCTAGGCGCTTCAAGATGGCCTAACTCAATGCTCAGGAAAACAGATTGGGAACCTACTAGAGTAAGACCCATTAGTGAAAGTCCCGCCGTGATACGAGCACCAAGTGTGATTCCCAAAGGGATACAGTGCTTCCAGTGTGGAGAATGGGGGCACTTGGCAAGAATGTGCCCTAAAAGAGTCAAGGCAGAACCTATGGACGTGGGGAACATAGAGGGTCCCAAAAAAGGAGAATCGTCAGAACCAGCAATAGTGACGAGATCCCCCTATTCTTATACCTGTGAGGCTGAGGTCGATGGGAAGCCCACGAGAGCCATGGTGGATGCCGGCAGTTTACAAACCGCAGTAAGTAATGGACTAGTAGGGGATGTGACGCTTTCTAATAAAAAGATTCCTATACGCTGTGTCCATGGGGATGTGAGATCTTACCCTACCAAAGAAATACATTTAAAGGTGGCTGGAGAACAAATGGAGGTCAGGGCCGCTGTGATGCCGGTATTGCCAGAGCCACTTCTGATTGGGTCAGATGTACCGAACTTTGCCAGGATAGTGAAGAAAGTTGAGGAGAGTTGGTTGCAAGACGCCCCTTTTGCTCACTATGAGATTCCAATAACCCTAACTAAAGAAAAGAAAACCAAAGCCACTATAAGAAGGTTGAAGAAAGACTGGCGGAAAGAAATGTTTTTCCGATAGTGGTCGATTGGAAAATTGATGAAGGTGGAGATAGTTTTCACATGGCCCAAGATTTAGACCCATTATTGGCAAATGCTAGGGCAAGTGTTTGAGATGAAATATCAGGAAGAGGACCCTACTTCATCAAAGAGAAGGGTCTGTACTATCGATACAGTAAGGATGAGAATTGGATTACCACCAAACAATTATTAGTCCCCAGTAAATACTACCAAACCGTCATGGAAGTAGCTAATTTACAATTAGTGGAAGGTCATTTGGGAACGGAGAAAACCATACAGAAAATGTTGGGGAGGTTTTACTGGCCAGGAATATATGCTCAAGTAACCCGATTTTGCCAGACTTGCCCTGAGTGTCAGAAGAAAAATCGAGCAAATGTAAAAAAAGCTCCACTTCAACCCATGCCAATCGTTTTGGAGGCTTTTAGTAGAATCGGGTTGGATATTGTTGGCCCTTTAAAACCATCATCCAGAGGACATAAATACATCCTAGTGGTCATTGATTACGCAACTAGGTATCCTGAGGCTTTCCCTCTCAGGTCAACCAGCGCTTCAAAAATTTGTGATGTATTGATACCCTTTATCAGTCTAGTAGGAATACCAAAAGAAATCATCACAGATCGGGGGACTAATTTTATGTCAGTCGTCATGGAGCAAGTTTGTGGGATTCTAAAGATAAAACATTTGAAAACAGCTGTATATCACCCACAGACTGATGGTCTCGAAGAGAGATATAATCAGACAATTAAGCAGATGTTCCGTAAGTCAATGGAACCTGGGGAAAGGAGTTAGGATCGGATTTTACCATGGATATTACTCACACTACGCAACACACCCCAATCCTCCACGGGGTTTTCTCCGTTTGAACTGATGTTTGGGAGGCCAGTAAGAACATTACTCGACATTCTAAAGGAGAGTTGGGAGGAAAACCCAGGTCAGGAGATTTCCTTAACAAAGTATGCCTGTCAGCTTAGAGAAAGAGTGGAGTACTTGCAGAAAATTGTACAAGAACATTTGTTGAAGAATCAAATCAAGCAAGAATATTATTACAACCAAAACTCTCAGTTGAGAACCTTCCAGAAAGGAGATAAGGTGTTGGTATTATTACCAACCTCTGAAAATAAAATGTTGGCTATGTGGAGGGGGCCATATGTGATCGAAGAAGTCCCGGGACCCTTGACCTATAAAGTGAGACAAAACGATCGAAGATTTCCAACCCAAACGTATCATGTAAACCTGCTTAAAAAATGGTCTGATCCAGAGACATCTATAGCAATGATTAACACCAAGCAAATACCTATGGAGCAATTCCCACAGTTAAAAGGAAATCTGGGAATGGAGGTATTACATATAAATGAAAATTTGTCAGAGAAACAGAAGATGGAACTCTTAGAACTGAACAAGAAATATTCAGAGACCTTTTCCAGTTTACCAGGGAGGACGAAATTGGCCTTCCATCGCATTGAGACTCGACCTGGGTAGGTAGTCAGGATCAGACCTTATAGAATTCCAGAGGCAATGCTAGAATAAATTAATAAAGAGATCCAAGAGATGTTGGAGTTGGGAGTCATAGAACCCTCCAGTAGTGAGTGGTCGTCACCAATAGTTTTAGTCCCTAGAGCAGATGGAACAACTCGTTTTTGCTTAGATTTCCGGAAGCTGAATGAGATCTCAAAATTCGACGCCTATCCTATGCCTAGGATTGAAGATTTACATGATAAACTCGGAAAGGCCAAGTTTTTGACGACCATAGATCTAACGAAAGGGTATTGGCAAATATCACTCCATCCTAATGATAAAGAAGAGACCGCTTTTGCCACTCCCTCAGGTTTATTTCAATTTACGGTCTTGCCCTTTGGATTACATGGAGCGCCTGCAACGTTCCAAAGGTTGATGAACTCAGTAATTAGAGGGCATTAAGGTTATGTCGGAGCGTAGCTGGATGATATTATTGTTTTTAGTCAAACATGGAATGATCACCTTGTTCATCTGGAAACAGTACTTCGACTGCTACAAAACTCAGGACTTCATGTAAATCCTAAGAAGTCCTTCATGGCTAATTATCATACAAAGTATTTGGGCTATTTTGTTAGGCAAGGCATCATAAAACCCCAAGAGGAAAAATTAGTGGCTATAAAAAACCTACAATTTCCCGTGAATCCCAGGCAAGTGAGGGCTTTCCTGGGCTTTATAGGATACTACAGGAGGTTCATACCACATTTTTCCACGTTGGCAGCACCTCTGACCAATCTTTTAAAGACCTCGGCACCACCAAGGAAGGAATGGCGTACGTCAGAAATGGAGAGAGCTTTTAACAACCTGAAGGAGGCTCTTTCCGAGAAAGCAATTCTTCATTGTCCTGACTTCTCCGCGCCATTTTATTTACACACGGATGCATCGGGTAAAGGCCGTGGAGCAGTGCAGTATCAAAACCAAGGGGAGGCGGAAAGACCTGTTGTATTTATAAGTAGGAGGTTACTTCCCCACGAGATGCATTACGCCACAATTGAAAAGGAGTGCCTGGCCGTAATGTGGGCCACAGAGGCATTACGATATTACCTGTTAGGTCGAGAGTTCACTTTGGTGACTGACCATGCTCCCCTGGTGTGGTTAGCTCGTAATAAGGACACTAATCCCAGAGTCCTCAGGTGGTTTCTTGCCCTTCAAACTTTCACCTTCAAGACGGTTCATCTACCTGGGAAATTATTGGCACAGACCGATTTTTTGTCTCGCAACACCGCCCTTCCCGAGAGTAAGGGCCTAGAAGAGGGGGTGTGTAATGAATCCACTCTGAAGTGCACAGGAGATCACCTTTCAGGCGCTGGCTCTGGCAATACCAGGATAAGCAAGATAAGCAGGGCATCAAAGGGTTAAATATTTCTGTCAGCTGGAGAGGATAATTGACAGTGTTTATAGCAAATCGGCAGGGATTCAAGATGTTGACCTTTTCTTTTGTTTTGCTGGTTGCTAGGGAACAGAGGAGCTGGAGGAGGAAAACAACGGTTACAGCTGGGCTTATTAAAAAGTATGTGTGAAAGTCCGGAGCGTAAGAAAAAAAGAAGACTGTTGTGACTGTAAAGAGAAAGAGTTGTGCCGTTGCGCTAATGCCGAAATAACTTACGCACCGTTGCGCTAATGCCGAAATAAGTTATTGATGTTGTTTATGGAGCCTTCATCAAATGCTGTGTGAGGCCACTCAAGCGGAGGAATGCGGCCGTGAACAACCTGGCGAGGTGAGAGGGAGTCTGTCCCACTGAAAATGAGAGGGGAGAAGGAGAAGCGACCCTCTCGTTGAAGTCCGTACGGTGGGGGAAATCCCTTTTGAAGCTGTGATCCGAAGATCGTTACAGCGAAGGTCAGGAGGGGAACATAATATGAAGTGGGAAACTTGCTGTTCCGAGCAGTGAAGTCGAGTGGCAGTGCTGCCGTGTAACAGGGGCGGAGCTTACACAGAACCGCTGCGTGTGCACAATGGTGTCACCGAGCTAAAGAAAACAGTCAGCTGACGGGCGGAGCTACTAGCCCAGACCGAGTCATGAAAGAGGGTACGGCTGGAAAGCAGAAGCCGCATCGTTCAGGAAACGTTTATAAATAAACAGAGACTTTATGGAATTAGACGCCGCAAATCACTTCCTGGAGTAAACGAAGATAATGAACCGAAGATACATATGAGCCCGAGAGTATCAGAGGGAGTGAGAAGACTAAGGGCGGAAGCACGAACCAGTTTGGAGTGAACTTTCTTTTAAAACGGAAAGTAACCTGGTTCTATTTGAAAGAGCGTTTATTAGTAATATGAAAGAACTGGATTTATAAAAGTTAAAGAAGAAGGAAAAGGAAACTATTGCATATTGTGGCTAAAAGCTAAACGCTGAAGTGAATAATAAACAAGGTGCTATAGGAATAAGAACTTACAAATCTGGAAGGAGGAGAAGGCACCAGATCTAGTTGATAATAATAGAGACTGTTTAGTACCAAGTGTTGGACACATTAGAAGTGAGTTCGCAAGGAGAAGACTAAGAGGTTTGAAGAGAAATGGACTGTCAGAAGCTATAAAGAAGTAATAAAGAAAATGAGAGTATAACATTTCTGACCTGAGAGACTTATCAGGAAGAACCAAGTCCACTGCACGTAGCTGTCTAAAATACAGAAGCTCTACCAAGCTGAAAACGTATCCTTTTTCCTAAAACAGAAAAGAAAAGAAAGTTAATGTAAATAAAAGTTGTTTCAGTAACAAGAAAACCCATACTTTCAGTCTGAGCACATTTATTTAAGGTTTATACAGAGTACACACGGTGACAGGGCCCAATCCTCTGCTCCTGATGCAAATTTTCTGAAAATCCGTCCAGAGGTTTGGGTGGTAGGCACAAGCAAAAATGTTTTTCCATTGCGTCTTTGAGGATTTCCACAAATTTTGGGTAACCCCCCTATAACTTTGACCCCCTAGATGAACCCACTCCAAACTTCAGAAGATAAGTTCCAGGAGGCCATATACTTTTCCTGCAAAGTTTGGTGAGGATTCAACCAGTGGGGACAAAGTTATAAGCCACCCAAGAGTGCTCTTTCTATGAGTTGAACGCTTAACCATAACTACAGGGCCGCTACAGCAGGCCCTGTTATATATTTTGAGTATACATATTTTTCATGTTGAAGAATCAGTACAACATTCAGTGCTAATATTTTTGAATTAGTTAAAAATGATTCATTTGAAGTACAATAGCTTTCCAATTGTAATAGAAAATAATGGTGAGGGATAGAGGGATAGGATATATATAATGCTCATGTTGATGGGTGCAGAATCAGGAGAACTGGCATCTGTGCATGAGAGCTTTCTAGATGTGCTTTGTTAAGTGTCTGAGTTGTTTGTTGTCTGCATGTATTGGGTTTATAGCATGATTAGAAAGGGGTGTGTGGCTTGCCTGTTTTTGGTATGTTGTTTCACTAGCCCGCTGGGCATGTTTAGTAAGTGTGAGGGTGTGGAAAAGAGAACTGGGGTAGTTTGTTGGTATCTGGTGATTTCATACTCACAAAATTCAGATGTGGTGAAATCCCAACATGACAGGATTCAAATGTGTTGAAATCACAAAGTAGCAAAAGCGCAATGTGGTAAACTCCACCTAGTAGCAAAATTCAGATGTGGCGAAACCTGAAAATAGCAAAATTCAAATGTGGTGAGACCGCACAGCAGCACAATTTAAATCACCCCGCCCAAGATCGGCGAGTTGTCAAATCAGACAAGGACAAGGAGGCGAGCGCCATGGCAGGAAGTCAGCAGCCGAGCATGGCCAGCACAACACAGAACCTAAGTAGTGGCCCAGGCTGCCAGCAATTGTGGGTGTGAGGGAGTGTATAAAGTATTGGGGAGTATTGTTTGGTATTGTGGAGTACTGTTGAGTATTGTTTAGTAATTTAATAGTATTGTTCAGCGTTCTTGTAGTAAGTAGGGACAGGAGCAGAGGTAGAAGTCCCTTTTCTACATTTAGGGCACATTCAGTGTTTGAGGTAAAAGGGTCTGGTGAAAGAGAGTAGTAACTCGAAGGGCTTGGATGACAGAGGTTTATAAGTAAAGTAATCCTGTGAATTGGGCATTTTAGCTCGGGTTCATAGATGATGGTATTCCCATGAGAGTTAGCTGATTACGGAAGGTGAATTGACTGGTTAAGTCTCCTGGAGAGAGGCATTCACATGCTAGGCGATGCAACGGGTGTAGTTCAATCACAAGAAAATATAAGAATACTCTGCCTGGAGAGTGGGAAGACAGCTGTGAGGGTCTTTGTGGGGGTTTGAGAGTAATGGGCTATTGTTGTATGTGCGCGATATTCAAATTACCTATGTTGTGTTGATATATTGGTGACATCACCCTTAGGTTTTGCACATAGGACACAGAGAATATTAAGAGAGTGAGGAGCCAGTATTGTGGACTTGGGAGTGGCAGACGAGGTGAACCAGTGGGATTGTGAAGTAGGGGTTGTGCGTGGAGCATGCCTGGTAAGGTGAAGAGCCAATGAAGCTCAAAGAATTGCATTGTGACTTTGTATTCCTGAACAGCAGATTATCGAAAACCTCGACTTGAGGTCAGGTAAAAAGGGTATTGAAATGTACCAGGGTAACATCAGGGGAGTAACTCTGCTTCAGCATTTATGTAAGACACTTCCACCTTACAAGGAGAAGATCTGTAAATATAGCATAGAATGGTCTAAGAGTACAGAAGGTAAATTAACCAACTATGGCCACCTTGTTGTAGTTTCTCCAAAGACTCGTAGCAATCGCTATTGACACGCATACAGGGTGCTTACAAGGGGAAGAAATTGTCTAACTGCATGGCCATATTTGAGTTGTGGCGCATGTTTCAGGCGGGAGAGGGGGAAGCTGCAAGGGGTCAGTGGATGCTAAGCCAGCATGAGGTGAAGGAAGAGGGGACTCACCCCTCTGCACCTTCCCTTGCCCCTCCAAGTGTAGCATCGGATGACACAGACGATAAGCAGGAAATGTATCCAATAAGGTAACTAAGGGCAGCAGAGAGATCCGACATATAGGCCACCACCATACACTAAGGAGGATAAGCCCAAAGGCGCAGAACAACCAGCAGGTGGTACAGGAGCAAGCAACAAGGGGATAGAACGTGTGAAGGAGGAATTCGAGGTTATAAGCACGAACGAGTGAATAGCAGCACAGGTGCTCTTAAAAAATAAGGGGAAGATGACCAGGGAGGCAGAAGGGGTGACAGACGCAATAGAAAGCCTGTAGACGGACAGTGACACGACAGATTGGGCAGAACTGATGGATGAGGAGGATCGAAGGGCGAAGGGCAGAGAAGTAAGGTTGGAGCGTGAAAACAGAGAGAGAAGGAGAGAGGATAAACTGGAGTGGGAAGACAGTGGGAAGACAGGGTGTGAAGGACAGAGGAAGAGAAGGAACTTTTGGAGAGGGAATGAGAAGAGAGAATAGAGAGGGAACTTAAGGAAAGGAAGAGAGCGGAACAGTAAATGATGGAGAAAATGGAGAGAGAACTAGAAAAGGCAGAGAGGCGAAGGGAGATAGCAGAGCAGGAAAAATGCAAGTTAGCAGAGAGGGAACAGAGGAAGTTGTAGTTGGATAGATTAGTGAGGGGTTGAGCACATAAGAAGGATGATGAATGAGCAATAAGGGCAGTAAGGATGCAGGCAACACTGAAAAGACTAGGGCCAAGGAGAATAGAAGGGTGGAGCCAGATAGCACAAATTCCCGGTGTAGAAGTGCAGCAGAAGGGAATGGAGCAGTCCTAGGGACCTGGTCGGGAGGCTGCAGGTAGAATTTGGTTGACATCGATTTTAGCAAGAATCCTAACACAGACGTGGCTTCGAGGAGACTGAGTTTTGCTGATCATTTTTGTAGTAACATGGACACAGGATCTGACAATGACGACAAACACAGTGGGGATGAGAAGGGGCAGCAATGCGGCCCAAAGTCCATGGGGAGAGACGAGTGGGCGTCATGGGAATGTTGGACCGATAGGCAGGAGGAGGGGTCGTTTCAGAAGGCCAAGCAGAGCAGACCAACAATGTATGCACAACACACCATACATATGTTAACAGACCAAGGGATCTCCCAGGACAAAGAAGGGAGGAAACAGGGATGGCTTGTTCAAGGGGGCGACTGTCTAGAGCTTATGACGACAGCAAACGAGTGCCCACATTGGAATAAGCAGATACTTGGACAGACATTGAGGATAAGAGAGGGTCTCGACAAATTAGACTATACCAACGGACACCAGAAGAAAAGGCAGCATACTCACAGATGCCTTTATTAGAAAGGGGAGGGGTGAGACCACAGTATGTGCCTTGGAAGCACACTAACAAGGAAGATGTTTTGTGCAGGTTACCCTCATTGAGCAGGGGTGCAGGGAAATGGATTTATGAGAGGGAGAAGCTGGCAGCTGGTCACAGGTTGGCAGTGAGTGACGTAAAGGGACTACTAGTATCAATACTAGGAGACGCAGCTGATGATGAATGGAAGAGGGCAGGGATCATAGGGGTGATGACATAGAACAGAGCACACAACGGAGTGCCCTTTGCAAACTGCAGAGCAGTACTATGGGATGCATTATGAACGCAATACCCAGACACGTCAGCCATTGGGGCGATTATGTCACGCAAGACGAGGGAAGACCAAGACCCTGTACAGTAGATTCAGGAGATTCAAGAGATTTGATGCCTTGAATCTCAAGAGCCTTGGGACAAAACAATAGCAATCTTTGATCATATCTTAATGCAAGAACTACCAGAGCCAGTACAAAAGAGCTTGAAGAAATTGGTGAGGATGGAGGCAAAGCCATGGCCAGAAATACAGCTCACAATAATGCATCATTGCAGATTGTGGCAAGAGAAGGTTAAGCAAAAGGTGGAAGAGAGGAAGGCAGATGAGGCCAAATTAGTGCAGAAAAAATTATCAAAGTATTCAATGGAGGGGTCAGTAATAACCAGCCCCACCCCACAAGCATAACAGCAGTATCAATCCCCACAACAGTATGCATTGCCCATGGGAGGAGGATACATGAGGCAGGGTGGTTGCCAACAGGGGCTCTGAGGAAGGGAATTATTCCAAAGGGGGTGTGGCTTTGGGCCCCAGATGCATCATAATCAAGGGGGGTTTCGGGGATATGGACATCAGGTACAACAAGAAGCAGGAGACTTCCCAGCAGGTTTCCCAGGACAAGGGAGGAAGCCACCACAGTGTTGAAACTGCGGGCAGCTAGGAGATATATCATGAGCATGTCGATCTAAAGGGGTTCAACAGAATTGGGTAGGGCAAGACTAGCAGCACTATCAGGGGGGGCCAAGATGATTATTATCCACCGAATCAACAATCACAGAGCCAAAAGCAGGGTACATATCAGCAGATGCCACAAGCACAAACACAGGCACCAGCGCAACAACAGATATAGACCCAGGCACCACAGATGGCAGCACGACTACCACATTATTTACAATTGCCACAGATCAAGGAAAACACCCAGCATTTAGCACAACAACAGGATGACGACACACAAGAGCCCATGGACACAGTGGCGACAGTACTAGTTTGACAATTGGGAGGGGTTACCACGGTAGGGAAAAACCCCTTCACAGGGAACAGATGATCTATGTACCCTCCATAGAACAGCCCACAGACAAACTTGATGTGTCCCATCCTGCAGATCATACCCAAACCTGTGGAGAAACCTTGGAGAGGGGAGGCGATAGGTGACAAAACATTTTCCTTTCTTGTTGACACTGGAGCGACTAGGTCATGCATCCGGGAAGGGACATTTTTATTTTTAGGCGATGCCATGAACACTCAAGGATTCTCTGGGGCTCGAGAAGTGGTTCATTTTACTGATAACATCTCACTATCTATAGGAGATCATGACTTATCACTACCTTTAATTTACTCTCTGCAGACACCTGTAAACATATTGTGATGAGACATCATGTGCCGACTCAACATGAACATTTCATTCACCGACAAATGCATAGTGTACTCAACACCATGCATACACATGTTAAACGTGAAACAAATCATCCAGTCATATAGCAGATGTGCAGTACAGAGGGGGGTGCCAGGGGACCCAGAAATGTTTCAATATGGGACAGACATCGCCATTGCATGGATGACAGGCATCGCAGGGAAGGTGTGGCAAGTACCAAACAAATATTTATTCAGGCCAGAGACACCATTGGGTAAGCCAGAGGCAACAATAGTGTCCATCAAGAATGAGGCATTGTTGGCAAGAGAGGATTTAATTGCATTACATGCAGTAGATGACACTGAGTGGGCATGGAGAGCCATAATAACAGTTGAACAGTTGCTGAGGGATGCAGGTTGACCACAGTCACAGATGATGAGTTCTTCAGAGAAGAGAGATAGGAATTGGAAATGGTGTTCGAAATGAGTGTAACATTTTGGTTACAGATCCATTACAGAGAAGTGCCACAAAGAATGGCAATGGCTCTTGAAGCGCCACCCACATTTTGGGAGGAAGACATGGCCAAAGAAACAGACAATTTGTGAACCACAAGTCCCTATGACGTGGGTTGCATAAAGAGCATAGGGGGAGTGAAGATTAAAATGAAACCAGGAGCAATTTTGCCGAGATTAAAACAGTATCCCCTGACCAAAGAGGCAGGTGAGGGCATTTATGAGATGATTAAATCCCTTGTTTAGAGAGGCATTTTGGTGTACCATCGGAATCTCCAAGTAACATGGCGGTGCACCCCATGCACAAGGCCAATGGGGGGGCCATGGCGTTTCATCCAGGATTAAAGACCTCTTAACCATATTGTTGAAGCAGAGTATCCAGTAGCAGCAAACCCAGCAACAATTTTTTGTGGCATTCCAGTGGAAGCCACCTGTTTCTCGGTCATTGATAATAAGAATGCATTCTTTTCAGTGCCACTACACCCAGACTCACAAGACTTAACCAGCTTTATGTGCCAAAACCAGAAGTGGAAAGATACTTGTTTGCCACAGGGGTACTGCGAGTCACCATCCATCTTTAACAGAGCGATCCAGATGGATCTAGGCAACATAGAGACATAGAGCAGTATGTAGACGACATTCTGATTCACAGCGAGACAGAATATCAGTGCAGGAAGGACTCAGTGCACATGCTGACAGTCTTAGCAGACAAAGGGTACAAAGGGTACAAAGTGGACAAGGCAAAACTACAGTACTATCAGAAAGAGGTGCTCCACATTGGACAGATGATATCAGATGATATCTAAAGACGGCTGACACATTGCCCCAAAGAGAGCAGAGACAATACACAAAACACCCCAGCCTAAAACAGTGAGAGAAATGCAGCAGTTCTTGGGGTTGTGCAATTATTGCAGGGCATGGGTCTTTGATTACAGCACATATAAAAGGCCATTATTGACTGCACAGAAAGAGGCCCAAAGGGGAATAAGGACACTAACATGGACCACAGCCGTTACTGACGCCTTCGAGGAGCTGAAGGAAGCCATGAGTACAGCTCCAGTGTTAGGGACCCCAGACTATAAAAGGGAGTTTTTCTTGTTTTCACACACTGACGGTGTAGTGATGAAGGTGGTACTAACACAAAAGACAAGCATGGGCCATAAGCCAATTGCTTATTTCAGTGGACAGCTTGACCCAATGATGAAAGGACATTATCCATGCGAACAATCATTGGCCGCATCAGCGTTCGCAGTGGAAAATTCCTCAGCAGTGACAATGGGGTGCATCATCACCCTTTATGTGGAGCACGCCCTGTTCACGATACTGGATAAGCCAAAGAGCACACAGACTAAACAGAGAGCATCAGGATATGAAGTGACACTATTGAATGTAGGACTGAAGATAGTGAGATACAGGACTGTAAACCCAGCACTATTCTGGGCAGACCCTCGTAAGGCTGGAGAGTATGCACATGACGGCACAAAGAACATAGAGATGTTTAGTGAGACACGCAAGGTGGAGGAATATGCACTAGAATGGGGAGATGTGCTGTACATTGACGGTTCATCGACAACTGACCAGACTGATGGGATCAGACAAACTGGGACTGCAGTGATAAGGCTGAAGGAGGACGGTACAAGTGAGGTGGTTGTGAGCAAATGGCTACCCTCCTGTAAGGATATTTGGCGTGTTACAGCACAGAGTACAGCACTACTGCACAGGTAGCAATTTTTTTTTTGTTGATGCAGCACCACCACATGGGTGTGGTGCATTGCTATATGTGTTGCCAGATTAACATGGACATATAAGTAAAGACAGGCTATTCAGTCAAAAACGATTTTAACATATAAGATGCAAATCTATTTTTACAGTTAAAAGCATACGTGCACATTCAAAAATGCACACTATTTTTCACCTGAAATGCCTATGGTGCAAGAGACACATTTGAAAATTAATAACTAACCTTATTAATAACTAACCTGACTAATAAAGCTGCATTTAACATAGCCCACTAATAAAAATGTGTCTCCACTGTAGAATTAGGCCTACTCGGAAAAAAACTTTTAAACGCACATTCATTTTTTTTTCTTTTTCTCTGCTGCTCTGTCCACATAACTACAAGAAGCAAAGGGCTCGAAGGAACAGGAAATCAGTTGGTTACAAATGGTTACTGTGGAAATGAGCCATTGTGTAGTGAGGGAGGAGATGCCATTATTGATTCTGATTGGAGCAGCGTCATAGCAAGTATCATGCTAGAGGCAGTGATTAGAGTTTTGCTGGGGGAGCTTGAGGAGAGGGGGAGTACAATTGAGATTTGGCAGAGCTGGGAGAAGGACCTGTTTCCTGGCTGAAGCATTCCTGCTGCAAAAGCTGAGAATTCCAGGCAATAACCCCGGTTTGAGAACGAAAGACGCTTGTTTTCACTGGGGTTAATCTTCAAGGGAGCCAAATTCAGAAAGAGAACAGTTGGAGAAAACTCATGCTGAACAGATAAGGTAATTACAGAAGTGTGGGGGCTGAGTGTGTACGAGAGTATTCAGTCAGTGTAGGAAAAGAGATTCCTGTGCTTTACTCACATGTTTAATGTTGCAAATTGAGTTCTTGTCTCCGCCACTCTCTTTTCAGTGTATCACAGACAATGCTGTTACTGTGCTATTTTATTTATTTCTGTAAAGAGTGAGATCGTGTTTAAATGCAACTTTTATAATACACAAAAATATTTGAAAGCAGACGGGTGGTGTGTTTTATATTTACCAATACAGTGCTGATGATGTAGGGAGATGTTTAGACAGTGCAAATGCCATTTTCAAGGTAGCTAAACATCAAATTTGGCTGCAGCCGTGTGCACAATGTAGTTCAGTATGAGCAATTGTAACTAACTGTGTGTGTTGTAGTTTGTCGGAGGTCTATGAGTCGGCAAAAAGGGAGGCCCGGGACATAGTTCACTACCGTATATAAGATAGTGAAAATACCACATGATAGCTCGCTGCCGTAGATAAGACAGAGAGAAATTGCCCATGGTGGCACACTAAAAATGAAAATGTGGTGTTCCTGAAATGCAAGCCTGAGATCTCTCTAGTGATTACATGAAAAATCTAAACAAAAATAAGGGGTTCTGGATATTGGGGCCACAAATAAAACAAGGGAATTATGCTCACCAAAATACCACCAACCACGCATACCAAATACGCATGTCTGGGTGCTGAAATAATGCATGTCCACTGTATTATTGTTGTACATGGCCCAATCTGAATACAAGGAGTGATTGTTGCTAAGTTATTTTTCGGCGGTAAGAAAATACTGTCAGGCCCCAAATCTCCACAAAATACCCTACAATCCCATTATTCAGCACAAGCAGCAGAACTAGTGGCTCTTATACTAGCACTAGAGAACAATGTGGACAAGTATGTGACAATACATTCTGACAGTGCTTACGTGACATCAACTGTGTGCTCAGGGTTAGCGCAATGGCTGAGGAGAGGGTTTAGGAGAGCAGATGGGACCCCAGTGCAGCATGCACTGTTTGTAAGGGAAATTAATTGAAGTAATTACCTACTCAGAGGAACTGGTCCTAGTAAAGTGCCAGGCCCACACAAGATGGGAATTCCCAATCTCAAGAGGGAATGGGGGAGCAGACTATGAGGCAAAATGTGCAGCATACTTTGGGCAACAATAGGAGCTAGAAGAGAAACCAAAGGCCCAGGGAGGGGTGAGGAACATGGTGATGAGGGAGGGTTATAATGCACTATCAGAGACAAAAATAATGGAACTTCAGGGTACTGCAGCACAGGAAGAAAGGGAGCTGTGGGTAAAGAGAGGATGTTCCATGTCTCCAAAAGATGCCTTATGGCAACGAAATAACACACATAAAGTGGTCATGCCACTAGCATTACTAAATACAGCATTAGCACAATTCCACTACCCAACACACACAGGGAAGGAGGTCATTGCTACACGCATTGGAGAAACATGGTTCTGCCCAAATTTGATTGAACGTATAGCTGATTTTATTAGCAACTGCTTGACTTGCCAGCAGTTCACAGCAGGACATACCTTGAGAGTTGCGAGAGGAGCCTTACCAAGAGTAGTAGGCCCATTTGTTCACCTCCATGTAGACTATGTGGACATGATCCTAGTTTGTCAAGGTTATCACAACATGATAGGGATAGTTTACCCATTCTCCAGATGGATAGAGGCTGGGCCATGCTTCCACGCCGACACACTCAGAGCAGCAACATTTCTGGTCTAGGAAGTTGGCCATGTGTGTGTGTTAGGTCATGCGGTCTGGCAATGGCCCTCGCTTCGCCAATTACCTGTTCCAGCATATCACAGCTTAGCTAGGCAGCAAGCACAAATTCGCCTGTGCGTACCACTTGCAAGCAAACAAGATGTGTGAACACCCGAATGGACTCCTGAAGGAGTGCATTGCCAAAATCCAGCAGAGTAATAAGAAAATTTGGCTTCACTGCTTGCCTCTGGCACTGTTTGAATTGCTCAATAAGCCAGGGTCCGACCACCATTTAATACCCCACAAAGTGGCGGCAGGATGGAGCATGCATCTTCCCTTGGCTCCTCCCACAAGAGAATTGAATGTTTGTGAGAACAGTGCAGATGTCTTAGGTCAAGAAATGTATGCATATATCACTTCCTTGGTTTCTAGCAATTCTTTAATCTCTCACCAGATACAGAAGGCCCAGGCAAGGCCTGGAGACAACAAAGAGATTGACTCTGATGATAGAGAACCAGATAATGGACAAAACCAGTTGGTAAAGATGGGGGACATACTGCTCCTCCGAAATTTTCTGAAGCCTGGAATGTGCCCAGATTTACTGGACCTCATTTAGTGGAGACCGTTGCCTGACCGAATTATCAGGCTTTCTAGCAAAGCAGTTTGGAACCATATCCAGGACATCAAGCCCTACAAAGCAGTGGCCTCACCTGGCAACAGAATTGCAGTAACAAACAGGACCAACGTCTGGGAACTTGATGAACTACAGGTGCGAGCAGACCTTGCGAGTTAGGGAGACCAGGCCATCCTATGGTCCGGCAATCGCAAGCAAAAACATAGCCACTGACACACTCATAGAAATTGATGAATGAAGCACTGTTTGTTATTTTTCCTTCTGCACATGCAGGTCTACGTGAATGTAAAGAGGACTGCATGGGTTGATGGTCTGATGTCACCTCCCATTGAAATCTCCAAAAGTTTCTCTAACCAATTTGTGCACTATATAAGGAGACCCAGACGATTCAGAGCCCAATCCCCTGCATTATATTTCCTTGTCTTTATAGAATATCTAGCCCAAGCATACCCACAACTTGAACACAGTGCATTCCCATTTCTTCCCACATTGAGTGACCCCTCAGTAAGGAAAGTTTTGGAGGAGGTCTTTGTCTTTGCACTTAGTGTTTATTTATTTTGTGGAACTTAAAAATATTAACAAACATTAAAACAATAACACTTGTCTTTGCGATTTTCAGGCGGGTAACTTTATCACTTCATCCGGCTGCAAGGATGAAGCTGTGTAAGTGGTCATGAAAGACACAATAACAAATATTATTATCATGGTGTGTTTATTAATTCCCAGTGGCATAATGGAATTTGTGTTTGGCAGCTGTACCTAGCTGTAAATACTATCCCTGTACCCTTTACTAACATTTTCCCGACTCAGGCTGAAGGGACGACCATGTCAGGTGGCAGAAAAGACACTGCGGATAAGGTAAGGAGAGGTAAGCGCAGTGTTGACACAGACATGAAGGGAGTTGACATGTATCTCACTGACACAGCACATGTAT
Source organism: Ambystoma mexicanum (assembly GCF_040938575.1). Lineage (NCBI taxonomy): Eukaryota > Metazoa > Chordata > Amphibia > Caudata > Ambystomatidae > Ambystoma > Ambystoma mexicanum. The sequence goes on along the minus strand of NC_090941.1, from coordinate 64,080,106 downwards.
CAAACAACATGTGGTACAAACACATGACCAAAGTAGGTAAGGAAACCACTGGGGAGAGTTGTTATGTCTGCTCCTTAATCCCCTGCGCCATGAGTGCTTCTCAAACGTTCATAGCAACTGAAATACCTGCAGCAAGAGCGCAGTGCCTGATGTATCTCGTGATGGTGCAGATGTGGGGAAGATTCCAAGGGAAGACAGCAACTCTGAGATGGATGTCTAAAGGGACATTTCCATTAGAAGATAACTACATGAAGACATTGGACATGATGATCAATTACTGGCAGGCAGATGAGGCTTACTGTCTATAACTGACAGACCTGAGAAAGGAGAGACAATACTATCTCACTGAAGGAGCTACTATGTACTTGGACAAGAGTAAAGGAGATAGGAGGAGAGCCTTGATGCTGGGAAAGACCGCAGATATTGATCTATGGACGAGTGTACACTAATGACAGATTGGGAGTTCGAGTGGTAGGAAGCAAGGCACTGACCCTACCACAGTCAGCGGTGAACAAGGTACAGGAAGAAAACGATAAATGCCTGAAAGAATGGTATACGAGTGCAAATTTGCTGACATGGGTGGAGAATGAAGCTGAACCATTGCCAATAATTCCCCTGAAAATGCCAGCCCTCTATTATCAGAATAATGGTGATGTGGACGTTGATCAGAAAGTAGGATGTAAGACAGTTGAACAGCTTCCAGCAATGAGAGCAGGAACGGCAGTGCTAATGAATCACTACTGGGCATGCGGATTGAAGGCGTATGAAAAACTGCCACCTGAATGGGGATGAATGTGTTCCCAGGTACACATCAACATGCGTTGTTGGTAGTACCCAAGAAAGATGTGAAGCTTGATGAGTTTCTGAAGATGGATAAAAGACGAAGAAAAAGATCGATCAACAAAGCACCAACAGCACTGACAGAGAAGGCTGAGAAGCAGGCCGGAATGAGCAGAGTGAAAAGAGGGGGGAATTACTTCTCAGAAAAGTCAGAAGCAGCATTAGACGAAGTACCAACAGAACACAGGCTATTCAGCAGAACCCAGACGTTCTTTGCATCAATAATTCCAGGAATACAAACATATATAAATGCCAAATGTTCACAGATCACTCGTTGGGAGCTGCTGGTAACTATTAATTCTACAGTGAATGGGTTCAAACCCATAAAGGAAGAGCTCAGAGCAATGAGGTTGGTGGGACTACAGAATAGATACATTCTGGATCTCCTGACAGTCATTGAAGGAGGAGTTTGCACAAAAATCGGGAGTTCATGTTGCACATTCACACCAGCTAACAATGAAGATAATGGAACTCTCTTAGATGCAGTTGCACAATTGGCACAGATGCATGCAAAGATGGTACAGGAAAAGACAAGAGCTGGCTAGCAAACATGTGTTCATGGATGCCATCATTGCTATCAGACAAATTGAAGGTGATTGTTGGAGCACTCATACTGGGAGCAGCCTCCGTATGTGGAATTAACATATGCATTGGAAGGTGCAAGAAAACAACAGAAGAAGCAATTGGAATGCAGATCCTGATAGATGTAAACATTGGCGGAACATAAGATGAAATTGTCTCAGAACGAGACAGACTAAGGATGAAGATTGCACAATGTGATCTATTTCCATCAGGGACCATAAAGCTGAACAACCCCTGTGATTCAAATTCTATGAAGGCAAGTGAGTTTGGTGCGACCCCGAAGGAGTGTGCTGCTACATGCACAGGTCCTTTGATGATCACACAAATTATTATAGACACCTAGGACGAATAAGGAAAATATGGCAGCCCAGAGCAAAAGGGTGGACATATCGAGGTTTGGTCGACAAGTCGACCAGAGGGGAGACTGAACAGGGATGGACGAGTCCACCCCCTGATCTCCCTCCCATAAAATACATGGCCCGGAAGAAATACAGGAGATACCACGATCACCCATACTATTTCGGATTGATTCCTAGTGCTCCAATAATTGACAAGTACGTCGAAAGGTACTGACTCAGTCAACCATACAAACTAGGAGTAATACAAACATTATCTAGAGTGGATGAAGAACCTCAGGAGACAACTATGGAGACTTCAACTGACAGTATTGACTAAGGCACCAAGAAGCCGTAGCCACTGACGTTGTTAGAGACAACATGAAATAGCAGCATTAGACAGGAAGCACACATGCCATCTGCACATAGGGACACAAACACACACCGGAATACTAGAAGGATATATGTGCAACAGCTGTATAAGTTAGAGGACAGACACATATACATACTGTCTCTATTTTTATAATTGTGTCACTAGCTTAAACACAGCAACGCAGCAACCAAAAGAAGCAAGAGATCCTGAGCCAGCTTGCAGATGTTAATATGCCATTAAACTTATGGACCTGCAGGAGCACCAATGGGACCTGACAGAGCCATGCACGACTAACCTATAGAGGATATAGAATAGTACAAAATGTAGAAGCCATGTTATGGCTTAGGGAAATTACAGTAGGCCACAGACTCTCAGTAAGAGCCTACCTGGGGCCAAATTCCGGCTAAGCAGAATAGCAAATGTGTGAGACAAGGCCCACTGCCAAGGCCACCAGATTCAAGTGGCATTCCATTCCCTGAACAGCAGTAACACCAGCTGCAATAAGATGACTAAATTCTCATAATTCCAAATAATTCAGAGGTAAAAGAGACCAAATCACGGTTAACGGGCACGTGATTCTTCTGATTCGGGTGATGAATCAAGATCGGCAATGGGAAAGGGGAGCAATCTCACGCTGCCAGTTAAAAGCTTGCAATAAAGTTGTTACAGCGAAAGACAAGTGTTGCATGATGTGAACGGGCACTCTCATAGACTATGGTGGTACATACAAGTTACAATGCAGACACATAATTGTTCTTATTACCTTAAGAGGGTACACCAAGAGCTGAGAATAATTTCGGGTCCCAGGCCTGGGGACTTCAGCTCTAGCAACTCACAGTTCAGCATCCTAGGGTGGGTAGCAACGGGCGAGGACCAATAGTAAGATCCTCATACCGCAGTATTGTTTTGTGATAGCAATTTTGGGATCGGGCAGGCATGACATCTGACATGGGGGAGCCAGTAAACTAACATGTATTAGGGCCGCTATAGGTGGACTATCACTCAGCGCCCAATCCCGGGAGCAATCAGTTTTCTGGAGAGGGGCCCAGGTTGTGATGTCACTCTGATGCAATGCGCCCACAAAACTAGCCTGTGTGCCAGAGAACTCTGAGATGTTCTAGGATATTCTTCGATCCTTGTACTGATCCCTGTGGTTTTGGCTGTAATAAACTGCAGTTTGAACTTACTTTCTGACTGGACCAGCGTTCCTTTTGGAGGAAGGTGTTGAGATCTTCCAAGAGTCTGAGTCTGCGACTCCTAGTAGCCCACAAACCTACCTGGGAGTTTATCCTTAACACATCCTTAGAAAACGGAATTAGCAAATGATGTAATGTAAATCGAACTTCTGTATCATGCTTGTGATTGGGTCACAGGTGCAAGTAAACACTGACTAGAACAGTGTTCCTGCAGAAGTCTAATGCCTCAGATGTAATTAATGCTACTAAATTAGTCAGGGGTGAAGGTGGTCAAGTGCCTACGTGGCACAGGGGTTATCAACTGGCAGTTTCACTGTGTTGTAAGTGTGGGATCCTGGTGAAATAATGAGGGGCATTATATATAAGTGGTAAAGGGGACACTCCGGAGGATCAACAAGAGGTTGGGTGCAGTCTAAATTAGGAGCTGGGAAAGGTTGCGTGACACACTAAACCAACATTTTTTTTTTAAAACATTGCAATTTTGGTTATAAGGCAGTGCTACTTTGGGGTTCATTTATACAATAGGTACATGACATGAAGATAGTATGAGGAGAGTTTTTAGCAAGTTTGCTCATGTAGTAGCATGGCACACGTTGCATCCAGAACGACTTTTGCAGGGATTGTGTAAAGTGCAATTTTGGAAATGTGTGTGAAGGGCAGTGTTGGTGCAAAGTGTCAGAAATGTTGGGGGGGTAACGGACTCCACTTCAATAGAGTAGCTGGCCTGGGTTGAAGAGCTGGGTAAGAGGTATGGTTAGTCTCTAATGAAACCGAGGGGGTGCATGTGTGCAGTGTGTGAGATGTGCCATATATCCGCTGGAAGTAGGGCTTGGGGATTGGTGAATATGCAGCTAAACTTAAGGAGCTCTTCAGGAGTAACATGACACAGGCAAGAGTATGTGCCACCGGGGCATAGCCAGTTAAGATATGTGAGAGTGGGTTGAGTGGGTGAGGTCTAGTAAAGCAGGAGTTGGGGGCTTGGGTATGAGTAAAATAGACCATTACTAAGGGGTACGCAAACTATAGGAATTGTGCTTTTCTTGTGAGGCCAGGAAGATTTGGTAAGGGAGTTGGACGCTCTGGTCTAAATGGCATGGGGGAGACATGGGCAATAATGGGCAATAATATTGGGACAGCTAGCATGGGATATTGATCATACCCTACTTTCCATGTTCCCATGAAAGTTTGATTTCACTGGGACATTGGGGATACTAATTCAACACACATCAATATCCCCCCCAAAAAATAATCACGCATGAGTGAGGTAAGCGCCCCTCAACTGGGATGTTGGGAATCAAGGGTGAAGTTTTACGGGGATATGTCACTGCCAAACCTTGGCCCACATCCTCCTGAGGCCAATTTGCATACCATCACGAAATGAGACAATTACTAGCACATTGTTTAGAAAGCAAACCCTTATGCTATGGTTTATGAAGCTAGTAGGTATGATTAGATCATTACTTCTGTGTGTCTAGGACAAGTGTGGTGGAAGGAAACAATGCAATGAGTAGTCGACCAGGTCAGTTTGTAGCAGAACTAAAACACTGTCCAATATAGTGGTCTGAGTGATCTAGCTTTTGACCCGTACACAGCACAGAGAATGCTACAGTTCACATCCTCAATGACCTCCACAACATGACTGACAAAGGACACCCAGCACTACTCGTCCTCATTGACATCAATGCAGCCCCATTGACACTACTGACCACACCATTCTACTCAACATCCTAACCCACAGGCAAAGTCCTCTACTGGTTCACCTCCTTACTTCCTGAGTTATCACTTTTTCTCCAAGCCCCCTTATTGATCAGATCCCTCCCCAGTCAAGTACAGGGTACCACAAGGCTTGTGCCTGCCCCCACCCCTCTACAACCTATTTGTAGAATTCCTTGGACAGACCCTTCCCAATCACAATGTCCATTTCGAACATTAGAACTCTGCAGTAGGGTGCAAGCCAATCAGGAGGTTCAGAACAAAGGCTGTACTCTGTGGTACAAGCCTGCATTCCGAGCTGCCTAGGCAGCCGGCGACCCCTTCCTTTCCCCGCTCTCCCTCCCACTTCATCTCTTAGCACCTGTGTACTTTCCTGCAAGGGTGCTGAGTGTGTTTTTTTTAATTAAAAAAGAAGCACTACCTTAGAAGCTCGGCCCGTCGCTGTGCGTTCCTGTTGAACAGGAAGCCCGCTTTCAATGTTGATGACGTCCAACGTCATAAACACAGAAAATTGACGTCCTGTCCAACAAGACTGCACGCATTGGGCGGCATTTCTAAGGTAAGTTTCTTTTTTATTTTAAATAAACACCAATTACACCCGTGCAGACAACTGCACAGGTTTAAAGCTGATATGCCCTGCGCTACCGGGCTTACCCTGTAGGTAATGGTCCGCCACCCTTTTTGAGGTACCCTTGCTGCGCTTTGGCTCTTAACTTGAGCAGCGGGCCATTACCTACATGGTGGAACCGCCACCTTGGGGCATATCGCCTCAATATGCAGACGACATGCAGATATACTCCCAAATCTCATTCCCTTCACATGTTAATGTACCACAGGGCTTAGAACACCCTACCTTTTCACATGGCCTCACACTTTCTCAACATCAACATCAACCCCTTTAAAATGGAATACCTCTTCATCTGCCTCCCCTGCACACCAACTCTAACCTCACACCCTGGATCAAAGAACTTGCCTCAGATAAGCCACACACATCCCTCTCCACAACTTTCAAAATCTTTGACTTCACCATCAGCCGGCCACCTCTCCTCCAAACACCATATAGCTGCTGTCACAAAAAATGTGTAATATACAAACACACCTGCAACGAAAGATCAGACACATGCTTCCTCCTGACGACTTCCACCCTGCCGTCCAAGCATTGGTTCTGTCAACGCTCTACTAGGGGAATGTTCTCCTCACTGGACTGCCCAACAGAACACTTGCCCCCTGCAAGCCATACACCATGCAGCAGCCAGACTCATCACCTACCCAAATATTCACACATCATCACACCTCCCACCCAGCTCCACTGGCTCTTCTGACCCAGATAATTGTCTTCAAAGGACTTTGCATTGTATTCAAAGCCATCCACCACAAACCCCCATCTTACCTTCAGGACAACCACAGACCCATCAACCACACAAACACTGGAGTAAACTAACATGCACACAAACACAAGCATTAACCCAGTGGGCATGCAGAGTGTAGAACACATTACCTCTTTACATCCGTTCTGCACACTCCCTCAGCACTTTCAGAAAAAGCCTCAAACAATACCTGTTTCCACACACATAAGCCTGTCCTCCTCCTCCACTGCCAACCTAATCTTCCTATCATATCAAGATCGTTGTCTTGTTCCCTCTTGTTCCCCTCCCTCACCTCGTCACGCCTTGAAACACTTGTGCATTGGCGCGATATAAATAAAATATCATATCATATCTTGAATGCACTTTGTAACTTCTGTTCCACCTCTGACCTTTTGAACCTTTGGCAGGGCCAGTGCCAAACAATTCAAATAAAATCAAATACAACAAGATCAAGAAATAAAATTGTAAAAGGAAAAGTGAATGAAGTGAAAAGGTACAGTGAAAAGTTGAAATGAAGCAATCAAATGAAAAGTTGAAATGAAAAGTTCAAAGTTTTGTGCAGAGAGGGGCGGATAGGGCAGAGTAGATTGGAGAGGCCCGCGCGAGGAATAGTCTCTAATTCTCGCAAGGGGTACAGTTTAGGGAGCAGCTCAGCATTGAATCCTGATGTGTGTCTTTGGTACTGATCACCTGTAAGCTAACTCCATCCATAAAAAAGCAGCTGCGGCCTGCTTCTTCCCAATTCACCCTGGCCTGCCATGTGTTATTTGGTAACGGGGTGGGGGTTCATGGAAAGAGAGAGTGAAGTGTGCATGTGGTAAGCGTATGGTGGGAGTCGTCGAACAATGTTATGCAGCAAGTGCCATGTGCTGCCTTTTACAGCTAAGAATTTCGACTTCCGCCACTGAGAAAAATGTAATCACGCAAAAACAGACGTTGAGAAAAACTCTTTATTAAAGTAAGCGTGGGAAGAAAATGGCACTGTGTAGTTTTTCACCTGCGCCCTGTCTGCTTTTCTGCTGTTCGCAGCTATAGGAAGCTCTGTGCGTCTAATGGACGCGCCCTCGGCGTGTTTGATCTCGAAATGTCTTTGATCCCTCGGGAAATGTCTTTTCCGGGTGCTCCCGTGTGTGGGGCCGGAGAAGCCTGCAGACTGCAGCAGCCCGAGCAGCCACAGCAGGCTGTGGCAGACTCGGCTCCCCCACCACCAGCAACGCTCTCAGAAACTCCCCACAGAGCCGCCCACCAGAAACAGGAGAAGTGCAGGTCAGCTGTTGCCACCTCCCTCCCCTCTTCTTCGACGGCACAGAAGAGAGGAGAGCCAGGAGGGGAGAGGGAGCGGCGCGTGCATCCTTAACTCCACTCTGTCTTCAGCGCCGTGTCAGTTCTGCACACTCTTCCCACCTTGGATGCATCTTTAAAAGAAGTGCGTGTTCAAAGCCCGCTCACCCTGGAAGTTGTATGGAGTTTGATTTATTTTGAAAGTGACCTCGAATGTCTGTTTTTAAAACAGGCTATATACGCCTTCTGGGTTTGGATTTTGCACTCAGCAAAATGACTAGGAATTTGAATTAACTGGTAGCACTGGCAGGAAAAGGAATTTGTTTCTGTTATCAACACTGGACCACTGAAATACAACAGAAAAAAAAAACATTTTGTTTTAGTATTTTTTTTTTAAGCAGTCAGTACACAGGAGTGAGGTCCCAGAAAATGGTTTCCGACTAAGGTCTATGAACAAGGTTCCTTCGTGCAGGTACTGTGCCTTTGTATTGTGTCCATTGACCTATATGCAATTAATAGTTAGGTTGGGTTGGAATAGGTGGATGGGTGGAATGATGTGGAGTGAGGAGGGGCCGGAAGGATGATTGTATACATAACGATGTGCTCAGTTCCACTGTGAATCGCTTCTAGGCACTTTGTAACCGATAATCTGATGGCAAATAGTGACTTCAAATATTACTTTTTAATTTAGCAGCAGTATCTGCCTTGCACAGGTAATGCACACGGTATAAACCCCTGTCAGTTGTACAACATAACATGACCTGGACAATGTAAGGCGTACCCACTGTATCCCGCAATGTGCTGCCTTCTTACCTGCAGGAGTAGGAAGTTGTATTTTACTAAAAGCTAAATGAATGGAGCGTTTACTGAAACTGCGTGAGTTCATACGTTTGTCATTATACACTAACAGTTCAGTGAGTATTATGAAGGAGGGGCGTGACTAAGTATTACCTAAGAAGCTTTTGTCCAGCTGTGCCCTTCTTGTTTTAATGAATGGCCGGCGACCGCATGCCAAGTGAAACAGGACTTTACCAAAGGACCGGGAGTAGGGGCAGGCAGGGCTCAGGAGGAAGAGTCTAAAGGTGCCAGCCGTTGGGTTATGGGTTCAAGAGGGCAAACATGGGCGGCAAGGCTGGGAGCATGTGTTCTGGTTGGAGAGAGTGGGGGGACGCAGGGAGGGCATGTACCGGGAGTGGAAGAAGGGAGAGGTGACACACTTGGGGGATTGTGAGGTAAATGTCGCGAGTGGAAGGGGGTGAAAATGCAGGCAGGGGGTTGGGGCATGTTTTTCGATAGTAGGGGGTGAGGGGAGGCTGGCAAGGTTTGGCATATGTGTCCGGTGTTGGAACTGGCGAAGAATGGTAGATGGAGAGAAGGGGGCATGCATGCCTCACTAGGTCCTGGGTCGTCGAGGGCATGTTTCTCGGGTGTCACAGAGGAGAGGTGGCAGGCAGTGTGTGTTTCTCGGTGCGAGTGGGGGTCGGCACGCAGCCGGGCTTGCGCTCGGACCCCCTTTCCCTCTCTGCCTCCTCTCCTACTCCCACCAGGTGGCAGATTGAGCCTCCGCAATGGGAGCATTCGGAGGGAAAGGCTCCTGCCGCCGCTCATGCTGCATCTGGCCAAACCATCAGCTTTTCATGTGTGTTTTGGTGATCATTCGCAGAGGCTCCAGGAAATCACTGCCAGATTACGCAGCCTCGCACTAAATCTAGCTGCCCTAGCACTTTAAGCGAACTACAAAAGGCGCATTCCTCGTTTTAAGAGGGGCGGGGAGGGTCTCAAAAAGATTTGGGAAAATAGTACGTATTTGAGTTTTATTGTTAGTTGGTTGCCTCTGTTTTAAAGAATCTCTCCTAAACGTATACCTCTAGAGGTTGACGTCACAGTAACATTTAACGTGGTACTATGATGTGCATTTTATAAGCTATTGGGCGGGCAGTGTACGTGGCGCGAATTGCTGGCAGAGGTTATTCATATCTCTGCGCATTTGTCGTTTTACTGTGACAAGTGCAGTTTAAAATATTAAGACCTCCCATTCCCCATTTCCTTAAAGGGGACGTTGTTTGAGGGGGGCAGTGGCAATGTCTCCACACCACTAGATTGTCTTGATGTATTTTCTGATGGATGGTCCTGTCGTTCAGCCCATTCGCTTCTTGGCATATTTGCTGAGGTCGCTTTATTTTACTATGTGGCTAGTAGTTTTGACCATTGTTGCTGAATATTCTTTACATTGCACACACTCCCCCATGGGTACTATTCAAGAAGTCTGTCACAACACTAGTGTTCAAGCAGTCTGTCACCAACGTAGTGAATTGCTACTTGCTACTGTGGCCCACTTTTTCATTGGTGCCCCCAGACAATTGTATGCCCCAGTCTGACCCTGCCCCCGAGAAATATGGAGCCACACAAAAGCCAGTGTATAACTGGGATGTGCCCGGGTCGTTTTTGCCTCTTCTGAGTTGCGAATCAATCGTGCTGCAAACTGCAGTTTGCTGGAGCCCGCGTCTTCTGCAAACTGCAATTATTCTCGTGGTTCTTGAGTTTATGAAGGGCGCCGTCTGCGTCGGTGTGGGTGTTAATCCGCCAGAGCAAATTCATTCAATTCAGAATATTTTTCTGCCCAAAAGTATACATTTAATCGGAATTAAAATGAGACGGGCTGTCCAATCTAAGACAACAATTCAAATTTGAAATACGAATACACAGCTGTCTTCTATAAGTGACCATCGTTCCAAGTTATGAACGGGGCAACAACAAAGCACACTGGGCTACGCTGCTGCCCCACGCTCCTGCTGCCTCTGTCACAGCCCGCGAGGCATATAATCAGCAGTATTGCATCGCAATTTGCCATGCAACACCAATGAGCTGCGACGCGATTTATAGAGTGGCAGCAGTCCGTGCCTGTGTGAGACCAAGGGTTGTGCTGCACTCTCATTGTGTAGCGCGTGCAGGCGAGGCAGATATTCTCAGGCTGGTCTGACACCTTTCCCTGGGACATTGCACCCATTCATGTGCTGGTCTATCAAGTGGGGCCTGAAGCTAATGTAGTTGGGCCCACCACCGTGGCATTGACATCTGTAAATGCCCAGACAGAGCTGCTGAGTGGGCATTTACAGATTCTCGGTGGGCCTTGCCCGCTCAGGCCCTACCCTGTCTATGCCTTCTGCCTCCAGTGGAGCTCATGTGCACAGAGAGCTGTAGACAGATAGTGCACCTGCTGCTATGTTGCGGATCCGGTAAATTAGGACAAAGGCACTGGGTGCATTTATTTGGGGGAGCACAAGTGCTGATACTATTTAAATGCTTGGTTAGTGGGTGCTTTCTCTGATTTACTGCTGTCGCATGCTCTGGAACTAATGCCTTACATATGGTAATCTTCCTTACCCCTGTCCTCCCGACCTCGTCACAGCCCTGTTTGCAGTACTTTCCCTTCTATCACTAACAGGGGTTACATGGTTCCTCCCACAGGGGCTACATGGTTCCTCCCCTCCCCTGAATCCACCTGGGTTTTCTGACCTCTAAAGGTAGCCAGCAAGTATGATCGGGAGAGGGGGGGGGGCAAGGGGGATATGTAAGCACTGTGACTAATCAGGACAGGAGTAATACAGATGACCATATGCCATCTATTTTTCACCTCCAGTTCACACCCCTCGTCACATTCTGTACAAAGTGAATATGCATCACCAGGACTTCCTTCCCTCAACTGCCCTAGTGGAGCAAAAACAACTCAGACACAGAAGCGTTGCCAAGGGTGTTTATTTCATTACTATCACTTGTCAGAAGTATTAGGAATCAAGAAGGTGAAAGTGGGAGGATTTTTGACCCAAAATCTGTAGATCACCACCCATAGATTTGCGGTCATGTTTGAGAGAGGTGGGAGGGGAAGTCCACGTGGCCGCATCGCAGATGCCCGGAAGGGAAACTCCCTGGGACTCAGCCCATGATGCAGCATTTCCTTACCTTGGGCAGCCCCAAGGGAGACCTGGAAGAGGAACATCCGAGTATGCTGCCAGTACGGCTGATTGCCCCCATTTCCTAAGGGTGGAGGACGCAGATTTTTCCCCCTTGGAGCCACCACCAAATGTGATGAACAGAGAGTCAGACCACCTAAAAGACAATGTGTGATCTATGTAGACCCGTAGGGCTCTCACCAGATGCAGCGCATGGGGTCTTTCTTCTCCTGGAGATTGAGGCAAAGGAAAAAAAGCTGGCGGGGCAATGTCCTTGTTCCTATGAAATATTGAATGAAATTGGGAATGAAGTATGGAGCTGTTCGTAGAATGACCACATCAGGGGTGAATTAGACGGAGGGTTCCCACACCAAGAGTGCTTCCATTTCTCCTATATGTCTGGCTAAAGTGATCCTGCCAGGATACAAACCTATATCCACCTCCTGCGGGGGCTAGAAGGAATGCTTCTGTAGCTGTTGTAAGATCAGGACAAGATCCCATGTAGGTAGAAAATACCTGATCAGAGGATGCTAAAGCCCCTAATTCAGAAAGAGGCATTTAACAAAGGGTCCCAATCCTGCCAGGGAAGCCACCGGCCTCTGCACACCAAACCTGGAAGGAGGTCCACTGATGCTTCTACAAAGAGACCGTTGATGGATTTCTGGATCTCTGAAGAGTCGTATCAACATCTCTCTGGATACCCATTGCCATAATCCCACTCAATTCAACTTCCAGGCCATTAGGCTGAGGCAACGTTCCAACTCCTGGAACAACTCCTCACTGCAAAGAGTAGAAGAATCGTTGCTAAGTGCAAGGGAGGCTGTGATGCCATGGTCTAGAGGTGGGATTCCAGTCCATTCATAGCCAGTATGGGGTGATCACTATGTTGCTGCATGCCTGCTGTCTGATTTCCTGGAGTATCCCCTAGATGAGGAAAGAAGGGAAGGCGTATAACTAGCCTCCTGGCCAGTGGGTCAAAAGGGTGTCGGCCACCCATATCAAAGGACCTAGTTGTAGAGATCCTCACCATAGGAGGAAAGGGTTAGTCGCTGAGGCAAATATTTCTATCCAAGGAAGACCCCATGATTCACAACCTACCCAAAGATCTTGGGTTTCAGACAAAAGTCCACAGCAGATGGGAATAATCTGCTTACGTGGTCCACTGCCAGTTTCTCTCAGCCGAGAAGACAGTCTGCAGAGAGATCAAAGAGTAGAGGCTCTGCCTATTCCATGATGCAATGTGCTATGGCATTGAGGATTGAGCACCATTTGGCACCCTTGCGATTGACATAATTCTTGGGAACCTGATTGCCCATCCCAAACAGGACTCGTCGACCTGTTACATCTGTCTGGAATTCTTGCTTGGCCTTCTAAATTATAGATAACTCTCTCCAATTGGAGGATCACATTGTTTTGGTCATGGTCCAACGCCCCTGATCCTTACGTTTTCCAGAGTGGCCCTACAACCCTTGAGACTGGCATCCATTGCTATGGCCATTGCTGTGCTAGAATCCAGGCGAACCTTCACCCGGAAATGTCATACCTGACTCCACAAGCAAGGGAATCCCAGATGTTCTGTGAAACTGGAATTGAGCTCTCATAATCCATGGTCTCCAGATCCAGTGCTGAAGAATGTGACAAACAACAGGGTTCAAGTGAAACCCAGCCCGTGGAACTGTGGCAGTACAGGCTCTCGTATCCACCTGCTGTCTCAACCCAATTTTTTCTGTGACCGCCAGAAGGTTGACAAGATGCGCTAGGTGATCCTGAATCTTTGTGCTTCTTTTGAATGGAAGAGACAGCATCTGAAGTTAGGTGCAGAAGTGGATCCCATTAAAATGTAGTTTCTGCATATGGAGAAGGGATGAGTTCTTGCATTTGATCCAGAAGCCAGGAGTCTGGAGCATTCCGCAGACCCTGCCGACGGGCTGGGCACACAGTTCCATCTAGGACACTTGGGTTAGTCAGTCTTCGAGCCGGGAGGGATGGACAACAATCGCCTTTTCATGGAGGATTGTCAAAATGGGGGCAAGAATCTTGGTGAACACCCAGGGTCAGATGACAGGACAAAGGGCAGCACAGTGAAATGGATGATCCTTTGATCTATTGCACAACACAGAAATGGCTGGTGACGCTCTATGATTGGTACGTGGAGATATGCCTTTTATGGCTGTGAGACAAACCCACTGATGAACGGCAGCAATGACCTGTTGTGGAATGATCATACAGATGGGTCTTAATTCCATATAGCAATTCAACCCTTTGAGATCCAGAATGGAGCAGTATTATCCAGAAGGCTTTTGTACCTGGAACATTATGGGGAAAAAACCTGACTTGGCTGTTCTAGCACATCTGCAAATATATTTTTCTCTCCTAGAGTACAGCAAACACCTAGCGAAGGGCCAGACACTTTTTTGTATCATGGGAAGTGGAGTCCATCTCACCTTAAAGAAGGGAGGCTTCCTCCTGAATTCCCACGCATACCCATTTGAAACAATCTCTTGGGTGCAGGCATTTCTTACATCTTTCCCTAAAGAGGTGCAGGTAGCCCCCCCATAGGGATGGATTTGAATAGTCATGCCTTGGGAGGAACTGGCATGGGTGGTACTGGAGGGCTTGTGGCATGACCTTTGCAAGACAAATTCCTGTTCCTGCCACTGAAGGAACATCTGACTACCAGGATGGAGCAGGCACTGAGGAGCTCTGAAAGGAAAATCTGGACATGAAGGAGCAGCCACTCTCTCTCTAGGACAAAGCATGCTTCCAGTCACTGAATGGCCTTTCCAAAAAGGTGTCTAACTGGGGTCTGTCATGTCTGGACCCCTGGGGCACTGAGTCCAGGCACACCGTTTCTGGGGGCACCCACCACACTTACTTTGTCAGATAGTTGCCGGCTGGCTCACGGCCACACAGACCAGCCAGAGGGTTCGCTGGAGGCACCCAGCCAACATCCAGTAACAGGGTTGACCCTGTTAGCTGTGGTCACACAGCCCTTCACAGGAGTCGTGGTCACACAGCTGCACCGTGGCCTGGGGTCTCCCAGGTCGCACACCAATAGAGTTGCCATGCAGGGTCTCTGCAACATGGGACACCAATACAGAGAGCAGAATTGCCACTCAGGACTCTGCATTAGATACAGGATCATGGGACAGTGTTGCCTCGCAGGGCCCCTGTCCTAGTGAAGGGCTCTGCAGGGCAGGCCCTCTGCCTTGCAGGCCGCGCTGGAGCAGCGCTGTAGTAGCCACAGGAGGTAGGAGTCTGATGTATCTGACTGATTAGTGGGAAACCGCTTGTCTCTTTTATTGACTTGTCGCCTGGTGAACAGACATGTGACACGAGCAGGAGCCCTTAGCAGGTACTCATTCTTTCTTAAAGGGGGAGCAGACCACAGGGTCCAAACAGGAAACAACCGAAAAGAGGCAGTTTAATCAAGGCAGGCTTCCATGCTGTCCCGGCTGCATCCATCTTAGAGAGGAGGAGCAGTTCACCACCCTTTACTCTTTTTTGTTCTGACATCCTCGAGAGCAATTAGGAGGCACATTAGGAATAGAGTATCCAGAGGCAAAAGAAGATTGGCACAACTATTCTGATCACAGATTACCATGCTTCTTATCTGTTCATATTCCTGTATTCTTGGCTGCGAAAAAGTTTAGCCCCCTCATCAGGTCCCTTTCTCCAATCGGTACATGTGCTGCAGACCCAATCTCATACATTTCTGCTTTAATCTTCTTCTGCAATGTATACAATCCATGCACCTAATGCCCATCTGCTTATCAAATGTGATATAGACGGATGGCAGCACTGAATTCAACATCAGAAGTGTGACAATTTGGATTTTGCTCTTCAGGAGTACAAGGATAAGTGGCGGTTAAAAGGCCACTCAGCCCTCACACTGCATCAAACCAAGAGCCAACACAATCATAAAAGTAAATCAGGCATAGTTAAGAGATAGACCTCTTTTGCCTTTTGTGGTAACGTGGGCCGAGGGAAGGCTATTAGAAGGGTGTGAAGGTAAATTAGTAGTGGCCCAAACAACACAGTAGTACAGTCCAAAATGAAGGGAATGCCCGATGAAGTTTCTATAAACATTTATATACTTTAATTTAACATGCCATCTGCAATATAACTGAATTGAAAACAATGTACAAAAATCCCCCCTTTGGAAGAACAGAGAAGATGCAACAGACTGAAGGAAGTAGCACTCTGAGCATGAATCCAGGGGAGTTGTAAGAAGAAGACTAGGGATCGTGAGTTGACCGTGCGCTATTAAGTACCGCTAAAAATTATTGTTGAGGAGAACAGATAGGAAATGGATCTGCAGCATCCACACACTTCCACTGGACCCCCTAGACGGAACCAGGACACATGAATTGCAAGTATTGGGAATTGAAGGTGAATCAGATGCGTCGATCCTGAGTAATTGAGTTGAATCAGAGTCAATATTGCCGGTGAAACAAATGAAAAACTTCTTTGACTTCAAATCTTGGAACTGTATAAATCTTTATAATGAAAGTCTTGAAAAACAGCCGACATGTGTTTCGACCCTCACGGTCGTTGTCAAGGCTGTGTGATTTGACAATGTACAAAATAAAGTAAATACATTAACATGACAGGTAAAACAAAGTGTTCCAAACATTAGAAAAACAAAAGCATTGTCACATAAGATCAAGGAAATTGTTAAAGAAAACAATGTCATACCATGATTCAGTAGTGTGGATGATAACGAGCAGGTTCATGTAGAGAAAAATAAATAAATAAATAAACACAAAAACCCAGGTGGAAACACAAGGAATAGAATGAATGGATTGTGACATTGAGTTGTCTGTCACAGACATGTAAAGTTGACCAATTCCATATAAGAGTGTTGAACATTATTAACACACCAGATTCCCAAAGTGGTCAGAAATAAAAAATACTTGGATCACCCGTGCTGGAAGGATGCTTTTGGTGTAAGAAAAGGGAACAAAACCGGTTCAGACAAAGTTGAGTGGCATACCAAGTGATATGATGCTGCTAGTGCAGAACTTGGAGTAGGGTACCTAGCTGGAAAATTGAGGCGTCACCTAAAGAAATGAAAATGAAAGGGTTTGACGGTCTAAGTAGGCGGTTTTATGTGAATAGTGTGGTATAACATCGTGGGTTGGTGTCTATGAGGTAAGGGATAGTCTACTTACCCTGTGTGTTAAAACACAGAATACTTAAGTCTGTAGCATAAGTGCTAGGCATGTTGTAATTCCATGGACTAGAAGGAAAAACCAACAAAATGGTAATCTGTTACAGTTGGGTAGATAAATCCTTGAAGATAATATGAAGAGAATGGATTTATAAAAATGTTTTACCAAAGAATTGCAGGCTCAATTCATACTAAAAGGAGGCGAGTAAATGGGAGCAAGAATATAGTCTCAAAGAGCAAACAAAAGATGTCTATAAAAGTACCTGTGTTGAAGATATAACAGGGGTCCAATCCCGAGTAAGTTTGCGGCATGATGCGCCCGTCCGCCAAGAAAGACGGATTGAAATGAGAATGGGGTAAGAATGTGACGTAACGTGGGCACCGCGATCGTGATGTCACACGCACGTAATGCGTATGACATCACGCGCACTGCGCTGCGTGTTGGCAAAAGTAAAGAGACGCAGTAAAATGCATCCTGTTCTGATGGGTAAATCCTTGGAAATAGAGCATTTGGAAGTCAACGTGCCAAGAGTGAGTGACTGTGAATAAGCAATGGACGAGCAAAGCAAGGAAAGATTGAGAGAACATGTTAAGAATACATTGTGTAATGGTAATATTGACGTATTGGGACAAAAGAATATAAACAGAATAAGAAAGGGAAACTCAGGAAAAAACTCATTAGTAAAACAGGCATGTTATGCATTGAGAATACAAGTGACAATACAAGCATATATCATTGGTCAAATTTACCATTATGGGACCAGTTGAAGATTGGATCCATATTAACAAAAGTTCAGCCTGAATAAGGATTAGGCTACATGGTGAACAGTACACTATTAGAGTCTATACTCAAATCTATTGAGTGTGGTTAAAGCAAGTGCTGCAGGATTGGAAAATGATCATATAATTCAGAATGACACAATATGAGCATGATAGTTTCCCGTACGGAGAGTCAAATTAGAAAAATACATGCATTTCGTGGTCTGAGTTAAGTCCAGAAGTGGTACAACAAAATAGACAAATCAATTGGGATTCTAGTTGTCTTAATTTCAAACAAAGATTACCACCGCGTTTCTCACTTCTAGCTCGTGCTAGACCTATGAAACGGATTTCTGCTTTATTATCCAATTGGTGTTGAGATTGCCAATGTAGTGCCAATGGTAAATTGTTGTCAATTTTGCCGAGACTGGACAGATGTTCTCTTATACGGATTCTCAGATGTCTAATAGTGCTGCCAATATAAAGTTTGTTGCAAACACATATTATCGCATACACCACAAACTTGGTTTTACAGTTAATGAAATCATTAATATTGATCTTGATCCCAGAGTTATCAACAAAATCATGACAGTTATGATAAGCAAATTGACATTGATTGCAGTTAGTACATTTGAAAAAGCCATTCAGTTTATTAAGCCATGTGGAGGGAATAGTAGCCTTGGAAGGATCAAAGAAAGAAGGACTAAGTCTGTTACGTAGAGTATTATCTTTAGTGTACGTGAATTTGGGCTTGGCAGTAATATGAGGTAGTAGGTCAGGATCTAATCGAAGAAGATGCCAGTGTTTGCTGGCCATTTTGTACAAGGTAGAAGTGTCCCTAGAGTATTGGGTAATAATCGCAATTGGTTGGTGTTTGCTGACTGTAGGCGGTTATCGAGAGAGCAAATCAGTTTGTTTGGTCACAGAGCATTGTTTAGACGCATAGAGCACTGTTTTGTGCAGGTACCCCCTTTGTTTAAACCGTTCAAACAACTTGATGCGTTCATCAGCATAATCAGAATATCTGGAGCAGTTCCTTCTAGCCCTATAGAATTCACCCTTTGGGATGTTGAGTATCGTGGATTTCTGGTGGCAACTTTTGGCATGAAGTATGGCATTAACTGCAGTGGATTTTCTAAATGTCTTAGTTTGCAAAGTGTTGTTCACATCAAAGATCTCAAGGTCAAGAAAACTGATATTTGTAGGGTTACAGTGTCCAGACAGAGTAATGTCAAAGGTGTGGTGGTTGGCATGTGGAACAAATTGATCGAAAGCAGCAGAGGAACCGTTCCAATTGATCAAAATATCATCAATGTAACGCTTCCAACAGATAAATTGTTCTTGGTATTCTGATTTAAGTATATGAGTCTCTTCATAATGGGACATGAAGAGATTAGCCAATGTAGGGGCAAATTTAGCACCCATAGCTACACCTTTTGATTGCAGGTAGTATGTGTTGTTGAAAAGACATACGTTTCTATTCAAAGCGAATTTGAGAAAATACTTAATCATCTGGATGTGCTGATAAGAAGCGGAGGAATTGCGGAAGGTGAAATCAACAGCCTGAATTGCTAATTCATGATTGATGTTAGTGTAAAGGGCCGTGACATCTAGGGTTGCCAAGCAGAAAGTGGATTGCCAGACTATTTGTTGTAAGTGGTGTAAAACTTGTGTGCTATCCCTTATATATGAACTCATTTGGGTAACAAAGGGTTGGAAAACCTCATCTAAATACTGCGAAATTGATTTAGTTGCCCATCCTATGCCACTCATAATAGGCCTGACTTCCGGTAGTTCTGTCAATTCCTCATGCATTTTTGGAAAAAAATAGAGTGTGGGCATCCTGGGATATGTGATTGTGAGAAATTGTTTTTCTTCATCAGTAAGATGTCCTGACAAATGCCACTTGTTAATGAGACATTGTAAGTTTAGTACAATTGATTTGGTAGGGTTACTGGAGAGTTTAGTTTAACAACCAGGAGTCTCTAGGTGCTTGGTCCTCATTGAAATATAATCGGCAGAATTCAGTATGAAAATATTGCCACCCTTTTCAGCTTTTCTGATGGTAATACTAGGTTCTTCCTCTAACCTTTTGAGAGCTTGACATTCTAGTAGATCTAAATTTCGATGATACTTTAGTTTGGATGGTTTGTCTAAAATGGCATGGATATCTTTAATCATTGCAGTATGGAAAGTATCAATGATATTCTCAGTACCAAACATGGGTGTAAATTTGTATTTGCGTTTGAATTCAATCATTTTTAGATGTCTATTATGTATATCAAAATGAGCCCTTAGCTGTACTCTGTCTGGGACGGTATCTGAGGTGATAGACAGTAAGGTTTCTATGTACTGAATATTTGTCATGGTATGTGTACTGAGAGGTGCCACAGATTCAGTAGGCACAAAATGTCTAACTTGATTAGCAAAACATTTTTTGAGTTTAAGTTTTCTTACAAACTTAAAGAAGTCTATTTGAAATTGCACATCGTTGGTATTGCGCGTAGGTGCATAGGAGAGTCCTTTGTTGAGAACTCTGGTTTGGTCATTGGTCAAGGTGAGATGTGACAAATTGACAACTAGGTTTGGCACGTTCATTTGTTGAGTTGTTTTCTGGAATTGGCCCTTGTTAGAATCCCTGTGCGTCCTGATTATAGATCTGGTCTTGTGTTTCCATTTGTCTCCCCTAGTGCCCCTACTGTGGTTGCAGGTGTTGGAATATTGGACACGGGTGGGTCTCGAAACCTCACTTGTTTTGTGTTGTACGTGTACTGACTGCCCTTTTTGTATCTCCGAATCTGCTCTAAAAAACCCTTGCCGCTAGCAGTAATAGTGTCTGGTTTTTCAGTTGTATCTGTCGAAGGTAAAGTTTCACCATCAGAGTCAGGGTCTGAGCTGGTCGGACTAGTGTAAGCTGTACTTCCTTGTGACCGAGGTGGAATGGATTCATATTTAGTTTGAAATGTGTACACCCTATCCTGTCTGTAGTCTTGGTCATCCTTGAAGTACTTAAAAAATGTTCTCAATTTAACCTCATCCTGATATTCTCTGAGGATTTCATTCATTTTGTCATAATATTTGGCTTTGGTAGTATCAGGGTTAGGCACTGCCTTAATTTCTTCTTTGAGAGTATCTATTTGTGAAATAACTCTGGTATGTTCTCTTTGTGCGTGTACAGCTAGTAGTTCTAACATGGTTTGGGAACTTTGTGTGAGATTAGCTTCCCATTTATCTGCTAGATCCGCATCTTCATCGTTGGTGAAGTTGGGAAAGATAAGGATACGTAGTCCTCTGGGTAATTTGTCATTTTCTAAATAATTGGTGAGTGATGCTTGCACGCAATATTTGTTAATCTCCTTCTTGAAGAGACGCTCTAGTTTAATAAACTTTTGTCGTAATGTTTCAATATAACTCAAATTGCTTCTAAAAGCATTGGCTGTACTGCTACAAGGTGCAAAGAGAGCATACTGAATCATGGTATGACATTGTTTTCTATAACAATTTCCTTGATGTTATGTGACAACGCTTTTGTTTTTCTAATGTTTGGAACACTTTGTTTTACCTGTCATGTTAATGTATTTACTTTATTTTGTACATTGTCAAATCACACAGCCTTGACAACGACCTTGAGCGTCGAAACACGTGTCAGCCAGGGGCGTTGCTAGGGGGGGGCTAAAGGGGCTATAGCCCCTGATCTTTTGGTTGTAGCCCCGGATAGAATCTCAGGAGCTACAGCCAAAAGACTAGCTAGCCCCCAGTCCCAACAGTTCTGACATCAGCGTAGCCCCGGGTCTTTTCCTGACCTAGCAACTCCCCTGGTGTCAGCTGTTTTTCAAGACTCTTTTATTATAAAGACTTATACAGTTCCAAGATTTGAAGTCAAAGAAGTTTTTCTTTTGTGTCACCGGCAATATTGACTCTGATTCCACCCAATTACTCAGGATCAGCGCATATGACTCACCTTCGGTTCCCTAGACTTGCAATGAATACAGGGGAGTTGGTAAAATACCAACAACAAAAAGGATAAGTATTTGGGTGAACGAAGGTGCAATAGTGACCTAACCCATCTCTCAGGCCCAAGTGGACCGAGGGGGCAGTTTGTGGTCAAAAGTATCTGGGTTTGGTTCTTTGGTGGGTTTATGGTGTTGAACTTTGATGAGAGCGGATCAAGCTTATTTTGGGTTTGGTGGATCATGTGTGCACAAGCAGCAAGCGGGCATTGAGCAGGGGTGAATGTGGTCTTTCTGTGTGTTTCAGGGGCTTTCAGCGATGCAGGCCGGTGCATTACCCAGGATCTCTTAGAGGTTGGGCCAGGCCGAGTCAGCTTTTAGCTGATGAGAAGGGTCAATGCGTGATGCTACAGTGGGTCCAGTCGGAAGGGCACTGTCATTGAATTGGTGATGTAGGTGCTCCAGTGAGTGACTTGGTGAAGTGGCGGCTTGAGTGCTAGCTGGTTCAAGGAGTGGTTGTAACCCCTGGCCAGAGTCAGCATGTCCATTGGTTCGGATTGTACCCTGGAGTCGAGCAGTTGATCCGATCCTATCAAGTCACAGGGTCAGCTAGGGCATGATTTATTTTTTTATATTTAAAGCGTGTATCGAGAGTGTGGGTAGCCAGCATTTGGGCTGGTATCTTTTAACAGTAGCGCAGTACTGTGAGGTCTGTGCGTCGGTATGCGTATCGATTGGAAGTAGTCCTTGGTCAGGTGTTGTTGAGAGAGCCATGTTTTGAGAGATTTACAAAACTGGAGAGTTATGGGGGCATTCCGAGCTGACACCCGGATCGAGTTCCAGAGAGTGGGTGCATGACAAGAGAATGATTGTTTGTGGGTCTCCTCTTTGCGGATTAGTTGTGATTCAAGCTGGCTGGTAGATTTGCTGCTCAAGGAGCATGTGCCACCTGATAAGTGAGCTTACCCACTAGGTACGTTGTTGTGCTACTCATGACTGTCTTGTAGATGATACATGCAGTCTTGAACAGTATCCTGGCTTGGAGTGGAAGCCAATGTAGTTCACGTAGGATGAGGGTAATTCAGTAAAATTCTGTGCTCCCGTAATGAGACATGCTGCCGCATGGGTAACTTCTTTTAGTGGAGCCAAGTGAGCAGTTGGGAGCCCTCTCAGGAAGCACTAACCCTATCAATGTGCGAGACCTCAAGGTCCGGCACTGCAGTCCGTAAGTCATGCGACAGGATGAAGGGTTCGATTTCTTGAAGGGTAGAGATTCTGAGCCATGCTATTTGGGCCTTCTTGACAATGTGTTTCTGGAAGGACAGATTAATGTTGAACTGAATAACCTCAGCCCTTTAAGATGAGTAACAATTACCCTGGAGATGGACGGCGAAGCAGAAGTTACTCAAAATCAATAATCAAAATGATTCAGTTAACTGGTAATAAAGATATCTGTTTTATTTTCAATTATCTAAAACAGGAAGCATAACGAACATCAACAAATTCGCTCCATCTTCTTACTCAACGAAATTCATAAAAAACTGTACTTTTATATTCAAAACTTGTTATCATTGACGTTGACCTACGTCACTACATATACGATCTTTACTAGTATGGGATGGTAAGTGAAAGTGATAGGTTTCTTTACATCAGGTGGGATAACTAAGTCCTTCCCTCAAAATGGCCACTATGAATGTCACTAAATACACTAAATCCTATTGGCTACATAAACTATAGGGCCATTAATTACGCACCTCCTACAATTGGTTAGCAATCTAACCTTTGTTGTTACTTTCCCACCTACGTCTAGCGGCATGCAGATTGGAGTTCCAGGTGCCGGGGAGCTCTCCTTACCCCAGCTTCCCACCAATTAGCATATCAATCTATCATCACCTCAGTCGTCAGAATAGTCAATTAGGCTTTGAAGCTTGGCCTTGAGTTTGTTCTGTACTGTGGAGAACCGGGGCAGTGAAGGCACGCTCTGCCCTCATGCGTAGGTGTGAACATCTTGCTTGTCCAACCTCATCCTTCCACGTGACTGTAGACCATGATTTCAAGCTCTTACTGTCTTTAAAATACTATTTTTTAATAGACCTCTGATGTCTTTAGTGTGTTTGTTTATGTCTTCAGAACAGGAGCAGTTCTTTCACACAATTTTGTATGCACTGTTAGTTAACTTCATCCTGATAAGACCATGGCTTCTTGGCTTGACTTCATGGTTCATTCAGCCTCATCTTTCCAAGATTCACTTTTAATTTGTGTGTTTTCTTACTACGCCACACTGAGATGAGGCTTTTCTTTTTTAGTCGAATTCTGCTATAACACGTAGTGGAAACATCCATTGTTTATCCTTAATGCATATATGTATATAATGGCGCATGCCACAATCTTTTCACTATAAAGCCAGCCTCAGGAATACTTTATCTGCTTGCGTTTCTTTGCATCTGTACACGTGTAAACTAACTGGATTTCTTCATCCATTTTATGGCATAAGCTTCTTCACCTTGATCCCAAGATGTCACTTATCCTTGATACTTTCTTGATGCCTTATAGAATATCTGCATTCTCTAGTTTCTGCATCTGTTTTAGTCACGTCAACTCTGCTTTGTGTAACTTCACCATTCATCTTGGCCATTCATTTGCTCTGCTTCTTCTGGGATTTCATTCAAACGGCTATCATATTTTCTTGTATGCAGGTACGATTCTCTTAGATATCTGTATTTTTACAAGGTACCGCACATGTCTCACATCCTGGCTCCCAACATATAGGCAATACAGGTGAGGTGGTTGAGGTGGGGGTACTTGGCTCCTCCTCTACAATGTCAATGGTGAAGCCTAAGAATGTTGTTGAGTCTGAGAGTTGTGGATCAAATCCTTCTAGTTGCATATCATTGAGCCATTGTTGGATTAGCGGGCAGACAAATGAGGACACATTCAGAAATGAGTGGGTTTAGTTTGAGGTAGGCAGTCAACATCCAGATACTAATGATGGCCTGTTCGCTATTTACCCTCAGTTACAACTGTGAATTGTCTGCTAAATGGTGGATGGCTATCTTTGACGAGAGTGTCCAGAGGCTCCATGTAAAGGTTAAAAAGGATAAGTGAGAGGATGGGGCCTTGGGGGACTCTGCAAGAGAACTGGAGTCAGTTAGAATGCAGCAAGTTTATCTGGACAGCGTGGTGGCTGCCTGAGAGGTAGGAGGTAAACCAATTCAGTACAGTGCCAGAGAATCCCACCCTGTCAGTAAGGAGGGAGAGAAGGATGTGGCTGTCGACGGTGTTGAATGCAGCTGAGGGGTCATGGAGAATGAGGAGGTGTGAGTCTCCCATATCCATGATTTGGAGGGCATCATCTACCACCTGGCTGTCTTGATGCTACATTGTGGGTGCAACCCTGACTGATTGTCATTTAGGAGGTGGTGGTGTTCGATTCTCGTAAGTAGGTGAGTTGCAACTACTTTTTGCAAGATTTTGCCAATAAATGGGAGGTTTGTTATGACCTGTAGTTGGCTAAGCCGCCTTGATAATGGATTGTTTTTTTCGAAAGAGGTCATATGAGACCACTCTTGAGGGTGTCTAGGAATTATCCTTCAGCAAGGGAGGCATTGATGTTACTGAGGAGCGCATTAAGCACTGGGCCCGCCAATTGCCTAATGATGGAGGCCAGAGTTACATTGTAAGAGTAAGAAGTAGGTTTGAGGGAGGCAATCATTTTGAGGAAAGAGAGGAGAAAATTCAGTCCAGTGGGGCAGTGTGAATGTCGGGGTGCAGGGGATGATAATGCTGTGGGAGGTTGACTTGATGGTCTCTCTGATTTTGTCTAATATTTTCAATAAAAAAAGTGTTGATTCTGTCGCATTTTTCCTGAGATGCTGGTACCTCGGGCCGGGTGAGGGTTTGGTATAATGCTTTACTACTTCAAAGATGGCTTTTCTTCTATTAGCGGCTGCCACAATGTTGTTGGATTAGTAAGCAGCCTTGGCCTCTGTAATGCAAATCCTACAGTTTTCACGCAGAGATTTGAGGTTGGTGAGGTCTCACAAGTTAGGGTTTTTTTCACCACCATTTCTCTTGGGCATTGATTGATCATTTATTGGAGGCTAGCTCATGGGTGTACCATGGGTGGATGCTCTGGTTTTAGCCCAGCTGGCTGTTAGGGGGTCATTAGTGGTCACCAGTTTCATAGCAGAGTTGCTGAATAATTCCAGGCTGCTCGAGGCATTCCTTGTGGTGGGGAAGTCTGAAAGGTTTGCTTCTAGCACATTGACCAGGAAGAGTTTGAATGAGCAGTGTTGAGTTAGGGGGCATTTAGCCTGACCTTTGTGAGCCGTAGTCGATTGGGTGACTGATAATGGGAACGGCGGCATGGTCAGACTAGTGAAGTGGGATAGGGTCTACACAGGTGATGTAGGGGGATGATGTGAAGACTAAGTCTAGGGTGTTTGTTGCCTTTGTTGTGCATGGGGTAGAGCACAATTTGCTTAAGGTCCATGAAAGCGGTCAGTGCAAAAATTGTGCTTCATATGTGGTTGTCAGCCTGTGACTCTGGGATGTTAAAATCACTGAGTAATACATTATTTGAAGGTGCTAATTTGACTGGGGAGAGTATGTTGGAGATGTCTGCAATGAAAGAGTTGTTACTGTGAGGTGGTCTGTAGATGAGGTTGAAGGTGATGGATTTCTTGTGCGACAGAGGGAACCGACAAGTGAGTGAGTCAAATTATCTGTTTCTAGGAGAGGGGGTGATGGAGCATGGCCAATTGCTCCCATGGATGATTTCCACTCCGCCTTTTGATCTTCCTGGCAGGTCAGCATGTTGGATGCAGTAGTCTTTGGGTAGGAAGTGTTAGAAACCTGAAGGTGTCTCACCCCCTACGCCCCAGGGACCTGTCATCCAGGTGGCCAGGACACAGCCATCGCTATTGGATCCAGTTCCTGGGGGTAGACAAGTGCAGGAGGATCACCTGGATGGGGGGTATTCGAGGAGTGGAAGTGGGACACCCAAGGGTGAAATGCGCTTTCCCCTTCCTTATGACACCTTTTCCCATCCTACCAGGTAGGATACTTAGAAACCCACCCCCCCCCCCCCCCTTTCCCGAAACAAACACTTTCTCACGGACAGTTCATTGTGAATGACAACGGACAAACACCTGAGCGGTATACCTGACATGTCCCAACACAAGGGTCAGGCAGAGCCAGGCAATTACTGATAACTACACACACCTGACTTCCTCCAAACGTCTGCACATGGATGAAAGACAGAGCATGAAAACACACTCTGAGCAAGGGCAAATGCACGAGGAAGCAGCTATTCTGATATGGGAGTTTAAACCAAGGAGAAAGGCAGTGAGACCAGAGAGGATGACAAGGAGGGAGTTACCCTTGTATTTTTCACGAAAGGAACGCAACTTTCAAGAAGCCTCAACTGAAGACCAGGAATGCCAGCTGGTGAGTGGTGTAGGTTGCAAATGGCAACATTGTATGAACAAATAACGTGTGTGCGATTGAACTTTAAGAAAACTCACTTGAAGGTAACTGTTTGGTACGCCAGAGTGTGTAAATATTAAACAGTGAAATCGAAGTGGTTCTGCAGCGGGTTGGCGGGTTGAGGTAAGTCTCATGCCCCTTTGAAGGACTTTGATTTCCTAAGAAATGAAATTAGTCTGAGCACGGATAAGAGGGACTAATTGTTAAAAGGGGATCTCAGCCCAGAAAAGGGTGATCTAGGGTGAACAATAAAACTCACCCCTGAAGATATTGTGGTGGCAAATGCGAACCTGATTGAGGGATGCTTGTGAATTAAAGTTGGTCCAAACCTGACCGATGGAGGCTAATTGTGAAAGAAGGATATGATCCCGACTGAGGGGGATCCCGTGCGACGAGAAAAAACGCCTGACTTGAAGATTTCTTTACAAAGGAACTTTTCTTAGTTGTTATGGTGCATCAGATCCTCTGAAGCAAGAGACTATGAAAGAGATTTGAGCTCAGAAGGTGCTGATGTTGGTAAAAGGAGCTGTGATCTTGTGCCGAAGAAGCCCATGGTTGTGCTGTGCTCGAGTGACCCGCCATGTCCCATGCTAAAACCATGGGGAAGGGAGGCCAATGGTTTAAACATCCTGACTTACTTTATGAATGCTTCTTTCTTTTTGTGGACATTATATGACACCCTTTTTGTTATATAGAGTAAGGGTTGGCAATATATTTAATTTAACATACAGCATCTTTATTTAGATGGCACGACTAGGACAGCATTTTCTATTATTTGATTGTTGTAGCTAGCTCCATTCTTAGATTTAGGTTTAGATAGGCGTTTTATGCACCCCTGAAATAGTTCAATAAACACCCTTGACCTGTGATCACTTGTGTCTCTCTTACTTTGATACCATACCTTCCTTAGAGAGGATGTCAAAAACATGCTGGGAGGATGGGGTGGACCATGTTTCAGTAATGAATAGGGCATCAAGGTTGTTGTACAAGATTAGGCCAGCAATCTCTGCAGAATGAGTGACTGCTAAACAAGCATTAGTCAACATGAAAAAGCATTAATGAACAAGAGAGGGCGTGTACATGTGGTCCATGGGTGTTGGAAGGGTGCAAGGGAAATATTGATGAGGTTCACTAAGGTAGCTTGCAGGGACTGACCAGGGCCATTGGCCATTCAAACTCTAGTGAGAGTGGGTAAGGGCTGTGGCGGGAGGAGACACGTGGTGATATTAGTTGGTGAGTAGCAGTAGTAGCAATTAGTTTGTAGGTGAAATGCAGGATATCGGGTCAGGCCCTTTGTCTCTCAGGCTGGAACAGGCACAAACAGGTGAGGTCCTCATCTTTGCACATCCTTTGTATTGCATTGTATTGTATTTTGTTATTTATATAGCGCTATTTCCCCACTTATGTGGCCTCAATGCGCTTTTTCCTTGGTTGAACGCCCTCGGTGACCGCAGTTGACGTGGTTAGAGATTCTAGAGGATTAGCTTTGATGCATGTGTGCATGTTTGCCATTCTATGAATTGGGTGGCTGGCAAGGCTCAAACTAAGCAGCCCAGTAGTGGTCAGACACGTGGGTGTGTGCTCTTGAGGTTAGAGATAGATTGCTGTTGTTGTGAGAGTCTATGTGAGGCCAGCTATACCAGATGGTGGTCGCTGTATGCTAGTGGCAGAGATGTTGTTGTACGTCAGGAGTTTCGGTTACGGCTATGTGTGAACTAGGCCAGATGTGCTTAGCCATAGACGTGTTCTATCGTGCATGGATGTTTGGCCGTGCCCGCGGCCTGTGTCCACCCTAGTGGTGTGAGCAATACATACTGTAGGCTGCAAGAATTGTTTGTCTGGGTCTAGAATTGAGAGTCCATCGGCTAGACTAAATACAGAGACCTAAAAATGCAAGTTGTGTCCGGGACTAAACCAACTAGATTTGAGAATCCTGTATAATGAGAGAGGGGCCTACACCCAACAAAGCAATTTGTGTACAAGACTAAACACAGCGACCTAACAATGCAAGTTGTGTACGGGACTAAACGAAGTTAGATTTGAGAATCATATATAGTGGTGTGGAGGCCTACACCTAATAATGCATTTATTATGCAGAAAGTGTGAGCTTTTTGGTTAGTGGGTTATATGTTTTGCAGCTAATCTTCACAGTATGGCTGAATGTCCAGATTTCGGGAATCCTTCATGGCTAACATTCACAGTTCTGTCCAAGTGTGGCACATGCCAGCATCCACGAATCTGCTTGTCAGTGTGAGACTTGAGAGTCCCTTATAGTGGGAGAGAGGCCTGCGCCTGATAAAACAGTTGAGTACAATACTAAGCACAGCTAAATTTGAGAGTCCTGCATAGTGGGAGAGAGGGCTACACCTAAAAGAACAATTGAGTGCAATGCTAGCGACAGCTAGATACAAGGGTCAATTGAATAGTTGAGTACAGTGCTAAGCACAGTTAGAGTGAGAGTGTGGGAGGGAGGGAGGCAGTCGAAAATAATCAAAGTGTTTTAGATAAGTTTGCTTAAGCGGCTAGGATTCCAGCGTAGAGTAATTGCTCTACTCCTAACTCAGGCCACTCCTACTGTACTGGTCCTAGTAGTTGCTGGTTGACGGCTGGCCAATGGCTTCCCCTGCGAACACCTGCAGACACTCTCGGGAGCCGTCTCTATTGGAGCCGCCCTTCGCCGCAGGGGCTGCTGGGCAGAGGGCTGCCCTGGAGAAGTCCCTTATGACTTTGATGAACCAATCACGGGCAGTGCGCAGACAGGGAGGCGGGAGGGGGGAGAGAGGGCGCAACACAAACACGGATAGGGAGAGGGGTGCAGGCAAGGCCTTAGGGTCCCTAAGCAGGCCCAAACAACAAGAAAGAGAGGCCCAGGAGGGCAGACACACAGAAAGCATTCAATCCTGGACTATTCAATGCCTGATGACATGGCCATAACGATTTCCCCAAGCACAGAGTAATCATGCTGGACAAAACTGGTGAAAGATCTGGCTTTTTACAGCCTTCATAGAGATTGGTCTACAACAGGTTGTTCTCCGATGCATAATTCCAAAAATGTATACATACACATTCAGAGATACTAGCATTCAGCCCCCTAATGGGCCTGGAAATTCCTGGAACCTCCGACAAGCTAGCTGCCAGCACAGACCAAGGTGTGATGGCCCTTTAAAGGTCATGACAATGACACTTCTGTCTAAATAGTACTCCATTGTCTAAATAGTAGCAAAGTGTTATCTGACGATCGAGTACGAAGCTGGAATGCGTTTATACAATCGAAAGACATGTTCATGGTAAACGGATCATTTCCTGAGGACTCTCCTCCCCATCCGACATGGAAAAGGGGTAGTTCTGTGGCTATTATTGATTTCATTTATGTTAGCCGCTCCTTGTTCTATCTCCTAAAAGGATTTCAGGTTCTGCCATCTTTGGCTAGTGATCATAATATGTTACATCTTCACTGGCCACTGAACTGTACTGATCAAAGCATTGCTCCCCCTATGACACCTATAACAATGGAAGGAACTATTGAAGTGAATCTTGGTCGAAATCGCTTACGATGGACCAGTACGAAACTATTACATTTCACAGATTCTCTTAAAACATCAAGCGAAACCTCACTAAACCACTGTAATTCTGATATTGATTATACAAAACTAATGTATCAATTTGCCGGTTCTACTAAGATAACAAGATCTTCGGTTGCAGCTCACTCTTATAACCAAGATATGCAGAAAGCGAAAGCTCTACTTCGAAAAAATAAGAAAGCGATTCAATCTCTACCAGTAGATCAGCGCTTAGCTGCTCTTAAAGCAATTAAAACTAAACATAGGAACTGGAGAAGAACTTATCGTTCTTTATTATACCAGAAAGATGGTGAAGCAATGTTAGCTAAAATGTTGACTAAAAACACTGCAGGATGTTGGACATTAATATCAGACACATATAACATCACTCAATGTCAGATGCAGACTAATGACGTTGCTTCTACCATATGGATCTCCCATTTTACTGATCTTTATGCTCTTCTCCCTTCTACTAATTGTGTACCTCCTGTAAAACTTGAGAGATCCTTCTCAATAGATTTTACAATGGACGATATTCTTAATCTTATCCACAAAGCAAGTAGATCCCGTGCTCCAGGCCCCGATGGTCTTTCTAATGCCATGCTAAAAGAATTTCCGGACCTATGGGCCCCTATCCTGTTCGAAATCTTCTCTCAAGTCGTAATTATCCAAAAGATCCCTAAATCATGGTGTACTTCATTGATTGTACCCATTTACAAAAAAGGCGATAGACAAAACCCCGCAAACTATAGGCCAATTGCCCTGTTAGATGCTCCTGGGAAAATCTTTGCCTCATTAATTCTAAGAGATCTCCAACAATGGATTAATTCATCAAATATGAGAGATAGGTTTCAAACAGGATTTGTAGCTGGTAAGGGAACGGCTATAAATATCGTCTCCTTGACTGCAATCAGGGCACTCTGTTGTCAGCAAAAGCAATCGCTATTCATTGCCTTCGTTGACTTCAAGGAAGCATTCGACTCTATAGATCGCAATTTAATGCTGCGAAAACTGCTACTATTGGGCTGCCCCTATTCTTTGGTCAAGTTAATTTCTATCTTTCACGAAAATACATCAGTTCAGATTCGTCTTACTCGCGACGGGATACTAACCCGCCCCATTTTAACATATCGAGGACTAAAACAGGGATGCATCTTGGCAGCTACATTGTTTAACTTATTCATCCTTGATATAGGTGAAAAGTTTCAGAATGTTAACTCTGATGCTCCTAAATTAGACCAAGAACAGATACCATGGATCCTTTATGCAGACGATCTTGTTCTATTATCAAAAACTCCTGCAGGTTTGCAACGTTTGATTAATGGATTATCAGAGTATACTGTAGAAAATGCTATGACTGTAAACTTAACGAAAACTCAAATTATGATGTGCCAAAATCGTAAAATGACAAAACACTTTCAATACAAGTGGTATATAAAAAAGGAGTCGATTCTCCTAACCTCAACATATAAATACTTGGCATTATGATCAGTCAGGGTAACAATGATAATGTGTTTAATAAAGAACTTGAATTGAAACTGCAAACCCTAATTTCCCAATCTAAGGCCATTTTATATAAATTTGGAAAGTTTACATGCAATCACATAATATCATTCTATTCCATGAAAGTAAAACCCATTATCTCGTATGGCTCTGAAGCTGTATCGATGCTGCCCCGTTTAGTGTGGGATCGATTAGAAGGAAAATATTGGCGCTCAATTTTTAATCTGCCTACCTGTGTCCCCATTGCAATGATTCGTTTTGAATTAGGGCTGCTATCGTTATACAGTACTATTGCATGGAAATTGATAGCCTTGTTGAGAAAATGCATCCTGTCATTACAATGTCTAGATATATCCGGTATCTTGGGTAAATATTTACTATACTCAGATCATCAATACCCAAAATGCTGGCTAAACACAGCTATAAATATCCTTTCAGATGCGGACATCTCCGTAGATATTTTAATTCATAATCCAACGCAGGCTAAAACTAAATTATATCGGCATGACTGGATACATACCTTGGAAAAATGTTCCCATTCTATAGACTGGAACACTGCCCAGTTTGGCCATAAAAAATTTAGAGTTGCGGAACCATACATTTTAAAATATCCATCTCCTAAATTCAGAGATGACTATATTCGTTTTCGTCTAAATTTGTGGCATACAAGGGATATTTTATTTAGGCGAAAACTAATTGATGCCAGTGAGAACATCTGCCGTTTTTGTATGGATCCTGCAAACGCAGAAACGCTGAAACATGTTATTGTCTACTGTCCTGCATTATATGTTATACGTTGTAAATACTATTTCCATTGCTTTACAACGCAAACTGTAACTGATATGGACGAATTATGGCTATTGATTTTTGGTACAAAGAGAATGTCAATTAGATTAGCTACAACAGGCTTTTTAAATGAATTATATCCAAGGTGATTGTGAATGCTGTCTTAAGAGAATGGTGCTAGAAGGGAAAGAAAGAAAGGAAAAAAAATGAGAGAAAAAGGGGAAAAAAAACAAAAAAACAAAAAAAATGCTGCTGCTACTAAAATCTTTTATATATTGGGTGTCAGGTGCAAAATTTAAAAATGTGTTATATATTGATGAATTGAATTGTAATATGTTTTTGATACACTTTTATCCATTTTGTAATTGTTGAAAGGTTGTTCCATACAGCCAAACAATAAATAAATAAAAAAAATAAAAAAAAATAAGTGTCATCACTGACCTCAAATGATGTCACTCAATGTGCTGGAATATGTATAACATATGAAAAGTTTATTCACCTGCTTTATTGCTCTTGTTGAATTGAATCCTAGCTTCTGGGGTTAATGGTACTATTAGTTGCATCTTTTTAAAGATTGTCTAATTATCCTTGTGTGTATATATAAATAAATAGTTATACTATAACTTTAAGTGTGTTAGTGTTTCCTTGGATACCTGTATTTACTGATTTCATTGTACGGCTCTACAGCTCACATTACCCCTCTTAAGATAAGTCTAGCTGCTAAGTCACACTACCAACTAGTGTAGTACAGGCCTATATTAAAAGGTGGGTTACCTCTAACCAAGAGATGTCTTGTAAAGTTCCACAGCAATCAGACTCTACACATTCTTACCTAAAGAGACACAAGTATATAATGGTAACTTTATTTTGCACATGCTGAATAGAAGCTCACAAGTCCCAGAATGCAAATTTCTATTGACAGCACCTTTCCCTCCATTCTTTATGAAACACCACACATTTTGCTTATTTCTTTAGTTTTTTTAATTTTTTTTATTTATTGTATATGGTTTACAAAAGAAACCTTTACAAAAAAAGTTAAAAAAAGGAAAACCTTCATTACATCTAAATTTCGTGTATACAAACAGTTTATTTTTTATTTTTTAGGTTAATACAAAAAAACATATAAAAACAAAGATCCAATTTCCAGATAGTAAGGGACACATTTTAAAAGATTCAGTGCAATTGCGATTCAGCATAATAATTTGAAATATAAAATACACAGTACATCTTCAAATAACTAAAAAACAACTTATATCAGAGAAGTAGCAGAAGTTGAAAATTTCATATAGACAGGCATAATCATGAAATGGGGGCGTACAAATCTAAAGCTTTAATAAAGCCCGCCACAGCAAGCCCATCCTTAATATTAGTAATATCAAGACACTGTGACCAGATAATATTATCAGCCCCAATTGATCCATTGTGTTAAATCTAGCTAAATATTTGTCCCTTGGACTTATCAAAGCGGTGCATTCAAGAAAGAGATGCCGTGAGGACTCAATCACCCCCAAAGTTTTACAGAAGCGACAGGTAGGATCCAAGTCAGAGAACTCCTTCCTTTTATGTAGGACTTCCCTAGTGGGAAGGAGATTCGATCTGAGTTTAAGGAGAAGTGAACGATAATATCGATTAGGGAATTAAGTCAAAATAAAAGACAAAAGGCCTCTTTTCTTATGGTCAAATTGTAGGCCACTGAGAGAGGGATAGGAATGCAGTTTTTCAATTGTATTGCTCCAGTCATGACTAAATAGACACTCCTTAACCTTATTGGGATTTGTTAACAAAGTGTGCCTATCAGTGGAGATATCTGACAGGGTCTTGTCACAGAGATCACTTGTCACAGAGATCACTGAATGCATTGAGATATAGATTACGATCCAAAGGTCCCTGGGAAAGAATCGTTTGACCCACATCAACGTAGAGGGTATCAGGTTTAGGAGAGAGCAAAGCTGAAAAAAGAACACGGACTCTCCAAAGAATCCTGGCTTGCAGTGAGACTAGCCTTAGTTCATATTTTATGGCCGCTATTGGAATAGAATTCGGCAGTTTCAAAATTTTCCTCCAATGGATACCCTCGAGAGAGTCCCAAAAAGTCGAAAGTGCAGAATAGTGAAGTTCTATTCCATAAAGTAGCTTTGGGGTGACCTTACCCTTAAAAAAAATCTACTACAGGTTTGAGAGAGAACATGCAATATTTGTTGTCTAATCTTATGGATTGTGATATGAGCGGGAGCAATTTGTGTCTAAGAAATCGTCTAAGTTCAATCGCCGATGGTTGGGCCAGAATAAGAAATCCCAGATAGACGATTTTGTGTGCTCTGATGATGTTTCCACGGCCTATTTTCCATACTTTGTTGTTCCCTTTTCTCCCCTTTGAAAAGACCATGGTTTGGGTTTTGCTCGGGTTAATCTTCAGCCCATTAAGAATTGCATATTCTTCAAATTTGCAGATGAGCCTCTGCAAGCCAACTTTGGTGTGATCAAAGAGAAGAAAATCATCGGCATATGCCAACCATGAGAACCTTAGATCCCCCAATTTAGCACTCACCATGCCTGTATTTCCCAAAAAATCACCCACATCTGCCATATAAAGGATAAAGAGACAGGGAGCTAAAGAGCAACCCTGTCTCACCCCAATACGGGTCCTTATCCTTCTGGAAAGAGTACCTGCCAAATCGATCCTAATATGGACCCCCGAGTTCCCATACATTACCATGATAAGAGTTAGAAGACCAGCCGGAATACCCCATTTGGTTAACTTTTCCCAGAGTCTTGACCTTATTACCAAATCGAAAGCATTTGACAAATCGATTGAAGCAACATAGAGAGAACCATCATATTTACCGCAGGTAGAACTTTGTAAGGCAGTATTGATGAGGCCGCTAATATTAGTTGAGTGGCCCACCCTGAAACCTGTTTGTTGTTTCGGGAGAATATGATTTTCCTTGATCCAGACGTTAAGATGGGAAAGAAGCATAGAAGAAAAAAGCTTGCAGTCCGCATCAATAAGAGAGAAGGTCTATAATTTTTGACCAAAGAACGTAAACCTCTCTTAAAAATGGGAACAATGTGAGCGGTCGGCCAGCTAATGGGTACATTCCCAGAATTAACAACGTCTTGGAAAAGTAAGGAGAGGAGGTTGGCCCAACGTTCTGGTTCAGCTTTGAATGTGTTGTTAGTTAGGCCATTAGGCCCCGGCGCCCTAGATTTCTTAGCTTTAGAAATAAGTCCAAATACTGTCTCAAAGTCAATTACAGGCTTCCAGGAATCGTTTAACACATACTTCCCCCGGAAGACAAGATTCTAATCCCTCTCCCCCTGTATAAAACAATTCAGTGTAATGCTTGACTCATTGAACCTCGGGGATAGCATTCAACTGGTCGGCCTCCGCCACATCATCTAGGCTGGACAAAGTGACCCAGAATGCCCTCAGGTCTCGTTGTATAAATACTGCAAGCATATGCTCCACATCGTTTTGTAGCATAGTAGCTTTTGTTGACTTACAGTCATTTTTATATTTTTGGCGGATGGCTTTAATTTTTATTTTTTTATCATCCCACTCAGTGTCTAGAGCTTGTACACCTCTAATAAGTTTCCGAGTGTGGGCCTTTTCATTAGCCAGCTTTTGATCGAATCTATGAGGATGAATTTTTTTGAAAACACCCTTCCTAAGCAGGCCATCTATACTGCTGTGAAGAGCATTAAGAAAACTGTCAAAGTGGACTATATTGAAAACTGCTAATTTCCAAGAGAAAGAGGTATGATTTAAGGAAGAGATCAGTTTACGGTTAAGTAAACTGATATTTATAGGAGACCAACGTACCCCTGTCCCTTGACCCACAGTTTGTTGTTGGGAAGGCCCCCCAACGGGCAGAAACTTCATGGGAAAAGGACAGAGAAATGAAAGCCGCAGAATACCATGGTCACTCCATGGGTTGAAAAATACCTCAGCTTTGGACAAAGAGGAGTCAGGGAATGATCTACAAAGACATAGTCTAAAGTAGATGTTGACAAGGATCTGCGCCATGTAGGACAAGATGAGTTAGGGGCATCATAATAGCCATTGAGACAAATTAGACCAACCAAATCCAAAGCAAAATTCCAAAGATGACCCCGTACAAATTTCAGGCCTAGGTGAAAGTCATCCTCCATAGCCAATCCCAAATCATCATATTTTGATTCAGAAGAGCTAGAACAATCAGAGTTGAGATCACCAGCCAGAATCAATTTCCCCCTATGGTGCAGAGATCTCCAAGAAAGAAGCTTATCCGTTAGCCTTTGCAGAAATGGCTCAAGTGCAGAAATGCCCTTGTGCCAATATATACGTTAATCAAAAGGAGACTAACCATTCGATCAAGAGAAGTAACCTCCAGAGCCAAGATGCCAAAGGGCATATCCGGAAGAACTTTATTCCTAAAGCCAAAGGAGGTTCTGATTCCTAAAAGAAGGCCCTCAGAAGCCCTCCCTCCCAGACTAGGTTTAGCATTTTGAGCAAAGATATCAAATCCATCTAGAATAGGAATTGAAAGCATCCAGGTTTCCTGCAAAAAAAAGAAGAGAGAAGCCCTAATCATAGTTATAGTGTCCGAATTCGTAAAGAGATGGGAATTACCTCTGGAGTTCCAGGACAGAAACGCAAAGCTATTCAAATGGAGAACCTTAATAGGAAATTCCGATTGAATCGGATGGTACTCATTTCCACAGACCTGCGGTAACCTGTGCCCAGTTTCGAGAGTTTCCATTGTATCTGGGCGTAAATTGCCTCCGTTGGGGCTGTGGAGCTCTTTCCGGATGATATACCATGGTGAGGTTTCCCCTATACTCTTCACCCCCTCCATTATTACTGGGGAACTGGGTGGGGTCTAGTAGGTTTGCTTCGAAACCAAGCTGCTTTAACCATTCCCTATGCCCCATAATCAGTTCCAGTACCACTCTTGATTTAAGAACAATATTACTCACATCTACCCGACTCTGAATAGGGAAAAAGATAGTATCCATATCATAGCTAGAGATGAGTGAGAGCGAGGGTAATTGATGAACATTTTTTAAAATATTACCACGGTTAAGACAAATTGACATGTCTTGACTCCAGAGACTAGTAAGCTGCAAAATATCAAGAAGATCTCTTGCCTCTGCTGGTTGAGGTAGAGAATCAGTAATCTTTTTAGTGAACCGAGTTAAAGAGTCAACCTCCAAATCAGTGCCCCTTGCACCCCTTAATATAGTCCTGTTTTGGGTTACGTTTGGACCCACAGGGAATCTTTCACATGATTTGAAAGAATTGCTGTACTGAGCGAAATCAGGCCCAGGACGATCACCTTCACGGCCCGTATCAGGGCCAACACTTGACATACTTGACTGAACTAAATTAAGAGCGTTAGGTGCAAATGAACCCCCTGCTGATCGAACTCCCATACCACAAACCCTCAATATAGGCTCGGTATTAGCGGGATGACCCTCAGAAACGGAAGAAAGAAGGGGATCCAAAGAGAAAGCAAGAATAGATGGAGCCCCATCCTGAGGAGGGATTGTAATTAAATTAGACACTACCCCATTAGCAATTTTAGGAACAAGTAGCGCCTGGAATAAATGTTTAACCATATAAATATTAACCAAGTTTGCCGCAATAAGAGGAAAAGTGGTCTCTGGATGGAGCGGATCCACCCCAGATATAGAGTTACAAGGAATAGTTGGAGTTTCTACGGCTGAGGAGGAATCCTGCGGCTTGATACCAGTATTGGTGATTGATTCAACTGAAGCGTTGGTAGAAATCGGCTCTGGTAAAGTGGAAACTATTGTCGGAGGGGTGGAGACCAAAATGTCCACAACCCCCACAACACTAGGCCCCACTACTGGAGGAACAGTATTAATGGTAATAGAACCGTCTACCAAAGCGTCAGGTGAGCTAGATTGAACTGGTGTAATGGGAAGTGAATTAACTATGGCCGGAATGGCCACCATATTTGAAATAGAGGTCACAGGAACCACTGATTCAACAGGGTTCCCAGTCCCCTTGGAAACGAGAGAAGGGGTTGTAAGAGCTGAAGTATTTGCCAAAAATAGATTTTTAAAAAATTGGTTAGTGAATGAAGTAATATTTTTCTAATTCTTCTGATTTTTAGTTTTCTTTATTGTCTGATTAGATTTTTTTTTCTTTCCTATGCAGAGAAAGCCTTTTTGATGTATCATTTCTTTAGTAAGGTCAATAGGATCAGATGAAATCTCTGGAGTATGAATAAATATAGGATCCACAGAAGAGGCAACGTGGACTCCCTTAAGTGGATCGGCCAATTCTAGAGTGATCCCTACAGGGGGAAGACCCTGAGGGATAAAATTGAGAGAATGGCCGATAAACCCCTAGTGGACTTTCTCCTCCATTAATTCTGTAATGACTTTAGTGTGAGGGATACAGATTTTTACCTCCATGCCAATAACCTCTCGCACACCCTCAGAAGTTGTTAAAGGAATCATAGAAGGATGATCACAAATATCCTGATCCGAGCATCGGGGGACCGTGGTACCCGGATCCATATCTAAAACTACCCCTTGTGTACTCAACGTTTTCCCAGTGAGCACTTTATTAACAAGATGGACATCAGCAATTGGCTGGTTAGAGAAGATGGAATCATAGCCATGTCTAGGCATTAAGGGATGATCTTCCTTAATAATTTTGACTAGCTATTCGAATCTATCAAGGCCCTCTAACCTGGAATAGATTTCAGAGAGAAGGAGAGAGTGTGATCTAACCTCTGACCATATGTTATCATACAGGCTCACAAAAGAACTCAGAACCATGTTCAGAGCAGAGAGATTAGGTTGAGAAAGTTTTATTCTGTCATCCGCCTCTTTAAGAGTATGATGCAGAATAGACTCGCTGCCATGATCCTTTTTTAAGTCTGGGAGTAGACCCCTTTCTCTCAAACAATTTTGTTTTTCTCTATACTCATCAATAAAATTGATGAGATCAGAGGGAGAGCCCACATAGGAATCATCACAAATTTGCTGGATGACATTATTTGTATTATTAGAGTTGAGACCGGGATGGCTCTCAGCGATGGTTTTATCAGCACATTCGCTTATGCTAATGTCGTCAATGTCCTGAGCTAGGGGATCTTCAATCTCTAGTTTCTTAGCTACATCTACTAGATGGATATGATCCAATGTGGCCACTTTTGGAAGTGAATGTAGAGATTTAACAAGGGTGCTAGTTGCAGTCCTCTTTCCGAAAAAAATTGAGACTTTTTTCCCTTGGATAGGTTTACCTTGAGTAGCCAAATTAGATTTTTTTTTAGGGGTGAGATTATAAGATTTATTAAGTGGAGTTTTAAACACAATGGATTTCACTGAAGGAGTATTGGGAATTCCAGCGAGGTTGGCAGAAAGATTGACATGGATAGAGGAAATATGGTTTGCACCCCTAACGGAGGAATAAACCTCAGGCGAAAATTTAATAGGAGGAATGACACCATTTCTATTAACCACAGGGGGGGAAGGTAGGCAATTAACAGCCTCTTTTGTCACCACTGAAGAATCTGTAGTATCAGCTGCAGAGTCATCCACCATAACAGGCAGTATAGGCGTCTTAGGATGTAATTGAGCAGGGGTTGAGATTTTGTTAGCGTGATCCATATAACCCCTAGCCCTTGGTAAACTGCCGCCTTCCTCAAGATTAGAGGCTATAGTAGATGCTAGACGCTCTTCCTGTGTGTCTATGGAAATGTCTTGTTTTCCATTAAAGATGCAACTATTATAGGCTGGTGTATGTGGAATAATACCCATAGCATTCAGTATCTCAGATCTATCTATGGCATGAATTTGGGCCTGGGCCAGAGATTTCATGAGAGAGGAGTCATGGGAAACATCTTCTGAAGCATGATGTGAATTACCCGGTACAGCAGGAATGGAGTTACCTGGTAAAGTACTGACTGGCGAATCAGAGGGGAGATCTCCTATGGCAAAAGGAGTAGAAACAAGATAAGTCTCCATAGCTGCCTGGCTTCGAAGTCCCTTACGTGTCATTCAGACAAAACGAAAACCCAAATGGAAGTAGAAGAATTTAGGAGATGAAAGTGAGTAGACTAAACTCACAGACTGAGTTTCAATATGCAGCAATTAAAATAGAGAAAACAAAATAATAACATATAAAACAGTTGTTGAGATAGTAAACAGTAATATCTAAAATTTTGCACTGAAAACAAGAAGCAGCATCAAGCAAATCTAAAACTGCCCCAGAAGCACTAATAAATAGAAAATGCAGATAGAAATGGATCTATGGCCGGCAAATAGGAAATTGTAAGTACAAATACGATATAGAAAATTTCTTGTGTTAAGAATGTCCTTTAAACCATCAAGGTCAAGTAGAATGATTTAAAAGTAGCTTAATTCATCAGTGAAACCAGATGGTGCACTCAGTCTCAGGGTAGGGAACACCCGACAGTTTATGGAGCTGCCAGAGTCCGACTCTCCACCCCTAACCCTGAGAACTGGAGATGGTAGTGCAAATAAGGTATCAGCTTTGGACCCTAGAACAGTTTACTCACAGGTCACAGCGAAACAGCGAAACAGCGGCTCCAGCCCTTACTGCCTCCAGGGCTTAAAGCCGCGAGGGTGGTTATACCGGCAATTTATGCTGGTATACAGTCACCTGACCACTCACGTGTGCACGATGGGCCCCGCCTCCTCCAGGAAGCATGGAAAGCAGCAAGAGCTCGGCTCGCAGTGCTGCTAGGCTCTGAGTCAATTGCAGGCAGATTCAAACGCTCGGTAGACAAAGCGCACGTTCCAGTAAAACCAATACACGCTGCTCGGGCGGATATACCGGCAATTTATGCTGGAATACAGTCACGTGACCACTCACGTGTGCACAATGGGCGCCGCCTCCTCCAGGAAGCAGGGAAAGAAGCAAGAGCTCGGCTCGCAGTGCTGCTAGGCTCTGAGTCAATTGCAGGCAGATTCAAACGCTCGGTAGACAAAGCGCACCTTCCAGTAAAACCAATACACGCCGCTTGGGCGGATATACCAGCAATTTATGCTGGAATACAGTCACGTGACCACTCACGTGTGCACGATGGGCCCCGCCTCCTCTAGGAAGCAGGGAAAGCAGCAAGAGCTCATCTGGCAGTGCTGCTAGGCTCTGAGTCAATTGCAGGCAGATTCAAACGCTCGGTAGACAAAGCACACCTTCCAGTAAAACAAATACACGCCGCTCGGGCGGATATACCGGCAATTTATGCTGGAATACAGTCACGTGACCACTCACATGTGCACGATGGGCCCCGCCTCCTCCAGGAAGCAGGGAAAGCATCAAGAGCTCGGCTCGCAATGCTGCTAGGCTCTGAGTCAATTGCAGGCAGATTCAAACGCTCGGTAGACAAAGCGCACCTTCCAGTAAAACAAATACTGACCTGCTCTTTTTGCTGTGCAGTAAAGCCTTCAGCTTCAATACACTGGCTTTTGCTAATTTGTCACTAGGAAACTGACATGTCCTTCAGGCTGTCTGTACCGGGAAGACATACATTACTTACCATAATCCTATTTCTGGTGCATGTATCTGCTTGGATTCACATGCTGTGCATATAGTCTGACATATAGTGGAAATCTCAGAGTATTGCATCTTTTTTCCGAAGATCGAAAAGGGACATCGACCTGGTTGTGTCTAACACTATCCCTACCGTGATGTTTTAATATATTGTTTTTTTTAATGCACCTATACACAATGAGCTTCTTGGGGGCAGAGGGAGAAACATGTTTGACAAACAGAAATGTTCCTACTAGGCCTTGTGACATTCAGATCATGCAAGTACAGTAATAGAAGTGCAGGCGTTAAGCGAGTGCCCGGGAAGGGCAGGTGGACAGAGCCCAGGAGGAATAGAGTGCAGAGCAGAAAGATCTAAGTGTGAGGTTCGTGCTGGAAGGACTAAAGGGGTGCAGGTCCAGAATAGTTCACGGGGAGGGACCCCAGAAGGGCAAGTGCATGTAAGGGGTGGGGTTGGGGTAGGAGGGGGCGGAGGGGGGTATGATGATAATGCTCACCAAACCTGGGGTACTATGCCAATTAATCTGCTGGAACCAGCCACGGTATCACCACAGAAACTAGACAATCAGTAAACCAAGAGAAAGAACATACCAACCCAGTATGACAACCTAATACATAGACTAAACTACAAGGATTATGAGACATACAACCCACTAACCAAAAACTCAAATTTCTGCATACTTATTTCACACAAAACCCACACAAACAGCTCTCACAGCAAACCGCACCAACTTCACCACACCAACAAACCACCAACACATAGATCTCAACAACAGCATGCGAGCACCCATTTCGATCCCATTTGAACACACAAGCACAGTACTCTGTGAAAACCGAACTGAAGCTGTCAACAGTACACCACCTCTCGCTTTCCTATGCCCTCTTCACCCCCTGACCCACCCTCCCCTCCCCAACTTTGTTTACAGATCCGCCTGAGCATCTGT
This sequence comes from Ambystoma mexicanum, assembly GCF_040938575.1. Taxonomy (NCBI): domain Eukaryota; kingdom Metazoa; phylum Chordata; class Amphibia; order Caudata; family Ambystomatidae; genus Ambystoma; species Ambystoma mexicanum. Next base: position 64,036,772 of record NC_090941.1, on the reverse strand, counting down.
AGACCAACTCCATTGGTGATGGCGCGCTATATAAATACATTTAACATTAACATTAACATAAGCATCTCTTACCTCCTCACTAGGCCTCACCAGGCTTTTGCTGAGGACATCAGGGTGGTGCAGGACCTGGTCACGTGACCAGAAGCCTACTCAATGGTGTCTGCCTGGAGCTGATCTACAGTCCTTAAGTAGAGGCCCGGAAGGAGTGAAACTAGCAGTGTGTGGAGCAACTGATTGGCAGGGCCTGATCACGTAACCAGTAGCCTTCTCAATGCTGTTTGCCTGGAGCTGGCCTTCAGTCCTTAAGTAGATGCTTGGAAGGCAGGAAAACTGGAGGTGGGCAGAGCAACTGACCGGCAGGGCCAAGCCGGTTTGAGATGCAGGCAGTATAGGTCAGATGGGTGTAGGAGAAGAAAAGTAATCCCTGGCATGTTCCCTCTAGGTGTATAGGTGTTGAGCATGCTGCAACCAGTTTGGTGCAGCAGCACAGGGATCTCAGCTAGTCTGGTCCTCTCGATGCTGTGAGGCCCAAAAGGGGGTCTTGAGGACCAGATTGTTTCCGGTCATGGTCTGCTCTCCTATCTTTAAGAGATGCTATTGCAAAGTGGCAGGTCATGGGCCACAGTCCACAGCAAAAGTCACCCCCAATGTTCCCTATGAGTGGGTAGGCAGTGGATCTCTCTTCTACCTTGGATGGCTCCTTCTTCACCTCAGGCTGAAGGCTTGGATGGGCGACCCCTTCTCATAAAGGTAGAAGTCCACAGGTGATTGGACTTAAGCTAGCCTATCTTAGTGGTCCAATCACTGCTCTTGAAGTAAGTGGATCTTTCCTTTCTGGCATGACATCCAAAGTGCTTTGTGCTACAGGAAGTGGAGGGGACAGGAATGAGAGAGGTAGGAATGAGAGAGAGAAAAAACAGAACAAAAAGTTGTTTGACATATACTCCCCATGGTCTTTACTTAACATATTCACCAGCCAGGCCTTGCTTTGTGTTACAGTATGTGGAGGAGACAGGAATGAGCGAGAGAGGCAGAGAGAAACAAAATGGCAGAAGTCTCCTTCCATTGAACACAGCCCTCCTGTCTATTGTAACCACGCCCTTTACCTTCTTACTGAAAACAAAGGCCTTTAGAGATTCAGCACCCTGGTGTGGGCTACTCCTTTTGAATGGGTGTGCTGCTTTGATGCATGGGTTCAGAACAGCTGCTTGCTGGGCAGCTGTCTCTGAAGGAAGGTGCTACCTGCACATCACAAAGGGAGCAACGAAGAGGCATGGCCATTTAGGTTCCCACCTGGCCAGAATATACATCACCTTTCACAGCAGAGCTGACTCACAAGAGCTAACACATGTGTGATATCAATTTGGTTGTGGCGGCCAGATGATAAGTAGTGCCATGCACAATGACTATACTCAGGCATGGTGTTTATTTAGCATTTATCCTGCCACCAATATGGGCTGCTTATGAACATCATAGTTTTGGTACAGGGGGGCATATCTTAAATGCAGCCCCAGCACTGCAGAGACTTGGCTTTCACTGTAGCTGTCAAACAGGCAATTGTGACCTTTTAATCTTCTTTGTGCTGCTGGTAGATCAGATGCTGCAAGTCTGGTTACTGATGCAGCATTACTGAGATGTACCTTATGCTTTTGCCATGGAGGTTATGAAAGGCGAATCTGATCAGCAGATTACCTTTTCAGAGATGGAATTACCTGAATCATTTTATTATTTTATTAAATATTGACAGATGGAAATATATCACAAGAAGACAACAGATAAATCAGTCAGTGAGGAAAGTGAGAGTGCTTATCACTAGGATTTTAAGCCAAAAGGTAACTTTTACTCTCATAGGTCTGTGTGTAAGCACATTCAACTACTGAGCTATCGCACTGGCAAGAACAGTGGAACTGGTTTGTCATTTGTATAATTTATCATCTAACTCAGCACAACATTTAATGACTTCAATGTGCTTCAGCAGCTGGTTACAGGGTAGGCTGTTCCCCGCTTTGCTCTAATTTGGGATAGGGCCAGGAGGATAGCTTAGTTTAGTGTTTAGGGGCTGTTCTCCAGTATGAAGCGTGATATAAAAGCTACATGTATTTTTATTTTTTATGAGTGTCGGGGGCAATGTCCACTTGCCTCTCCTTGTACCTCCTTGTAGTTTGCAGTGCCATGGAGAGGAGCCTGAAGCCTCTAGCTTCTGCCAGTCATTAATCCAAAGCCTGTGCAACTGACAGTGCAGCAGCACCCTCCCTTCAAACTATTACTAATGAAATGGCTTAAAACGAAGAAGAAGCAGCACGTATTTGTACCATGTGCTTCACTAACAATGCCACACGTCTTGTTACACGAGTCAAATAAACGTGTGTGATGGAATGGCCTCTTTATTATAAATGAAGCAAAAGTAAGCTGTTAAATTATTGAGGTTTTTCGATATCTGCACACTGCATTAACTGATTTGCCCAAGGGCACACACTTTAGTTAGTGGGGAAGGTGGGATTTTAGGCCAATCGACAATTCAGACCACTGACTGTTCACGTATCTTGACAACTCTGGCTGGTAAAATATACCCCCTGGCAAATATGTAAATACATAAATAAAATCGTTAAGCAAAAAGAATGACTGCATATTTCCTACTCCGAATGAAGACAATAGTAGCAGAATGCAGTGACATTCCACATGATTGGACTGTTAGGGAGCTCGGGATGCTCCAAGAAGACACGGACGCCAGCGGGTGTAACAGGCAACCGTCTTTATTCCATATCAACTGGAAAGTGTCCCCCTGACACCCCCTTCTCCTCCTCACGTCACTTCCTCCCGTGACGTCCCCCTTACATGTGGCTTGCCTTAAAGGGGCAGCCACTCATAACAACACCCCCGGACAAATGTCCTTGCAACCGACGCAACTTGGCCGACTGGCACCAATGTCAACACTCCTCCACTAACCTGGGAGGCCTCCTAACGTTCCTTTGTGGCCTTCCTCGCGGCTCTGGGTGGGGACGGCTGTCAGCGTCATGCTCAGGGTTGACCTGACTTTGAACCTGTGGTTCGAGGGGGATCCACGTTTCATCACAAATGTCCATGACTTCCGGGTCGGGGACCTCAGGGAGCAACTCCTCCTCAACCGGTCTGGTAACGTGCTTGAACCTTGAACTGTTGCGAGTCACTTCCTGATGTCCATTTGTCGCTGTTATCATGGTGCCTTTTATCGCAACCACTCTAAGCGGCACAGGTGAGAATTGTGAGTCTGTTTTTCTTGTTGCGGCTCTCTGCACCCACACTTCATCTCCTATTTGTAGTTCTTTGGGTTGTGCTCTCCTCCTCCTGTCAGTCTGTTCCCGCATCTTCTCTTTGGTCGCTCTGTCTCGTTCGATGACTTCTTGGTGTGCCTCAGGCCGATTCGTCGGGTTGTTGACGAGCCTGGTCCTGACCCGGTATTTCATCATGAGCTCTGCTGGGGTTCTGTTTGTGGCTTCATGAGGGGTGTTCCTGTAGTCCCTCAACATTCTGCACAGTGCTTGATGGGGGTCAATCCCTTCTAGGCGCGCCCTTTGTATGGTCTTTTTAATGGACGCCATAAATCTTTCCGCCATGCCATTGGCTTGTGGCCATCTCGGTGTCACTCTTTGGTGATGGAAGCCCATGTGTTTCGCGAATACCCCAAACTCATGACCACTGAAAGGGGCACCATTATCGGATTTTAGCGTGTCTGGTATCCCCCACTCGCTGAAGACTTCATCAAATGTTGCAGCGACGTGGGCGAACGCTGTTGATTTGACTCGTTTTACTATGGGGAACCTGGAGTGTTCGTCAATAAACAGTAGCATATAATCTCCTTCCTCCCTTGGTCCATAGAAATCGACCGCTACTCTCTCCCAAGGATGATCAGGGATTGTGGTTATTCTGAGCGGTACTGGCGGGTCGGGTCTTGCTGTGCACTGGCATGCCGCGCAGTTCTTGACCCACCGGTCGACCATATCGTACATGAAGGGGAACCAGACATTGCATCTTAAAAGACGTTTGGTGTTCTCCGCACCACGGTGCCCTTCGTGGGCAGTTTTGATGACTTCCACGCGTAGCGTGGAAGTTATGACAATTTTGCAACCCCGTATCAGAATGACTTTGTCTTGGACTGCCAACTCGGCGTGCACCCTCGCCAGACTCTCTATCTCATCGCGGCACGCTCCCGGGTGTTTTTGTACCGCTCTGCGGAAGTCCTTCCACTTTCCGTTTTCCGTCAGACTGATGGCTAGGGCCATGGATGGGTCTGCAGCCGACGCCACTGCAATTGTTTCAATGGGTATGGCAGGCGGTAACACGTTGGTCGTGACGTAGCTGATGTATTCTACGTCTCCCTGTCGAGGTGTGGGGCTACCGCACGGGTGTCTGGAGAGGTAGTCTGCTTAGTTGTTCTCTCCTCCAGGTCGGTGAACAATGTCAAAGTCATATTCTTGCAGACGGATTCCCCACCTCTCAATCCTGGGTGGCATTTTTTTGCGCGGGTTGCCGAAAAGGGAAAGCAGGGCCTGATGATCTGTGATCAATGTGAACTTTTTCCCGATGACGAAATTATGAAAATGCTCGCACGCCCAGACGGCTGCCAGGCTCTCTTTTTCTGCCTGAGAGTACGCCGACTCCGGCGGGGCCAGGGCTCTACTGGCATAAGCAACTATGTGCCTTGGATGCGTGTCTTGTCCACTGGTCTGCGCCAGAATGGCGCCTAGTCCCACTTGGCTGGCATCTACCACTATTTCGCTGTGCCAGTCAGGGTCAAAGTATGCCAATTTTCTCGCCTCAGTCAACGATTGTTTGATGTTGTCAAACGCAGCTTGGCACTCCTCAGACCATGCAAATGCGACCTCTTTCTGAAGCAGGCGCCGGAGAGGTTCAGTGATGGATGCGAAATGTGGGATGTACCGAGCACAGTACCCTGCCATTCCCAAAAATGACCTGATGTCGGCAACCTGAGTGGGTCTTTCCAGCTGAAAGATGGTGGCTACTTTGTCTGGGTCGGGAGTCATCCCGTCAGCCAAGAAAATGTGGCCAAAGAATTTGAGCTTGGCCTTGCTGAATCGACACTTGTCGATGTTAAGTGTTAGTCCCGCCTCTTGCACTGCCCGGCCACTTCTCGAAGGGCAACATCATGTTCCTTACGTGACTTTCCGAAAACCAAGATGTTGTCGCTGTAGTTGAGTGTCCCGCTTACAGGGCGTATGATCTGTCGGATCGTTTCATGGAATATTTCCGCCGCCGACGAAATTCCAAAATTTAGCTGTTTGTAACGGAACAGTCCTTCATGTGAAGCAAAGGTGGTTATGGGTCGTGAGTCCGGGTGGAGTACCATCTGATGATACCCCTGATTCAGATCCAATTTCGAGAAGAGGACGGATTTGTTCAATTGGACTATCATGTCCTCAATTTTTGGACCAGGATGCCGTTCTTGCTGTATAGCCGTGTTGACCACCCTCATGTCCACACATAGTCGTAGGCAACCACCTTCTTTCGGGACAATCACAAGGGGAGAGACCCACGGTGTCGGACCGTTGGCCGGTTCAATTATGTCATTTTTCAATAGTTGGTTTGGCTCTTTCGACACCGTCTCCTGCAAATGGAACCCTACCCTGCGTGGGTGTTGCGGGACCAGTGAAATTTTTGGGTCTATGTGTAATTTAATCGGCGGGCCATTCCATCTGCCCAACCCCTGGCATAGTCGCGGGAATTCTTTGATGATGTCTTCTTTCGTGATGGCAGGGGTGTCATAGGTGACTATGTTGCCTATGTGCTCCATCTTGCTATGTGGGGGCTCCGCAGATTCAATGATATCTCCAGCCTGGACAGGTATGTTAATTAGGCCCAGGTGTGATGCCGTCCTGTAGCTTAGTAAACACCGACCTTTGGTGGGGATTTTTATGACATGGATGACCATGTCAGTTACTTGGCCAGCAAATGTGAGTCTCCTTTTGAACGACCCAATGCACTGTAGTGGGGCATCCGCACCCCATTGATAAATCTTCGAACTTGACGGGCTCAGCTTCGGTTTATCATGCAGTCGTTGAAATTCTGTTTCCCCTATAATGTTCACTGTCGCCCCTGAGTCAATTAGAAAACAGAACTGCTGGTCGCATATGTTTATCAAAATCTTGGGTGCTTCCTGGGCTTCCCTTTCATCCATGATAAGGTTTACAAACTCATCCTGGTCATGTGGGTCATACGCGAGACCATAGTCGAGCTCCCCATGCGTTTCTAGCGAAGGGTCATGGCGTGTCGACGGTGGTCCATCATATTCGTCCCTCAGTTGAACGGTTTGTCCTTGTGTGACATACTCTTGGCAGTCTTCCTCCGGGTATACCTCCTCAACCACTCTTACATATCTCCTGGTCCTTGCTGGTATGGTCTAGGCTGGTAAGACTGGTTGGGGAATGACCTTTGGGTTGGTCTAGTTTGCGTGCCTATGTACACTCTCGGAGTGGGGAATGGTTTTCCTTCCCTGCACACAGACTGAAAATGTCCTTCCCTGCCACAGTTGCCACATTTTTGGCACAGCGCAGGGCAGGAACCTGCATGTGGGAATGCCATTCCACATCTGTAGCATTGTCTTTGCATTCGCGGGGCTGTCGTGGCATTTCTGTCGTAGCTTTTCTGGTTGCCAGGTTGCATTGCAGCTATTACGTCACTCTTGTCAAGTTTTGTGGTGGCGTTGGTGGCCATGTGAGTGGCCTGCTTTTCCACTCTCTCGAGTATGTGCGCCATCTCACTCACTTGTTCTATTGTGACAGGTCTCTTTAGAAGTTGTTTCTGTGGCACACAGCCCTCAATGACCCTGAGTCGGATCGCTTCGTCGAGTGAGAACTCATGGAATAGACAATGTGCTCCTTTGACTCGAAGTCTCGTGATGATCTCATCGACTGTTTCTTCCATGCGTTGCGTGCATTGGTTAAAGACATATCTCTCATAGTCTCTATTGGGGCGATGACAAGGCGTTTGTTCAGGGCTACTATGAGACTGCCGAAATCAGTGATTTCTGTTGGTGGTATGGTTTTGATGAGCATCTTTATCTCAGTGCCGGCCGTGTTGATGAACATACTTCGTAGCCGCGAAAAGGTTTCTTCTCCAGCTGCCTCTATGAAGTTATTGAAGTCCTCCAACCATTCCACCCACCTTGCACCTTTATCTGCTTGAGGCGTCATGGCGAAGGGTGGAGGCATGCGCCAAGCCATGACGGTGGACCTCGATACAGCAGGCGGAGGCTGCGAGCTGGATGATGCCTGATCCGGAGTGGTGCTCATATTGGATGCGGTCGGCGTTGCTTGCAGGTTGTAAAACCGTCAGGTGACTTCCTTGTGGGCCAAACCCGCTAGCCTTGGGCACCACAAGTCGAAATGTGGGTTCTTGTGGGGCGATAGTGGCACTGTTGTGGTGGATGCAAGTACTGCAACGAAGAAGAAGGCTGCCGGAGGAATGAGGAGTAGTATTATGGAGGGAAGAAACATTTTTTTTTTTTCACTACTTTAACGTGCTTGCTGGCGGGCACCCCCTCGTGTAGTTGGGCATCTCTGGAGTCTTGTATGCGCCTCTGGCGTTGGCCGTTTTCCTGGCCTGCGCCGTGTGTTTGTTTATTTTTTTTTTTTGACCACGGCGGGATCGCACGTGTGGAGCGGGTGCCTGCAGGGCCCCACGTGGCGCGATCGCCCACACGTGGGGGGGAAGGAGGATTCGGGAGGAGCGCTCGTGCGAGCGTTGCGCTGCAGGACTAGAGCGGGGATCCGCGGGCTAGTGGGATCACTAGCAGTGGAGGAGGACGCACGGAGGGATCTCCGTAGCAGGAATAAGGAGGACCGCTGGCTGGAGAGTCCTCGTCGCCAAATGTTAGGGTGCTCGGGATGCTCCAAGAAGACACGGACGCCAGCGGGTGTAACAGGCAACCGTCTTTATTCCATATCAACTGGAAAGTGTCCCCCTGACACCCCCATTCTCCTCCTCACATCACTTCCTCCCGTGACGTCCCCCTTACATGTGGCTTGCCTTAAAGGGGCAGCCACTCATAACATGGACTGTTCTAAAAAAGGGGCATGGTTTATGTTATCACCACTGACAAGGCGCTACCCTTTCATATGTGCAGAGACCTGTTACGGCTTTTAAGAGCCTGCCAGGAGCTTGGGGCGTGTTTATTTGGTGTGTCACATACTAATCGTGGTTCTTGAGATGGGAATGGGGATTGAGGAGTATGGTCAACGCTGGAGGCCTTCATGTGCAGGGCCCTGGGCAAGCCACACAAGTGGCCCATGCCTTGCAACTAGCCATGCATTGCACTTAATGGAAAGTCCACTTTATACTGCTTTGCTGCACCAAAATCTCTGCCTCATCTGTCTTGATAATAGCTCCAGCAGTTTTGTGATTTGCTGGCCTTGGAACATGAAAACGGAGCAAGGTAAAAACATCTGGATATGAAGCCTGCATCTCCTGTGTTGCACGGGTATCCATGCTCCCTGGTGTAGCACGTGCTCCTTATTGCTGTGCCCACTGTCACTGCCGTGGCTTCCGCCAGGCTGGGTCATTTTTTAAACATGATATATGTACATACACCCCATCAAGCTCTGACATGTGACAAATGGGAGCCAATAGAGGGGAACTTGAGGGAAGTGTGTGCTGGTTATCGCAGGAGGATTCCAAATGTGTTACAGGGCAGAGCCCACAAACTATCCACTCATGTCTGATGCAAGGGTCGAAAATCGGAATTCGCCATGGGTGGTTTTGTGTGTTTCATTGAAGAGTCCTCGGGCTGTGTGCTAGACTTCTGAGCCTCCTGCTTTTGGCAGCTATGCACTGAAACTCAACGTTCTGCAGCACCTTTCCTGAGCTCCAAAACATCACGCAGCATTTGAGAAATCTGCTTTGGATTTCCCGCATTTGTAATTGTTGGAGATATTGTATTGGGAGGATTGAAGGACAGCAGATATTTAATTCCCTGAGAGCTATATATCTCCTGCTTGTAGCCTTGCAAAACATTGTATGTTTATTATCATAGCTACTAGCTGCTACTGCACTCTTCCAGGCCAACTGATGGCATACTAAATGCACTAATTAAAAAACACTGCACACTTACAAACTGTTGTACAATCTTTGTTCATGTCTTGCTGCAATTAAGTTGCAGTTCCATTGAAAACACTAATATAAAAATTGCTAATCATTGAAGTTAGTTTGCTAACCAAACCTGGGCTATTTAGCAACGTCAGCTAATCAATTTTGCTAAATTAATTTATTCCTTGTGTCATGAAACCTCATGATGGTAAATAGCAGACGTGAGTTGGTGAAGGCGCTGTAAGGCTGTGGGAATATTTAACCGCAGCAGAGTTCCACCAACATGTCAGAACCCAGAGGAAATCCAGCGAAACCTCAAGCATCTTGCTAGCACTCATGGCTAACTCGGAGGATTGGAAGATTAGTTCCTCTGAGAGCTGGGCTATTCATGTGTGGCGAGCCAACCCTGCAAGTGTTTTCTTTATCAATCAAGACCTGGCACCGTTCTGTAAGAAAGGCTCTGGGGTCTCCCTGTCAGCCTGCCAAGACAAATAAGGGCATGGGAGCTGGTGCTGACCTGCTCCCAAATCAAAAACAGGGTTTCTGTATAGAAAAACAAGAACTGGATTAAGTAGGTTAAGATCTGCGAGCGCTTAATATCAATAGCAGCAGTACATTTTCATACATGCCATAGGATACCTCGGTTGATGGGTTATAAATGAAAATCCTGGCTATCATTATAATACACCACGATTGTGAATATAAGGGTCCACATTATGCATAAAGGCCTCTATACAGAACACTGAATACGATATCCCAGGGGTTAAAGTTGAATTAATAATAAGAGGTGAACTCTTAACAGGATGTCCATTCTGCTGAATGCCCCTGAATTGCTGAAACTGAAACATGTTGGGTGCGTTTGATGGGGTGTTGGGGGCTGACAGTGGTGGTTGTAATTGCTGTATGTCATTAGTTGAGCGACAGTCTTCCATTTCCATGATTTATAAAACATCTTGTGTTGGATATGGACTTTCACAGTAGCCATTACAACAAAATAATCTATGAGAGGTGGTCATTGACATATAGCAGGGAGGTGGTTAAGAAGGAGCAAGTCACTTGGACATCTGAGGAAGAAGCTGTGGGCATAAAAAGGGCATAGGTATGGTAGGCACAATATAACACATGTCTTGGTTGGCCACGGTTTGTGCGGGGCGCAGCAGGTGATGTGCATGTTTACAGACAGGGAGTATCAACTGCAGGGTGTAGAATTAGACATTTCAATTATGGAGTGATAGTTCCTTTTGTTTAGTAAATGAAGACCGAGCTTGTAGAGATCATTGGAGACCATTTTGTCTTTTATAAACCAATACAATTACCAGTTTAAGGTGTTATCTGAACGTGTTGGAGGCCTAGCTTTGGTGGAAAACAGGTTCGTTTTGCTAAAAAGCGTATGATCTGTTACAGCCAGTCAAGTCTAGTCGTCTGTCTTGTCTTCCCTCCGGAACGCGATTGACCGGCTTCTCTTCACTTCTCAAGTTAAAATCTTCATTCCTTTTTATTCCCTATGTGATCATATCCTTTAAACATCATGTCTAGGGGGACTTTGTGCGGGGAAGGGTGTACCTCATTTCCAGGCTGATTGCAACAATGCCTCCAGTTGGGGAAACGTATAACAATGCTGAAACTACAAAGAAAGCATGCATCATGCTTGCATGGTTGTGTCGTTGCTGAACAACCACATGTTGTACTGTACATTATCGATCAGTTGTGTGGAATTGAGTTTAAAAACACCCATGGACCTCCCTCCGGCTGTGTCATGACTTGAAGATTGTGCAGTCCCAGTGGGAGCAGATACTAACAGTGTGCGAACCTGTTAGCCTCTTCTATGGCCTCTGAGAGTAGGAGGGCAGGTAACGCGTATTTGAACCGAGGAGCTGATGATGGCCAAGAATCCCTTGTTAAACTGCACCAGTAGCAAGCATGAGGTGGATACAACACTTACAAATACAGGCAGGAGCAGAAGACTCCATCTGACAACCAATCACAGGCATTCCACGTGGTGGTCTCCAGTTTGATTTCACACAGGCTTTGACTATCCTAAGAGGCAATAGGGTTATGCCCAATTTACCTGTTAAATGGTCCTGTATGGATCCGTCTTGTGGACCTGTTTGATCCCTTTTTTTGCACTGTGCATCTGGTCGTTTCACCGATGTTCCTCGCCCAATTTCAATTTTCTTAAAGTACGCCATTTGCTCCATATTTTCTCCGGGTACTACTCTAACAATGTATTGCAAAACTATGATTTGCAAACGAGGGCCACTTTTACTCTGATGACTTGGCCTTTTTTTGTCCCAGTTCGACCTTCGACCAGATTAAAGCAGGCTCTCAAGATCAGGGTCTTTTCCTCAACAATTAACTTCTCTTTTCACTATTCCAGTTGATGTTTGTCTTTTCTTTTAACTCAAGCCGAGTTGTATCACCTTCTCAGACACAATTTACAGCTCTTTAGGGTGATGTTTATGCAGAGCATTTGCATAAGGAAATGTGTGCAAGTTGTGAACAGGGTGCCAGTGGTGGGTGGAGGGACGGTGTGCGATGGAAGCTGGCCGGCTCCTCTACTTGAACCAAGACGAAAATCATCAACGTTGGGATCTGGCAGGACAGGGGCAAGATCTGGCAGGATCTGCGTTAATTCCATCACCACAGCATTTTTCTTGTATTGCCTAACTCGTATTAGGGCACGTTTAGGTGACTGTTCTTAATTGGTAGTGACACCAGCTGCACTTTTCAGCCTGCACCTTTTGCACAGAGTAGCTGCCACTGTCAACCACAAATCATGCAAAGTTCTGACGACAGATAACCCACTACTCTAATATGCCCTCTGTTTATCATCAGGTCTAGTAGATTTGCTCCTTTGGGTACTTTACTCTAGGATACCAAGCCCACTGCTCTGACACTTGCATTTAAATCTGATTCTCATTTGAACAGTTCAGGCCAACGTGACAATCAATTGAACCCATGGATCATTTTACGTTGTTCTGCCCATTCATCCAAGGAATACATGCCTATCCTCTATCGTGAGAGGATTCAATCAATTTCCTCCCACTTAGCTTTTTCTCTTTGTCACTCCAGATGTCTATGTTACACTCTCTGCTTTTACATTTGTATCAATTGCCTTGGATTAAAGACAAGTATGCAGGAAATTTGCCCCAACCACTTTTGTTACTGGCACGTTTATGTTCCACTACACACAGTAAAGGAATGGCATTTATGTAGATTACGTGATTCCACTGTATAGGTTTTATGTTTCTTGCACTATAACTGAACATTGCTGATATTTTCTGAATGTATGTATGCTAACGAAATATTAACTTATTCCAAAATAAGGTTTGACCGACACTTGCAGGTGGTTCAGTAGGTGAATTCCGATAATAGGATCATGTGTCCAAAATGCAGCCATCCATTTATTTGTTTGGGGAGGACAGCTCAGCGGCAATGTGCTCGCCTTGGAAGCAAGACAACACGGAGCAACACAGGTTCGATCCCGGTGTGCAGGAGGGACCCCAGCCGGCCCATAGGACTGGGGTTTTCCCAAACGGCACTTTAAGATGGAATAGCAGCACCCGTGAGATGGATGGGGATGCAGATTAGTACTCAAGCATCAAATCAATAATGACAACTCAATGGTGTGGCAAAGGGAGTCCGTTTACTGACAAGTACCGTTATGAATATCAGCAGTTGCTCAATCTTCCTTCTCTCTTAAACTCCGATGAACTTCACAAGAATCACATCCTTTATACTAAAAGCTCGTCATCGCTGACGTGAAACGCTAAAAATGTTGCATGCAATTCTATTGGTTATAGGAAGGTAACTTTACTGTAGGTACTATATCTGTATATGATAGTGGAGTAAAAGGATTGGATAACTAGTGTCAGGTGGGGCATCTAAGCCCTTCCTTCAGAATGACTACAGTGGACGTCACTAAAAGTAGAATGTCTCATTGGTTCTACAGACTGTAGGATCCTAGTTTATTTGGTACATTGTGATTCGGTTGATACCACGTCACCTTGTACTTTTCCACTCTGCTTAGCAGCATGAATAATGGTCGGCCAGGTGCAGGGTGCCCGTCAGCTCCCCTAGCCTCCCACCAACCAGTACCACCATCCATCACTAACCCACTGGCCATGTGTCAATTAGTTTATAATTTGTAGGTCTCAATGCTGCCTCTCTTTCTGGGAGAACTCGGATATCTGTGCATGGCTCAAGGCTGCACGTAGGTGTGAAGGCACCAACTCTTCTTGCTTGGCAGTTCACGTGTTTTAGGCACCGTGAAATCATCTCCGTCTCCATGTAATTTGTGTATTTGATTTAAGTTTTCTGTCCACCAAATGCTTTCTGCTTCTTATCTTGACTCCTTTGAACAGGATTCCCCGCTCTTGGCGTCATAAATTGTATTAGCCTGTGTCAGCTAAAATGACCTTGGTTTCTTTGCACGGGTGTCATGCATCTGAGTTTCATTTCTGTCTTTGGCTTTCGATTCCTGTGTTTGAGGGCCTTCTCTGCTGGGGCCTCTGGTAACTTGCGGTTGGTTCTGCCCTTTTGCAAAGTGGACATATACGTCATATAAAAAGCTCCCTTTGAGGTAGATAGGTATATGTGGTGCTTGCTGCATCTAATTTCCTACTAAGCCTAGCAAGCCGCACACTTTACTCAGCTTTCTTGTGTTTCCAAGCATATGTACATGTGTGAACTGGTTGCATATCTTCATCGCTCTTATGACATAAGCTTCTTATACTTGACATCGTCCTTTTACTTCAACGGAGGATGTCGCTGATCCTTGGTGTGTCATCTCTTTTCGTCATTCACAGGTCGTTGTTTTTTTTATCTGCGAGTCAGTCCGAGTTCTTGTGACATCACCCTTCCTCCTCTTTTAGGACTTTCGTGGCTTCTTCAGGCCTTATGTTTTGACAATTGTCATTCTGTCTTACTTGTCGATATGGTTTTCTCAATGGGTACCTTAATTTCCTAGGTTACTTAAGTGTAGGTACTTCAATAGGTACTGTCCGTCTGATAGGTACCGGGCAGAGTCCCACTGTAGCTCTCTGCTGGTTTATTTGCTCATCATACGTCACATATCTCGGCGTGACCGTTCCTGGAACTTCAAAATGGTTGGTTGGAGGGCAGGCCATATTTGATGCCTACTCTACACCGGGTCCGTGCTTAGAAACCTCTGGGTATTAAGCACCATAGAAATAAACTATCATATCATATCATTTGCTTCCAGTGACTAACCGGGTTTCAGTCCACATGTTTTTCTTGATAGATAAAGTTCTACATGTAGGACTCTATTTGTAGGTATAAGCCACATTCGTAAACTACGTCCCAGACGGTTTTCTCAGAGCTGCCCTTCATGTGGCCGTTTCTTCATTTATTAGACAAATCCATGGGAAAAAAGAATTTGGAGTGAAAGCACCATCCTCTTACTTGTAAAAGCAGGAGAAACAACACACACTTCAGATGAAGTTGTCTCTTGAACTCCAAACATTTCTCTTTCCCCAAGACTCCTCTGGCCCTTGGTTAGAAAGGCACAGGGATAGTTGTCTGTGACCCATCAAGGCAGTTTGATATGTAACACTGAACCATATACATATTTCCTCATATATTGCCTGCGGGCTGCGGCGCGTAAGAAATAGATAAATAAATACAAATAAATAAATATTTCCATTGCATCTTGGAAAGATGTGATCTACTTTGCCAAAAAATATTCTTCACCTACATTTAACAAAGCATAATCTAAGACTGCAGTCCAATTCACATGAAAGTGCCGCTGTTGCCAACACATAACAACCACTTCAAACACTGTCTTATTCCCATGCTGCTGCCAGTGAATGACAAGAATATGAGAAGGATTATAATTTCTACCGGGTGTGACGGTGATGGTCCTTTACAATCTCCTATCTTTTCTAGTAGTAGGACAGTGTCAGAATCTCCTGAGAATCACCCCTGATGTTCTGCTAGTTAGGGATATTCATCCTTCATCGTGGACAGTTATTGAAGAAAACATTGACAGTATTTCTCAAATTACTACTCCTTATCCTATCTGGAAACTATGGGGTCTTCCTCATGATAAGGTGACCGGGTTGGCTGCAGTTACTGTACATTCAAAGTGTGCTGGTGCTTATTCTCACATGCCTACCTGGCCAGCCATTTCATATGCACATGTACTATTGAAAGAAATGTACTAATGTGAGATATATTTATGGTATCCCTGGTAATATGGGAGTACTTCCCCCCCAATCAGCAGTGCCACGGAAATAGATCTTGATATTCTATCTCACGCCACATTCTCTGGGGCACAAAAACAATTCAATACAAATCAATCACCTTTTGGGGATAAACAGTAACAAAAGATCTGAGATGACACCACACGTGTGCCTTTGCTTTTAAGTCTCCAGTAAATAGAATACAGGTCAAATGAACATTTCTATACCTGTATCAACCTACAAATACCAAAATGATGCAGCACATTAAAATGTACAAGACCATTTAAATACATCATAGACTTTGCGTGAGGTTCACTTTTGATCACATTTAGCACCTTGAAACCTGACCGGATCATGAGCTTGCCATTAATGCTTCTCTTTATATGAAGTTTAATTTAAATAAATTGCAACACTTTACTTTGCAAAAAACAATTTCACACATGCAACAATCTAGATAGTTATCTCCATGCACTCTTAGCAAGGCATTACAGTATGGTTTAACTGCATGACATGTGAACCAAATTTTGACCTGTGCTGTGCCCTTAGCAAAGCTGACAGTCTTTCTGCACAACAAACATTCCAGAAAAGACACATTTCATGTATTTTGGGAACCCTTTCTCATCACCCTTCTGCCATACAAAATATCTCTTCTCTCAGGAACACTTCCCCACTTTCTGTTGAAAGTGCGCTTTTCAAATCAGGGACGTTATTCTGTTTAACTTTGAAAAAACACTTTTTCATTCTTAGCACACAATACACCTTACATTCAGTGTACATTTATCACCTCTCTGCGGAATGGTGAACAATTAGGAATTTCATGTTTAGACAGGAACACCCGTTCACTTGAGGGTGCTTTGGGGTTGGGAATGAAAATAGGAATACACACACACTTTGAATCATTATATTTCGTGTTCATACTAGGAGCGGTTTTGTTAATTTCGAACTTTAACAAAATCACCCCATTTTATTTAGCTAAAGGGGAATCAATTGAATTTATTTTTGTAAAATGCGAAGGGTCTACTTCCATACCCCCACCCACTAATTAGGGGGAAGGTATTATATCAAACAGATCCCCACACTCTTGGTTCTGCTGGCCAATGATGTACATTGAATATCTCTGGGCTTGGCACTCTGGGAAAAAGGGACATCAAGACTGAGGTCATCCCACAGGTACTAGACAGGGACCATCAGCATCAGTCATGGCTATTCTCCAGGCTCAATCCCTCTATTTTGCCTTCTTGCTCATAGATCCCAGCCTCTTTAATCTTTCCCAATTGCTGTTGTCTAGGCCATGTTAAGCATCTTTCAATATTTGCACCCAGAAGATTTTTAGGCAGCTCCTCTCTTTCCCATTGTGTATCCACATTTTAACCTCAAAACCACACCTTTGAAATATTAAAGTAGGAGGTGCTATCTTATTGGCCATGAATAAGGATTGGAACCCTTACGGTCCTCTGCACCTCCAGGGCCCAGCCTGTCTCTGGAGGTAGGCCCCTGGAGTCATTAAAATTAAACTCTGAGAGGGAGGAATCCAACCACTGGGGTTTCCATTTTACACAAGTCAATTTTTCAGTGGAAAAGTCCTACATGTTAAAATTTTTTATTTCACAAGTAAACATAATATATACATATTTAGATTCCCCTACCCATGCCACATTTGATGAAACAATTCCCATGTTTGCACAAGGTTGCACGTTCAAGCAGCAGTTGTTCACAAATTACTCAGCACTCATAACAATTAGTGTCACCAAAATGTATATACAGTTTCATGATTCCCAAAGCCACTAGCACCCCGCATCTCGACTTTGTAACATTTTCTGTGAAGCTATAATCACATTTTAGCTTTAATCTTGATAAGAGTTAAACCAACACTTGGGCCTCTACCCAAGCTTTACAGTGATAATTGAATGGTTCCCGTGTGACTGACTGTTCCTGAGAAAATCAATACTAATGTGATGCTATATGTAACCCTATATCAAAATAGCTGATATACATATTTTGACTTAATCACTTTGCACTTTAAGTTTTGCTTCTCCCAGGAACATGTGATCTAGGCATCTGCTGCCTCTGTTGACTTTGGCCTGCAATTAACCCATCAGCTTTTCTTCTCCCAGTGCTAAGGGGTCATCTTTTTGCTCATCTCAGAGAGCAGGTCCACATAAAATTCCTTCTTGGTCGCTGCCTGAGTGTTCTGAATAGAAGCTGAACCCATTTCTCAGGAAACCACAACTTAGGTTTTGTTTCACCTGGAACAGAAACTGATGTTTCTGACTGTTCAAGGACAGATGACAAGATAACCAAGGCCTGGATAGGCCTGGACAGGCTGGCCTGGAAGAAGGTAGATCAACTACAGCTCCACCCCTGACCAGTGACAAAAAGCTGATGTTGGAGACCGATAAAGGGTGCCTGGTTGTAATGGTCATCATTGGAAATACTAAATGATTTGAGCCAGGTGAACTGCTGCATTTAAGATGAGGGATGGTACAAACAACTAGGGAATCACTGGATTTGTAGCTGAGGTAGTGATGGGTGCTGCAACAGATGTGGGGGCTGGCAGCTTTGGTGCAGTGGCCAGTTCAGAGGTTACTACGATGGTGACAATGTTGGTAGAGTTGGCAGCTGCTTCCGGGTACCCTCTGAGGGTAGGGCGAGCCCAGTAGTAAATCCTGCTTCATCCACTCTCTGGCAGATTGGGTAACGGATGGGACAACCAACTTCCTTCTGCCTCTGCCCCCTCATAAATACAGGAGTGGGAGAAACTTCAATTCACTCCAGATGACCGTTCCACGGTTCTATAAGCTCACTTTACTAGAAAATGTGGTGAGAAAGGAGGGTCATCCAAGATCTCTTAAAGCATTTTTTCAACAAATAGTTTCATACTAGACACCTGACTGGCACGCCAGTAATCCTATTGCAATTGCGGCACTATCTCGAGTTCACATTTTCCATTGTCATTGTGGACACATTTCTTATTATGAACCAGCCTGTTAAGTGTACCTTGCATTGTGGACTTCCAGTCCTAAATAGACCTGATCCATTCCTCTGATTCTGTCACCCTCCCACTCCCCTTGTTGATCCGCACCTGTAAAATGACTGCCGTGATGGCTAAATGTCCACTTTTGCGCCTGCTGTTTTGAATCCGGCATAGGGGTCGGAAATGACAGTCATGATGTCAGGCCCATTTGCAGGGGTGGAGCCAGTAGCCATTTCACTATCTATTCTATTATCATTTCCTGCAGGCAACCTCTTAGGACAGAACAAATGTGCCTGTCCCATTTCACCTTTAACCATAAAAACCTTTAGATGCTCAGTGTCTGCAAAAGTAAAGGAAACAAATAACATTAGGTAGAAAGACAACTACAATCAAAAACAGCCAGTGCCAAATGATACATGTATAGAAATGTTAAAGCGGAGAGCACACAAACCTCAAGAGGGTTTGAGAGGGCAACCTTTGAATATTTTTTATATAATTGCATCTTGCCATCCAGGTTCATTTTTCCATCAGGATATGTTCACATTGATTTGGCAAGGGACATTTTGAGTCTATGCATTTATTTCAGCTGCATAATGCACCCACGTCCATGATCGCAGTTTCTGTGTTTGCAAACACCATGCTTTCCATTTAAATGAAGCCTTTATTTTTGGTCTTTGTCAATCACATGCAAGGCACATTCAGTAAGTGGATTTCTCTTTACTTGAAACAGCATTATGCTATGTGGCAGATCCAAATTAAATACTGCCTTTTCAATTTGGCATTAATCTCTGCGTGGTTTCAGTGCTCTGCATTTCTAGGCCCAACATGGCCAAATTAAGTTTCCTTTTTCTTGGGCAGAATATATCCAACACTAATATATTGTATAGTTAAACAGCCCAAGGAGTTTGTACTCACAAAACCTTGTATGAGCCTCAAGTACAGAAGAACTGCTGGTAAACAACTATGAAGGAGGCTTCAACAAGCAGGTATGTGATATTGCCTATCTTGCATTGCTAAATAGGGAGAAATAGATCATCATTGTTAATTGCAGAGCGAACTAATGGCCTTCGAAGTGGGCTTCCTTGCCACATTACCATGGTGCATTATGGAACTGCTTTATCAAATGATTTCACATCTTCCTTAATCAACCTGTTTGGTCATTTGATCAGGTGTAACAATTGTCCAATCAGGATACGGATGAACTTATTAGGTAACATACTAACCATTAAAGATCAGAAATGTAAATATTTTAATTTTTAATTTTTTGTATTTATTATTAAAGTGATTAGTTCAAATTCAACTTTACTCAAATTTTTGAACTTAATAAAACATACACATAAGACATATAAAGCAAAATGTAAATATATTTGCAGTGGTTGGGCATGGAGGACACAGACAATATGCAAGTGGTTATGGAATCATTGCTTTCACTGTTAAAGACTGATATTCTCAGTGTGTCTGCTAAGGAGGAGTCAGAATGACATTGGGCAACCTTTGAGACTCGCCAATCAAGGTCACAATTTAGAAACTCAGGATTCAGTTAAGAAAATGCTGTGGAAAGATGTGGTTGGTTTGTATGCAAACTTGTGCAATGGCTCAAGAACTGTAGACAGATTTATATCCAGAAAAAGCATTTGCTTTTTGTTAAATAAAGGAAATCCAGAACATCTTGAATTCAGCAGAGATAAAAGTATTTCCAGGGAGTGGAGTGTTTACTGTTGGCAGGCACTTCCCCGGAAACCTACAGCACTCACAGCGCACTGCTTAGCGACAGTAAGGGATGGCACCAGTACATGTTTCAGCAGAATGGGCACAGCCTGTCAGACATTTTACAGTGTTGCAGTACTTGTGAACACCATTAGAAATATCAGCTGACACCTGATTCACCCTTGACTGTGGTACAAGCCCTGTTATCTCTCCAGTTGATTTGTTTGTTTCCCTTCACGGATAGGCCTTAAGCGAAACTAACAGCACCACTCCACTCTCTCCGCAGTGCAGCAATTGCCAGAAACTGCACTGCCAACATGCAAGATTTTGTCTAAGCAGAGTGCATGGTAATATATCAGGATGTGTTGACACCTAACTATGCCTCTACAGGCATTATGCAGCTGCATTGGTTCTGAAATATTTAGGTCGCTCACCTCTGAATAAGCTGTATTTGTGAGAACTGGGTTCAAATTCTACCTTACCAGCAACTCTTTTTTTTTTGTTTTTTTTATTTACTGATTGAAGTAATGCAAATTCATAGAACATTTGATTTCAAAACATTTGCATTCATGTAAACATTTTGGAATCAAGTGCTTACACAAGACACTTGCTGCCAGACAATCACCCATATACATAAGGTGCTAGGAGTGGTCTGGAACGTAATGTGGCAGTGAATTGTATGTAATGCTTGTGTATTTGTTGCATACTTTAATATATCTTCTATTTATTTATTTTTTGCCTACAACAATCATGCAATAAAACAAATATGTGAGTATGTATCACTCTCATTTTGCACCTGGATTTTTAGTTTTGCTCCCAGCTTGGCACTCAACACTATGTCATATTGGAATGGGTGGGGGCAGGGCAGCAGTCTCATAATTCAATTATAGCTTTAAAGATATTTGATATTCAGTATTAGACACAATGGTGGTACAATACATCTTAATGGTATGGACACTCACAATTAAGTGAACGTGAACGTCACTGACAGGCACTATGTGATTTTCACAATCACAACCACCACAATGTCATCACTCCAAGTTTGTTCTTCTCTTCATTGGGCTGCCTGAGCACCTCTCCTCATTGACCCATGAACACTACACTTTCAGAGAGAGGAGGGGTAGACGTAAACTGCAGCTAGTCAAAGAGCCTCTCACCTATTATACCTCAATTATGTCTGGGCCACAGAGTGTTAGGATTGCCCACACATTTCTATCAATGTGTGAACTATGTGATGTCACTCCAAAGGGTCAACAGACAACTCATAGCCAACGAATGCAGTTTAAGTGGTTTGTTTACAACAACAAACAGTAGGGGATTAGGTTCACTGAGGCTACAGGGTGATTCTTGAAACACAAAAGTATCATGTTATGGACCCTCTCAGTGATTAGTCACACACATCAGTTTCAGCCTTAAAGAATATTATACAGAGTGGTCATAAGATTCAATGTCATCTGGTACATTGGCCAATGTAAATCAAGGATTGTGACAAAATATCTCTGTTTTTCTGAAAAACTCTTAAAAACTCAAAGTCCTCGGCGCTCAGCACTCATTCAGGTGTGAATGGGTGAGGGGAGGGCAGGGGAGGATGTGTAGATTCAGCTCTAAAATGATTTTGAAGAGGCTGAAGCTGATGATGTGGGGAGGATGTTCATTGTGAAGCTCAGATTGCGTGTTTTGTGTATGTTAGTACACGTATACATTCCATTGGCATTCTCAGACATGAAGCCCTAGATCTCAAATTGCTACTAAACCAAACACAGAGGGTAACTTACTGCAAAAAGATGTCTTTCCGTTTATGTTATGCACTTTCATAATGGGAAGTCACAGAGTTCAATGTCCACCAGCACTTTGCACTCAGTCAGGTGTGAATGGTTGGGGGAGGGGTGGTGGGTGAGGGAAGCATGAACTGAACAGTAGTTTACATAAACTGTCTCTAGGGGGAGGCGGGTTTCATTGACAAATGGTGATTCTTATTGCATACACTCTGTGATACCTTCCCAAATGCAGTCGCAAGATGTGTGTGTGTTGTGACATGTGTAGCGCATACCAATGTGCCTCATGCCTTCTGATATATTTAGTAGTCTTAAGGTAAATGCAGGAATGTGGCTGTGGGAGTCGGTATCTCAAACAAACAAGAAATAATAAACACGCTTATATCAAAATGTACTGTAAAGACAGCAGGGGAATATATAAAAACAATTAGGAACTTACAACAAACAATACATACTAAACGCATTCACCCGCATGCCACACGTATGTCCTCACCACACAAACAATAGAGCATATAAACTTGTATCCAATAAAAGCAGGGGGCATATACATTCAATAAACACATATGTACATCCAGTGTTAAATGTACTGTTTATTGAACACATTAAAAATAACATCACTGGAGTGGGTCAACACTTAAGACCCAGTTAATCATTGTGATGAGGTGCACATCATGCTAGACCTCTGGTCCTCAGTCTATCAAGGACACAGCAGGTATGAAATGTCACTCCTGTGCTGCTGTTTAAAGGTCCAACAATGTAGACCTTGACACTCTGCACTCACTAAGGTGTAAAGGAGTGGGGGAGAGAGTGAGGGGAGGGCAGCTTTAACCAAATACAATGTTTGTACAAGCTGATGCTGTGGGGGAGGGGAGCCCATCGCAAAGTGGAGGCTGCTTCTGTGTACAGTGTGAGATGCCATCCCACATTCCCCTTCAAGATCAAGTTGTATGTTCAGTACAAACCAATATTCCCCATGCATTCTGGGACATTTAGTCTTCTAGTGGTGAAGACAGAAAAGCAGCTGTGAGAGTCTGTATCTCATAGAAGCAATACATAATAAACATTAATATCAATGTCAAGTGTAAAAATATCAGGGGATTCATAAAAACAAGAATTAGTTAAGAATTAACAAAAAATGATTTGCACATTCCGTTGTGCTGTGCTCTTATTTGATGCACCCTAAAGAAAAACGTATATAAAAGCATCTCCAATAACAACTAGTGGATAATTCAAAACATCACAAACAAAATGAATACATATATTCTTCATGTATTAAATGCACCATTTACTGAATGCATTCATAATAGCAATGGTGGAGTGTATCGAAACATGGCTGCCAATTGATATAAGGTTCACCCACTTGATGAGGCATTAACAGATAATGTGTTCACACCAGGTTGAACCTTGGAACCCAATCTATTAAGGTTACACCCAGAAGGTGTGCCACCCCGCAACCACAGCTGTTACAGCGAGCAGCATGAACGTCCATGTGCATGACAGGCCTGCCTACATTATAGAGTCTGTTTGCAGGTGACTCTCCAGCACATGAAGGTGCTGGCGATTTGGGCCCCATTGAATGAAAAGAGGGCCCTGTGGTGGATGGATAAAACAACATCACCGAGAGCTGATCCAGGCGTCTATGAGAGATACATTGGGTCCAAACAGTCCTAAGATGTGTAAGAGAGATGGACAGTTTGCCTGATCAAAAAGAGCAACTTGTACAAATGTTATTCTCAAGTGCAGTACCTGGCAGGTAACAACTAGGAAGGCTATGTTGATAAACCCCCGATACTCGCAAAGGAAGAAAACATTGTTCCAACATAAATCCATCTATGCTTATGTCTATCGGCCTTTGGCCATTTTCTTGACATTGAGGGTCTACAGTGCAGCTTCACAAATAATCAATGATGAAGACGTTCATTTACCATGAAACATGTGGACAATTGGATGTCTATAAAGACAAGCAAGCACTTTTTCTAGAAAACGTTCTACTTCTGGCTCAGCTGTATTTTGCTTTCAGTGGATCAGGTTCAGAGAAAACAGCTGACCCTGTTTAATCTAGCGCTTCTATTCCTCTCCACAGGAATGGACAGAGAGCGCCTTATTCTATTAGAAACATTGGCAGTCATTTAATGGATGTGGTTCTTGTGGCCTGGTTGCAGGCAATTTGGACTACTGGAAATGTGATAGTTTCCCTTTTTACCTGTCATTTTCTCTTTTTTTCATTTGGTCAGAGCAAGATGTGTCTGTTTGTGGCCCAAACGGACACTGGAAATGATGATGGGTGATCTCTGGTCTTGTTACTCTTCATCTCATTGAGGGAGCAGAGGGATGATTTCACCCTGTGTGCCCATTTGAAAAT
The DNA here is from genome assembly GCF_040938575.1 of Ambystoma mexicanum. Classification (NCBI taxonomy): domain Eukaryota; kingdom Metazoa; phylum Chordata; class Amphibia; order Caudata; family Ambystomatidae; genus Ambystoma; species Ambystoma mexicanum. The sequence goes on along the minus strand of NC_090941.1, from coordinate 64,012,673 downwards.
GGAATTCTTCATGAATTGCACTCATAAATATCCTCTTTAATCCATCCCAGATCAAGGTATTACCCTCAACCCCTATTCCTCTCTTTCAAATCTGCAAGTAACTTGCCAATCCTACCACAGTCTCCTCTTCTCCTCCTCCCCCCCAGGCCCTATGCTCTGCACTGGCCACCCACTCTTCCACAAAAACCTTTGACATCCTGTCCTCTCTGTCACCTGCTCCTCCTCCCCCTCCTCCCACCTTCTCTCACCTCTTTTGACCCCAACCTCCCAATACTCTACTTCCTCTCTCCCATTGCAGCAGATGAGATCTTTAGAATTGTCCACTCTATGAAAGTCTCCTCTAAACAGGTGCTCCCCTGCTCTTCCAGAACAATCAAGGACAACATCACCACCCTCGCCCCTGCCTTGCCTGACCTCTGCAACCACTCTTTTGCCACAGGTTATTTCCCTCAAACCCTTAAGCACTCTCTTGTGCACCCTCTCCTAAAATCCTAAAAAAAAGCCATCTGCTGACCTCTTGCTTGGCTAACTATCGCCCTATCTCTATCACCCCTTTGTTGGGCAAACTCATGGAGAAGCTGGTCATCCCCCTACTGACCCCCCACTGCGAAATGGAAACTGCTCTACTGAACACCTGTGACGACCTACAATCTAACTTGGACTCTAACACTCCCTTTGTTCTGACCCTCCTCGAAGTTTCTTCTGCTTTTGACACAGTCAACCACTCCATCCTCATAAACCACCTCCATAATACCCTAGGCATCACGGACAGGGCACTGACGTGGCTGACCTCCTTCCTCTCTAACAGACCCTCCCAAGTGAATATGGCTCCTTTTCTCATCTCCACCTCCCTCTGTACCTGTGGCGTCCCTCATGGCTCTATCCTATCACCATGGCTCTTTAACATCTACCTTGCCCCTCTGGCCCACCTGATCTCCTCTTTCTCCACTCATTTCCAGTGTTAAAGAGATGACACACAGCTCTCTTTCTGGCTGTCTACCTCCACCTCCTCCTCATCCTCCCTATTCAGTCCATACCATTCTCTGGTGAGTTCTCTTAGTTGCAGTATTTTACCTAGGATTTGACAATGTCTGCCCACACTCCTTGCACACGCACATACCTTATGCCATCTATTCAGTGCACTAGACAAAAAGGCTGGCGGTCAGGCGTAGTGAGGCTCTCACAGATGATTTCTCATCAGCGGCATCCTACACAATCAGCATTTCTTGCGTTGATCCTGGAACTTCTGTGTTGGGCCCGGTTGGACCTCCATTACCTGTGGTTCCATTGGATGTTAATGTCACACCCACATCATCCACTCACCTTGATTGTGCGAGCATATCCTCGCAAGATCGTACTTTATCGGCTACTGTTGGTTCCACTCCAGATCATATTAGTTTCCAACCACCATTAGTGGATGTACATGCATCACCAAGGATGCTGCGTATGGGACTACTAAACACATGGTTTCTACGTCAGCATGACGCGGAGGTCATGGACCTGCTACTAGTTGCTAAATTAGATATTGTATCACTTACTGAATCTTGGTTGGACCCCACTATGCCTTCAGAAGCCCTTTCCACCGCTCCACCTGGCTTCTCTCTACTTACAGCAGATCGATCTAGTAGGAGAGGGGGGGAGTTGCCATGCTTTTGAAAACATCTCCGCAGTATCACACCCTGGTACTATGGAGTGTGAAAGTTTGGTGGTGAAATTTAAATTAACTAACAACACCTCTGTCATCCTAGTTCTGCTTTATAGACCTCAGAGGCCTCTACCCTTATTTGAAGAGCAGTTCATCACCTTAATGAATACGATTACCAAACTGAATGTGCCTATGCTTGTGCCTATACTTGTTATGCTATACTTGTTTAGGACGCCACTACAAAGTCTCTCATTAATGCCATTAACGCTGTTGGTTACACACAAATGGTAGATTCCCCCACCCACAGTGCTGATCATACCCTGGACTGGTTGTTGGTTAATTATCTCACCTTGCATAATCTATCAGTTACACCTTGTATTTGGTCAGACCATTCCCTACTTGACCTTATCCTTCCTACCCCCCCCGCTAGATTAGATCTGAACCCCAGAGTGGAGGTTTGTATGCATAACACGAAAAAGATGATTTTTGAAAACCTTTCTCCAATCTCAGTACAAAAACTGGGTGCTTTAGCGGATGTTGATGGCACTAACGATCTTGCACTTCATATCATCAAATCCTTGACAGATGCTACCAACCATCTAGCACCCCTCAAGAAGCGTCTCCTAAAAACAGAAACCATACATAAATCCTGGTTCAACGATGACATTTTAGCAATTAGGATGGAAAAGCGTGTTGCAGAATGCTGCTGGCACAAAGATCCTCCTAGTGCATCGTTGACCAAATATAAATCTTTGGTAAAGAAGCACAAGGAGGCGATGACCAAAGCTAAATCAGAGACCTACAACGGCCGGATCCAGAATGCTAAATCCAGATGTAAGGAATTGTTCATGATCCTGCGGGAGTTTAAAAGTAAACCCCCCTTTCTAGCAGGGCCTGTTAAGGATAAGGAATGGTGTCAGTCCTTGCATAATTCTTTCTTGGATAAGGTGGGGTCTCATCAGCTTAATATCCAATGGATCAAGGATACTGTGGCTGTACTGTCATGGGATTCCACAGGCGTGTCTCCACTTGAGGCCACTCCCCATGTTTTTGACTTCACACCTTGCTCTGAAACATTTATCACACAAGAGATCGCTGACATGAAACCCACGTCACGTCAAAGCAATGTTTGTCCATGCACTCTGTTTATAGAGTGTAAGGACATCCTTGGTCCTTAGGTAACCAAGTTTGTTAACTGCTCCTTCATAGAGGGCAGTGTTCCCCTCTTTCTGAAGGAGGCATGGGTGACCCCCTTCTTAAAGAAGGAATCTTTAGATTCGTTCATTTTGGACAACTATCGTCTAATTACCAATGTACCTTTCCTGTTGAAAATTTTGGACAAGGTGGCACACTCACAATTTCTATTATTTTTGGAGGGTAATGATATTTTATTGTCAATCTGGTTTTCGGATGGGGCATGGTACAAAAACCAAAATGCTCAATATACAGGCTAACATACTATCAAATATGGACCAGGGACAACTATCAATCCTCATGCTGTTAGATTTATCATCAGCTTTTGACTTTGTTGATCATGGTCTACTTAAAGGCAGACTACATTCCTTGGTTGGGTGTTGCTCTAAACCAGCTGGCTGGATTTCATCCGTTTTGGGCCCCAGAAATTCCAGGGTGAATATAGGCAAAGTATGCTCGGTCCACTCATCCAACACCTGTGGGGTGCCACAGGGATCTTGTATTTCGCCCACCTTGTTTAATGTTTATTTGATTCCCTTCTGCTTCTGTTTAACAGTATGGGTGTCCATGTAGCCAACTATGCCGACGACACACAGGTAACTGTCAAATTGTCAGGCTTGTATAATGAGGATGCAGTCACGCTGAATAGCATTTACACGGCTATCCATTCTTGGATGGCTCTGATTCAATAAACATAAACATAAACAAACTCTCTGGCTTAAATGCAAAAACAAACAAGCTCCTAATTGTCGCAACCACATCAAGGCTGAGGCCCTTGCCAGCTGAGTATAGTCAGTTTATGCTTCTGGGTACGCCAATGCCAGTGGTAAAGACAGTAAAAACTCTTGGCGTGGTGCTGGATGCCGAACGGACCATGTTACATCATGTTGCATTGATCCGGTCCTCTTGTGGGCTGGTCATGAAACTCCTCTGGAACACCCCCCTCTTCCTTGCATATGAGAACCTAGCCACTTTGGCCTCTGTTCTCATCAACACACGCTTGGACTAGTGCAACAGCTTGCTCAGTGGATGTGCCCATTCTTCTATAGCAGCCTGCAGGTCTCTCAGAATGGGGCAGTGAGGGCAGTTTCAGGGCTTGTCAGGCGAGTGCATGTTACCCCAGCAAGGCAAAGTCTACACTGGTTGCCTGTAAGACTAAGAATAAGGCATAAAGTTTTCACTCTCGCACATAAATGTGTGGTGAACACGCACCCTGGTATTTGGGAGCCCATCTTCAACTCCAGATTCCCTCCCGCCTCCTCAGGCCCCAGTACCGTATGAGGCTTGTTAAACCTAGATTCAAACTCGTAAAGGCTGGCAGACACAGTTTCAGTGTACAAGGCCCTGATCTGTGGAATCTGCTTCTGCTGGAGCTCAGAGTTGTGCATACAACAGCTAACTTTAAAAAGGAGCTAAACACTTTTCTGTTCATTCTTCCACCTGACTAGGGACAATGTCCCCCTCCTGGTGTCTTAAAGTTTTATAGTTGACTCAGAGTTCTCCTTGACTTCCCCTTTTGTAATGTTTTAATACTATTTGTTTTGGATTGTTCGTTTGCGTCTTTTTTTGTGCGCGCCCTGAGGTACGGGCGTGTGGCGTGATGATATAAGAATGCTAAATAAATTAATTATCCTTGGCATCAAGCCCAGGAATTGCATCTCTTCAGCCATACAATCTATCCACTGGTTCACAGTGACAGCAAGGATCACATTTGAAACCCTTCGCATCATCCGCAAGGCTGTCCGGGGCCTAAGACCTCTCTACATCCAGTTTTCTCTACTCAAATACCTCCCAGTCAGAGTCCTTAGGTCTTCTGGCTCCAACTTTCTGCAGGTCAAATGGTTCTCCAAGCAGAGAGTGGGAGGTAGATCCCTTTCCTCGGCTGGTGCTTCCCTCTGGAACAGCCCCCCTCCCGACTCAGACTTGAATTGGATCTTCTTAAGTTCTGGAAACCTCTCAAGACCATCCTTTTCTACTCTTCCTTGCCTCTACCCTCACATACTAAACTCTCCATATGTCACTGTGACTGGGCACCTGGTCCCTTCAGAGTCTTATAAGGGTCAGGCCACCCCCCCACCATTCCCCCCCAGCATCCTTTGCCGGCACTTGCCCTCAGGCTCCCTTTCCCGGTTTATCCCAACTTAGTCCTCCCTGTCCACTTCAGTCTTCCTCCCCTCCCCCACTCTTTCCCCTGGTACTTGCCGCCTTGACCTGACTAGCACTTGCCTGCCCCCACCCATGGGGGTACCCCACTCCTGCACATCTCCTTCTAACCCCTACACCTTTGCACCTAAACCTTGGCATGCACTTGCATGGTAGGATTGTCACAAGGCCAATATGAACATTCTTTGTTGTTGTATTCGTATGATTTCCCTTGCCCCACCCCCAATTTTGTATTGTGGCACCTGAAAACACCTGTGAATAGGCGCCATACAAATGTCCAGTAAAAAAAATAAAAAAAAATAAATAGCAATGTAATGATTGTCCGGGTATTTGGGCATCTAAGTGCAGCTGAACCACTGTTGCACACCAACATTAATCATGAATGTTCATGCATAATGTATGTATAAGGTCGATGAGTGCACAAAATAAAAAAAAATAATGCCTTTCCCCGTATTGGCATAACCGTTCACGCCAGTGGTGTTTCAAACTGGCAGGGCTGGACAACTGGTGCACTGGTTAGTGTTTCAGTTTTAATTTAAAACATTTTAAAGGGTGTGTTGTAGGTAATAGTGATGTAACTGTAAATGGCTAGTACATTATTGTACTTCACAAGGCAAATCTGTGTTAATTGTTGCTTTCATTAAAGTCAAGCCGGTAAAGACCTGAGAGACTTCTAACACATTGCACAGATGCACAACTACTGTCTTCTAGAATTCCATTATACAGATGAGCAAAATTGTGATTCAAAGCCTCATTATGAGCTTGAAGGTAACTTAAAAGTCATGAAGTAATTCTGTTAGCTTCTGTTTTTTCTTTGCACATTATTATGTGAGTTAGTGAAACCATAAGCTCTCTATGCATGGGAGGATAACCTTAATAAATGTAGACTTTATACCAGTGGTATTACCACCAATCATAATATGTCCATTCCCCAATGAAGTCTAATCGGACTTTAGAATAAGGACTAACAGAAATTCATAATCAGGTGGGGTCAACAAATCATTTTGACTTGTGAGTAGTCACTGAAAATGATAGCCAAAGATATATAGAGATATGATTTCCCTTCTGACTAACATGTAATTACAAATTAAGGAACAAGTACATGACCATGCAAGCGTCTGTTCTTAAAGAAGGTAGCCACATTTCAGCATCTAGAGCTCAAATTCATCCTGATTTGTGTACGAGATCAAATAAGCCACACATTCCATTGCACCATTGATCAATCCCTGATTAATATCATACTAAAATTACATGACAGAACAAGCACAATATTAGTACAGCAAGCACAATATTAGTACGCTCTACAGGTCAGCTGTGTGTGAAGTTGACTTTGGCTGAAACATGCGTCGGGGTTGCTGTTGGTACTCTTCTTCAGAGGAGGATTGCCTAGCATTTCAGTGTTGGGCTGCCAAAGTGGATGGGACCAGACTGATATGCAAATGGATATTTCTACTCTGTGCCAGGTACAGTGAGCTAAAACGTATTTGCAGACGCTGCGGAGTAGCAGGGGGTCAAGTCCTAAAAAAAAAGTGGGGGAACTCATTAACATTTTGAAACAGTTTTGCTAATTGCATAAGCGCCTAACAAATGACCAATAAATAAATAAGCGTTGGGATGCAACGTCACCAGAAATTAGCATATTGAGCTGAAATACGCATATGTCATTCAATTGGCTTTGCAGAACCATACAAATTGCACAGGACAACTGGCATTTGCTTTTTATAAAGTCAGCAACCAAGATAGCATAATTTCTTCTAAAAGTGTTCTGAAAACGTTAAATGGTGTGCATGTTTTAAACTCCAAGAATCAATAACAACGTATTCCCTGGAACATGCAGTACGGAAATGTGACATTTCACCTTTAGTTGTTTGCTATTTTGTATCAGTTTATCTGGTGCAGCAGTGACCCATGGCCTCTAAGATACCAAGGGGAATGGGGTCCACCCTGTGAAAAAAGTGGATGGAGGCTGTCCACACTCCTGGACCCACAGCCAGGGCTGTCAGACGATGTGGTGAGGCCCGGGGAAAAACATTTGGTGAGGCCTCCTTACAATTTTTTGCACTCGGCCAGCAGCGGCACCTCCGCAAAAAGGAGACTCGAGAAATCTCCCCTTCAGTTTGTGTGCAGGATCCCAAATATGGTTTATTACTAAAACTCCAAATCAACTACAGCAAACTTAGATTTCTCTACTGAAGAAAGGTTTATGCCAGAATAACTTTTGTAGCATATGCAAAAATATATATAGGATGGCATGAGCTCTACACTGAGCCACTGAAACTTGAGCAGAACCATCTCCGGTTCAGGAAGCAACTCAGGGCCTGTCTCTTTGCTTCTGCCTTCTCTCTTCCCCTGCTGATCACCTGCCTGATCCATGCACTGGTCACCTCGTCAAGCTCTAAATTCGGGCCCAGGTACTTGCCTGTCCTGTTGCAATCACGCACTGCCTCATGGCTCCCCTGCACATGTGGTCTGTATCTGTAACCCTACAGTCCCCTATCCTGCACTTGTTCTCCACCCGTTGGCTGCAATTATGAGTACCCACACTTGCCACCCGTTGGCTGCACTCTTGTTTCTCCTTTGTTCCTGCACTTCTGCATCCTACACCACACTCGGCACTTCTCCCCTCCCCCCTTCCCTGCTCTTGCGCGATCTGAATTACACAAGGACTAGTAAGATCTGTGTTTTGTCCTACTCCTTTGTTTCCCCCTCCTTGCCTTGTCACACTTAGAAACACTTGTGTACAGGCACGTTATAAATGCCATATCATATCATTAAGGAGCACCCTGCCCCTGTGTGCGCATTAAAACACACATCATACACAGTGACAAATGATGTACAGTGGAGGCTGGTACATTTCTGAACTTAAGAGGCTTAAATATTTGTGCCAATAAGGCAGGACCAACAGAGCACAGTGAGGGAGCCCAAACCAAACAAGGGTTGTTTGAGGGGGGCTCTCACTCCCAAGAAAATGTTTGAAACATTGGGTTGCAATTATGCATTTTACAGCACTTTCTTTGCAAAATTGGGTAGAAATCCATACAGTTTGCAATTGGTTTTGTATGGAAGCAAATGGGAAATCCCAATAGTTGCAAATCACAACCGTGCATAGGAACATTTTCCAATACCTTTCATGCCACCTTTCCACGTGAGATATGCTAGTATAAAAATATATTCATGCTGGTTGTTCTAATTATGTCCGCAGTTGCATCAATATATGCCAATATTACCATGTACAGACTTCCAGCTAGTAAAAATGCCATGCCACAGAAAGTATATCCAGGCTGACTGTGTACCATAAGTGTTATTACTGGCTAGATTGGCCTACATTCAATGTGGGCCAATTTAGCCAAGTAGTATGTTTTCTTTAACCTTGATGCATAGTCCTGTGCATCAAGGGTAAACCAAAAAGAGCACTGGCAATGCTAACAGTTTGGGCATTCGTGTAGGCATTTGAAAGCCACTTCTGTATTGGTATTAGCTGGCCATTGATAGTGCTGGTGCAAAATGGTTTGAGTACCTGAGCAGCTAATAGCAGTGCCTGGCAAATGCCTAATACTTATACACAAGCCAAAACTGTTGGCTTTGCCAATGCTTGTTTTTAACAGAACTTCAGCGAAAGACATGAAGGGTGTTTTTAAATCGAGTGCCCAAAGGCAGAACTGATTAAGACATTTTTATTACACCAGTTCCGTGTTTACAACTCCAATGAAGTCATGAACTCTCAGAAGACTCCTGAAGAGGAACCACTTGCAGGCACATTAAGGGCAAAGTTTGATGGCAAGGCGTGTTTAAAGCTAGCTCAAAGAGTTCCAGTGAGGTGTTTTGGGTGGGGAGGGCAGGAACTGGGGAGAATTGCCATAGGTATTATCATGGCCATCAGAAGAAGGGAAGTGGTGACATGAGACATCTCATTCTCATAGAAGTCCGTCCTTAAGTGTGAGGTTTCAGAAATGAAGTCAAGAGGTAGCTGCTTGTAACATTGACGCTTCACCAGAATAGTCTCATTCGAATGTGGAAAGATGTTAGGTGTCCCCACACAAGAAAGTTTGCCCCTCCCTCACAGCCTCTGATGTTAGCGCCTCTCCCAGCATTTTAAGTTTTAGTTCCCCCTCCCCCCTGATATTTTAGCTTAGGTGCACCTCTGATGCCATGAACCCACCCCTTAATGAAGTGGCCCCCCAGGGTGGCTAAATTTAAGGGTGGGGCCGAACACACACTCACATAAAACACTTTCACCCATGCATTCATCCACCAGTTACACAACTCCATACATACATGCATACATAAAACCAAACACAGCCCTGACACAAACAAACACCAACATGCACGCATGCATTCATCAATACACATATACATACTCATTTAATTTAAATACACATGTATAAACTTTTAATTCAAAATGAAAAAAACACTTACCTTACCTCCATGCACTCCGGCACATGGACATGCTGCCTGACAGGAGAAAACTCCTCTCCCATCAGTCAGCGTGTTTACACTGAGCAAAGTGAACACACTGACTGACAGGAGAGAAGTCCTCTCTTGTCATTCAGCATGTCCACGTTGTCAGATGAATAACGGGAGGCAGCAGAGCTCACTTCTGAGGCCTGCTGTCTCCCATTAGTTTGCTGTTTGTTGCGAAGCCGAACAAAATCATTTCAGGGGCAGAGCGCAGACAGCACAGTCCCCCGTGTGAATAAAGGACACGGGAGACTGTGCTGCCTTCTCATTAGAAGAGGGGGCCGCGAGGCCCCCCGCAAGTGCGAGGCCCGGGGCAGTTTGCCCCCCCAGCACCCTCCTCGCGACGGGCCTGCCCACAGCTTGAACCCTGCCGAGTGGGCACCTTCCCAAAGAACAGGTTATTTGGCTGTGTTCATTCTCAGTAGAGGGGCTGCCAGACCTCTTTTTGTAGATCCTCATGGTTACTGAGATATGATATGATATGATAGGTTATTTATAACACGCTTAATACCCAGAGGTTTCTAAGCGCGGACCCGGGATCAAACCTGTGGTGCTCCGTGTCATCTTGCTTCCAAGGCGAACACTTTGCTCTTAGCTATCCCCCCAAGATCTATTTCCAGGTGGAGTGGGTAGACAGGGAAACTCTGTAATAGACCCATTATATTATGCAGTTATTCATTTTCCTTGGTGTGCAATAAAAGGGGCAAGCAGCTTCCCTGAAAGGCAGATCTACAAATTTACCTTATAAATGTGTATTGTGCAATTCACTAGCATGCCACCAGTTTTCATCCCAAACCTAGTGAGAGTCCCAATCACCCAAACCATTTATGTGACCTGATCTATAATGTGGATATGCCAAATTAGGTCCTGAATTAGGATTACTCATAGGTAGCTAAATGTACTCACCCATTTCTCTTCAGTTAATATTTACAGAAATTCAGTTTGAAATCAATATATTCGTAGATTTAACACATTCATTTTCTCCAGTATCAAAAACAAGCATTGGAACCATTGAAAATATTGCATAGAAAAATAACATTTAGGTAACCATATTTTCTCCAGTTCGCCACACCGTACAAATATGTAGGGGTGGGGGGATTTCAAACATGTGCATTTGGTTTAAATGTAGACCATACTGAGACTCATACAGTTCTGCAGGAAACTTGTTTTGTGCTTTTCAAATACATGGATGAGTACGGATCTGACTTCCTTTTTCAGATCGGGTGTCACTAAGTATCTATGGCTTTCACAGATCACACATTATAAAGAAATATTTTATTAGACTATGGTGCGGGCATCTTCAAATTAAAACCAAATGTTAGCTATATCTGTGAAAACATTTTGGGTGCTTTTTAACTTTCACTTATCACATGCTGCAGTGTCAGAACTGGGAAATGCTCCCTGTTCTATACAGCACACTCATAGAGAAAGCATGTATTTATTCATTTAAATGTAATCTTCCTCAACTTTAAATAAAAGGAACATGGGATGTAATTCACTGCGATAAACTATAATATGTTATTCTTATCCTATCAATTATATTGCATTGCCCCTGTACTGTGAGCATAGGAAATGCTATTTTTTTCAAATCTCACTGTATTTTTTAAAATATAATCAGAAACTATTTTGCATTTCATACAAAATATCAAGATTTTCTATCTGAAATGAAGGCTCCATGCTGGCCACCTTCCAATTCCTTCCCACTTCAGGGACTGAACAGGGCAATCATTCTAGAGGATTTATCTAATTAATTTTGCGGGATTATTTTTGTGCTCACTTTGAATTTAGCTTCTTTTAAGGCACAGGGCCAGCACAAACCATCAAGAGTTCTCAGGGAAGTCTTAGCCAACAGGTCTCTCCTGATCCATTCATCCATTTTACAGGAAAACAAATATGTCTCAGGTTAAGTCAGTTCAGAATACCCCATCAGAAAGGCCCAATCTGTAATATGGAATTCAGATTCAGCACTCTTGTAGTGGGGACAAGTGTTCTTTTTCCCTTCCATGTAGCCTTTGATTCCGAAGTCATTATCCCCTCCCCTGTGTTCTTGCTTTTTAAAATGAGCAATCTACCCACCCTTATCTCACACTTTATGATTAGTCAATTCTTTCCATTGGCTTGCCTCATATTCAGGCACTCCCACAAAATACACATCCACATTCTTCTTTGGATAATTATAATTTCTAAACATCTGACCAGAGAATAAAGTGAGGGTCAATATGCTTTTAAAATTTGAATTTGTTACATAATGCATCACTGCAATCATGCAACATTGATACAATATGGATTTCTATAGTCCCTCTACCCATATGCATGTCTGATATTTATTAAAAAAATGATATATTTATATTATATATTAATAATGGTATTAAATATTAAAAACCATAGAAATTTTGGATTTAGTGTCATAGTAAAGAATAGCTTCTCAGTTTTAAAATACACTTTTCTGCTTGATCGTAGTTGGTATGGTTGTACTTATATAGGATAGATAGTTTTCTATGTCTTTAGTGGGAAACATACATGTCCGAGCTTGCCCTCAGATAATAATTAGCCAGGATTTACTGACACAGGGCAGCCATTATTTGAATATCCTTTAGGCAAACCACCTTGTTGACTTATTTTCATGCCGGGGTTGAAAAGTGACTTGCTAAGCGAAATATTTTTCCTTTGCAGAGTGGGGCTAATAGAGTTTTGACCATCTGTTCACTTCAGATCGCGATCTCTGTGAATCCCATGAATTTCATTTTGTTGGTATGTTGGAAGGAATTGGAAATGTGTGTGCATCATTAACTCAGAAGGCCTTTTCACAAGGCCTTTTCTCCTGGATATGTAATGCATTTTACTGATATGACCGATGAGCCTTCCCCCAAGGGCAGTAATATCAGATAGCATATAGCAGCCAGGTTAAAGGCTCCTTCTGGGTTATGGGAAGTTCAAACCTGTTGTTCTGTTAATGTGAATATCCATAATAGTTTAACATTTCAACAACTTCATTGAAAACGTATATTCTTTTGTATGCAGGAATAGCTCATTTTCTTCTATTGTAATGATGAAGTGAAGCCATTCTCATCAGACAGCATTTGAATAAAATAGAAAATATTCACTCTGTAAGGCTTCAATTTGAACACATATCAACATTTTAATCTATAAAATGACAAATGAATACATAGGCTAGTGGTGTCTTCAACATTAAGGCACTGTGTTTTTATTAGCTTCCCCTGTTTGTTCACATATCACAACTCTGTCTCATTTGTCACTGTCACCTGCTGTCTCTCATGAAAGCAAGTGCCATCACTTATGGTGACAAAGTGCTTTCAATTCACTAAAGACCTTGCTGTCATCTTGCTATTCATCACCTGTTCGTTAAAAATTCTAGATTGTTATCGTGAAATTCTGGTAGCAAAACCAGCTTGTTAAAAGAAACACAGGTTATTTTGCAAACTACCTACTCAGTGGAAAATGTCACACCGGTTAAGCTATTAACATATTCTTTTTGCAAGCAAATTGTTATAACCCAGCACAGGCTTCACTACTAACTTACAACAGAGGAGGGTGATGCTACACAGCACATAATCACACATTATTATCATGGCATTTCTTCAGTTAAATGTCTTCATTTACTTTGGGTAAATATGCATTTGCTCCTCATTTATTTAGGCAAAATAGATCCAAATCTAATTCCATCGAATGAGCTTGCAGCATGGCATTCTGTATAAGATTCACAGCTACTTCTCATGTATTATTGTCAGGCTACTGGTCCTGAGAATAATCCGGTAGAAGAACTGGAAGCGTCTCTGTAGAGTTCTTCCTACCAATGTACCCCTTTGTATTTATAATCAAAACTACAAAGGGATCAATTAGCCGAAAGATGGAGATCACTGCATCCGTAGTTTGGCAAGTTCAGACACCGTTATTAGCCTCGGGTTGGAAACTCCAATACTGATGACTGCCTAAATGAAAAGACCTGAGTTCAAACAAGGTAGTTCCCAAGAACTATACAAGACCATGAATATTAGAACCAAACAAGAACATTGAACAGCAAGGAGCAAGAAGAAACGAGGCGATGTAATGTAGTACACTTACCACTGGGGTCTATTGTGAGAATACTACTGAGGAACTCGTACACCATCCAACCTAACCCTAACACCTCTCCCACAAGAGGACGCCTATGCGGAAATAGTCTCTAGTCCAAGGTAGTATCCTGACGAAACAAGGACACCTAATGCCTTATGCGCCAATGTTCACAGTCTCTAGTCCAGGTGCCGAGAATGGGGTGGTGTAGGTTCACTCTAGGCAGTAGTGGAGGCAAGCAAACACGGCCGCCCAATCAGCCGTAGCGGATTGGGAGCCGCTCCCCAGTTGACGGCGTGTGGCAGATGCAGATGATGTCCAAAGAGGTAGGTCATTGGACGTTCCGGGTCGGCAGCGGGTGAGCAATACAGATAATGTCCGAAAAGAGGAGGCAGGTCGTTGAACAATCCGAGGTCAAGCAGCATGCGGGCAATGCAGGTATAATCCAGAAAGAGGAGGCAGGTCGTTGGACGGTCTGGATTCAGCAGCGTGTAATCAACAAGAGGTAAGACGTATCCACAATGCAGGTCAGAGGACAGTCTGGGGTCGAGGGCCAGGAGGAAAGCAAACCAGGCAAAAGAGGGCAAAAGGGGGGTCAAGAACAAGAACAAGGAACAAACAAACTAGCCTTGAATCAGAATCAGAAGCAACGAGTGCGGCAACCCAGAAGGGATTATAGCGGGTGAGCGCTGCCTCGTTTCCACTTGACTCCTCTCCTGCTGAACGCGATTGCATTACGCTTGTTGAGGGGACGTCACAATCGCCATGGCAACAAAGCTGTATGCATCTTGAAATGGGTGTGGATGTAACGGGAATCCGAACGTGACGTGAGTTTTGCAAGGGTTCTGCCAGAGATACTGCCGGGTGACATAGAAGGCAATGAGTGTTTCTGGCCGATCCTGACAATTATGTATTAGTAGCTGTCCAAGAGGATCTGGTTTTCTCCACTAGAATTCTTCACCCCCTTAAGGATTTCTCTTTACAATTTCAGCTTCTACACGTTTTTACTTGCAAATGTTCTCCTCTGGCATTTTTTATGTTTCTTGAGGTTACTGCACTCAATTGAATTTTGGGTTTGTTAGCCATAGATCAGGAACATAAGAACAACCATGGCGACACAAGGTCAATCATTTGTTTCTACCCACTTGCACTGGTCCTTTTTGGGGGGTCCCTTTGTACCCACCTATATGCTGTGGGGTCCAGCTGCTCCCCTCCTCCCAACCCCACAAATTACCTGAAGCAGCCCTGCTGCCTCCTTTGATGGTCTCAAGGTGCTGCCCTAGAAGCCAAGGTAATGCACATTGTGGTTCCTGACAAGGTCTTTAGTGGGTCGAGTTTCTGGAAAAGTAGTTTAGAGATGGCAAACTGAATTTTGAGTGCCTTCAAAAGCAGCCTGCAAGTATCCACATACCACTTACCACTCACAGTCACACCACCAAGATTTAAGCAACTGCAGTTGAGCCATTTCTTAATTGACATTTGCCAAGACAATTAATAGTGGTTAATACGGTTAGCCTACTCATGTTTTCCCATAGAGCTATCACATCCTGTGAATGGGAAATGACCATATGTCTTATCCACTGACACATTTTTCGTGTATTAGAATTTAGAAGTACCGTGTTATTTCATACATAGAACACCTCTAAGGATAATATGTGTCAATTTGGTTATATTTTGTATCATTATTATTATTATTATTATTATTATTATTATTATTATTATTATTATTATTATAGATTACATACCAAGCTTCAGGAAGAAGCGGAACGCTTTACACTCATAGGAAGAAGAACAAGGTGAGAGAAGCAGAGAAAAGAGAACAGTGAGCTAACAAGAGTTTATGGTGGGCAATTGCCAGCAAGGGATCTGTATGCAACTATGGGAAGAAACAGTGAGAAGCAGATCACAGAGTCTCAGGTAGGTGGGGAGTAGAGGACTCATGGACCTAGATGTTAGGGAGGAGCCATGCCTTGAAGAGAAAGATATTGAGCTGTTTTCTGTACTCTAGAAACAATAGAGCGCCTCTGAGTTTGATGAGTTGGAGGTTCCATAGTCTTGGGGCCTAGACATACAAGGCCTGTCTGCACCAAAGGAGTACAAGTCAGCACATGACCCTACGTCTGGATGATCACAACACTCTGGAAATGCTGGGTTTCTCACTAAGGTAGCTTGGGCACTTCAGGGTGATAGCTTTATAGATAATGCAACATGATTTGAAGATGATACAGGCTTGCAGCAGGAGCAAGTGCAGTTCAATGAAGGTCGGAGTGATGTAGTCAAATATGCAATGTGTTTTGATGAGTTGTGCTGCTGCATGAAGGACACATTTAAGCGGTGCCACGACAGTCACCTGCATGCCTTTCAAAAGGACATTGCCACCATTCAGATGGGAGGGGACCAAGGCATGTACAGCAGATCTGACGTTGTTTTCTGGGATGAAGACATTGATTTTCCAAAGGAGAGGAAGTTGGTACCAAGCTGTTTATGTCTTCCTTGAAATGTGTTGTTTGAAGGTGAGGAGGAGGGTTATAATACAGAGCCAGGTCTGGATATCAGGGTGTTTGTTGTTGGTCAGCAGTAGGAATCCAGTATTGGAGGGGTTGGGCGTCCGGTTAGCACTCAATCAATGTGAGGCAGGCCTTGAGCCTGTGGATGTCCTCAATGGGGGATATCTTGATTTAGATCTGTGCATCATCAGAGTATTGGTGAATGTGGATGTTGTGAGAAGTGAGGAGGGTTCTGAGTGGTTTCATGTAAATATTGAAGATCACAGGGAACAGGATGGATCCTTGCAGGACTCCAAAAGTGATGGGTAGAGTTGGTGATCTGGGGGAATCCATTTGTAGAAACTGTTTTGGCGATTGGCAAGGTAGGTGTTAAATTAGCTTAGGACAATCTTGCTGATCTCCATGCAAAAATATAGATTGTCAGTGAGTGTCTGGAGATCTACTCTGATATATGCAGTTGAGAGGCCAAGGAGAACCAGGAGGCAAGGATGGTCATCATCAAATATTTTAAGGGCATTGTTGATCAACTTAACGGTAGGTGTTTCTGTGCTGCATCTGGGTCTGAAGCCAGATTGGTAGGACTTAAGCATTTTATTGGCTTCAGTATGTTGGAGGAGTTGCATGGCTGCTGCATTCTTAAGGATCTTACTGACGAAGGGAAGATGGGTGATTGTGCTGAGTTTGTCCGGGTCCAGTGTTGCTTTCTTGAGAAGTGGGAGTGTTTTTCCGGTCTTGAGGGTTGAGGGGAAAGTGCCTTGAGTTAGGGAGCTGTTGATGATTGTCAGGTAAGGCAGGAGTGCTTCAGTCGGAAGAGTCTTGAGTATGCAGGCAGAGAGGATGTTGTCTGAATATGATGTGGCCTCGAGGGATGCTAGGGTGGAAGTGGGGTCTTCCATAGTTAGTGTCTTCAAAGTTGCCAGGCAGTTGTGGTTTTGCGAGATGGGATGTGTAGGGTGCTGTCAGTTGTGGCATCATCGTCTATGGGGCTCATTATGAGCGTGCCGGTGCGGTAATAACGTGCCAGTATTACCACATACAGGCACGTTACTGCACTGGCACACTCCAAGTTTGCTGGTAAAACTGCTGTTATTTATTTTTAAATTTGTTTATTGGCATTTTTCAGTGATATAAGTTACATGATATTCAAAAGTGCCGTGCACATATATGATCGCAATGCATTTTAACTTAACATTAAACATTATTATAAACAACAACAACTGTCTCCATGTTCTGTTCTTACAGTCCGTGTCTCTTGTCTCGGGAGTGGGTAGGGGGGTAGTCAGCCGGTTTAAAGGGGGCGGGGGTGTCCTCAGAGGACCAGCTTTATCTCCAGTGGCCTCACCTGGGTTGCCCTTTTTTATCCTGCGGGTATGCTTAGCCTGGGGCCTTATGGGACGTTATAGAATGGGGATTTACTAATGTTTCTGCCACTTGAACTCTGACGGAAATCCTGGCAGACCAAGTGGTGGAAACGGTATTACAGTTTGCCAGTATCCCACCTGTAATACCGGCAAACATGTAATGAGGCCCTATGTGTTTGGCGGATCATGCTTATCTTGTTGATGAAGAAAGTAGGCGGTGGCCTTGGCAGTGGTGATCAGTCATTTGCGTGTTACATGGAGTTCCTTGAGCAGGGCGAGGACAGATGCGCTGTAGGACTTTTCGCAATTCTTTTCTTTTTTCCTTGAGTGTACCATGGTGCGGAATTTTAGGCTCTAGGGTGCATTGTTTTACTGGGGCATGGAGGTTGATTTTGTTTGTGAGGGTGGTGTTGAGTTCTTGAGAGCCTCCATTCGAAAGTTCTTGAATGATCTGAAGGCTTGTTTTCTGGGTTTCTGGTGGATTTGCCTGAGAGGTATGGTATGACTAATCTCAAAAGGGTTTTCCAGATAATCCGACAGTCGAGCGAGATAGGAGGGCTGATGGATGGTGGGCAGAGTGGTGATGATGAGGTGGAGGATATTACCTTTCCTGTAAATTGGGTCTTTTTTGAGCTTTGTGCTGTGTGACACTCACTGGAAGTGCAGATCTTCCTTCATTGACATGGTTGCTGAGTTGAATTTGCTGAGGAAGTTGTTGTTGGCATTCATGAGAGGCATTGTGGTGACCAAGTCAGTGACGTCTTCGATGAAGTAGGTGTTGGGCTTGGATGGTCTGTAGATAACATGAAAAGTGAATGTGTCCATTGGTGAAAGATGGAAGTGGCTGCATAGATTTTCGAAAGAGCCAATGGTGGCGATGTCCAGTTGGGTGCATTACCATGGTGCCTTGTGAATTATATCCACAATTTGAGGATTGGCTGTTGTAAGATACTCTTTTCTGGACATGTTATCCACACCTGCTGCATAAAAATGAAGTGCTAGACCAAGAAATGACCATGTGTTTTCTCCAATCTATCATACAATGAAGTGCCAGTAAGACTGTCAGAATAGGCCTCTCTCACCCCCTGCAAGCATCGTATCTTTCTGAGAATCTACTCCTCTCCTGGGGTACCTAGAATGTCCGATACTTGTGGAGACACAGGGCTTACTACCCCAGCTCAATTCATATATACTTATCTTCAGGGGAAAGGGGGAGGCGTTTTTATGAGCTATATACCTTTGATAAAGGTACAATAATGATTAATGCCACAGCTGTATAACATTTGGAAGAGAGGTTTCCCGAACTGATCACATCCCAAATAACTGTGTGTTCACAAATGTCAGCTTTAATTGAATAGCAATTACATGTTGACATTCCATCATATCCAAGATATCCATTTGTCATATGTTTCTGGCAGTGTTGACCTCTTATTGGTGGTCACTTAGTTTGTGCCACAGTCCATGCAATCACTAGAAAGCTGCACGTGTCTTTCTTCACTAAGAGGGATATGTCTGCAAAGTGGATAGTCATTGCTGTTCTCATATCACTCATTTTATCTATTTGTCTATATGCTTAATGGTTTGCTTGGTAATTGATTTATTAACACATTTATAAATGGTGTTTTATCAAATGCCCACTAGGGCTAGCAGATATCAGAAGTGCCGTACATGTTCAGCAGATTCTGTGCAATGTCTACATTTGTATAGTCTACATATATATCAAAGAAGGTATATCTATAAAACGTTTAAACTGAGGTGGACATAACTTGTCATTTGAGTGCAGCACATATAGCATTGACCAATCAGATGTCTACACAAAATTAATATAAATATTAATGTATTGATAGCTGAACAATCTGTGGTAGCTGATGTGTCTTTTGGTGGAGCCATTTGATCGTTGCATATATGTTCACAGTAGGTTAGCTATCTTTTAGCTGTATGCGATTTGGATCGGACACTCAAGATACTGAAATCACTCAGATTATTAGACCAACGGGTTGCAAATAGATCAATAGTGTAAAATATTAAACCGCTCTAAGAGAAATGCGTGTTCAGATTAGAGCAACATCGGTAGAAGACCTTGTGGACAAGTGAAATGTTGGGGTGGGAAGTGGAGGGCTGATGAGTATCTTGCTGTGTCCGAGTCTACAAACTGCTGTTTGTAGGATTGTATTCACTGTGATGGTAAACCTAGTGTTTTCTCATGAGACGTAAAGATGTAGCGAGGTAAGGGACAATTTGGCATTGAAAACATGCAAGGTGTAATCTGGCTTTGTAATGGATTTCATTGATGTTGGCATTAGTAACTTCGTTAATCTTTCTAGAGATTACCTACTCCTACTAGGATTTGGTCCTACCACTTCCCTGACGAACATGCAAATAAAATCACTTGTTTGAACCACAAATTTCGTGTCACATGTGTTATTGCTCGACCACCTTGCGCACACTAATATGATATTCCTGAGGCTCATGGCTTTCTCAGTGTAGCAATGTAGCAGAAACAGTTGGTATGGTCACCTGGGACATCTTCTGTGTATTCTGAATGAAATGCACTTTCCAGAACCTATTTTTTAGAATTGCAACACATTGTATTGTCAGTCTAAGCTCAAGGTTAATATTGGCTATACTTTAAGTATAACAAACAATCAATCATAGTTCATAATACCCAGGGTATATTGGTGAAATAGTTGACAGAGTCACATATTTGGGGATCCCTTCATGTTTAACCTGACAAGGTATGGCCAGTTAAATGGCCAGTTAAATACAGACACTGTTTGTAAGGAAATGCAAGGGTTATGCAGTAGATGGCAACACCCCTCCCACTCATTGAACGGGAGGGTTAATTCGGTCATGAGGACTGTCCAGTCCACGTCTGTTTTCTGCAGGCAGCGTTCCTACAACTGACAGCTAAATTATGGATATAAATTCCATGTTTGTTTTATTTGGAAGCATAAGTTATCCAAATTAAGTTTTTATAGATTGGTTAGTAGCATATGATCTATGATATGGCAAGTAAAACCTGCCTGTACATAAGTGTTTCTAGACGCCATGTGTAAATACCATCTATAAGATCATGTAAGTAGGTCTGGGATTTAAGCATCATTAAGACAGTTGGAAAACTGGGGATAATGGTTCTCTATGTGCACACGTCTTTCATTATTTTCTGAAGAGGGATTTGAATGGCTGCTAAAACTGCCAGTGGTGAAGAGAAGGAAGAGATCCACACCCTTTGACAATACTCTGTTATGGGCTGGCATGGCCCATTGCCTGGCTATTGCCAAGATTCACAAATGTACTATATATAATATCACTCCGGACTGCCAGAGCCAGCAAGGCACAGTGAAGCCACAGTCTCTGCATCGACCGAAGGGCTTGCCAAACCTTGCCAAACCACGGACTGGCAGAGCCATTGCCATCTGAGGGTGGAGGCACGTTCATCCGTTCTGGTGAGTCCCAGGCTGACAGTAGAGTTTCTTGTGTTTTGCATTCCATTAAGCTTCACATTTACTGGACGTCCGTTTGGATAGTTTCTCAAGTATTCAGCAATAAGGAACGTTTGCATGAAAAGTGGAAAACATTTTCCAAGAGAGTTCAAAACCAACACCCAAGCACTACTAATTACACTATGTCAACACAAATGGACAGAGAAAGTGCACGTAAGGAGCAAGCAGTGTTTTCATTCTGTGAGAAACAAACTGGTGCCATCATAAATAAACCAAGGAACAAACCGCCAGAGGCACAGTCCAACAATGTGAGGCTTCTGAAAGAACTAGAAAAATTGCAGAGACGCGAAATCAGTAAATGGTGGGAAGAATATTCTTTGCAAAATTATGTTGATGTGAGCCGCATCCCGAGAGGCCTGCGCATATTAACAACACCCACCTATGAAGAACAGGATCCCGCAATGTTAGAAGAATGGGGGCAAACAAGTAATACATGCTCAGTGACATTCCTTCAAATCCTTATAAAATATGCCAAAATTGATCGACAGAAACATTTGTCTAAAATACAAGACACAGAAGAAGCACTATAGGCCATCAGTCAAAGCGAAGAAGGGAAAGCCATCCGTATGAATATGGAGAAGGGATACAAAGCATTTGAGGAAGAAATTAAGCTGAGAAAACAGCAGAAATTTCTGCAGGACAAGGATGACTATGAGAAGGGGAGAGTACTTACATTCGCCAAAAGGTTTGATACCCTGAGACAGAAACTCCCGATAGTCACACCGAATGTCGAAAATGACATGCCCAGCGAACCATCATCCTCTGATATCGACACTATAGAAAGTGAAAACGAACAGCCCCAGAGAAAATTGAATTTTTTAGAAGAAAGGAGACTTTTAGGAATGAATGGCAGAAGCAACAACAGCAAAAAAACAAAAGGAAGAGGACGAGGAAAATCAACCAAGTCACGAGGATCAAGAAAACAAGGAGGAGCAACTGCCACAGATATCACAGCAACAGACAAGACAGACAGACAAACACGCTCTGGGATAAAAAATGGATGCAAGCACAAAGTAAAAGACCAGACATGTCTATTATCAACCTTACATTACAAGAGTTTACCAGCGAAGAACAATTTGTACTCAAGCTGGGCCTTAATTTCTGCCCCTCATCCTCTTATAACTACGCTGAAACCAGAATAGACTTTGATAAGTATATGCGTAAAATCTGGCTGAAGAAATTCTTTGCCATCTATCCACCTAAGCCAAGAAAAGATGAACCTCTGAGTGGCTATACCCCAGTAACAATAGAGGACTCACATATATTATGTGACCTAATCCATCTCGAATCGGAATGGCAAGATAATGAAGACATTAGTGACGCACAATGGGACCTCATGAACATACAAACTGATTGGCCCAGCAAAAGTAAACTTAAATCACAATCACGCTTCAATCCCATGTTCAACCCAGGAGGGCATGTTGAGGCTTTCCAAGATCTGGTCATTAGTGACCTGAAGAAATTTAGGAAAAGGAAAATGGCCACTAAAGATAATCTCACCAGCCGTGAGCAGGAGACCTTGCCCAATATATGCACATTGGATGACTACGTCATCAAACCCTCGGACAAGGGCACCAACATAGTCATCATGAATCGGCAAGATTACATCAACGAAGCCAATAGACAACTTAAGGACACAGAGTGTTACAAGCTATTGGTTACCGACCCCACAGCGGAGATGAATAACAAACTCTCTGAGTTACTAATCAAATGGAAAGAGAAAGGCTTGCTTGATGAGGATATGTGTAAATACCTGCATCCCAAATTCCCAGTGATGCCCACAATCTATTTCTTACCTAAGGTACATAAAAACAAAACTAGACCACCAGGGAGGCCCATAGTTACGTTGTGTGGTGCACTTCTGGAAAATGTATCGATATTAGTGGATGAAACCCTAATCAAATTTGTTACCACTCTACCGTCATATCTAAGAGATACTAAGGACTTCCTTAATAAAATTGATGGAATACCTTGGGAAAAGACCTATGTGTTAGCCACACTGGATGTGGTCTCCCTTTACACATCTATTAAGCATAGAGACGGCCTGAAATCATGTGAGTACTTCCTACAAACCAGATCACTCAACTACTTAGAACATGGAAAGATGATTCTGGAGATGATAAACTTATGTCTGACAAATAACAGTTTTCTGTTCAATAAGAATTTTTTTACTCAGTTGCAAGGAACAGCTATGGGAACGATCTTTGCTCCAGCATACACCAACTTAACTATGGGCTGGTGAGAGAAGTTCAAAGTTTGGACATCCACCAACAGTCACAACACAGACAAAGTTGTACTTTGGCTACGCTATATAGATGACCTCTTTGTCATTTGGGATGGGTCTATTACTGAATGGTTGGAATTTGTCAAGTCACGTAATGTAAATGAATTCGATCTACAATTCACCGAGTGCCACAGCAAGACTGCTACCGTTTACTTAGATATTCTTGTTACTGTGGATTAGTGACTGAACTTTATCGAAAACCTACCAGTTCCAATATACCCCTACATGCTAAAAGTAATCACCCCACAGCCCTCAAGTGCAGCATATCTTATGGCGAATTCATTCGCATAAGACGTAACTGTTCCCAACTTGAAACTTTTCACAATGAATGTAGAAGCACAGCTTTAAAGTTCCTACAAAGAGGCTACCCCAAGAAAGTGCTGGAAAGAGCATACAGTAAAGCACGAGAAAAAGATTGCTCCTTCCTGTTGATTGCCAAAGTCTCAGCTGAGACTAGCCCAGAAACGGCAGATACTAGTCTGATTCTAACGTACAGCAAAGCTTTCAATAATATACACCACATAATGCATAAACATTGGCATATATTAAAACAAGATGAACATTTAGGAAGCATTCTGGGCAACAACATCAACATCACATTTAGACGCTCTACCTCACTCCGGGATAACCTTGTATCCAGCTGTATGAGTCCTAAGATTATTCCAGCCGGTCAAAGTTGGCTCAGTTTCATACCAGAAGGCTTTCAGAAGTGTATGAAGTGTAAGGCGTGCAAATTTGCCAAAAACACCAAAAATGACCTCCATCCAATACTACACAAAAATATGATTATTAAATCTCGTATCACGTGTGAAACTGAGTATGTCGTGTACGTGCTCACTTGTCCGTGCGACAAATGGTATGTTGGTAGTACTATTGGCAAACTGAAACTTAGGATACTCCAACACATAAGAGCCATCAAGAATACTGATCCCACATATCCGATGGCCCTACATTTTCAGGAAAAAACATGGAGGCAAATTAGATGGTGTTAAGGAAAGCGTCTTGTGGGCGCTGAATACCTGAACCTCCGGTAGTTGATCGTGGTGAGGTCGCCACGCTGTCCGACTGATGAATGCAGAAGGTGTGACGCCAGGGTCAGGAGTGAACCAGCTCCCAACGCCACGAATGCGCACTTCCCTGATTTTCGTGACATCGGGACAGTGCAAGCACTGTCAGGGAAGGTGGTTCTTGATACAGTGAAGACTGTCCACAGATGAATACTTGAGCAATGACTCCAAGAAATGGTAGATGGCAAAGGCTGAGCTAGAGATTATTGTCCACAGTTGAGGGCTGCTATGATCCAGGAAATAGCAGCAGGCAAAAGGCAGAGCAGGGATGATAGTCCACAGCAGACAGCTGCAAAGGCTCCTGGAAATGGCAGCAGGCAAAAAGGCAGGACTGGGCCAGAAGCAATGGCTGAGGAGAACAGGACTGGACTAGACCCAAGACTGCCTAAGATGGGAACCCAGGGGAGACCAAGGAGGAAGAGGGCCAAGACCCAAGGGAACCAACAGGGATTACCAGGAAGGAAGCAAGGAACCAGGCTAAGGTAGGTAGATGCAGCAGCAGGAGCTACGGGGGCGAGGACGAGATCCGGAAACAAACCACGTTGAGACGCAGTGCGTTTCAAGATACAGGCCCTTAAATAGGGCCGGCAGCACCCGGGAGGCTTGGAACGCAAGCCGTGCTGTCCCCGGGTGATGCCGTGCCCAGAACGAGGCTTGGGAAGCAAGCTTGCAGCTTCCCAAGCACTCTGTGGACGGCGCATGCGCGAAGGGCGAAACACGGCCTTCCGCGCATGCGCGAGACCAGAGACACGGGAAACCCGGAAGCGGCGAGTGCCGCAAAAGGCCGCGGTCCCCCAAGCCGGTATCGGGGATAGAAGCGCCAGGATGGGGCACGCCGGGACCTACAGGTGCACCCCCTGCCCCAGGTAAGTGATGTGGTAACACTATGTCCCCTCCCAGGAAGGCCAGGTGCCCCAGGTTTCCAAGGAAAACAGTGATAGAACTCACAAACCAGACAGGGAGCATGTACATAACTACGCGGTTCCCAAGTGCGATCACAGGCAGGGTAGCCCTTCCAGTCCACTAAGTACTGGAGAACCCCCCGTCTTATGCGTCAATCGCAAATCTCCTGCACTTCAAATTCTGGGGTACCTCGGACAACAACTGAAGCAGGACGAGGGGGAGACTGCCCAAAAGTGTCGACCACGTATGGCTTTAAAAGGGAAACATGGACAACTGGATGTACCCGCCAGGACTGAGGCAACTGTAAACGAAACGCTACAGAAGATAAACGCCTAGTAATCCTGAACGGGCCAAAGTAGCGGGGAGCCAACTTGGTAGGTAAATTACGTACTGGTAAATTCTTGTAGGACAACCAAACCAAATCCCCCACCTGGAAAGCGGGTTCGGTGGTCCTCCCCCTACCAGCCCGTTGCTTCATGCGTTCCTGTGCCTCTGCCAGGGTTCTGCGTGCCAAGGAGTGTTGATCTTGGATGGTAGTGATAAGATGATCAGCAGAAGGAACCGCACTTGGTAGCACGGGACAAAAGGGCACCAGCCTAGGATGCAGACCAGACAAACAGAAAAACGGACTCAGACCGGTAGCAGAATGAACCGTGTTGTTATAGGAGACTTCAGCCAAAACCAGATGCGTCTTCCAGTTAGATTGGTGGCATTGGCAAAACACCGAAGGTACTGTTCCAGAGTCTGGTTAGTCCTTTCAGTCTGGCCGTTAGTGTGAGGATGATAACCCGAACTAAGTGCTTGGTGAATGCCAAGATGACCACACAATTGGCGCCAGAAAGATGACAAGAACTGGGATCCACGGTCGGATATGATCTTTTCTGGTAATCCGTGTAACCTGTACACATCCTGAAGAAATACCAAAGTCATCTGAGATGCAGTGGGTATCCTAGAAAATGGAACGAAATGGGCCGCCTTAGTAAAACAGTCCACAACAACCATGATACAGGTATATCCTTCCGATGGGGGTAGTTCAACAATGAAATCAACCCCAATGGTGTGCCACGGGTAAGGAGGTATCTCCGTGGGGTGAAGCAATCCCAGAGGTCTCTTCCTAGGTGTCTTAACCTGGGCACACACAGGACAGCTCTTAACATACCGGTCAACTTCATCGGCCCATCCTGGCCACCAGAACTGTCTGGATATCAATTCTCGGGTGGCTCTCACCCCACGATGTCCACCCACTCGGGAATCGTGAAACCCCTGAAGTACAAGAGTTCGAAGAGAGGTTGTGGGGATGTATAACCTGTTCTGATAGAAAAGCAACCCATTACGTTCAGTGATCTGAGATTGCCTCAGGAGGCTTTCCCGCGCTGGATCAGATATAGTGTCATGTAGAATTGTCTGGAGATGAGGTGAAAGTGTGAATAGAAAATGCTTTGTACAAATTAGTGGCAAATCCCTGCATTCACTTCTTACGTCTTCTTCCAAAGACCAGGATAACGCGTCGGCTTTTAAGTTCTGAGCACTGGGGATGTACGTAATATGAAAATCATAGTGGCAGAAGAAGAAGGCCCACCGAGCTTGACGAGAGGTTCGGCACTGAAAAGACTTCAAATACTGTAAGTTACGGTGATCAGTGCGTACTTCCAGAGAATGTCGTCCCCCAAGGAGATGATGCCTCCATTCTTCGAATGCAGCTTTATGGCCAACAACTCCTTTTCAATTACTATGTAATTCCGTTCACTAGAAGAGAGCTTGCGGGAGAAATATGCCACAGGGTGTTCCATGTCTGTTCCGAATTCCTTCTGCAGGAGAACGGCACCAACAGCAAAATCGGAAGCGTCGGCCTCCACGATGTATGGCATCTCGTCATTTGGATGACGCAAAATGGGTGCAGTGCTGATAGCTTGCTTCAAGGTGTCAAAATCCTTAGTGGCCTGCGAGTTCCAAAGAAAGGGTACTTTGCTGTTTGTTAGTTGAATCAAAGGAACCGTGAGTTGTGAAAAATGGGGTATAAATTGCCGATAAAAAATTGGAAAATCCCAAGAATCGTTGAAGGGACTTCAGGTCGGAAGGTCGAGTCCAGTTCTGAATGGCTTGTACCTTGGCTGGATCCATGAAGATACCTGTGCCACTGATAACATAACCCAGAAACTCCATTCTTTTCTGATGAAAAGAACACTTCTCTGCTTTAGCGTACAGTTGGTTCTGGGACAACCGTCGAAGCACCTCCCGAACGTGTCCCACATGTTGTTGCAGGGAAGCAGAAAAAATGAGAATATCATCAAGGTACAACCAAACTGATATTCCGATCAAATCGCTAAAGATGTTGTCCATAAAGCGCTGAAAAACGGCCGGGGCATTACATAACCCGAATGGCATGACCCGGTATTCGTAATGCCCAAATGGAGTCTTAAAAGCTGTCTTCCATTCATCGCCTTCTTTGATTCAAATTAAATGATAGGCGCCTCGCAGATCCAACTTGGTAAAAACCTGGGCTGCTCGAAGAGATTCAATGATATTCCGAATTAAAGGCAATGGATATCTATCCTTTCATGTGATGTTGTTTAGTTGACGATAGTCGATACAGGGTCGTAGGGTTCCTTCCTTCTTCTTCACAAGAAATAAAGGAAAACCAGCAGGTGATTTTGAGGGAGCAATGTATCCCTTCTTGATGCATTCAGACAGGTATTCTTGTAGGGCCGTCTTCTCGGTTAGGGACAAGGCATATACCTTCCCATGGGGTATCACAGGACCAGGTACCAGATCTATGGAACAGTCAAAAGTTCGGTGAGGTGGCAGAGGATGTCCACAGGCTCGAAAAACACGATCTGAAATTTGGCGTATTCCTGAGGGATTGGCAACAGTGAACAAAACCCTGGTGGACCAGTACTCCTCGTAAGGGGTATGGAGATGATATCCTTCTGAGGCACGCCGGGCGAGCAACAATTCCGGAGGCAATAATCAGAAGAGAAATCCAAGGTGCGAGCTCCCCAATTGATGGTTGGATTGTGGTGAAGAAGCCAGGGCAATCCTAAGACCACTGGATAGGAGGGTGATCTGATGACATCCAGGGCGATTCTCTCTCCATGTTCCTTGATCTGGATATGTAAGCACATGGTTTGTTGACGAATTGGCCCAGAAGATAAAGGGGTCCCATCGATCACCTCTACAGGCAGGACGCTTCTCCGGGCGAACAAAGGTATGCCATGACATGCTGCGAATGCTTCGTCTATGTAGTTTCCGGAAGCCCCACAGTCTAATAGACCAAGAATTTCCGCCTCTTTGTCTAACCATGTCAGCTTGATATTCAAAACCAGTAGGACAGCCGGTTGCATGGGCTGGAGCAAGGAACTGAAGTCGGAAAGGACTGAGTTCGAGTAAGGACCTGTCGTTGCCTTTCCTACAGACAACAGGCCTTCTAGTTTTCCAACTTCCTTTGGGGGCGTAGAGAAGGGGAACCCAAGTAGTGCCCGGCGGCCCCACAGTACAAACAAAGTCTCAGACTTCTTCTGCGTTTCTGTTCTGCTTCGGGCAGCGGACCCCTCACGGCTCCCAGCTGCATGCGTTCTGGGCCGGGGTCCGAAGACCCGGAAATTCCGGTCTGAGTGTTGGGTGATCTTGAGAACATCCGCTCTGTTCGACGTCTCTCTCCCTTCCGTTCTGCCAATCTATGGTCTATGTGAAAAACCTGTTCTACAAGTTGCTGGAGGGTGTCAGGCTCTGGGATGTGCAGTAACTCGTCCTTATACTCATCTCTCAATCCTCTTCGAAACAATGTTTTCTGGTGTTCTTTCAGGCCACTGAGAATCGGTTGCCAATTGACGAAAGCGACCTATGTAGGCTATAATGTCCATAGATCATTGTTTAAGGTTCATCAATTGGTTCTGTGCTGCGGAAGCCAGATTCGGTGATTGAAAAACCTCCAAAAATGCTTTTTCAAAAGCTGCAAAGTCATTAAGAATGGGGCTATTGGCGGACACCAATGGAGCTGCCCACGCAAGGGCATTCCCGGTCAAATTTCCCAGTATATATCCAATCTTGGCCTTGTCAGAATTGAAATAGGAGGCTCTAAAGAGGAAATGTATCTTACAGTGGTTGCAAAACTCTGCCACACGTCTTGAATCACAGTCAAACTTGATAGATGCGGTATGGGACATAGCTCCTTCACCTTGAGGCGCAGCCCCTGAACCTTGTGTCACCATCTGTCTTAGACCAATGTTCTCTTGACGGAGTGCAGTCATCTCGGCCCAAAGGACCCGCATCTCTTCCCCAAGTTCCTGAGCCTCATCCATCTCAGAGTCGGAAGGCAGGCGTCTCAATCTGTTAAGGAAAGCATCTCGTGGGCGCTGAATACCTGAACTTCCGGTTCTTGATCGTGGTGAGGTTGCCAGGCTGTCCGACTGATGAATTCAGAAGGTGTGACGCGAGAAACCGGCACAACCCTCACCCTGGAATCAACAGGGTCAGGAGTGAACCAGCTCCCAATGCCACGAATGCACACTTCCCTGATTTTTGTGACGTCGGGACAGTGCAAGCACTGTCAGGGAAGGCGGTTCTTGATACAGTGAAGGCTGTCCACAGATGAATACTTCAGCAATGACTCCAAGAAATGGTAGATGGCAAAGGCTGAGCTAGAGATGATTGTCCACAGTTGAGGGCTGCTATGCTCCACGAAATAGCAACAGGCAAAAGGCAGAGCAGGGATGATAGTCCACAGCAGACAGCTGCAAAGGCTCCTGGAAATGGCAGCAGGCAAAAAGGCAGGACTGGGCCAGAAGCAATGGCTGAGGAGAACAGGACTGGACTAGACCCAGGACAGCCTAAGATGGGAACCCAGGGGAGACCAAGGAGGAAGAGGGCCAAGACCCAAGGGAACCAACAGGGAATACCAGGAAGGAAGCAAGGAACCAGGCTAAGGTAGGTAGGTGCAGCAGCAGGAGCTACGGGGCGAGGACGCGATCCGGAAACAAACCGCATTGAGACGCAGTGTGTTTCAAGATACAGGCCCTTAAATAGGGCCAGCAGCACCCGGGAGGCTTGGAACGCAAGCCGTGCTGTCCCCGGGTGATGCCGTGCCCAGAACAAGGCTTGGGAAGCAAGCTTGCGGCTTCCCAAGCACTCTGTGGACGGGGAATGCGCGAAGGGCGAAACACGGCCTTTCGCGCATGCGCGGGACCAGAGACACGGGAAACCTGGAAGCGGCGAGTGCCGCAAAAGGCCACGGTCCCCCCAGCCGGTATCAGGGATAGAAGCGCCAGGATGGGGCACGCCGGGACCTACAGGTGCGCCCCTGCCCCTGGTAAGTGATGTGGTAACAGATGGTTTTGCCTATTTCGGGATACATACAATTCTGAAGGCACCGAGAGGAGGCAACCGGGAGCTGCTCCACAGACAATCTGAGACTAAATACATTCTGGACTTGGAAACAAAGAAACCAAAGGGCCATAATCTGGATGAGGAACTCTACACTTTTATAGGCACCTGAGTAAACAGACTGTATTTACACTATATTCTGTAATGGAGACATTTCATACTTAGCCTTGGGTTTACCATTACCCCCGTTCTTCTACTTTGCACTATTCTCTGCTAACTTTTAACCTAATCTCTAGTTATATCAGTAAGCCCCCCAGAGGTGTGAACACATTATGTAACTAATTGATATTACATAAAGGTTTACATTTCGTTGACACAGGTAAAGTTCTTCACATTAGCTTTCAGGATAGAGAATCTATGAATTCAATATTTTATTGACAAAAGAGAAATTGAATGAATTTTAGACTCTCTCCATCTTTAGCTATCTAATGTTAATCTTCTTTCTTTCTTAAGGGTGAGCAATGCCTTGGCTTTGTTATTTAGGAACACAAGTTAAACTGGCTGCTTTATTATTTAACGTGTATTTAATATGTCTTTTCTCAAATGTGCATTTGGCCAGAAATCAATTCAGTTTCTTTTAATCATCAATGTTTTATCTATTCTCCTAGCTATGTATTTTAATTGTACTATTATTCATTTGGCAGTGTGAATTACTTTGATTTTATGTTCAGGTATTGCATGCACTAAGCACTTTATATACCTTCATATAGGATATATCATTAGCTGCTAAACTGCTATTTGCACTTTACCCATTTGGGTTGGTCACTGCAAATTTGCACACATAGGCTCTTGCACTTTATGTATCCCTACATAGGGTAGACCTAAAAAGCTGCTGTAATATGCACTATGCACTTTACTAGCAATAGACTGGTTTCTGCTTTATTGCACAGCCAGCCTATAGAGGCATTTGCATTTTAAAGAGGCAATGACTTGTAATGTATAAATCACCTGGACAAGCACCCATCCAATTTACCACACACACCTCAATGTGACATTGCCATAAATAATTTGAATCTTAGCTATATCATTTCTTACCTTGGGAGTAAACACTGTTCTCGATAGACACTGACTCTATAATGTATACAAGAAACCACAAAGCATACTGGTCGTTCGCTTATATTCACAAATATGCAGTTCCTATCCATGCCGGATTCACAAACAAACACGGACACAGTTTAAAATATCTTAACGATAAAAACGATCACTGACAAGCTCTACATGAAGAGGAGGTTTAACATATGTAAACCTCAGAATGAAAATAAACATTACTGCAGTATGTGTAAATTGCAAATTTAAAATGACTACTGCGCAGGTTTTATTATTGTTGAGAAAAGAGTAACAATGCTAGTTCATTTGATGCTTTTCTTGAATGCATTTTTGTGTATTTAACACGACCCACGAGGGTTTGTAATGCGTTCAAACATAGCAGATTTTGTTAAATGAGCTTTTATGTCAATGCACGTTACTCTATCCATGAATACCATAGAGAGCACGCTGGTTTAAATGTCCTTCCTTTGTGTTACCACCCTAAACATGACCAAGCGGCCAGTCTGCCGCGAAACACGTTTTCGTACACTTTTCTTATGTCCTTGGCATTTACCTATTAAAGTATACTTTTTGATGCTTGGAGCTTCTTGGTTTTTTGAACTCTGGGTTCAGTGTGGAACAGCCTCGCTGGACTGTTTTCTGGAGTGCACTCCATCAACTTTATACCATGGTATAAAGCAACCCTATATATATATATATATATATATATATATATATATATATATATATATATATATATATATATATATATATATATATATATGTGCCAGGCTATTATTTATATACACAATATGTACATATAGGTTTATATATACGTATTTATACAGGTATATATACAAATATATGTAGAAACACATATATATATATTTGTATATACGCAATAATATATTGTACATAAATAATAGCCTGGCATTTAATGGTTTAAACTGTGAGCTTTTCATCCTTATACTACAGGAAAAGTTGTCAGACTCATCTAATGAGAGTATCCATGATGTACACGTAAGTAGGTATTTAGAAATTGTGGGATATATTGACCCACTCAGATGTGCGCGCCAGGATCTCAAAATTGCATTTTTACAACCACCGAAATAATTACTGCATCACCCTGCCACACACATTTCAGGCGGGGAGGAACAGAGTACACACCGCAGGAGTGTGCCAGTGTGCTCTGCAATATTTTTCTATTAAGTGGAAATCTCAAAATTCCCATTTAAAAATGAACCTTTATCAACCTTAAAAGTGCTGCCTGGCGCTAAATTCCAGAATTTCTCATGAATCTACTGTGATTTAAAAAGCCCTGCCATGTCCAGGATCATTCATTATGGCTCAGAGGAACCGGGCCTCATTTGAATGACAGCTCCAGTCAAAAGCAACTTTGAAAATCAACCAAAGACTCTGCTTTCACTCGCACAGAAAAGCGTGTATATTTGTCTACAATGTATCAAACAACAGCTGTTTACAAAGAACTTATAACTATCTGAGCATGGTTAGTTTCATGTATCATTGTGCTGATAAAACCCATGCTTCCAGGAAAATGACTTTGGTTGCAAAGGCAGTGTTTGCAAAGGCAGATGGGGCTGCCAAGTCGAATTTAAAAAGAAAGAAATGTTATTAGTTGTTAACACATGTGGTAAAATGTGCTTTTGCTGATTGAAGAAAAATTGGCCTAATTAAAAGTAAATTGTTGGGTGAAGGCCTGCTTACTTAGCAATGTAAAGTATGTGTTGCTGGTAAAAGTACACCTATGAGCTGTTTTGATTCCACAGGTTTTGTTTAAGTCAATATTTAAAATGAGAGAATGAAGGCTAAAACTCATAGGCTAAGTTGTTGACAAGCTATAAAAAAAAACCTGCTCTTCAAGTTACTGCCCTGTAACTTCCTTCAGGAAGAGAGGCACACCATAAACTCCTAGCACAGGAAAGCACTAATTGCCAGCTTGAAAGACTTTGAATGGACCAGGACAAAAGGATTTCACATGCTCATCAGACATTCGTCTTTGCTCCAGGCTAGGACAATGGCAGTCCTGGGACTCTCACCTGTCAAGTGTGAAGGGCAATAAAACCTTCTATTAAGAGAGAGTCTCCCATCCTGCTTGAAGGAAACTGCCAGTTGGCGTTAGCTGGGAAGAGAAAAATGACAATGACTCCCATTTGTCTTAATACTATTGTAGAAAATACTTTAAAAAGACTTATATCTCAGCTGTCAAAATTGGTAAAAATTTGGAATCTTCCCAGCGTAAAATTGGAATTGTGGGCTGTGTTTGAAATCTTGGTAGAATGTTGTGACACTATCTGGACAGAAACAGTGATATATGTTGTATTACCAGAAAAACACCCATGTTGCAAATTACAACTTTTGTACATACATCCCTGGGGATAATTTGCATCTGTGTATAAAATTGGGGAATTGTGGGCCAAAACTTTAATGTGTAAAATTACCAAAATGTGTCAGAAACGCGAAGCAAGGTTGCACAGACTGGAGGTTTGGACTAATCTGTGCTGCACCAAATATGTAACCTGTGTATCTAATTTACTAAGAGGTGGCAACTGCATAAATATCTGTTTTGGCAAAATCGGATTTGCAGTAAAGGAAATGTGGCAGTTTCTAGATACAGTAAAAATCATCTCGAAAACATGACATCACTTTTCTGATATCCAACCAATTGTGAGCAAGGTGGAGATTATGCCCTTGCCCAATCCTGTTGTTAGGGCCGTGGGTAGTGAATCCTGCCCCTATCATATACTGTAATTATGTCATTTGGCATTATAAATAAGGGCCACTGAATAGCACTCAAGACACACACACTGATTCCTGATTCCTACGCCAGCGTCCTGTTCCTGTCTGTTTCTGTTTTCATCTTGCATCTATCCATCTAACTCCAGATCCCAACCACAAGGGCAAGCAATTGCTGATCCTGCTTCAGCTAGGCCTCAATTCTAAAATAATCCCCATAAACCAAGGGAAGCGCTGTGGTGTTTTGGTGAAGCATCCTGAATTTATCTGGCTTGCTGCCACTCACTGCTATTCTGCTATCCTGCTATCCTGATGCCCTATAGTATCCAGTAACCAGAACTGCCAGTCCAGAAGAACTATCCTTTGGTATCCAGACCCTGGCCAGCTGACTCTGCCCCGTTGAGTTTGTCCAGCTGCCCTGTGTCAGACCAGATCCGTGTGGTGATCCAGAGCGCTGACTGTACAAAATCCAAACTAAAAGTGGACTGTATCAATAGGAACCATAGAAACATAGTAAACCTTGCCTTGCTTTGTTCCATCCCAATCTCTAAGTCTTTCAATACTCATCCTGATAACTGTAATATTGTCACAATCATTCTTGAAACCCTGCTTTGATTCCTTGTGCTAGCGCCAATATCTTTAATAATTTTGTCTTGTGAAATCCTAACCCCTTAATCCTCCCTCTGGTAATCTGACTGGGTCCGCCAGGGCGGGAGCTGAGGTGCTACGGTTGATTCCGTGTATCAACTCTGGAGCTTAATGTGTCTTAAGCTGTTAGCCTAGCCTGAATGCCCTAGTGTAAAGTAAAACTGTCCTTGTAAAAAATTGATTTCTGTTCTTTTTTTCGCGCCCTTAATTTCTCAAAACGTACCTCACTAGATCTTGCATAACTCGCTCAATTGAACAGCTAGAGACCTCATTTCACTTTCATGTGGTACCTAGGATCCATAGCTACCCCCAACCCAAACCGCATCCAGATTTACAATATTTCACCTATTTTTATTAAAAACCGTTTGGTTAATTCCAGGCGAGAATGAGCAATTTTGCAAAGTTTTACACATGTTATTTTTACCATCAATTGTTTTAAACCTTCCATTCATTTGCGAATCGTATGCTTTTGCTCAATCTATTGCTTATGATTGCTTGAACCTTTCCAGTGTTGCTCCGTAGAGAATTGTACTTATTTAAGGATTTTTGCACACATTAATTGTTTTATTCAGCCATTTCCGGGTGTCACTTTAACATTGCAAGGGGTCAAATCTGTTTTTTCTCACTTGTTTGGGGAGGGAAGGTTGGATTCAAATTCTGTTTCTTATTCCTCATTCCTGATTACCTGCTGCTTCCTTATATCTATTTAGAATTGATAATTTGTGGGTTGAGGAATATTGCCGGGGAAAATCCTAACTTGAGTGCTATCTTTCCCAAAATTCAAAAGTAACTCTATTCTCTGGTGGTTTCTATCTGTGTTGCTAAAGAGTTAATTTAAGTGCATTTTTCACATTCCTATTTGTTATTGTCACCACATTGGTGATTGCTGCCCCATATATTAAAAATGGTATGATTTTCTTGAATTTCTAAATAAATAAATAAACATTACCTTTACCTACCAGCCTGGTTCCTGGTTCCTGGTCCATTGTGACCCGGGGTATTTGAAAAGGGTGTGTATCTCTCAAATATTGAACCCATATATAACAAAATAAGCATTTAAGTTGTTCGCTGCATACTAGGCTTAGACCAGGGTGTATCACCTGATTGAAATCCT
The DNA here is from genome assembly GCF_040938575.1 of Ambystoma mexicanum. Classification (NCBI taxonomy): domain Eukaryota; kingdom Metazoa; phylum Chordata; class Amphibia; order Caudata; family Ambystomatidae; genus Ambystoma; species Ambystoma mexicanum. The sequence continues at coordinate 63,976,596 of NC_090941.1, read as the reverse complement.
TAACAAATCCTTTATGATATAAACACTGCAAATGATATTTGTTTATTATTATTATTATTTTTTATTAAGATTTTCAGAAAGGAACCCTCAAACAAACTCGCAAAATTCATACAAATTGTACATTCCTATTCCTTGCCCTTTTCGGTTTCTAAACTGTGTTTTTGATTTGGTGCAGAATGGTGTGGAGTGGCCAAAACTCTTATACATATTTCAGGCACTGAGGATCCCGATCCTTCCCAAAATGGTGAAGCAAGGAGCAATACTTAAGTATATCTGGGCCAGCAATGTACTGCGAGTTCCTTACAAGATTCTTCAAAGTGCTGGGTTTCATACATACATCACTAGCTATTATCTGCCCAGATCACCCATATTCTAGACTGGCCCAAATCACCGTACTGGGATGGAGGGTGTAGATTACTGAGTGTATGACTGGGATTAGGCCCCCTTGCACCAATATCTCGAAACCCAGACTTCACTCTTGAGCTGAACAACACTTCATTTGCCTGATGGGAAACAGAAGAGCCGTTGACTCTGGATAAACTCTATTACAATGCGATTCCTCTTACTTTTACCAATTCAAAGAGAAATTTCAGTTACCTGAAACCCATGCTTTAGGTACATACAGCTAAGACATTGTACATCAAATAGGGAGGTGAGATCAGCGACCTCCAGGACACCTAGAGAGTTAAATTAGCATCTACTGGGATGGAAAGCAAAATAATCACCCAATGTTATAAACTAGTAGACTCAGATAAAATATCTACGAGTTACCCATACATGACCAAATCCGAGACAGAACTGGGTCTACCGATACCAAAAGAAACTTGGTATCAGATATGGGGGTATCAGATATGGGGACGAATGCAGAAAACATCTAGATGCACAAATTTAAAGGAGAACCTGTACAGAAAATGTTATAGATGGTACTTGACACTGCATAGACTGCACATTATATTTCTGGATGTTTCTGACCTATGTTGGAGAGGTTGCAGGGAAGTGGGAAACATGGGTCACATGTTCAATTAATAAACAAACAAACATTAGGTGGCATTGCCTGATAACCCTGATATACTGGAAATAAATCCTAGTGGGAATAAGAGACATACTAAGAGTGCACCACGCACTAGATCCACTCATGCCGGTTTTGGGATGCAGCAACAATGAGGGGCTGTATCCACTATCTGGGCACCAAATGGCCTTAATCACACAATTACTAAATGCAGCCTGTCTAACATTGGCACAGTTCTGGAAAGTCTATCGACTGCTGGTGGATAAAGGTGTGGGAGATCCTTTCCATGGAAACAATCTCGGCACTGCTGTCTAAATCCTAGGCCATGTACTTAGCAACATGGTCCCCGTTTGCGGAGCATGCTAAAGACTGTGAACATATATAACACAGACCGCAACTCCTCCACACCCTTTCTCTTCTCTGAAACCTCAACGCCGGGACATAAAAGACAGATGGTTCAACAACACCACTAATACTATTATATGATCCTGCAAATAAACCAGGAGCCTTCTGCAACCATTTCCCCACTGCCCAAACCTTTATTGAGGAGGGAGATACAAATGGTTGGCAGAAGGAGAATTGCAGAGGTGGGAGGAAGGAGAGGACACGAGTTTGGACTAAGGAGAATTGCAAAGGTTGGTGGAGGGATACTGAGGGATACTGTCAGAGTTTGGAATCAGGGGTCATCACTTTGAGGTGTAGGGAGGGCTGCAGAGAGAACAACAGAGAACAGCTACCTCATTGTTGTCTAGCCAGGCAGAGTGGGAGGAAGAACAAGCACATGATGGGGTCTCAAAGAGGCTATCAAAGGATAGCTCAAGTGCCAGTGGTAGAAACTAGTGGCAGGCCCATATGTGTGAGTACCCAACTGTTCAGTGAGGAGGAGAATTAAACGAGGTTTTCTGGCAGCATCAGCTCTCTAAGAGAGAGGAATAATCTGGTGTGCATTTAGAAACCTAAGAGTCTACTGAACAAACCTTGCCCCTGGGACACATTGAAGGCCTTGGTCCAACTGTGCCTGAGAATACAGCAGGAGTGTTTACAAGAGCTGGAGATACCCTTGTGACTCAAAGTCTATGTTACGCCTTGATGACAATATACTTTGCTAATCTAATAAGCAGCAAACAAATAGTGGGAATCACTAAACTGGGCAGCCGGTAGGTTCCGAGGGCGACAACATGGATGAAGGGGAAGGTCTCCCGGGAAGCTCTGTTCTCTCCCTGCCGACGAGAAATCTCGGCAAAGAAGAAAACAACCCCCAGGGTAAACCCTACGGGGAAAAAAACCCTGCTTGTACACGAAGATGGATCTGTTCAGCAGTTGGCTTCTTTTGTTCGGTTCGATTGCAATCGGGAAGCGGGCTGAAGGCGTGAATTGTCCTGAGCAGAAAACAGGAGAGGTGAGTATCGGCTCTAGGTTGAAAGGTAAGAGCTCTGTATGAATAAATGGTAAACTTACTCCAGAGACGGAGATTAATGCATTCAATGATACTCGGGGCGAACCCCGACAAGTGGCGGTGTGCTTAGCCTAAGGAAATGGGAAGACCTTGTCCGGGAAACAGAAGCCAGATATAAGCATAAACAGTGGGAATTTGGGAAAGGACAATGGTAAAAGATTGATGAGATCCCAGGAAACTCACTTCCCAGCGATGGTACAGAGCGCTACAACGGGACGCATACATCTGTAGCGAGGATCAATTGGTGGTCTGAGGAGAGGAGAATCTCTATAGAATAAACGACAGAAGGGAAGAGGTATAAGGAAAGGAATCAGAATTAAGGGGAGACAAAGTAAGTACTAGTTCCTAGGAACAAACTTACGAAGTGCCGTGTTGGAGAGTAGCAACGCGATTGCTTAACTTCCTGGTTGCTCTATAAGAAGTCACGTGACCGTTTTGGAACGAATGCAAGAAACGTATAACCTCTATACCGTTGCTTGCACAGTTGTCTCTTGAGCAGTCGGCCATGTTGGGTAAGTGGGATTGCAGTACGGTGCCTGCTCGTCGCTGTTGCCAAAGCGACCATCGGCGGAAAGGTGTAACAGTCTACAAACCTGCAGGGACAGACAAATCACAGAGTTTTGGCTAGATGGATATTGAATTCAAGGTTTTGAGTGGCTGAGAAATCCCGAGAGACCTGTTGTTATTACCCCTAGAATATACTGTTGTACCATGAAGAGACATTTGTCTAGTGTGATTCTGGGATGGACAAAGACTAGTTACCATTCTGACCCTCCCAGAATTCTAAATATCCTTTAGGAAAGTTCTTTAAAAAAGATGTCCTGTTTGTGTCTCAATGGAATCTCTTCGGCTTCTTGACAGCATAAACATGTGTAGTTTTTGCATGCTCATTCATAGTAGCGGGATTTACGAAACAGTGAACACGATATTGCACTGATGCTAATTGGATTGAACGTGCACAAATGTGGTTGTGGTAGGTATCCAGTGATTATACCGCAAAAAACCGAATGAAATAAAACCGAAAAAATAATGAAAAATAAATATATGGGGGTTGGGTTCCATATAATAAAGTCCCTGCAAAAATGTCTCCTGACAAAAATGTTGCAGTTTCTTGCTGAGACATTATTACATTGAACATTCGGGGGACACACCACAACCCCCGCATTTTTCTTTTTTTACAAGGGGCCAGGGGACATCCCTGCAACCCATCCCCATACATAATGTCCTCATATATAATGTCGCCAATAGCTTTTCCCGGCGACATTATGTATGAGGACATTATGCATGGGGACATTATTATTACCTGATACCGGGTGTGGGGTTAGGGCTCATAAAGTGTGGGGTCTTGTTCGATGTGGGTTTAATAGTGAGGAAATGAGGGTTTTGTAGGCCGGGCCCCCAATTAAAAAAATAAACTATTTTATTTTTGTTAGTATGTCATTCACTATTTTTTGATTCATTGTAATCACATAGAACCGTTCTGTCATTCTGTCCCTGGTGTGAGTAGCGAGCGTCTGATGGTGCGATATCTTTCTGCAGCACTGAGTTTGTTTTCTGGAGAGCTCAGTGTTCTGTGATATCAGTGTCAATGGTGTACTTTATAGCACAGAGCTGCTACTACCAGTAAGATAGCTCAGCGGGTTCAGCGCTCACTGTTGCGATCTGAGTGTGATCTGCAAGTTGCAGGTTTGAATCCCGGCAAGGCCAATTTAGCCTTTCATCCTTCCGAGGTTGATACACGAGTACCAATTTCAGTTGGGTGATATTGTATGTAAATGTGTGCTCTGTAAAGCGCTTTCGATTCAGGTGCTATATAAATAACACATCATTACTTCGGTTTTATTGTTCTGCAAAATATCAGTATTCATTTTTTCAGCATGGGCAAGCATTTTTTTACATAGGAACACAGCATGTTTGTGCATTCACCCAATATATAAGTGATCTGTAAGCTATATTAAATTAACTATAAATAAGTAGCTTTGTGTGATCCGTACATCCTATGCAAGGATGCACCTATATCTTGGCGGGAAGGTCAATAGACTGGGTTACAAAAGGGCAATCGCATTGAAAAACGCCTGTGGATCAGACCCTGGGGATCATAATTTCAGGATGAATATTGCGTTAAGATTTGGGGAGATATGTTCTAAAATAATATATGCCTGATGCTCTTTTGTGATGTTACATGTAAAGAAAATGCGCTTTGCACAGACAATAATGAATTTACGTTAGGTGTGTTTGAGTACATTCGGGCACCACCTGCCAATTTATAGGGGTGCATAGTGCCCCGTAGGAGTGTCCAGTAAGTACTGTTGTCTACTAATGGCCCATCTACATTTCTGCAAGTGAAGTAGAAGACCAAGTTAAAAACTCAAAATCCCCAAAAGCTATTAATGCTAGCAGACCACTGCCCACCTTTGTCACTTAATGTCGCCAGAGACAAATAGATGACGAAATAGAGACCCATACATGGTTATCAAAGAGCTAGCAACAACGACAGACATCTTTATTTCGGAAAATAAACGTCCATAAAAGAATGTACATAAAACATGATACCCGCAATAATAAAGCAATTCCATCCTAAAACGGCTGTTCCCCAAACATGATACAATAAATAGTGAAAAACACGTAATATATCTAAAATAAAATAATTAAAAAAACAGCCAGCAGAAAAGTTTAGAAGTCATAATCTTCCATACTACCTCCTTTTAGCTGTTATTTTGTACTTTTATACTGTACTGGTAGATTTCATTTTATAAATGCAGGACTGGAGTGCAATATGGACCCACATGCACTTGTCTAGGGAGGATAGCCCAGGGGCAAAGTGCTCCCTCTTGGAAGCAAGAGGACACGGAGCAACACAGGTTCGATCCCCAGGTCCGTGCTTAGAAACTTCTGGGTATTACGTGCTTATAAATAACCGATCATATCATGTGAAGGGAGCCTAAAACCAGGTCTGTCTGTCTTTTTCACACCTAGTGTGGCAAAACCTGAGTTTGCTTTGCATTGCCCTATTAGTTATTCTACTTTTAAGAGAGAAAGGCACTGCCCACACGAGCCTGTGTAAAAAAGTCACCCGCTTTTAGTCATTGTTTCACACATGCTTCCAATTTTCTGCTTTACGTGATGTGAAACACATTTGAAGTTCAAAAACTCATGCTTTTGTTCATTTAAGAAGCAAGTGGCACTGTCTAATCAGCGTTGGAAAGTTTAAGAAAGAGACGGACTTACTTATTCTGTTAACTAGGCAGGAAGCTGATTGCAAGCTCAGCTTAGGGCTTCAAGATGCCCATATCTGTATCATTATGTTCATACAGGCCCTGATTCATGGACTTTTTAGTGCAGTGCAAAGTCCCTGAATCACAGAGTGGTGCAAAGTGTAGTTTTGCAGTGCACAGTGACTCTGCACTCACTTTGCACTGGTATAAAGTCACTCTGCACTGCAAAAATACACTTTGCGCCACTCTGTGAATCAGGGTGTTTGTTGGCAGTGCAAAATCACTTTGCACTGTGCTAAAAATGCAATGAATCAGGCTCTATGAGTTACTAATACACAATTGAGGTTGTAACTGGTGAGAGAATAAGGCATTTCCAACGTGCTGCAGCATCGCATTCAGGGTCGGACTGGGCCATAAAATGGTCTTGGGCACCAATGGAAAAGTGTCCCAAAGTTACAAATGGCTATTCATTCCTTTTGTGACACTGTTTGAATAGTACCCAAGGGGGATTTTTTTTGATTAAATGTGATGCAAATTGTACTATTTAAAGAATATATTTACTCAGCAAAACTACTAGGCGCATAGTGAAGTAACTCATCAGACTAGCCCACATTGACCAAAAGAGTGGCCCACTTTGACCCGAAAAACTGGCCCACACCAGCATTTTGCGTTTTTGGTTTGGCCATGGGCCTATTGCCCTACAGTCCAAGCCTGGGCGTATTACAATAGCACTAACTAAAATAAACACACTGGCCCTCATCACAAGGTTGGCGGAATGTGTTTACTGGCAACGGTAAAGGTGCCGGTGCCGGTAAAACCCATTCTGGCCTACCATGAGGTCTCTTCGCGGGACCCGCAATGGGCGCCTGGAAAAAACAGGCGTCCATTCCGGGTCCCACAAGGACACCAGAGAGCTAACAACACGCCTGTCATTAACGGGCCCGTTGTTAGCTCCATCCCCATTCCCATTGAGCCCTACGGGGGCTCGAATGGGAATGGGGATGGACCGGGTCCGGGTTCCTTGGACGGGGAATTACCGGGTCCGCCAAGGTTGTGATGGGCCATTAAGTCCTCATTTGAGGAACCCGGGCCCGGAATGCGGTAAGGAGGCAACCATGCTGCTAAAAGCGGCATGGTTACCTCCAACCTCCTGATGAGGACCACTGTGTGAAAAGACGCCGTAATTGTTCCTGGCATGTGGGATGCTCTGGGGAAGTGCTTACGACATTTTGAGATTTCTCTGCCCAGGGCTGGTTTATCATACTTTTGTCAACATTTAGGTGGGACTTCACCCCCATGCAAGCCCATGGCTAACACTGAAACCGAGGAAATTAGTTGTTTTTGCACAAATGTGAATGTGTTAATGCTAAATCTCAATTCATGTGGTATGTGGAACACAGAATGGGTTAGTATCAGCCATTGCTGTTGGGAATTAGTCTCAACTGTAGTGCTTTTAAACCACATCTGTCGCCAATATGGCCATTCAAGCAACAAACCCTGCCTCTAGTCCTTCCTGAGATATTCGAGGCACACGCGAACATATCGTAGAAGAGGCCCATTCACAGAAAGGCTAGGCTTTCTGTTGAAAATGAATGGACAGCCTTCCAGATGTGTGAATCCTAAAATCTGTTATTTGTTTTAACAGGAGCTGAAAATGAAAATCTTTCCCAACATGCAAGAAGGCGCGAATGTGTTGGCTCTCTCCGTGGTGCTGATCTTGTCTCTGGGATTTCCACGCGCTGCACTCGGGTGCCCTCACCCCTGTGCATGTTATGTGCAGACTGAAGTACACTGCACATTTCGGTCGTTAGCAGCTATACCCACGAGAATTCCGAAGCATGTGGAAAGGATCAATCTGGGGTTTGTATTGCATTCAAAACTGAAAAGTTTATATATTCGTTTATACAATCCAAAGTGTTTTCATTTCTGCTATACACAAATCCTAGTGTCGGGTTTCCCCATATTTCTGACTGGTTACAAACTACCAGTTATTGGATAATTGACTGTTTCTTCTTGACTATTGCCAAACATAGGAATTTATATTGTTGGGTTCAAATCAAGCTGCACATTGTAGTGACTATGCTGGAGCCAGTACATATATAGATCAGGATGGAGTTTATTCTTTGGGTTCGTCAATTACAAGGCAGTAATGAGGTCTCATCATTAGATTGGAATTATTGCAGTAGTATCACCCACTGGACACCCATTGAACAAGTGCTCAGTGCCAGCTAATATTCAGGGAGCACCAGCAATTCGAACAGGCCCTGTGTTCCATGCATCATCCCATTCATGACACCATATACTCCTTTGCCACTCAAGCATGCCTTAATTCACCATGCAACATGCATGCATGGGATTGTTGAACTTTTGACCAATTACACTTTTGGCTGTATTACTTGTGGACCTGAGCAAATGTTTATTGCACATGCATATTAGTGGCAGTTCATATATAGGTGTGCAGTCGCACTAATTTGGCAATGCATCTGCAAACAGCATTTCTGCAGTTCCTACCATGATTGCCTTTGTCCCAACAATGTTTGCACATGGTCTAATGTTCCGTAGCACTGCTCTTGATATTTGGTCCTTTACGATAATGGAGACAAGATTCTGTCTGTAAAACTGGCATATGATGTATTTGTGGTGTTTCTTATTTCTATGGTGTATTACCTAATGTAGGGATTTTTACCCATTTTTGTCTATATGGTTGTATTATTCTAAAAATAGATTTGGATAAAGTAACTCTTTCATAAATATATACTAATTTCTTATTCACAATGGTAGCTAAGCATAATTTGTATAGTGTCCCCAAGGACACAACATTTCAAACTTGGCAATGCACTAGGGCAGGGGTCTGCAACCTTTGGCTTTACAGATGTTTTGGACTACAATTCCGATCAGCCCCATCCAGCATTATCTTCAGGGGATCATGGTAATCGTAGTCCAAATATCTGGGGAGCCCAGGTTACAGACTTCTGAACTAGGGTTTAGTGAGTGCAGTGGCCAACTATATTACAAATATCTCAAATGAAAAACTTGGCAACTTCGTGATGTTTGTGAAGTTCTGCACTTGATTTCATGACACTTTTGCCACCACATTGTTGGCATACATGCAGCATTCCTCATCAGGGATTTTTGCAGGTCCTCCTCTTCATATTCTGTTGTGCATATGTCACATTGTGATAAAAGGGCCACACAAAGTGTTGCACCACGTTCTGTAATTGAATAGTCGCGAGGAGATCACACACAGATGGAAATGCCATTAAACAGCCCACACAATTTCTGTAATTCTGACACGCCTACATTGTCAAAGCTGGGGACATGTTCTCACTTAAGTCCATATTGCTGCAAAGGGCCACCGTGAGCAGAGTGCACATTAACAATATGTGTTTCTTCATAAACAGTTGACATATTATGTTTCCTTTTTGTATTCATTAACACACCAAATAACAAGGGGGGTTCTGGGAGGTCCTCTGCCAGACATTAGGCCTGGTTACAATATCCTTACCCAGAGTCTTTAGCTCATTATCTTTCACAGAGGAGAAATATCTAAAACATATCAGTCTTTTTCCTGCCCTGGGGCAGTCCAGCACCGAAATGGTAGGCAATTCTTCTCTGAACAAGAGTATTAACAGAAACCCCAGACACGTGTTTCGGTCTAGTTGGACCTCGTCAGTAGGGTGGAGCTGTGCCTCTCTAAGAATACTGAGCAAGGGGGTCCATGTCTGGATTACCCTAGTAATTTAGGGTGAGACTCATAGTCATTTAAAATATGCAAATAATAAGAGGGTCCTGGGAGTCTCTCTGCCAGACGTTAGTCCTAGTTATGAGAGCCTTACCTAGAGTCTTTAGCTCACTATCTTTCACAGAGGATAAATATACAAAACATATCAGTCTTTGTCCTTCTCTAGGGCAGTCCAGGACCGAAATGCTAGGCAATTCTCCTCTGAACAAGAGTACCAACAGCAACCCCAGACACGTGTTTCGGTCTGGTTGGACCTCATCAGTAGGGAGGAGCTGTGTCTCTCTAAGGATAGTGAGCAAGGGGTCCACGTCTGGATTCCCCTAGTAACTAAGGGTGAGACCCAAAGTTACTTAAAATATGCAAATAACAAGGGGGGGGGGGGGTCCTGGGAGGTCCTCTGTCAGACATTAGTCCTAGTTATGAGAGCCTTACCCAGAGTCTTTAGCTCACCATCTTTCACCGCCCTTGTTCATTTTCATTAACACACCGCTATGATTGAAATTATATCATGTTATCCTTTTCTACTTTAACATTAAATGCGCATAAAGCAATTGAGTCATTTCTAAAAGAAAATTGTACAGTTTGTGCTAATGTAAGCAAAGCTTTTGCTAGACATTATTTCAATGTATGCAACTTCCACAACATACAAATGTATGGCCACGCTGTTGAGGAGCATCGATGTAAAGAGGTGCGGAAGTGAACCGATATCCATATGTTTCCTTAATCACTCATATGTATATGGTTCTGGAGTAATTTGCCTGAATTGCAGCAAAGGTCCACTACAAAGAGGTGTGCATTGAATTCACACATGCCTATTAACTGAATTATCCTGCACCAATTCTGCTTTGTGGCAGCTGGCCAATCAGTGCACATTCTGTCTAATAGACCACTGTATGCAGTGCATATGCAACACAATCCAGCCCGCATTTGTGGCTATGCCATGCATAAGAACATGGCCACTGGGGGTGTCCTGAGGGATTCCACAAACCGTGCACCAGGACACTGTTGGTGGTGCACAGATTGATGTACTCTGGGATGCATAACCATAAAAATACCCCACTGTGAACAATGTGCTGGCACATTGCGCTCATTGTGCATAGAGTTGCACAGTATATTGTGCAATGGTTGGATGAACCCCTGTGTCTTTGAAACCTGGCACAATGGGTCTCATTCCTAGTCCCCTGGCATCCTCCTGGTAATTCTGGTGGGATACTCGGGGACTACCATACCGTCTCTGCCGCCTGATATCCTGGTATTACCGGGATATTACGCGTGGCAGAGATGCCAATAAATCCCCATTCTCATGGAGTCCCATAGGTCTTTATAGCATGTGGATGCCACAATCACAGGCACAGGTAATACCGGTGCCAGTGATTGCAGCAATTGTCTGCCGGTAAGGGCCTAATCTACTGGCAGGCCAGGCCTGCCGGTATATCATAGGCCCTACCAGCAGTCTTGAAGTTTGCCGTTCCTGAAAGGTGCCGATACACGTTGTTACCGGCTGTTTGTTTCCGGACCGGCAAACTCCTAATGAGCCTCAATGTGTTTTTGATTATTTTCATGTCTGCCTACATAACGTCTTTTATTAAAAATGCATACTCACACCATCTGTTCACATCACTCCTGACCTCAATCAACAGAGCCCACTTACCTTATCCAAACATACAGATATCGTGCAGGTTATCCCAATTTGCTCTTTGGTGACTTTGCGTGCTTCCTCCCTCTCTGTGGCCTTGTGGGATGCCATTGCGTGTATTCTGTGTTACGGAGATAATGGCTACAGCATGGTATGTTGAAGGCAGCATTCTTAGCAAAGACATGGGAGCGACCACTTCCAGATGTGCACACTTCCCAGTTTAATTACCATGAAAGAAATGTGTCCATTACTTTCACAGCATCACATCTTGAGGATGTTTGGCTCAGCATTTTCACTTGGCGTTTCAGTACCGAAAATAACAGTTGATTATGTCACGCTTCATTTTCAAAGCAAAGTATTATTAATATCAGACATACAGACGCATTTGCACTTGTTTTTAAGGAAGTACTAAGGCACGGCACCAGGCACGTTTGATGTTTCCTGACATTTGTCAAAGTGGGAAACCGCTTATCAACAGAGAACTATAAATGACTTTTAGCGCAAGCAAATGTCACATTGTTCACAAATCTCAAGCTGAAATATTAAAATTTTTGCTCAGAATAATCTACCAACTATAGCAAAGAGCTGCTTTAAAAATAATAATAACAATAATAATACTAATAGATACTTTTTCTTTCACATTCAGGATAGGCAACATGCATAAAGTCCCTCCCCTCTTAGGTTTTGGGTGCAAAGACAGGACTGAAATAAAGTCATATTTCAAGAGTCTCCTCACCACACAGACCAACATAAATGGGTTTTCTATATGTATACGTTAAAGGGCCAGTCCATGACAAGAACAATATTGGTGGGCTTTTGACTGCAAATGGATATATGATGAAAAAACTCCAGAGAAACTCTAGCATAACAATCTATGTCCAGACATGTCCTGAGTACCCCTCACAGAACACAATGCAAGAAAGCAGTTAGGTGTCTTAATGCAAGCCATCAAACCTGTATTATGAATTTATAGAACCAATAATGATTTAACCCAGCTTTCCCTTAGTAGGATATTAAAGGTCAGTGAGTACTTATGTGCCTTGCAGAACACAACAAATCACTCGTTCAATTGTGATTATATACAATAGCAATGTTGAGGGAATTCATGCGGTGAAGGGATGGGCCTGATTCTAAGGAAAAGCCTTAGAGAAGAGATGGGCCTCAGAGCGTGGATGAACCTCATAGTGAGAAAGTTTCATGCGGCAGAGAAGGGGTTTATAGGCACAGAGTGGAGTGGGTCTTCGAGCAGGAATGGGTCCTGGGGCCAAAATAAGCTTTTGACATGAATGGGCTTCCGGTAGATATGGGCCTCATAACAAGGACGGGCCTCAGGGCATGGAAGGCCATATGTCCATGGATTGCAATCCGGGGGATTACACCTCAGAATTGGATGGGTCTTGAATGGTGGTTGGCCCCAGGGTGGGGAAGGGCCTTTAGAGGGGATGGTACACCACAACGAATAGGGTTGGTTCATAAATTAGGTGCATGGAAAGAACTAAAAAAACATTTGGAAAGGTTGACTTTACCTTGGGGAGGCCAGTGAATTATTATAACTAACGTACAACGTGTTGATGGCACAACTATCTGATTATGCTCTAAATGGATAGTTGTGATGTCATAAGTAGCCTGTTTTAAGTGTATTGTGAACTTCCAACCATACATCTACTGGATGGGTATGCAAAACAAAAAGACAGCATTTGAGGGCTTTCGTGCACAAGTGACAGCTGCTATCCCTGGGAAATGCAGGACACTGATTATAAATAGAAAGACTGGCTAAATGAACAGAAAAATACCCAACACAATGACGCCTAATGAGTACACTGATTCCTGGGCCATATCAGAACAAATGGACCCAAGGCGGGATAACACAAGTCCTGGCAAAGGAAGGTTGCAGAATCTGTGCACACCATGTCCTGCATCTCCATGAAGATTTTAAATGTGAAATCCCACAAAACGCCAAGAAAATGCTATCTGCAATGACTCGGATGTTAGCCTTGACAAACCTCTCTCTAGCTCCATAATGCAAGATGGCCTCCAGATACTAATAATCTATGATGTCAACTGGCCAGGGCGGGTGCTATCGCAGATGGTAAAATAGGTTCTTTCCGGAGTCAGCAAGGCTTAATTAACTAACTTAAGCTCACCCTGCAGTCTGAATAGGTCTCCGAGATGTGGCACAGAGGGCACCTCATAACTCTTCCAAAAGAGAGACCTGCATGACGCAAATAGCTATCAAGGGATCGGTGTCTGCCGCAGTCAGAAGAAACCCTCTGAAACATCATTGCCATGTGGGGTTCGCTCCCTAATCACTAGATATCATACCACTGACAACATATTCCTATTACAGCCACGGATCCGGTATTGTGCCAATGTAACAAAACAAGTGAAGATATGTAGCTGCTTTCGAGATTACAAACACACCTTCAAATGTGTGGGACACCCAGACCTAGCCTACACACTGCTAAGTGAAGATATGTAGCTGATTAAACCTATCACATGATACAATCAAGATGTTTTCCCTTCTACTAAGCTGGTAAGGATGAACAGCCTGCACAGAGGTGCTTTTAAAGCTGTGCCCAGCAGGGGTGCACACCCTGACATGGGCTGTTTGATATCTTCATCAATGATCTGCCAATCTTGGTGAGTATTTCCCTACCACAAACCTAATGTGAAATAATATGCCTTCAATGCTGATAGTAGTTTGTTTTATTCTCCACAAGGAAAAATCTCGGAGCAACTGCCAAGATGGCGCTGGTGCAATCTCTGTGTGATCTGTTGGTCGCAGGTTCGAACACCAGCAAGGCCAACTCAGCTTTTTACCCTTCCAAGGTCGATAGATAAGTACCAACTTCGGTTGGGTGATAAAATATTTTATGTGCAGCACTTTGGCGAAAGTGCTATATAAATAACAAAATCATTATAATGAAACATGAATGGACACACGAGAGGCCTACAGAAAAACAAAGAACGGACAGGTCAATTCGACAGTGAAAAAAACATTGGACCTCATTACTAGTTTGCGGTTAAATCGGTGGTAATGTTGAAGCACTGAGAATCCCACTGGCATTTCTCAGGAAGTTGAGAAGGCCTACAATATGAGAACATCACTTGCATTTTGTAGGCATAGACGAAGGCCAAAGCACATAGAAGCCCATGTACATTTACTAAGCATGGAGAAGACCAAAGCACTGAGCATCCCACATACACGCTATAAGCAGAAAAGAAGGCCAAAACACTGAGAACCCCATTCACTTTTAGTAAGTGGAGGACAAGACCAAACAACTGAGAAACCCAGGTTCATTTACTAGATGCAGGAGAAAGCAAACGGCAGCAGACAGATTTGCATTTTGTGGCAGGGTGATCAAAGCAGTGTGAACCTCCCATGCATTTAGTAGGCAGTGCAAAAGGCCAAAGCACTGAGAACCTGATGTGCACTTATTAGGAAGCAAATAATGCAAAGATAGCGATAGGAACACTTGCATTTTGTAGGCTGAGCCAGCCAGAACACAGAGAATCTCACACGCAATGTGCAGGCATAGGAGGAGGCCACATCAGAATCAGTTATCCGGCTTGTTGCATGGTAGATATGGATACAATTAACATGCCTGAATCTACAGCTATATCCAAACATGTCAGGACATTGGGTACTATGTATCTGTTGGGCATTGTGCAACTACAACATCAGCAGATGTATCCTCTGTAGAGGCTCAGATAGTATGTGGGTCTGTGCCCCAACAACATGACCAGATATCGTGCAGGTTATCCCAACTGCAGGCCTCTTTCCCTGCAAAGAACTTAGATATCCATTTTTAGTAAATCTGGTTTATTGGGAAGAAATGCAATTGTGCATACATCACTGTTGCTCTTCTATCAGGTGATAGTGGATGGCGTTCAGGAGGAGGTGGAGGAAGTTGAGACACCATCATCTGAGGCACACGAGGACGAAGAGATAAAATCACCATAGCAACCTAAAGAAAAATACAAAGATGATGAACAAGAGATGATGGGTGAAACGCCCACCTCTGATATTCCTGAGGACAGACAATAATGAAGAGCATGACAAAGAATATTCTCCATATAACAACGTCAATGAAATATTTGGGTGTGATGATCAACTCTTCCGCAAATGAACAAGAATGGAAGAATCATATCGAGGAAAAAGCCAGATCCCTGGCCAGACAAGGCTGTTTCTTTCATAGGAAGTATGGAACATACTCTATAAAACCCACAATAGCCTTGTATAAGCAAAAGATGATCCCAATACTAACGTATGCGTCCGAGTCCATGATCAACCAAGAAATCATAAAATGGACCAGGTATGAAGCGTTGTTTTGGAGGAAAACTCTATCTCTCCCAAGGTCATTTCCTATGGCTAGAATTCGTTACGAACTAGCTATTCAGTCCATCAAATCTATAGTCTTGTGGAAGCAAATGGACCTTCTTAGGAAAATAATCTCAAAAGATAAGATCCCGTCACTGGAAATATTCAGAGAAAAAAAATCAGCTTTCCACATCACTGCACTAACAAAATGGGTTTCTGAAATCAAAATCAAAATGCAAGCCGAAGATATCTCTGAGGAAATGTTGATCAACAGACCTCAGCACGCAAAGCGTAAAATACAGACTAATGATTGGATCCAAACCATCGCTGATCAAAATAAATACAAAAGACATCTAAAATGCCAGACAGAAACAAGAGCTCTTCATGAATTACCTGCTTATTTAAACCTCTTTCCGGATTGCAACATTCGTGATCTGTTTCTCCGATTTAGGTTTCACATCCTACCAACGCGGGACTATCAGTCTATGATGGACAAAACAAAAAAAAATAACTCCTTACTGTCGCTTTTGTAAAGTCGCAAATTGCAAAGAAACTTTGTTCCATTTGATTATGATTTGCCCAGCACTGAAGGACCAAAGATCCTTGCACAGAGACTATTTTGGCTTATCGCAGAAACAGCTATCAACTCAAGAAAGATGGGACAATTTGTTAAGGGGTCAAGATAAAAACCTAATTTTGACAATAATTAAATTTTGGCTGGCAATTACTAAATGAAATTCGAAATGATTGAAATATAAATATGGATTTTATGATACTCTCATTTCTTATGTAGAAATGAAAAGTTTGTAAAATCAAACAAAACATTTTAATAAAAAAAATATATATATTCTCCATCTCCAGCTTCAAGATTAAGACTTAGACACCTCTGCTTGGATGATCCCACTGATAGTGACGGAGACAGACTATAGAGAAAAAGAGGGTGCACTCGTTGACAAATCCATGCAATTGTTTGTGTATAGAAAGCAAACGTCATACACACCCTCTATGCCAATGAATACTCTTCTCAAAAGTGGTCTGAAGAAACACAGTCTAGTTTTAGTGCAAGTTCGCAGTCACTCACAGCAACAGTACCACATCTTCAGGCAACAGAACCCATACAAAATCCACTGCTAAATACACCAAGCTAGCCCAAGAAATGAAAAGAAGTTAGGGCCTATATCAGTCAGAAATAATGGAGTTATTTTACAGCAGAAAAGCAACAATCACTTCTTGCCCCCTGCCATATCTGCAAAGGAATACTCTTTTGTGGGAAGCTGGTAAGTCATTTGGAGACATCTTTCCAGTGGGCTTGCGTGAGACACTATCCCCCATATGCTTGAAAAATGAAAATACAACATGACAACCTCACACCACTTGACAGGGGGAAATAGGAAATATTTGTAACGCCTTACCACACCATTGCAGTAGAGAATCCTTCTGATTCACGGAATTTCACAACCCCAGTGAAAGCTCAATATTTTGCCTGTAAATCTCATAGTATGGAGATACACTGACCCCAGCGCCCAATGTGACAGCCCAGTATTGCTGATGCTTTTGCGCATGTTAACAATGCCACAAACGACACAAATGTCGTCCAGTCTGTTCAATGACATCCCTGGTGCAATACTGGTAACATATTTAATACCCTGTGTCTTTGTTAGAAACTGTTTCTTTAAACAGCTCCTAGACTGAACTGATCCCTGATGGAAAATTCCAGGCTGACACTAGTACACGCAAACATCAGTACCATGGTTCTATGACCATGTGATGGAATCAGTGGAAATGGCACTGGACCACTGTCATGGTAATCATGTTTACCTGCCAATGAACAATTGGACCAGGGCCATCTGGAGGCACTGGGTCACACTCATCACACATCTCATCAAAAAAGCTCAGTACTGCAGCCCGAACATTTCTGCCACCAGCAGGCCACTGGGTCACACTCCTCATCAAAAAAGCTCAGTGCTGCAGCCCTAGGATTTCTGCCACCAGCAGACCAATGGGTCCCACTCCTCATCAAAAAAGCTCAGTACTGCAGCCTGGGAATTTCTGCCACCTGTAAGCCACCTTTTGTATGGAGGGCTTTGACAGCAAGTCCACAGAGCAGTTAATTTCTACGAGAAAGAAAAGGAAATAGTGGCACATTGTCTCACGACTCATGGAGTACTTATTTTTGCGTTGATACCCATTTTGCATTTTGGGTGGCAAACTATGGCAAACAGGGGCTAATAGGGACCACAGAATGAAATAGAGAAGGATATGGCAGAAACCCTGTTGGATCTGGATACCCAAAGGACAGTGCTTATATACCAAACGTAACCCAGAAGAAACTTTGTCAGAGGTCCCGGGGGGCAGTCCCTAGATCGTTTCTGGATACTTTGTGTGGGTCCCCTACTTCTGCTGGGAGCCTCGGCAGATGTGAAGAGTGCTTCTGGTGGTGTTGGGGTGGACTATCTCTTGCTCCCAGCCCTGTCGAAGCCCCTTTTGGAGGTGGAAAGCACTTTCAAAGATGGTGGTTTTGGGGTCAGGTGTCATGGGGGAAGTGCCTAGATCTATCCTGGCTTCTTGTAGGTCCACTGACCTCTGTTGCTGCCAGCACATTTGAAGCCACAGCCTTCCTAATCCATTCTTCCTTGTCTATGGACTAAGGGTAAAAAAGGAAAATTGCAAAGGGAGCCAAAAGCTACCCACACCTGCATCCCCAGAAACACAAACAAAACATGGATCATGAAACACCAAATAGTACCACAATTACAAACATACAAAAGCATATTAAACAAGAGTCTACAAACACCACAAGCACTAATCAACTAATATAATCCTAAACTAATAACAAGCTCTCCAAAATGCCTCCAGTTTGTGAACTTGTCTCGTCCAATTCTTAACAATCATACAAAGCCCATTTAAGGAGCAGAACCTGGGCATTTTAAAGGTGTTCAAACCTTTTTTTTAAAAAAAAAAAAACTAGTTCAGACCCATAATCAGTTGGTAAAACTCCCCTCTCCAGTCACGGGCCTCCTGATTCAATGGCAAGACTGAAAACCTGCCTTGAGTCACAAAGCAGGCTTCAACCCTTGTAAACATTTGCAGGAATCCCACAGGATGAGTCAAACCCACCCACACCCCACCGGGACACACTCACGAACAGCCCTCTCTCTCTCCATCAGACCCACGCCCCACCGTTCTCCACCTTATTTATCACCCTGCTACACACAATCCCAGCTTCCAGACAGACTGGACTGAATTCACTACTAACAACCACACATCCCCCTGCAACAACATCTACCTTGGCGACTTCAAGTCCGGAACTTCCATTCCAGACACCAATTCAAAACTTAAGACTCTACTCGCACCACTCACCCCTTATGACCTCACACAACTCAGCAGCTATCCCACACACGCAGCAGCTGCTCCATTCTTTTCCCGATTCTACTCAATGTAATCACCTATGTCTTTGCGTGCAATAGAATTTTGATGAAGTTGTAGAGGCAGGTATTCCTGTTGATAGTGACTTCTCTTTTGCATTTGCCCGCAGGGATCAACTGAACTGTTGGCTGCCATTTTTTCACATGTTGACTGCCCTCACAAAACACAGCATGATGCAGATTCAGTTACGGAAACCCAGAATTTAACGGGTTTTCGATGCTAGACACAACATCATGCAGCAAATTATCATTAAAACTCAGAAAGATCCTGAACCAAGGAACTGGTCGCAGTTGGGCTCTTTCTGATGGTTAATGTGCTGGCTCTAAAATGAGTCTGCAAGTGTGGATGGATCTGTAGCTAAGTTGATACATTTTCCCAAGAAGAAGCTAAGGAGAAAAAGCAGAGACAACAGAAATACCCTTCCAGATGTGCTGAATCCCTATAAAATGCTAATTACAGGATTCAATATCAATTATGATTAAACCTTGATTATGATATACCTGATTCACAGAGACATTTAATCATTTGTATATTTAATTATATGTTTTGTTAAGGGCTATTGTGTTGACTATCAGCCTCTTCGTCCCAT
This sequence comes from Ambystoma mexicanum, assembly GCF_040938575.1. Classification (NCBI taxonomy): domain Eukaryota; kingdom Metazoa; phylum Chordata; class Amphibia; order Caudata; family Ambystomatidae; genus Ambystoma; species Ambystoma mexicanum. The sequence goes on along the minus strand of NC_090941.1, from coordinate 63,957,202 downwards.
TAGATGAGTTCAATAGGTAAACTCATCTGATGGGACATCGGTGGTTCTCACCGGACATGATATTTCTGGGTCATTTGAGCAAAGTGTTGATGCAAGTTTTCAAACAGAGGTGCAGTTTAGATTTTGAGTGATTTGTGAAGTGCACTTCCAGGTGTGCAAAACCTACCGTCTATGCACACTGGTCTAAAGGCAACTGAGTGTGTGTAATGCACATGTCAGAGGGCAACCATGACTAACAGGGAATGCTTTTTAAAGCGCACTTCCCCTTTCAAGGGGGGGGGGTTGGCCTGCATCTGGTCTGACCTCTTATAGGCCAGGCGCTTTAGAGAGTAGGAGTAAATTGGGGATTCTTTCAGATGCCTGCGTGCCTTAGAGTACACTGAACATGGGTGAAATTGTCCAATATTAATTTCAGATGGTGGCCGTTTAAAACCATTAACCTAAAATGGTCTGCCCACGTACACGTGGGTGGAGGTTGGGGAGGTCAGCAGGCTCCCACCCCTGAGCTCACTTAGATACTAGAAGCTAAAGCATGTGTGGGGTGTGCCCACAATGGTAAAATAAACAGGTGGGGCAGGAAGCAAATAATGTGCCCTAGTCGACTAGCTGCCCCATAGCACACAGTCAAAAGGGTAAATCTCTTTAGGCGCAGTCACTGACAGAGGCGTTGCTAGGGGGGGCTTAGGGGGCTGTAGCCCCGGGTCTTTTGATTGTAGCCCCGGATAGAATCTCAGGGTCTACAACCAAAGGTCTAGTTAGCCCCGAGTCCCTACGATTCCGATATTAGTGTAGCCCCAGATCTTTTCCAGACCTAGCAACACCCCTGGTCACTGGGCTGCTCAGAATACATTTTACGGACAGTGGAAATGTTGGGATATCATCTAACACTTCTAGAAACAAGGCAGCTCTTTCCACATACCTCCTGCATAAATTAGATCCAGAAATGTTGTTCCCAATCGGCAAGAATGAACTTGACACAATCCCACTGTTGTTTACGAGCCTGCGGGTTGCTTTTACAGCTAGGAAGTGGCCTTCTATTTTAGCAATTGTCGAGCTGTATTTCTGATATTTTGCAAATTCCTTGTATCATCCAGTGTGCCAGATCCTATTTTTGGTAAATAGCTATCCATTGCACGTATTGTTAACTACAGCAATTGGTCAGTTTGAAATAACCTTTTGAAAAGATTCATGCATTCTGACATACCACAAACTAAGATTGTATATTGCCTTTTACTTTCAAACATGCCGTTATATTATGCAATTGAATTAAGTGGTAGAATAAAACTCAATTGACAGCTTTTAGGTTTTTAATGGACTTCCATAAGATCTATAATGTAATAATTAAAATGCATGTTCTTATTTACCATAGCATGCCTCATTGCTCCCAACTCTAGTTGATATGATTGGTTATTTATAACACATCTAATACCCAGAGGTTTCTAAGCGCAGACCCGGCGATTTAACCTGTGTTACTCTGTCTTGTCCAAGGCGTGCACGTTGCTGCTGAGCTATCCTCCCGAGACCAAGGTGCTATAAATAATGACTAATGGTATTGCCCAATTAAATGTTATGCAATGTATTGACGTAGAAATGATTAATCGACCTTGCCTGAGGACTCGGACATACAAAGCGCATGCTGACCTCATGTGAGAGACAACCACTTAACATCTGAGCTCTGCACCCATATTCAGTAGGAAATGGGTAAATACAATGATTAACGCCAACATCAAGGCAATTGTGTTCTGTAAGTATGAATGGTCTTCCCAGGCCTTTACCCCAAAATGAATGTAATTCCCTCTTTATGGCTAGTGACGCATTTAACAATAATGGTGAAGGTTTACGTAAATCACCCCTTGCAAAGGTTGAATTCGTGGAGCTGGATCATATCTGGCAAATCGGGCAGTCTTAAATCTGTCCTTCTTTAGTTTCCATTGTCTATGTCCATGGATGGATTGCAAGGTCGGCTCTCGGCTCCAAGTCATTTTCACATTTACCTCCATTGTTCGTGTCTTTTCAAACAAAGAAGGGGAGACAGGGCGGCAAAATATGCATCCTGCAGCCAAACATAGATGAATGAGAAGAAAAAGGAATAAATTGCTTATTTGCTTTAAAAAAGCCGGATTGAGGATATCTCACAAATATAACCAAAGTCACGAGGGGTCAGGAGTGCTGCAAGATATTGCAGGTGCTCACTCAATATATTCCTTTGTAACAGTCTATACTTTGCTCTCATAATTCTTAATAAATACTTTATAAATATCAACAGCTTTTTAAGTGTGAAAACCTTATTGCAACTATCAAACACAGGTTTACATTTAAATTAATTCTGTTACCAAAACCTTTTAACACATGGCAGCTTTATATAATAATCTGGAATCATTACCAACACTGTTTACATGGTATTACCCAAATTGATCGAGGAGAATTGACTGTTTGGAGAATTGACCGAATTTAAATGGTCCTAATTGACCTTTTGCACAATTGCACGTTTATTTTATATATATATATATAAATATTGGGTTGGTTGTTGTTAATTAAATTATTTAAAGTGAATGGGTGGGGGGTTGCAGGGGGTTTTGGTTTGGGTGGGGGGTTTTCCCCCCATATATGTCCAAATTGACCATTGAAATTTGGTCAATTCTCCCGCGAGCAATTCTCCCACGAACAATTCTCATTCGGTCAATTTGTATACAACCGTTTACATAACAGACTTTAAATGGTAGTGCGTACCTGCACACTATCGACATCTGTTGGTTTTTTCACGTGCAGTGAACAATTTAAAGCCCTACAAAATGTGTTCATTGTTATTACCAGATGTGGAGTCGCCTCTGCACAGCAGTTGTATTATCCATGTTCTGAGTCTGTAGGTATAATTAATAATAAATAGGAATTAGGCTGCTTCCTGTTACAGGGGCACAGAGCTGCCTAGGAAAAGGGAAAAGGCGAAGAGCACGAAAAAAAGCAAGAGCGGTTTTCGTGCAGTTAGGGACAGAGAGAATGCACACCCGTCAAGTTAAGGGATACAACTCTGCAGCGAGGCCTACACAGCATAATAGTATCAGCATCACTGATGGCAATATTCTCACACTACTTATGCATAATACACAAGAGGGTAAATACTGACCTTTCCGTACATGATATCACATCGGACAGTAGCAGGTTACACCACTGGGCCCTTATATGCATTTCCATCCCCCAGTGTTGCAAATGCAGCCATGACATTCAGTCTCTCAAAAATACTACATGCACTGTTTACACGATATCACGTTTGTTATGAGTTTACCAGTGTGGTGGTGATAGACTCACAATCAGGCAATACATTTTTTTATTTTTTTTTATTTATTTGTTACAGTTGGCGAACCAACTTTTCAAATATTAAATAACAATGCAGTGTATTCAACAAGTTACATACATTAATACAATGCATCCCAGGATGCACACAATCACAGTGCAAATTGCAATACTCCTCATATTCATGATAAAATACATTTCATTTGTTTTCCTTATTCTCACAATCAGGCAATAAAGCACACACTACCTCTTGAAGCAGCAGTATTTAACACGTACTGTGGTGTGCTTCATCCCCTGTTACTGCAAAACTCAAAATGATGGCCTACATCGTCAAGGAGATAGAATGGAAAAGATAGTTTTTGCCACAATGAAACTGTTGGGATTGATGGTACACAGGTTTAAGCAGGCGGCAAGATTGCTGTTGAACCAACGTCTTTACTGTGCTTGCAAAAATAGGAAAGAAAACAAAATAATGTTCTCTGCTGAAGGACAAAGGATGTATGAATTGCCTTCTGCTACAACTGCTGAAATACGCAAAAGGGAATTTGAGCATACTTTTCAATGACCATATGTGAGGAATTGTCTGGTGACTGTGTAGAAGCCCTAGCTATAACTGGAGCTCCTCTTCCATTACCATGGCGGCCCGGGAGGCTGGAGCGGCAGCAGCGGTTGAGCCACGGCCAAAACCATAAGGTGAGTGGGGTAAGAGGGAATGGTGTGCAAGGAAACGGTGAATGAGGGAAGGGGAGGGTCAGGGGAAGATGGTGGATTGGGGATCAGTCATCAGCTTGCTTGAAGCACAGGCTTGTATCATTAGATTCAGCCCACAATCCAAGTAACCTGATTGGCTAGCTCCCGCACCCCGGGTGTTGAATACACAAAGAGCGAAAAAATGGCATCTAGCTACTGAATAACGCTGGCTAAAGGGAGACGCAACTGTTGTGTCATTGGAATCTCATGTATCACTATTTACTGTACTGCAGAACATATTGTACAGACAGCTTAGCATTGTCTGAAAACTTCAAACAGGAATAGCCAAGTCAAAAACTGGCAGTAGTGGATCAAATCATGGTGGAGAAAATGTCAATTATATATAATTTGTGTACACCAAAAATGCTAAATGTACAAAATATTGTCTCTCCTTTTCACCCAGAATTTACATGTTACATAGGCACACCAAATATTTGGAAATCCATTGACATTTTGCAGCCTATGCTTTCACTATACAGAGCACAAGATGGCTGTGTGCAGTGGTGATTGAGCCCTGTGTACCACTTCACATTCGACACACACTACCTTGAGTTCCCATAATCCTCTGCTGCACAAATTCTTGCAACTGCATATAATTAATTAGTTGTGTGCATCAGATGGTCACATAATCAAAGGCATGGGTGTTGTTTTGTTCATATGTTGTTTGTCTTTGTGAATGTAAAAGTTACAAATTACAGAAAAAGTCCCACAATAAGATGAGCAATAAAATACACCTGGCAGGGGTTTGTTCAAAGGGGAATTGATTCCAATAGTCAAAGTTGCCCCACAAAAAAACACAAGCTTGAAACTGCACTAATTATAAACCAAACCAAAAAAACAGTAAACAGGTGTAGTCGACTAAAATATCACTGTGGACTGTTATAAACTGCACATCGCAAATAAAATCCTAGAGCTCATCAACAGCAGTGCTCACCCTAAATTCCACAGAAGAACGTTAACAGTGTATATGTGGGTTGATTGACAGTTGTTACTCTAGCGTCATTCTCCTGTTGTTTGGGAGACTGCAGTAGAAATGCCTGTGCTCAGAAAGAGGCGGGGGTGTAGTCCTAATTTGCCCCGTGAGACAGTGGCGTAACGGGGCCCTGAAACACCTGCGGTGTCAGGGTCCCCTGTTGCCCATGCACCCTCCCCCGCCCCCCGAAAACCCAACGTGCAGGCTGAGCTCTGGGCTTTCTTTTTTTTATTTTTGTTTACTTTCCGCGTAGAGCTCGTGCCGTTCTTTCCTTTTTTTTCCCTTTCGGGAAGCTTGCTCTGTTGGTTGCTATGCATCCTACAGCTCACCCATGTGCCAGCCAACGGGAGAAGAGCACCTCTGACATTATTCTCCTGCCCTAGGTCCAGACTGAAGACCAGAAGCAGTGTCGTCTTGTGACATAGATGCACAATGGATGAACGGGTACATTTAAAAAGTGTTTGTATCGTTTGCCAATGTTTCCAACAATTTATGTTTCTGTGTGTGTGTGTGTGTGTGTGTGTGTGTGTAAGAATTGTAATGCATTATATGTATGTATGTAATGTATCACTTATGCAATGTATGCATGGTGCAGGCCCAGCTAAAGAAGTGCAGATCTCATTTCAACATGATGGTTCCCCCCTTTGCTCAAAGCGGAAAACAGTCTGGGGCACCCGTGTGTGAACCAGGTGTGCAACTAGCCAAATATTATTTTAAGGGGAGAGTTACCTTTTAAATGCTGAGAGGGGCTAACTTTATAGAATGTGGGGCGGGGCAAACTTACTTGTGTGGATGTGTCTAACTTCTTTACATATTCTAATGAGACTATTCTAGTGCAGCCTAAATGTTGTCAACTCAACAACCCCACATTATGATTTTAATTGCCTAAAAATGTAGGCATATGAATTCAGGTGCTAACAATGACACACTTTACCATAATAAGTGGCAGGCCTTTGTTAACAGTGCAGCCCCTGTGTCTGGTCCTGTCCTACCACGGCTCTGTAGGTCAGCCAGGTCACGTCAACATAAACAAACATTTCGGGGCGAGGAGGTCTAAAGTCCTGTCTGCTCAATGGCTGTTGTTCCACTGATGGAGACAAATACAGCTAGGGGTTAATAACCACCACTTATCATGAGATAGTCAACCTGCAGGTAGATGAAACACTAAATGCCCACTGATTATCACCTCATTGTCTTTTTTTTAAACAGTATTTTATTGGTTTCACAATTATTAAACAAATGCCACCATTCACTAGCTCACATCACACACTAGCTCATATCACACACTAGCTAACATCACAGAGTCAATGGATTAAAACACTCCAATAGATAACTCTCATATTGTCCCTTCCCCTCTATGTGGTACCCAAGTAAAAAAGAAAACTTCAACTTTCATTGGCGAAATGTCTCTTGACAACCCGGATTGAACATTGCCAACATCAAGTAGGTATCACTCTGTGATGGTAGCCTCCCTTATTTTCCTCAACAATTCCCCTGCCCCACCGCTCCCCACACAACAGGTAAGAACTGAAGTCATACTGCTCAATGTTATCAATGTTAGCAGAAGCCAACACTTATTTAGTCATTTCAAGGAAGCTATCTTCATGGTCGATTTTGATACTTTGTCCCTGCTTGCCTCCCCAGCTGAGTCTGAAGAATAAGTATCTCATACAACTTTTAGTACATCTTTTGGATACCCTCTCTTCTACCTCTGCCCCACTTGGTTTTGTGCCACCTTAGTATTCTAAAAAGGGAAGCCAAATCATGTCAATGTGGGAGTGGGATTCCAAGAGGACTGCCGTCATACTCTCCATTTGATATATGGTGTGCGCTTTCATGAGCCACTCTTCTCTTGTTGGTGGCGTGCTGCTTTTCAATTTAACAGTTAGACACACTCTTGCTGCCAATAACACATTTCTGGGCATATGTGAAAGAATGGTATATGTTCCCACGGCCACTGACTCTATTAAAAGCAAAACCAATAATGGGAATAGTTGTCTATGAATACCGTTGAGGGCCTGTATCCAACCCAGGGCCTCCTTCCAGTGTGTCTGCACACTTAGAAAACTCCACCACTGATGCCAATAATCACTCACCTCCCCACAACCCCTCCAACAGTACGGCACAACCCCATGGAACATTTTCAATAATCGTTGTGGCATTAGATGCCATCTCATTAACAGCTGTCCACTATGCTTCTTATACTGCATGGATATAGATGTGCTCTATACTGCTCTATATATGATTGTCCATATGTCTAACTGGCCTTGCAGCTCTAGCTCTTGCTGCCACTTAGCTTGGGTGCTTGGTTTCATCAGGTGGCCCCTGGAGATCAATGCAGTATATAGTCGAGCTATCAGCCCTCTCCTTCCTCGACGTTCACTCAAAGCGCGCTCGAACGACGTGAGCAGCCTTCGAAGAGAGTCCCCCCAGCATGGATCTCACAGTACACTTCTCAGCTGCAAATAGTGGAGTGGAGCTATCCCGGTGCTCTGCTTTGCTGCCTTGAAATTTTCCTTTGACATATAAAAACCTTCCTTCCACATTTGCCCTGCTCTCACTAAACCTCCCTTATATTGAGGCTGAAAGTGGTGTACCTCTATTAACTGATCCCTTACGGGGGGAGCTGAGAGGAGATGTCCAGGATGTGACTCCATTCATGGTTCGTGTAGGGTGCCAAATGGACCATAATACTGCTAAGGCTGGGTGTTCACAGATCCTATGCGGCATAGTCCGATATAGGACCCAAACCATTCGCCCAAGGTTACCGGTGTGAATAACTCATTTTCCAGGCTGACCCATTGTTACTCCATGTTTTCCCACAGATGGTCTGCAAGGATGTGATATTGAGAAGCCCTGTAGTATTCAAAGAGATCAGGAAAAGCCATGCCCCCTTTATCCTTTGGTGTAGTTAAGGTTGTATATGAGATACGAGGCATCGAGTCTGCTCACAGATATGCTAGAAGGGATCGCTTAACCTCTGCCTGGAATACATCTGGAATAATCACTGGGAGATTCTGGAAGAGAAATAAGAATATGGGAAGTATAGTCATCTTAATTGAGGTGAACCTAGCTGTCCAGGATAACGCTATTTTCGACCACCTCTCTGTGTCTGATTTAATGTTCTTCCACAGGGGTATATAATTTGCATTGAACAGCTTTGCTATGTCTTTCGTAATCACTACACCTAGGTATTTCAGCTCTTCTGCCTGTTGCTGAAATCCCCATTCATTAACCAAGTTCATTGGGAGTGCCAAGGCCATTCAGAGCGGTAGAGCTGCAGTTTTGTTTAGGTTTGCTCGAAATCCTGACAGTGTCCCATATTCCCCCAGCGTAGCAAAAAGTGCAGGTACTGACTCTAATGGTTGGGTGATATAGGCTAAAATGTCATCAGCGAATAGCGCCAACTTGTGCTCCCTCCCTCCTCTTATTAACCTATCTATCTGAGCATTTATTCTGATAGCCTGAGCCAACGGCTCTACCACCAAGGCATGCAAGAGGGGCGACAAGGGACAGCCCTGTCGGGTGCCTCACGTTAGGTTAAAGGATTCTGACGCAACACCATTAACTAAAACTTTGGCCCTAGCGTTCTTGTATAATGCCAAGGCCACGACAGCCAATGTTGACCCAGACCCACCCATCTCGTGATCCCATGCAGGAAAAGCCATTCGACTGTGTCGAATGCATTTTCGTCGTCCACAACATCAACGTGGGCAACTTATCTTTCATCTATGGCATCAATGACGTCAAGTGTCTAAGATTGGGCCATTCAACAAGTCCTGGCTAACTTGTGCTATCGGAGCGTGTGGAAACTTTGATAAATATCTCATGATGTTTGTTCCCCCTCCGCCGTATATAAAATAGAATAGAATCTAGAGAAGCTCTTCAAAATTTCACTAGGGTCTAATAGCTTTGCACCTGTTTAATTTTTTATTTTGGGGACCACCCATCTGCTCTTTAATTTCGAAGGCACGGAGCCAACATGGTATGTGCTTTGTCCTCTTTTTCATAATATCTTTGCTTTAAATATCTCAGGTGCGTTAGCACCTTGTCTTGCCAGATATCTCTGTTTGTTTCAAAGCGTTCCAACCTCCACTAAAAAAATGTCAGTGTCAACCGGGTGAGTGTGAAGTTCTAGTTATTTATGAATAATTTTAGCTTTGAGTTCTATTTCCGTTCTCACCCTTATTCTATTTCTATTAGCCCCTTACGAGATCATAACACCCTGAATTGTGACCTTCGCTGCTTCCCACACCGTGTTTAGCGACACCTCCCCCGTATCATTCTCAGTAAAGTAATTACTAATCGCGTCAGATAGGGTTTCTCTAAATAGTGGCTCTTTGTAGATGGTATCATTACAGATCCATCTGCATTCTGTACATGGGGGGGACCCCAGTCCAATTCCGGCACACATAGATTATGATCTGACCAAGCTACTATATCTATTGCAGTAACTATTATTATGCCTTCTTTCTCTGCCTCGATCAACAAATAATCTATCTGGGAATAGGTAAAACGGGGAGAGGGGAGTAAAAAGTAAAAGCCCTCTCTTTTGGATGCTTAAGGCACCACGTCTCAATTAGGTGATGTGCCCTTAGTAGATCTAGAAAACCTTCCTTGGCGGAGCGCTCTGGTGGGACCGCCCCCTGTCTCATGGAGTCCCAATCCATCCCTGGATCTGATATGTAGTTAAAATCTCCTCCACAAACTAAAATGCCTTCTTTCCAACTGCTAAGGAAGTCAAAAAGCGACTCGCTAAAGCAGAGTTGATTTTGATGGGGCGCATAAGCTCAACAGAGAGTGATCATTCATGTTTTTATTTTCCCTTTCAATGCAAGATATGTCCCATCCTCTCCCCTGTATATTTGCTCTATTTTTAGGCACAATGATTTCCTATATATAATTCCCATCCACCCTTCTTGATTCTAGCCGAGGCCCACACTACGCCTCCTATTCCCCTAACTGCAACCTTGCATTCTTTCTCTTGGGCAAATTTCATTTCCTATACGAATAACGCATCTAATTTTGAAAGTTTAAATTCCCTTGCTAGCATGGAGTGCTTTTGCAGAAATTTTAAGCCCTTAACATTGAGGGACCCAATGTTACCCCATCACGTGATGCCATATCGGTATACGAGTTGAAGCTTTTCGACTCTCTTCGCATGCCATGACTCAGTGGTTGGTATAGCTCCCAGTTCAGAACGCTTGTACTTCCTTCGCATAAGGGGTTGTGACCATGTGACTTTACTGGTATCTAAGTACTTCCCTCTACTCTTCAGTTGCATATCTCTCCCTCCCCTCCCCTCATCCCCGCCAAATAAAAAACACCTTCCACTGCATTTTCCTATGTTTGAGACACCCTTGTAAAACACACCCTTGTAAAACAAAGGGCCACACTCCAGGGACCCCACTCCAGGCAGAATATTAAACCTCAATAGAACTTAACAACTTAATGGAAAAGGCTTCCTGGAGCTCCACATAACCTTCTTAACATTTGAACTCTCATGATTCTACAATCGATCTGAACCCCATGTCTATTGTTATCAACTTAATGGCAGTTCTCCCGCCTTAATTAGCAACACATCTCCCTTGCCCAACAAAAAGCATATACGTACACTTGGTAGAACAATAATTAAGTTTGAATCCTCTTCAGGGGACTACATTTTCAGAGTGCATTATATCGTTTGTATTTCCTCATCCCTGGGGCTCAACCTCTTCTCGGTGAGGAGGACTCCTCTTTATGCATTGGGCCTCTGGGTTTTCTGGTATTTCCTCCATTGGTTCCTTGAACCCCTACTTGTAAAGTCTCCAAAACTCTCTGGGCCTCCTCTTCTGATGTGACACAGTAACTTTCTCCTTCGGGCTCAAAACTTAATGAAAAGGAAAACCCCCATCGATAGCGGATCCCCTGTTCTTGAAGCCAAGTTGTCAAAGGATGACAGATTCTCCACTTGTTCAGTGTGATAGCAGAAAGATCTTGAAAGATTTTGACGCTGGATCGTTCAAATTCAACAGGATTCCTCTCTGTCGCTTTCTGTAGAATATCCTGTCTTTGCTTATAGTAATGACATTTGGCGAGGAATGAACATGGGCCATTCGGGGGTCCGCCTGCCTTGTGTTTCCTGTCAAACTCCAAGGTGGGAGCATCTGTTGAATCATACAGCGATAGCATTAAAGCTTTCACCTGACTTTCCAGGACGGCTGGAGTTTCTCCTTGTCTTTCACTGAGGCCCATGATTTGAATGTTAGACCTTTGCTCTTGATTTTCTAGGTCATCCAGCTTCAGCTCAATGTACCTTTCTTTTTGCTCTAAATCCTGGAACCTCCTTTCGCAGCTCATCACTGCTACATCGCCTGACAGTTGGTTGTTCTCAACAGCCTCAATCTAATCCTCTATTTTCACCATTCTAGCTTCCAGATCAGTAACTTTTTCAGTGAGGCTGGATTTAATTGATCTGATTTCCCCTAGCCCTAGTAGGAGGCAGATGTCTGCTTTGGTTGAGCTAGAGCTATTCCAGTCATCTCCAGCAATTTCTGACATGCATTGCTCCTGGGCCCGCTCCATTGCAGCTGGCCCATAACGGAATTCTCGTAACTTGCAGCCGATAGTTGGGTCCAGGATGTCAATGGGCAGAGTGTCTGTGTTTGTTTCTCCTATTGGCGATGGTATCAGCCACCACTTCCTCTGCTAAACTCAATCCAGGCTGCGCATGCTGACTTTAGGGGACCAAGTAAAGATATCCTCAAATAAAGCCCTCGGTTCCTTCTTTCACTCGGGCTCCTTCACACTGTTTAATATGCTCTCGGCGCACCGTGGAACTTGCGGGCTCACAATATGTTGTGAACATTTACTCCGTTTGCCGTGGAATCCTTATTCTGCAATTGCCCTCACTTTGCATGTGTTGTTTATCTGTGCTGCGCTTCTTTGTCTTCAATTTATGCCCCGGAAGCAAGCAAGACCTTAAACTATTGCATACCACTACGTGCGCCCACTTTGCATGGCTCACCAAGGGTAGGCTAGATTACCTCTTCCAACTTCTGTGCTGCACCTCCCCTGCAAACACTTACACATGCCAGAGTTCCATACTTGGTGGGGAGAGTGGGCTACATCAACGTATTTATTTGAATATTGTGTTTGTTCAGCACATTTAGTTCAGCGTTTCTGACGTCTTTTCCTGCGGCGCTCTTGTTGTGTGTGGCACGTGCTGGTTGCGAGGCAGGGAGATTTATGAATCTAATGGCCAGGTGCTTGATGAGGTGTAGCTCTGGCGTGGAGGTGCGCCTCACTTACCGGCAAAATGGCAGCTTCCTTGAAGCACCTCTGGTCTCCTGCTCTCAGTCGCTCCTATGACCCATTCTGCTTGAATTCTGCGGTCAGGCTACGAGCCACTCGCTCCTAATCGCTGGGGTCCGGCACTGTCGGGCAGTTCCTATTGCTCAGATGTTCTTACTCGCTGCAGGCGGCACCCGCCATGTTGGGCACCTCCCTTCACTGCGGCCCGCTGCAGTCCTGTCCATAGGTCCTCACCTACTTCACAGTGATCCCAGGCATGGTTTTCTTCCACATACGGCCCCCACTTGCTCAGATGGTTGAGGATTCAATTTATGCATCCATAATGCTGCGAAAGTTTGAATTCACTGAGCGCTTCGCCTTTTCTCTTCATCAGGAGTGGGAGACGATGGCTTAGGTAGTGATTACACCCGCGCCCCCTGGTGGTCTTGCACCTAATTATCTTCTAAAACGGGTTACTCCACATCAGCCCACTGCTGACAAAGAAGAATGTATAGTGTTCAGTGGGCATTTAATGTTTCAGCTCCCTGCCGATTGGCTGTCTCATAATATTCGGTGGCTATTATTGTTGGGGGGTTTCTTTGCTTTAAATGTGTGCTTTGCAGTGCTCCTGTTACAAACTACATTTGTCGGACCCCTTCAGGTCATCACTTTCAAGTGATGGCATGAACGGCTCCAGCAATGAAGGGCACCAGCAACTGAAGCTTGTAACACGAGCCCTGCAAAGCGCACGTGACTACCTGAAGGGCTCCAGCAAATGATGCTTAGAATGTGAGTGCTGCAAAGCGCACATTTAAAGCCCCATAAAAAACATTATATAGGAAAAAGCAGCTTAATACCAAAGAGGCTTCTAAATGCGGACCCGGGATTCGAATGTGTTGCTTTGCATCGTGTTACTGCCAAGAAGAGCGCGTTGACACTGAGCTTTACTACCCGTGCCCTGATGCCATTCCTGTATGCATGTATGTGTGTACAGGGCCAACTGAATATGTGTCATTGATCGATGGGGGGCCAGCCAGTGCTTTAAAGTGTGATATGAAAACGAGCAGGGCCTCTGAAAAGGGGTCATGACAAAATTGTGCTGGGCTGTGAGGGCTTCAGCACAGTCACCACAAACTCTCATTCATACATTATAATGGATACAGTCAGGGGCCGGGGGTTGATAGCTGCAGATTATGATGAGATGGGCTGCCAACGGAGAGCTGAAACACCAAATGTCCACTGAAAAACAATTAATCAGTCTTTGTCATTAAGGGGCTAATGTAAACGAAAGTGGAGTAAAATGGCAACGAGATGATTAAAGTGTTGCTGGAAACCAACTAAGGTGATGGTCCCTGAAGAGCTTTATGTTGCATGTGCACTGCAAAGCACACATTTAAAGTACTGAATGAAAGGAGTATCTTGTATTTTCATAGGACTTCTGACTGCCAACGTGAGGGCAGCTGCAGGAGTCCCTTCTAAGTATCGGGCCCATTTCAACTGAAAGGTTTGAAAGGCATGGATGCCTTTCCTGGGTACAGGCAGGGAGGCAGCTGATACATGCTTTAAATAATCACAACACAAGAAAGTACACCTGTAATACCTGCAGCACTCCTTTATTCAGTTTGTTTTTGTAGCATTTGTGTAATAGATATAAAGAGGCGGGTTAGCATTTGTTCTTAATGCGGCTCTACAACTGCAGAACCTATGTTCTCAGTTTTCTGGGTGGAAGCTCTCACAGTCTGTACCTGATATGATATTTTATTTATATTGCACTAATATACAAGTGGTTCAGAGCGCGACAAGGTGAGTGAGGGGAACAGGGGAGAACAAAACAACAATCTTACTCGGCCCAGTGAAATTGAGAACGCGCAAGTGCATGGGAGAAGGAAAAAGTGCATGGGAGGGAGGGGGAGAAGTGGAAAGTGTGGATCAAGGAAGAAAACAAACATAATAAAAAATAAATGATAAAGGCAACAGACAGTGGTAGTACAGCCAGCAAGTGGCAAGTGCTGGGTTTAAGGCAGCAGACAGGGTGTGTATAATAAGTGCAAGGGGTGACCCAGGGGCAGTGTAGGAGGGTGGCAGAGTGTACAGGTATCTGGGCCTGGAAGACAGAGGGTGGGCCAGATGCACAGTGCCTAGAGAACAGATCAGCAGGGGACAAGGGGGGCAAAGGCAAAAGCAAAGAGGAAGGTCTTGACATGCTTCCAGAACCAGAGATGGTTCTCCTCAAGTTTCAGAGTGGCAGGGAGGCTGTTCCAGAGGGAGACCCCACCCGAAGACAGAGATCTACCCCAGATTGTTCCTTTGAGAAACGACTGATCCTGAGGGAGTTAGAACTAGAGGGGTGAAGAGCTTGAGAGAGGAGGTATTTGCGGAGGGGGAGGCTGAAGGTATTTTGGATTCAGGTCCCAGAAAGCCTTGTGGACAATGCATAAGGTTTTGAATGTAATCCTTGCATCCATTGGGAGCCAATGGAGAGATCTCAGTGCTGGGGAGATATGATCCCAGGGCTTGAGGCCAAGAACAAGTCTCGCAGTCCTGTTCTGGATTAGTTTTAGAGGGCGTAGAGTAGAGGCAGGTAGATTTAGAAAGAGGCTGTTATAATAGTCAAACCTATAGAGAACCAGAGTTGGGAGACAGTGAGCTTCTCGGGGAAGGAGAGGAAAGGAAAGAGCATTGGGGGCACACAAATCATGAATCGCAGTTAGGTAATCATAGATGAGAGATGGAAAGGAGGTGGCCGAGGGCAGCCTGAAAATGAGTTGAGTGTTGTCAGCATAACACTGGAAATTGGAGCAGAAATTAGCAATGCAGTGAGTGATGGTTGCCTGGTATTGGTTGAAAAGCCACGGCAAGAGGTTAGACCCCTGGGGAACACCACAGGTAGAGAGGGATATAGATGATAGGAAGGACCCAAGTTGGACCTGGAAGGGTCGATCAGAGAGGAAAGAGGTCAGCCAGGCCAGAGCCTGTCACCTGTTTCACAATTTACATCAACAATTATCAGCTAAATTAACATCAGCAAAAGAAAATGTTTCTGGTACTAGAAGGCTATGTGGGATGTTTTTATCCACGCATCCAAGCCCTACCTCAAAACTGTGCAGTACTGACATGGAAAACATCATGATGGCCAGAGCTTCCCAAAAAATGCACAGGGAAATGCATGAAGAATAGGCTGCCACTCATTTTTGCCGATGTTATGGGCACAGAAGGACACTGCCTAAAACCACCATTGGACTACCCACACAGTAGTCTGAAACCATTGGGAATGGCAATGCTGATTGCCAAAAGCAAACCCATAACTGTTGGGAATTCATTTTCTTGAATCCCAAAAAGGGGTGCAGTACCAGTACTCACCACTATCAAAAAGCCGGCGTTTTAAAACAACACCAGATTTTACTTTTTTGTAGAAAACTGAATAAATGATCCCAAAACATGCCAAAGAAAGACTTACTGAGAGGTGGATCCAATGTAAAGTTATATTCTGAAGTGACTTCAAGGTTTATAACAAGACTGGCTGAGCTGTGGATTTCAGCAGTTTAAGTAAATTTGGACTGAAAGACACTAAAAATCTAAATGTTTAAAAGAAATGAGTGACCTACTTTGAGTGTCACATAGGTTGCAATTGTTTAAATGTCATAGTTTTAAACTTAGAATCAGCATTCTAGCTGCATATGTAAACATTGTCTTGACTTAAACTGGGTAACAAAAAGTGACATTTTATCTGAAACCTGGCTTAAGGAACTGAATTCTGCCCACCAGCTACCCCCGACAGGAGATGAAACTTGAGTCACAGCTGTGTTCCCAGGCCTATCTGCCTTTTGCTGGCCACACTAAGGATATGCCATCTCTCTGATAATTGAATTAAGGGGAGCCCCCACAGAATACAGGAGCTCTGAACAATGCAACCCCCTTCACCCAGGCAGATGGTTTATTGCAGATGTCGTAAATGTAGCTTCCTCCTGGAAGGGAAGGGGAGGGGCACTGCCTGTGAGAGCAAGCTGGCTTGGCAGAACTGGAAAAACCAGAAATTCAACCTAGTGCTGGGGGGAAACCACACCCCTTTGGGGCCAGAACATAACTCTAAAAAGATGAATAACTCATAGTACGGAGTTGTGAAAATTATTTAAATGACACCATAATTCTTGTGATTTTTCTGCCCACATTTTAAGACGTGTTAGGACCCGGTGGTATGTTCGGGGGGGTTTTAGCGGAAAAGAGGATATTACTCAAAATGTGTGCATGTGAAAAATCTGACACTTCATCAACTAATGTCCATACTCCTTGCGCACGTGTGTAAATTTGGGTTAATGTCCGATATTGCAAAATCAGTTAAAAAGTGAAATATGTGCCATTTCTGAATGCAAGCCCCCAGGAAGAGCAGAGTTTGAACAGGGGATACCTCCTGTGATATGTGAGGGGTGCGTGTAATTTTAAAACAATATGTACCTCTGCAAATATGTATTTGGTTCAAATCTAGATTTGTGTGCAAGTTGACAGGAGGAGTGGACTTTCTGCAGGCTGTAAAATGACATCACTCTGACACAACTTAGCTCCCCCAATCAGGGGAGAAATGAAAGCTTGGCCAATGATAAGTGGAGAGGGGTAGAGCCTAGTGATGCTGCACACACACTCATTTTAAAAACAGATAAAAGCAGACAGACGGGACAGATAGGGACCTTCAAATCCATTTGCAGCTGGAAGCTCTGCCGGAAAATCCATACTTTACCTCCATCAACCTTCAGAGAGCAGACATAGAGACTTCAAATCTATCAAATTTCCAGAACCAGAGAGAGAGCAGAGCTGACCCAGATCACTGTTAGCAGAACCAGAGAGAGCTGACCCAGATCACTGTGAAGTGCAGAGACCAGAGTCCAGTCAAAAACCTGACCAGATCCGTGGCGAGGCCCATTTAATTCAAAAATATAGTGTGAGTACCTAGCAAAACTGTGCAGAACCAATCTCTTAGTTAAAATAATATAATTCAATCCTATTTTAATCTAAGTAGAACTGCCTCCTAACTGTCACCTGTCATTTGTAAAGCTGTCACCTGTCATTTTCTAGTTGCAAGCTGCACTTGTCTTTTTGAACTTTAAACTTTCAAATTTGAAAAACGACCTTTATTTAATCGCTCATATCTCCGTGACCGTTTGTCCTAGAGACTTGCAGTAACTTTCCTTTGAAAGCTTAGAATCCCAGCTTTTCAACGGACCTAGAACCGCATTCCGATTCCCTATAGTTTTGCCACAATCGCGGAAAACGCACTCGCGAATTTACCGCGATTTGCAAAATTCTCCACGTGTAAAAATCTGCTGCTGCTTGCCTTCCGTTGCAAAAATTTGTTTGCAACCTGACAACCATTATAGAGCATTGCTAAAGTGATCCTGAACTTATTCAAAGCATATACCACTCACCCTAAACCTCTAGAGGGAATTAAAAGCATTTTAGCATATTTTTTTCTTCATTGCCAGCACATTTAAAAGCATTTGGGCCTGTGTTTTCAACTTCTGTAGTCTAAATTGCTGGGTGAACTGAATTACGTTTGAATTGCATTTCTGAGAATTGTGTTCCTTCCTTCCCTTTCCTTGCATTGCATAAAAGAGGGGGTGAATTGTACAAGAAAGTGATTACATTGTCTTTGCTGAAATCCTATCAAGTTATTTTCTTTACTGCATTTCATTCCACATTGCATCCATTTGAAACCATAAAAGTATTGTTGCTATCTTATCCATTTCATGTCAACTCCTTAGTGATTATCAAGAAGTGTGCTAGTGCCAGATTCTCTGTTGTTAATCTTGATCATCTCAGATTAAGTGTGATATTCAATTATTAATTTATTATAAAGCGTGATATATATATATATATATATATATATATTGTTTAAATTATCAATTAAACCTTTTAACTTGCAAAACAGAACTACTTCTTGGCTCAGTGGGGTCAGGAGGATTCCAAGAGAGGGGTGTTATATAGGGGTAGTCATCCAGAACGCATGAACTGGACATAAAGATATATCAATAAGGGTTTTCATTCAGTATTCTAGACTAGGCGTTGACTTGGCTGTAGTGCTGAATTGAATCCTCTTACAAATTGGGGGCTCGTGCCGGACGTTTGGGTTAGATCTACCACTTGTGCAGATTAATACAGTGTGCCAGCTGACCAGATACACATATCCGGTCGGATCACCACGCTGTGTTACGCTGTAAAGCACTCCTCAAAGGAACGCTCTAAGAAAAAGGTCTGTTTTGCAAAAATAAAATACAAACTTCTGTAAGTCAGGAAGGAACTAATCTCTAGAATGACGACCTTAGTAGACATGAAAATAGCCAGAGAGCACTTCTTACATAAGTTATTTGTGAGAGGTGAGTGGACTCACCAGGACCAGATGGTCTGGTTGCAGGCCATCACGCAACAGGTCACGGAAACAGGGTCAGATATATATAGAGATCAGGGTCCCTTACATGTGGCCCTGAGTGAACTATACATGGCTCCTAAAGCTAAGGATGAACAAGACAAGATGGTTAGGATAGCGGCATACCTGTACCTATATATGGGAGACATGCAGGATAAATGTACTGAAAGCCAAGATCTGGCGAATAAGCGACAGATGGCATTAGAGAAGGTCCAATCTGACCTGGTCTCTTCTGAGCAGAGGCTGCAGGGGAGCCAGGAGTCAGAAAATGAGAGTAGACAGCACATCATTAAAATAAAGAGGGATATGGACATCCTGCAACAGGAAAAGGCTGACCAGGATACCAGATTTCTGGCCTTGCAGAAGGAGTACCAAGAAGGTTTGGACTCCCTACTGCAGAGCCATAAAAAGCTGGAGCAACAGTTAGACTTCAATAGGGCATGTGCTGAGCAGGTAGTCACCCTGCAAAGCCACCTAGATAGGGAGAAGGCAGAGAGCAATAAACTGATCCTGAAAGACCTGGATACCCAGGCAGAGTTTGATCAGGAGCGCCAAAAAGCTGGTGCCTTTCAACGACAGAGGGACGACCTGGCAGCACAGATGTAGACTCTCAGTCAGGAAAGAGACACTTTAGGCCAGGAAGTCTGCCACTTAAAAAAGGAAATTGAAGAAAATCACCTGGCCCTCCAGGGGCTGGGTGACCTCCAAAAAGAAAACCAGAACTTGGTAGAGCACACCAGAAGGGTGGAAGATGCTCTGGCAAGAAAGGAGCAGGCCAGTAGGGATGGGACTCAGGAGGTAAACCCCCTGCAGCAAAGACTGGCCCAGTTCTCCAGGACCAACCAGGAAGCACAGAGGGAAAATGAGGCCCTCTGTCAGCACAATGATAGGCTCCAACAACAGGTAGCGATGCAGGAGAGACTGATAGAGTCTAGTAAGGCCTTGACTGAGGAACTGAAAGCACAAATGCAGGCTCTTGCATTGCAACAGGGAGCAGGGGCGGATAGAGATGAGGTCCGGTGGGAAAGAGAGACTCCTGACCATAACCTCAGGAGCCCTAACACCAGGGGCCTTCATCTCTCCCAGTCCCTGGACTCTACCACCCCCATGTCCCCTGGCGCACATGAGCACAGGGCCACAGGGATGGCAGATTACTATCCAGCTAAAAGTATGGGGCTCATAGGCCAGGACCACTCAGGAATGGAGGGGTGGGCATCCGGGTATGGGCACCCAAGTACAGTACAGTTCAGTGGGGAACCCCAGGAGAGTAGGCCCCTTAAGGGCATCCTGAAAACCTCTGCCCAGTTAGGTCAGTGGGGGGGTACCCAGCAAATCCTGGCAGCAAGGAGGGATCTGAGGACTCCTCTGAGCACCACAGGAAACAGGAGACCAGGTCCCCACATTCTGCCAGCCATTCCCAGGCTCACAGAATCCGGGAAAACCTGGAAGAACAGACAGGAACCTCTGGGAGCAGTGCCTCTGAGTCAGAGGATGAATGGACAAGGGTTACCCGAACCAAAAAGGCCAATAAGGCAAAAAGGGCCTTGCTTAAGGACCCCTTAAAGCAGATTAAGGCGATCAGGAGCGTCATCACGCCTTACCATAAGAACGCTAAGTATTCTGTTTGGGAGCACTTAGAGTTGTTTGAGCAAATGATGGAGACTTTCCATTTGAAGGACAGCCAAAGCTGTATTCAATATGTAAAGTGGACCTTCTCCCCGGAATACTCCAGTTTCTTTGCGAGGCTGGAGGTCCAAAATCATTTAAGATGGTCCACCTATAAGGCGGCCATCTTGAAACATTTTTCCATTCATAGAAATCCTCAAGAGGCTCGCAAGGCAGCCTACAATTTGCAATGTGGGGAGGATCAGGCCCCACAAGAATTTGTGCAAGAACTGAAACGTGCTTTTGCACAGACCACCAGAAGGGTGCGCACAGACAGTAGAGAATTCATTAATACATTTTTTCATGCCTTGCCCAAATACATAATGACCCAGCTCGTGAGGGATTTTCACGAGAAAAGATCTTTAGACTGGGTCATTGAACAGGCTACCCGGATCTATGAGGTGCAGAAACCGGTAGATAGCAAAAGTAATGCCCAGAAAAACCCCAAAGCCAACAGCACCCCTGCTGCTGCCAAGGTGGCAGAGGTAAAGGTCACCCCCGTTTTGGATTTGGAGATGGGGGGGCCTAAAAACCTACCTGCACCTAATAATGCTAGGCCCAGAAGGTCCTCGGGCCAGGCACAGACAGGAAGCCAGGGAGGCAGCCCCACAAATGGGGTCCCTCGCTCGCTTGATTATGTAAGTCCCCGTTACAAGGGAAATCGACCCATCCTGGGTTATGTGTGGACGCCTCCATCCCAAGGGGGGGGATCCAGCCAAGCACCGAACCCAGGGAACTTCCCTCCAAACTTCCCACAGGAGGGCAGAAATTTACCAAACCCTGGGCAGAACTTTTTCCCCAGATATCCACCCAATTCCCAACCCCAAAATCATCCACCCTTCTTTCCCCAATTCCCTGAGCCCAGACAACCGAATCCGGGAGAGGGGAGGCCAAGGGTGGAGGGGTATCCAAATATTCCCAACCAGGGGTACTACCAAAGAAGGGATAGCTACCCTTCCCGGGATCAGCCCAGGGGAGAAAACAGGGCCCCGTATCAGCCTGAGCGGGTTTCCCAGTTAGAGCGCCAAGTTCAAAACATGGCGCGGGATCTGGGTCACATACTGAGGGCTCAGCAGAACCCTCAGATCGGCATGCCGGCGCAGAACGCACCCAACTCTGGACCTGGTGCTCCAGAACAATGACGGGTCAGCACCCCGATAACACACCGGTTCCCAGGGAGGAGGTACAAAGGGAAGGGGGGTGTAAAGCCTTGGAGGAAGCTTCCTTCCTCACTTATAAACAGCCCCTGGAAACCCAGGAACCGGAAACAAAATCTCTTGCCCCTGAAAGTCTGCCTCCTAAGGAGCAGAGGGGGGGTAGGAGAAACAAAAGACCCAAACAGACTCAGTTTGAGGAGGAGGTACAGATCTTCCAATTTGAGGGAGAGGGATCCTCAGAGGATCCTGGGAAAAGGATCTTCTCCTTCAGAGAGGGGGGAACTCCTCCCAAAGAAAAATGGGTCCCTAGGGATGCAAATCCAGACTGGGGAGATGTGGAGACTGAGCTACCGCCGCCCACCATCTCATCCCAGAACCAACAGCAAGAAAATCCCCTGGTTCAAACCCATCCTGGTGACTGCCTCCAAAAAGGGGGGGGCGGCCCGGAACCGGAGCCAGGGGAACCCACAATGGCTCTGATCTCCAGTTGCCAACTTTTTCTTTCAGATTCCCAAGGCTCTCCACAGAATTCTGCCCAAATCTCTTCGCTAGCAATGTCCAAAACCAGAAAGTTAGCCCACCAGTTGTCCAAAAATGTGCATTATCTGTGCCCCCTTGAGGAGAAGGAGGGAAGATACTATGCCCCGGTACAAGTACAGGGGCAGGGTACAATTTTGGCACTGGTGGACACTGGATCTCAAGCTACCCTTCTGTCCAGAAGGGCCTTTGACGAACTGAATGCAGGAAGGGGAGAGAATTACCAAATTCCTCTCACCTCACTTCCTGGACAACTCCAGAACTTTGACGGGAAGGAAATTCCCGTTGAGGGGACTGCAGACTTGGACATTAAAATTGGGCGACACAAGTTGAAACACCCGGTCATAGTAGTGACTCCAGAGGGCACCCCTTGTTTACTAGGGAATGACCTCCTGAGAAGGTTGTCACCCCTAATAGATTGTGTAAACAAGGTCCTCTGGACCCAGACTAACCGACCAATAAAATTAAAACAGAGTGTCAACCATGTTAGTTTAAACGGCACCTGCCACATGGTTGAACAAAAATCTGACCAAGTAGAATTTCACTTCCAGAATAGCCAAATTCCAGACGTGACAGTAATAGCAGTAGGACAACAGACTGGTGATGGAGGGTCCTCTCTATTTCTGAAAATCAACCTTCCTTCCAGTCTAAAGTGGTACTCCACGCTGGAAGGAAACACTCTGAGATTCTATACTAATCCACAATCAGAAACTCCCACCCCTATAGTCCAGAAAGATGTGAAATCAGCTCAGAGCCTGGCTGATATTCAGCAAATTGGAGAGCAGTTGTTCATCCCTGTTCAGTTAAATGATGGGAAGGACTCTGTTCTCGCTCGAGTGTGTGTGAACAACGGTAAGAGCTTCATCAGCGAAGCCATGTTCCGCCAACTCCCAAAAGATCCAGCCATTCCCACATTCAAACTGATAGACAAATGGGAAATGGACCTGGAAGCACCTAATTCCAAACATCTCCTGCCAAGCAGGTGTATGCTCAAATATCTCTATTGGCAACAAGAGCATAGTCCATAATTGTTGGGTCGTGCGAGACGTCACTGCCGCCTTTTACTTAGGCAGTGACATTCTCAATCGCTTTGCCATTAGTTTGGACCTAATAAACTTCAAAGCTTGGTCCCGATTAGCGGATAATCCCATGGGCTTTGATGATCCAGAAAAAGCATTTAGATCAGCTCAATTGCTACCTTATGCAGTTGAAATTCAGATTAAAGAGGAAGTCACCATCCCAGAAAGGACCCGACAATTCTCCCTGGAAGTGAAAGCTAAAAGAGGACAACATTTGAAAAACCCTGATGCTTACATACATCTAAATGCTTCTCTCCAACTGCAAGGGTTAGGGGTAAACCCAACACTATTAGTCAACATAGAACATGACACCATTCCAATAGAGGTGGATAACAGCGACTTAAAGAGTATTACTCTAGCCGCAGGCACCATTATTGGAATGGCGGTTGATGACCGACATTTTTCCATAGATTTAGGTAATGAACTGTTAGGGCCAATCCCCAAGGACTGCTTTGACAGTGACAGTGAGGACAATACAACACCAGACAGGATTTTTACCCGGCATGGGGGGAACTTCCTGGTGTACACTTCTTGCCCTTATGGTAAGGAAGATGTGACTTGTGACTTCAGGAGGGATGAGGTGATTTTCCAAGTCCATGAGGGCTGCCTTTCCCACCTGAAGCCTCCAGTCCAAATCAGCACTCTGACCAGGGACTTCTCCACCCAGCTGGAGGAGGCCGCTGAAATAGCCAAACCAGAAGTCTTTCCAGGCTTCAGGCAGATGGTTGAAGAGAGAGTCAACCTAGCTGACGCCTGTGTGACTCTGGAACAGAAGCAAAAGTTGAAACAAGTTTTCTTGGATTTCCAAGATCTCTTTGCGGTAGACTCATATGACTGTGGTCGCACTGACATCCACACAACAACAATCCCCACGGACCCTGGCATGACTCCTGTGTTTGTGAAGCAATATCGCTTGCCTCTCGCATCAATGGAGTCCCTTACGGAAATAATTAAGAACCTTGAGTCCAGGGGAATAATCCGTCCGGTCCACAGCACCTTCAATAATCCGGTGCTGGGAATATTGAAGCCAAACGGCCAGTGGAGACTCTGCGCCGACCTCAGGGAGCTCAACAAACGGGTCCATACTTCCCGATGGCCTCTGCCCTACATTGACCAAGGGCTGGCCCAGATCCAGGGGTCACAGGTATTCACTGCAATAGACCTGACCAATGGATAGTGGACCGTGCCGGTCAGTAGGGAGGACCAATACAAACTGGCTTTTACCTTTGGGGGCCAGCAGTACACATGGACCCGGACTCCCTTCGGATACCTTAACTCCGGTAATGAGTTCAACATTTTCCTACATAAGGCCATGCCCGACCTGGGTGCGAGGGGTAACCTGGCTTATGTAGATGGTGTCCTCATCAAAAGTTCATCTGTGGAGGAACACATAGCGGAGATCCGTTATGTTCTGACGCAGTTGAGAGCAAAACTTTCCTTTCAGAAAGCACAGTGGTGTAGAACCCGTGTTAATTTCTTGGGGCATGAGATTACTCCCCAGGGTCTCTGTCCCCAGGAAAAGAAAGTGGAAGCACTTCAGAAACTGAAAGACCTCACAACTCTGCAGGAACTAAGGAGCCTCCTTGGACTGACTAATTACAGCAGAAAGTTCATTGAGGGCTACGCAGAGATCACCAGACCCCTGATTCATCTCCTGAAGGGGGGGTTCAAGTGGGAATGGGGTCCAGAACAAGCCGAGGCAGTAAGACAACTCAAGAGAAGCCTCTCACAAGCGCCTTGCCTAGCTTACCCTGTCAGAAACAAGGAGTTCTTCCTGGAGACGGGGTTCTCTAATATGTGCTTGACGGCAGTATTATACCAAAAGCATGACAAGGTCAATAAAGTAATCTCCTATGCGAGCAAAACTTTATCCTCTGTGGAGGAAAAATTCAACGATTGTGAGAAGGCACTCCTGACAACGGTGTGGGCATTGAAGAATTACCGCCCGTTTATCCAGGGGGAACACATCATAGTGGAGACTCCACACCAGCCTCTGCAATATCTCCAAAGTGATAGAATCCGGGCCGGAAATGTGAGTAATTCCCGAATTACTTCCTGTGGAGGTCAGATATGGCCAAAACAAGAAGAGTCCCCTCGCGCAAGGTCTGGCTGACTTGCATGATTGTGCCAGAGAAAACTGTCTCGAGGACGAAAGTCTAAAAATCAAGGACAACATGGAGGCATACCTTAATTCCCCACACAAAGTCTTTGAAGAGGACAAGTGTGAGGGAATGCCCACTGTCTATGTGGATGGATGCTCTTACCATGTTGACAACAACGGGGAGAAAGAACTGGTGGCTGGCGTAGGGAATGCATGGGTGAAGGAGTTCCCAGAACCCTCCGCTGGATACAAAATTGGTCCCCGAAGTAGTCAGGTGGCAGAATTGATGGCTGTGCATCAGGCCATCCTCACTGCTGTCCAGCATCAACTCCACGAACTGGTCATAATCACAGATTCGGATTATGTACGGAACGGGTTCGTGGAGCACCTGGTTAATTGGAAAACCAGAGGCATGTTATGTGCTAACAACAAACCCTTGAAACATGGGAAGTTGATCCAAAACATTGATGATCTGGTCACCTCGAATGAGATGACCATCTATTGGAAAAAGATCAAGGGTCATTCCAAAGTAGAGGGACCAGACAAAACTGGAAACGACTTAGCTGATCAGCTGGCCAAAACCGGGGCCATCCAAGGGGATCTAATTGAGATTGAGTCCCTGCTGGAGGAAATCCAGGTCACTGCTATCACTAGGTCCCAGACAAATGCTCACAACGACCTTTCAATTGCACAATGGAGTAAGGAGACCCCTGATGCTGATTTGATTACAGCTTAGAAGGGGGATCCAGTTATTGGTAAGTTTTACCAACACCTTGAGGACCCTGAGAACTTTCCCCTGACGGATACCGATTACATTGGGAAAGAGGACCTAAGAGTGTTGATGAAATGTCCAAAAATGTTCCGGATCCAAGACGGTTTGCTGGTAAGGAAATCCAAAGCTGGCCACGATCAGTGGGTGGTTCCTACCTCATTCCGAAGCTTGATGTTAAGTCACGCCCATGATGCGGCCACCGCCGGTCATAGGGGGTTTCACACAACATTGGAAATCTTAAGAGAGGTTGCATACTGGCCACACATGGGGCAGGACCTCGACCAATATTTGAAGGGGTGTCTTGTGTGTGCACAATTTCAGCCATCATCCCTCACGCACCGCGCGCCTCTCCAAAAGCGGGGGATGACAATGCCATGGTCAGATTTACAAATCGACTTTGTAGGCCCCGTGATTCGCTCTGCTAGGGGGAATAAGTACATGTTGACTGTGACATGCTTGTTTACCAAGTGGGTGGAATGTCTCCCAGCCCCAAATTGCAAGGCAGAAACCGCAGCTGCCCTGATGATTAACCATATCTTTTCCCATTTTGGTCTACCTCAAAGGATTGAGTCAGACAGAGGTAGCCACTTCACCAGTGAAGTAATGACAAAGATGTGGGAGATACTGGGGGTTAAAAGGAAGTTGCATATTGCTTATAGACCAGCTTCTTCTGGGGCAGTAGAGAGATATAACCGAACCATTGTGAGCATATTAAAGAAGTTTGTGGCAGATTCTGGGCCAAGTTGGGATATCCGATTACCTCTGGTCCTAATGGCCATCAGATCTACCCCTTCATCTGCAACCAAAATGTCACCATTTGAGTTGATGACTGGACGCAAGATGGTGCTTCCGCAGCATTTGCTCTACAGGACCCAAGAGCAGACACTGATAAATGCCTCCACAACTCATGAGTATGTGGAGAATTTAAGGAAACACCTTCAACATGCTTTTGCTTATGCTCAGCGGAATCTAGAAAGATCAGCTGAGAGTATGAAGACCCACTATGACCTGAAAACTTCCAGGAAGGAATATCAGGTGGGGGACCGGGTCTATCTATACAACTTCCAAAGAAACCAGGCAAAACAGCGGAAATTCTTGCCTACATGGAAGGGACCTTTTGAGATCATCGACAAGATCTCCCCTGTGGCCTACAAGATCCGCATCCCCGAAGGCGGATTGGCGGCGGGGGAAGACAAGTGGGTCCACATAAACCAGTTGAAATGTTGCCATCCCAGGCACACTCTGCAACAACTGGAGGAATCCTCTGGAATCCTAGCGGGTACTGTCTCAGACTAATTCAGTTCCAACCATAAAACATACCACATCTAGTCTCTAAAATATTGTGATTTGCATGAAACTGTCTCTTAGTTATACTGTTTTTTTTTTCAAAATAAGAATGTAATGTTTTGTTATGATGAAATGCATATGCTGCCCCACTATCTCAACAGTGGTGGAAAAATGTCTATGAATAGGTATTGCCGCTCTTCCTTTGTCGTCCTAGGAGAAAGAAAACCTGGAGACGGGACAAGGAGGACGATCCGGAGACTGGGAGGATGACGCAAGGGGGCCCAGTGTACCGCCCAATATTCCCATCAGGACCGGCGAGGAGAACCGATCGATCCGACCAGATGGAGAAAAAGATGCTGAACTGTGCCATCTATTGGAAGAAGATGAGGAAACATCCCAGGTCTTGCGAGTCCCATCAGTGAAACAGAATGGCCATCGCAAGAGGGGGGCTTGTGGGATGTTTTTATCCACGCATCCAAGCCCTACCTCAAAACTGTGCAGTACTGACATGGAAAACATCATGATGGCCAGAGCTTCCCAAAAAATGCACAGGGAAATGCATGAAGAATAGGCTGCCACTCATTTTTGCCGATGTTATGGGCACAGAAGGACACTGCCTAAAACCACCATTGGACTACCCACACAGTAGTCTGAAACCATTGGGAATGGCAATGCTGATTGCCAAAAGCAAACCCATAACTGTTGGGAATTCATTTTCTTAAATCCCAAAAAGGGGTGCAGTACCAGTACTCACCACTATCAAAAAGCCGGCGTTTTAAAACAACACCAGATTTTACTTTTTTGTAGAAAACTGAATAAATGATCCCAAAACATGCCAAAGAAAGACTTACTGAGAGGTGGATCCAATGTAAAGTTATATTCTGAAGTGACTTGAAGGTTTATAACAAGACTGGCTGAGCTGTGGATTTCAGCAGTTTAAGTAAATTTGGACTGAAAGACACTAAAAATCTAAATGTTTAAAAGAAATGAGTGACCTACTTTGAGTGTCACATAGGTTGCAATTGTTTAAATGTCATAGTTTCAAACTTAGAATCAGCATTCTAGCTGCATATGTAAACATTGTCTTGACTTAAACTGGGTAACAAAAAGTGACATTTTATCTGAAACCTGGTTTAAGGAACTGAATTCTGCCCACCAGCTACCCCCGACAGGAGATGAAACTTGAGTCACAGCTGTGTTCCCAGGCCTATCTGCCTTTTGCTGGCCACACTAAGGATATGCCATCTCTCTGATAATTGAATTAAGGGGAGCCCCCACAGAATACAGGAGCTCTGAACAATGCAACCCCCTTCACCCAGGCAGATGGTTTATTGCAGATGTCGTAAATGTAGCTTCCTCCTGGAAGGGAAGGGGAGGGGCACTGCCTGTGAGAGCAAGCTGGCTTGGCAGAACTGGAAAAACCAGAAATTCAACCTAGTGCTGGGGGGAAACCACACCCCTTTGGGGCCAGAACATAACTCTAAAAAGATGAATAACTCATAGTACGGACTTGTGAAAATTATTTAAATGACACCATAATTCTTGTGATTTTTCTGCCCACATTTTAAGACGTGTTAGGACCCGGTGGTATGTTCGGGGGGGTTTTAGCGGAAAAGAGGATATTACTCAAAATGTGTGCATGTGAAAAATCTGACACTTCATCAACTAATGTCCATACTCCTTGCGCACATGTGTGTAAATTTGGGTTAATGTCCGATATTGCAAAATCAGTTAAAAAGTGAAATATGTGCCATTTCTGAATGCAAGCCCCCAGGAAGAGCAGAGTTTGAACAGGGGATACCTCCTGTGATATGTGAGGGGTGCGTGTAATTTTAAAACAATATGTACCTCT
The DNA here is from genome assembly GCF_040938575.1 of Ambystoma mexicanum. Classification (NCBI taxonomy): domain Eukaryota; kingdom Metazoa; phylum Chordata; class Amphibia; order Caudata; family Ambystomatidae; genus Ambystoma; species Ambystoma mexicanum. Next base: position 63,928,051 of record NC_090941.1, on the reverse strand, counting down.
GCAAATATGTATTTGGTTCAAATCTAGATTTGTGTGCAAGTTGACAGGAGGAGTGGACTTTCTGCAGGCTGTAAAATGACATCACTCTGACACAACTTAGCTCCCCCAATCAGGGGAGAAATGAAAGCTTGGCCAATGATAAGTGGAGAGGGGTAGAGCCTAGTGATGCTGCACACACACCCATTTTAAAAACAGATAAAAGCAGACAGACAGGACAGATAGGGACCTTCAAATCCATTTGCAGCTGGAAGCTCTGCCGGAAAATCCATACTTTACCTCCATCAACTTTCAGAGAGCAGACATAGAGACTTCAAATCTATCAAATTTCCAGAACCAGAGAGAGAGCAGAGCTGACCCAGATCACTGTTAGCAGAACCAGAGAGAGCTGACCCAGATCACTGTGAAGTGCAGAGACCAGAGTCCAGTCAAAAACCTGACCAGATCCGTGGCGAGGCCCATTTAATTCAAAAATATAGTGTGAGTACCTAGCAAAACTGTGCAGAACCAATCTCTTAGTTAAAATAATATAATTCAATCCTATTTTAATCTAAGTAGAACTGCCTCCTAACTGTCACCTGTCATTTGTAAAGCTGTCACCTGTCATTTTCTAGTTGCAAGCTGCACTTGTCTTTTTGAACTTTAAAATTTCAAATTTGAAAAACGACCTTTATTTAATCGCTCATATCTCCGTGACCGTTTGTCCTAGAGACTTGCAGTAACTTTCCTTTGAAAGCCTAGAATCTCAGCTTTTCAACGAACCTAGAACCGCATTCCGATTCCCTATAGTTTTGCCACAATCGCGGAAAACGCACTCGCGAATTTACCGCGATTTGCAAATTTCTCCACGTGTAAAAATCTGCTGCTGCTTGCCTTCCGTTGCAAAAATTTGTTTGCAACCTGACAACCATTATAGAGCATTGCTAAGTGATCCTGAACTTATTCAAAGCATATACCACTTACCCTAAACCTCTAGAGGGAATTAAAAGCATTTTAGCATATTTTTTTCTTCATTGCCAGCACATTTAAAAGCATTTGGGCCTGTGTTTTCAACTTCTGTAGTCTAAGTTGCTGGGTGAACTGAATTACGTTTGAATTGCATTTCTGAGAATTGTGTGCCTTCCTTCCCTTTCCTTGCATTGCATAAAAGGGGGGGTGAATTGTACAAGAAAGTGATTACATTGTCTTTGCTGAAATCCTATCAAGTTATTTTCTTTACTGCATTTCATTCCACATTGCATCCATTTGAAACCATAAAAGTATTGTTGCTATCTTATCCATTTCATGTCAACTCCTTAGTGATTATCAAGAAGTGTGCTAGTGCCAGATTCTCCGTTGTTAATCTTGATCATCTCAGATTAAGTGTGATATTCAATTATTAATTCATTATAAAGCATGATATATATATATATATATATATATATATATTGTTTAAATTATCAATTAAACCTTTTAACTTGCAAAACAGAACTACTTCTTGGCTCAGTGGGGTCAGGAGGATTCCAAGAGAGGGGTGTTATATAGGGGTAGTCATCCAGAATGCATGAACTGGACATAAAGATATATCAATAAGGGTTTTCATTCAGTATTCTAGACTAGGCGTTGACTTGGCTGTAGTGCTGAATTGAATCCTCTTACAGCTATTTGTGTGAATATATACTAATGAGTGCCTGCACCGCAGCATATACAGAGGGCTTTCTTTGTTGTTTTTCTCGATACATTAGAATGTGCCCTATTGTTAAATGAAGCCTCTGCAGACTTCAGTGGTGCTGCCTCTTCGCAATAGGTATTGATGGACTCGGGCTTGGACTGCTTTGTCTTCCTTATCAGGTCCATGTTCATCATTAAGTCGTGTTTGGAATTTTAGTGGCCTATATGTAAGCCACATGTAAGGTTTGGGGGGTCCCTTTCATGCAGCTGGAAAAAAATATCCAAGGCACCTGTGAGGTGCATATTATAATGGAGTGAAAATAATGCAGAAAGGGGCTTTATTGCTGCAGATTATAATGGGACAGACAGCCGGCAGAAGCTGAAATACTAAATGTTCGCTGAAAAGGTATTAATCACTTTTTGACAGTAGGGCACTAATGTAGAGTATACCAGAGTAAAAAGGCAACACAGTGATAACAGCATTGCTGGATATTGGAAGAGGCCTGAGGGTAGTGATGGCCTTAGGACACCAGCAAAGGCATTCTGGAATGTGCACACACCAAGGCACACATTTAATGTCTTGAATCAAAGGAGTATGTTGCTGTGTTTTACAGGAGCAAACATAGGGCAGCTGCTCTGAGCCCATTTCAACTGAAAAGGTCCAAATGCCCTGATGACGTCCATACAAGCAGGAGAGGGAGGGGGGGGGGGAAATAAGTTATTTTTGTTGACCGGTTCTGAAATAGATTGTGTTTGCATATTTAGGAGAGATTTAAAGTCACTTCACCAGCATATATTGTGTCCACATGTTCAGGGAAAAGTGATTTGTCAGTTCCTATATTGGCATGATCTGTGGATGCTTTTTCATGAAAGTGATATACATTCAGTATACTGGCATAGATTGTGTCTTCAAATTTCTGAAATAGATTTATAGTGACAGAAAGGGGCATAGATAGATTTTGGCCTCAGCTTCATAAAAGTGACTTGCAGTCGCAATGCTCAAATATGTTGTGGACACAGGCATCATGGATATGTAAAATATTTCCCATGTACTGTTGATGAAATAGCATCTACTCAATTGTTTTTCATGTATTATCCTAGGGAATATTACATTGCATGCCTTTTTGACCCATTTTTCTCAAGAATTTTGCCATGTAATGGGCCATTTCCAAATATTACTTCAAACATTTTCTCGGAAAGAGCACCACCCTCCTACATTACTAGGGCTCCCTTGTTATGCTTGGTGGCTCACACCAATTTGTGGGAGATGTTAATGGCCCGCCACTAAAGTTTTTCACCCGCCACCACTACCCTGAAATTGTTTACATTGCCACTGCCCCCTCTCCCCCACCCAAAAGCTGACTCTACTGTGACCCTACAATTAGCATGTGCATAATCATTTTTCTGGTTTGCACACTGTGGTGGCTGGTACTTTTGGACACCAGCAGACAGACCCTGTACCACTCCCTCTTTCTTAAACTGGGTGGATGATGTAGGGTTTGATTAAAACAATGTAAATGTTTCATCTAGTGCAGTGCTCGGTGCCTCCCAACAGCAGTACGGTCATCCGTGCTTTGCGATGCCTGGAGGCTGAGGTCGGCCCCTGGAGTCCTTGGTACACCCTTTGCATCTTTGAGACACTTTGGGGGTGCTGGGGCCCCTCAGCAGATCTTTCAGGTGGCCCCGCATTTGTGTGTTACACCACTGTGTGGGTCCCTGGTTTTCTTCTCCTCTTACTCTCCCTCCTATGCACCCCACCTCTTCTCATCCCCCAAATCCTTTCAAAGTAAATAATTTGTTATGAAGCTTCCAGTACGTTGTATGTCACTCTTAAAAAAAATTCTGTTCCTAAATAGAGAATACAAACTAGTTAAACATAACAAAAAAGCGACATATACATGCTTTAAAATTAACCCTATTCTTGTGCAAGAACCCCAAACCTCCTTAGAGGGGTTGGGCTGGCTCGCACAGTGTAATATGGGGTCACTTTAAAAAAAAACATTTCCAGGGCCACTTTGGGTTTGCAGTCCACCCCTGAGAATAACGATCTCTTTGTCTACTCTTCGGCTAAACTTTATGCCCTGGCCATAGAACCGGAAGAAACCCACCCATACCGCTGGAGTCTTAAGTGCTGTGCATTATGCTCCCATCTCGGTTGTTTGTTCAGTCAGGCCAGAGGCCTGGCGGGCTGCGCGCCTAGGCCTCCAAACCTAACCCATATGTCGTTTTCGGCTGAGCTAACGTGTTTGTAAAACAAGTACCCAAAGGTAATAGATTGGAAACAAAAACAATTCAAATCTGTAAAAATGGAGGGGATCCCTAATTTCTGCCCCAAGAGACACCGCCGACACATGATGAAACAGTCATACAAATATAAGAAGGTTTTTTTAAGCAGACATATTCAATTGGCATTATAAGGCCAGCTTGGGATTTCAACCGCATGTTTTTTACAAGCAGCAACGTTTCTGGAAAGGAGCGGGAATGGCTGTAATGGCACTCGGAGGTGTTTCATGGGTTAGTCATCCAGTGAGGAGAGGGAATAAATCGCAATGCTCCCGGGGTACTTGCAATTTTTACACACGGAGGCCTGGCTGGTGTTTTATGGAGGTGTCCAGGACACAGTGCAGAGGTGCAGTGCACTTGCATGCAATGACATCATGCATTCCAAACACGAATGGCAGACGTCGCAGCTTTGCAATTATCTTTATTGAAATTATACAACGAAGCGATGCAAACAAAATAAAAACCTCCACCCATTTGGTCCACTGGAATGCAATTATTTTCATAATGATTTGCTTTTCTTTTTTACAAGGACTGAATCTAGGAACTCAATAATATCGGAAGAGAAGCTGAAACGCTCCTCCCCCTCCCCAGTGAAATACCTCTTGCGCCATCAATAATCCCTTATGCACTTCCCCTACTGCCTTTCGGGGCCGATCACAGCTCGGGTTTGGAGAAAGGGTCATTGCTTGCGCAGGGCTTCATGAAAGGAGACAGGATCATAGGTGGTCAGTCACTTGTGGTCACTCACTTCCTTGCATGCGTGCCATGACCATTGGGCAAATGGAGCTTGGCCCCTCCTCCCGAAATTCTGGGTTGTGTTGACTTGTCCTTGATCACCTGCTGAGCCGTAGGCAAGCAGGATAGTTCACAGATGATAAACATGCCTTGTGCTGAGCATTTAACAAAGGTGCAGCAATCGCTGGATTACAGCAGCTGTGCTTTTCGTATGCATCCAATTTAAGGAAATTGAAATCGTGATGTGATGTTAGCACTTGTATATCAGGGTAAAAGGGGATAGGAGAGAACTCATCCTCAAAGATGACCTTAAGTAAGCGCTGTGAGCAAATTGTTTATTCACAGGTCTCTACCTATCTTAACTCTCATATTCTACTTTCTCTCTACCAGCCTGGCTTAAGAAACTGTCACTCTACTGAAGAACCTTTCACTCTACCGAGACTGCTCTTCTCTCTGTTACTAACTCACTACTATTGGCTCGCTATGCCAAACACTCCTCCATACTGGTACTTTTTGACCTGTCAACAGAAACAGGGTTAACCCCTTCTTCCAATGGTGGCTAGGATGAGGTATTATTACACAAAAAGAGAATTCCACCGTCGGCATACTCAGTTTACTCTTTCCTCCTCTTAATTCCGCAAGGTTGGGAGTCTACACCAGATATCCCACTCATCATACCTGGCATGATCACCTAAGACGAAATACGGCACGAACTATAACTAGTTCGGACAATCCATAAAAAAACAATATGTATTTTGTCAGGATCAACAAAGGACATATGTATCAACATACAACATCAGATCAAGGCATTTAATTAAATTCTATTTAATTTACCCCAGGACCTTTACCTTGGGTAACTGAGAAGTGTTACATATAGATAGATAGAAAGCCCACAGGGGGTGATTGGCCTTAACATTGGTGAGTATTCCCTGATGCCAAAATTAGTGTGAACAGTGAAATAAAGGCAAAATGGCAAATGAGAGGACAGAGAGACCACCTAGTCTGTGGTACAATAGAATACAAAAGTAACTTATTTCCTTGCTTCTTGGTAATTCCATCTCAACTCATATATCCAAATTTGTTAACTCATTGGATTTTATCCATCTATTCGTGTCAACTTCTGAACATACTTCCTTATTTCAATCAGAAATTGAGATTAACCATAAGGAAATGTGATATACAATCCAATCTTTCAATTCACCATATGTGTTTTTAATTTTTTTTAACTTTATTTTCATTCGAATCCCTACAGATGTCTTGCATAAATTGTTCATTAATTTCTATAATTAATTTTTATTCTAGAATAGGGTCTGCCAACGTGTTAGTAGCATCAAGTTGGTCTTTTTGACCTGTCGGCAGCATTCAACACTGGTGACCATTCTCTTCTGCTTGCAGCACTCGCTTTTCATGGCTTTAAAAACTCTGTTCTTCTGTGGTATTGTTCCTATCTACCTACCCGCACCTACTCTCTTGGGTTGGTCGCACTTCACCTATACTCCATCTCTGTCATGGTTTACCCCAGGATTTGGACTTGGGTCCCTTTCTGTTCTTTTGTCTCTATTATCACCTCCTTTGGCCTCTCGCACCACTTTTATGCTGATGATTCCCAACTTTTTCACTATCACAGCCTGCCTCCTCATCATCCAGTCCTGGTTGTCCGGCCACTTTCTTCAAACGAATCCTTCTGAGACCGAAATTCTTTTCTTTCCCTCTTCCACCATTCAACCCCCTTCTCCTTCTGTCTCCATTTCCTTCCGCCCTAATTTTCTATCCATCTCTTCTTCTGCTTGTAACCTCAGTGTGTACATTGATTCCTCGCTAACATTTTCCTCACAGATCATCACCCTTTCCCGTCCTTGTCAATTCCACCTCGTTAACATCTGTAAGACCCTTTCTCTCATTTCCTGCTACCAAGCTACGTGTTTCTTCTCTTGTCTTCTCTCACCTTTTCATACTGTTCTCTATCCTTCTCTGCATTCCTGCCTCACATCTTGCCCAATAAACCCTGTCTATAATTCCTTTATATGCCTCCTCTTTGTCCTACCCTCTCGAGAATCTATTTCTCCTGCTCTTACATCACTTCTTTGGCTCCATGTATACACCAACTTGCTCTTCAATTACCTCTGTCTGGTCTTTAAATCCCTCCATAATCTGGCTCCTCCTTACCTCTTCTCACGTATGTCTTTCTAGTTGCCTCAGGGATCTCTGTTTCTTCTCCCTGTTCTTTGTCCTACCTGTGCTTCCACTCGCTTTCGTTCCTGCTCCATGTTAACACCTTTACATTTGGCCAATTTTCCTCTTTCTCTTTGTTCTCTCTTTTCCTACTCATGTTTCATTCATGTTTTCAGGACCATTTTCTTCCTGTATATTTTCTTCAACAATTGTGTTCCAGGACTTGTACAGTATGTAAAATTGTGTAAAATGCTTTGTCGTAAAACGCTATAGAAATACAAATGCAATACAAGTATGTGGTTTCAATTTGAACGGGATAGTTAACTGCTTTTAACATAATGAAGTTTCCCCAGGAGGGTCTCACTAGAATATGTAAAGAAGTTAGATGCCCTAAACACCACATTGTGTCAAGAATGTCCACGGAAAGAAAGTGACTCATAAAATAAAGTTCGTTTTTAAGCTCAGTCTACTAGTTTAAAATGAAAAAAAAATCCAATCATAGCTAGACTCTGGATTAAATGGCATTATGCTACAATGCAGCTGGACATGAGCAATGAACAAGCAGGTGACAAAGCCAACCAAACTTCACATCCTCACCACAGCATTACCATGCTGGCAAGTGCCAATAGAAATATACCCTTTGTCCTTCATTCCCATAGTATTTTGAGATAGTGTCAGTGACCTTATATGCTTTAAATTGAGCAATTTGCCCCTAACTGGACACTAATTCCCACAAATATGCATTGGGGGAGAACACCCTCAGACAGGCAAGCTTGCCCCTCCGCCCAGACTCTGAAGTTAGCCCATCTCCTAGCATCTGAAAGGTTCTTCCCACACCAATGTTTTAGTCTAGTTGCACTCCTGCTCCCTTGTGTCTGTGAGATACATCTGTTCTGCTCATCCGAGTTCCTAAAGTCGTGGTAGTGTAATGCATGAATGGCTGAATACACATTTGGTTGGCGTACCTTTCCACTTCTGAAAACCCATCCTTTCAGTGGTGGGTATCGATTTGGGGTGTATATACCTACTTGGTCTCTATTCCTTCTGATCTGGATCGTAACACATACACCCCTGCACCCTCTTTCGGTGCAAGGATTGCCACAGTTCAAGGCTGCCCAGATGCGAACACATCCTGTCCAAGTCTCTGTGTGGTGGGAATATCAAGGACTCCTCACTACATTTTGCAGGGTTTGATGACATGTTGCCTTGTGCCGATTCTTCCCATCCTTAGCACAAAAGGGTGACGAGGGATGTTTTTCAGGCAGTCATTTTGGGGCACATAATTTCTGGCAGCCCATCCTGTTGTGTTTCTTTATGTCATGTTGCTACATTATGACATGTATTATGGAGGCTTTATAATGCCCCACCTAGCACTTTTGGGCCTTCATCACAACTTTATGCATCTTTATTTTGGTATACATGCAGGCACAATAATTTACCCAAAAGCAACAGAAAATGTACACCCTTCTCGTATTTCCATTTTTATGGGCTCTTCTATGCTAAAGGCACCCCCAGCAGTGGGTACAAGCAGGAACTATTTTGGCCCACAAGAAGTAAACCTGGCCACATTGCAGAGTAGGCTATGAAGTACAGAAGTGCCACTAAGCCTAAGCACAGAATACATCATTTCCCTACTAGCCCTGCATCCTTCGTCATAGCTCTTTAACCCACTTCCATGTTCAATGCCCTGCTCTTCCCATCCATCAATATCATACTCTTTTCCGAATGCTATAGTCTTCGGATATAATGCCTCCAAAGTCACAACAACTATGCTCATTGAAGTGCTATAGCTTTGCCATGCCATAGGTTTGTTCAGAAGCTTTCCTTTCTCCCTTTGTCAATTTGTTTTCATGGTAGAGCATCAATAGGCATTGACTAAGTCTTTTTCTAACTGCCAGCAAAAGAGAGTGAGGTAGAGAGAGAGATGGAGAGAGAGAGAGAGAGAGAGAGAGAGAGAGAGAGAGGAAGGGCATGGGTAATCAAAACGAGAGATGGACAATTATCGAAAGCATTATCACTCTTCCCTTGATACTTCAATAGTTGTGCCACAAACATGTAACCCCTGACGACCAATGTACAGGGATCTTGCAGAAACAGGAAAAATACCTTCAAGGCTTCACTGCGACTCATAACAGATTATTTACAGGACAATAGAGCAGTTTCCTGTAGACCTTCACTTAGATTCAATATTTAGTGATCCTAGAAGTGCACAGGTGATGAAAGTTATGTACACTAACAACCTATTAAGCCAAAGCCAAGATAAGTAGACAAGAATTAAGGTATGGTAAGCTCCCTTGATTTTGGAAAATAATGCTTTGTTTCACTGGGCATCTGATTGCTTGTGTCACCACAAAATATACTTTAAGCTAGATCCTCAAAATATTTTTGGAGTTAACACATCTCCTCACTTGTGCCACAAAAAGGAGCAGCCCAATTCGCTAAACTGTGCTCATTCAGATGCCCTTTCCCGCCTTTGAAAATGTGTTCAAGTAAAGGGGACATTTTTGCACATTTAAAATCGTATCCCGAATTCACAAATGGAATGGGCTTTTAAAATGCCCAGAATGAGGGCCATGAGTGTCATCCCCTTGTGCCTGTTTCTGACCCTGTCATTATTTTTTAAGTGTGATAGCCGCGGTTCTCGAAACAGAGATGAAAATGCTTTTTTCAAGTGAGCATTTCACAGAGACAGGCTCGTTAAAGGCTGGTCTCAGTGACATTTTCTCCCAGCAACCACTTGGTTTCTGGGAACCTGTCACACATTAGTGTTGGGAGTGTGCTCACAACACCAATGTCTGCAAGGGTGTTGGACAGCGCATCTTTGCACCATTGTCCAGCCCTGATGAAATGTGCTACTTGCCTCTTTGAGAATAAGAGGACTTGTGCATTTCAGCAATGAGCGCAAATAAAAAAGTGTATTCTCTGCACCTTTTTTCATTTGCCCTAAATTTTGAGATGCTATCTCATAGGGTTTAAGTTTTTTGTGTCAGGCCTATACAATCACAGATACAGCTTACCTATAGTGCTTTAATCAGAAATGCTGATTTTCTGGTGAGCAGTAAAATCCCATCTTGCTCATGATGATTTAAATGATGAGAATGCCATCATACAAACCTTAAGTGAATGGATAACCCACCCCAGCCTACACCAGTTCCATAATGTGAACAAGTACTCTTCCACTTACATCCAGAAAAGCACACTTTGAGACTTTATCCAGACTGTGGGTGGGTTGTGGGCAACAGTGATTATGTATGGTCAGTATGACAGTAACAGCAGGTTGTGACTCCATTTTCAAATAGATCACTCTTAAATCAAAAGTCAGGAGGAGCGTGAGAGAAGAAATAGGTATTGACTTAGAACGGTCCCAAAATGTTGGCTATGAGGGTGGTGGGGTTCTAGAGTAACAAAGGCAGCAAAGAGTACACAATCATTATATTTCATCCACCAGAGTGTGCTATTGCGACTTATGTGAATGAAAGGGGTTGGTCTTTATCAGTCTACAAGTGGTTGCCATTATCTTAGCTGCCATGGATATTGCTGGCATACGTTCTTTAATAGCACAAAGCTTTCTCTATTTTGGAATGAAACTCAAGCTTGGAGAAGCTTTGGAACAATAACACCCAGAAGCTTCAGAATGTTATCATCAAAATGAAAAATGAAACACATCTAGAGTGGACTTGAATTCAATAAATGGTGTAATCTTCTATATGGCACTGGAGACTGCAACTAGATTAGTACAGGAAGTAAATATGTTCCTATTGAAGTAAGAGCAGCCAGAGGACTACTTAACTAAATCAGAAAGTCACAAGAATCTATGAAAAGCGTTTGAATTGTGCATCTGCGGCCTAATGTGTGCATGGAGGTTTGATGTGTAAATTAATTCTCAAATATGTTAAAGAACATACAATAATTTAAATGATTCAGTATACATGTAACAGATTTACATCTGCTCGGGGAAATATCCCATGTGACAAGTGTTTTTAGGACTTTGCCTAACGTACCACTGTGTGATTCCTTGGCTTGACCACAAACTAGTTTGCCATCTTGAAAGAAGGCAACCTTTGGTTTGCCTTTAATTATATTTGTAATGAGTGTTTGGATCACTCCTAGAGAAATACCTTAAAATTGCAATAGTTTGAGGTTTGCAGTGTGGTTGCAGATTAGCATCTGGTTTGAACTTTTTCTTTATTACTGAGCTTCAAAAGCAAATTCTTCCATTGGCATTGACACCTTTTGGCCTCTACATAGCAATACAAATAGCCAAAGTTAGGCTAACGCAGGAGAACAAAGCAGACCTGTCATCTCATTCTAAATACATCTTTAATTGAACCGACTATATATACTTGTTTATTTGAATAATATGCTTAAGTACAAGATGCTGTTCATAGCATAAATGCAGGGAATGATTACAATTTGACATTATACATAGAAACAAATGTAGCTCTTAACTTTGAAACCATACCAGTTACAAACATGGGACTGAGTGCGTGAGAAGCTGAATGTTTCGTCTTTCATTTGATACCCCATTTGCATTCCATATGTTTATCAAAAGTATTAAAACATAATGATGTTGATATATAAATATATATATATATATATATATATATATATATATATATATATATATATATATATATATATATATATATATATTGTTCTATTACCCAGAAATGCACCTATGATGACAGATTACAGAAATCCATATCTCATTGAGGTGGTCAGTTGCTACCATGAATTACGGAATACAATGATTTAACATTTAAGCAGATTGTGCTCACACCTTTTTTCTTGGCTCAAATATAGAAAGTATAATCAACCAGTGGTAGTGTGTATTCCATTGAATTGTCTATGAGGCAGGCCGATCTAAATAGTTGGCCAATCGTATACTGTGTTAAAATTGTGACATACACATGGGATAATTTACAATATAATACGTGAGAGGATAAAGGTATACAATTCTGACTCTGGAAACAGTTGTAGAAAAGAATGACACCTGTTTCTATTGGATAAATGCTGAAGATGGCCATGCCTTATCCATTAGGCACAGCTGTTTCTTTCCTGAAAAACAAAAGAAGGGACAAGGAGGGACCTGCTGATTGATACTTTCCCTGCAACACTTGATGGCTTCTGATGGTTCCATCCCTTTTAAGACTGATCCAAAGTGAATATGATAATTCCCCAATGATATGATTTTTTTTTGTGCCACCATTTTAATGTTCCTATTACGTCCCAGAAAAGGGGGTGGTTTGGGAAGATGCTACCAACATACTTTGATTAAATGGGAACTGTACAGTGCATTCTCACTGCATTTAAAATCAAGTGAGATGTCATTTCATTCCATATGAATACTATTTTAAGCAGCTTGAGTGCCATTCTTTGTACATTAAAATCTCATTACATTTTACCCAAAGTGTTTTCATAGAAACAGTCAACATTAAGCTGTTATATGAAGACATCCATACGATAGCCTAATCAAGCTCTGCTTTGTAATGTCTGTTCTGTGAAGGCCATAGATATTCAACAAAAAATGGAAAATTAGAACACGTTTAATTGTATAATGTCTGCTCCAATATCAACATTGCAAATGCAAATACCATATACCCTTCATTTTAATACTGCACAGTATCAATCTATTTGAAAGCGGAAGGACAAGTATACTGCTTATCAAAATCCTTGTGCGCGTTCTGAACTGATAATATTGCATTATTTATTTATTTTTTTTTAAGCATACAGTTTTATTACAAAAACTTTTGTTCAAAACTCATCATTCAGGCCTCAAAAGGAAAAAAAGAAGAATTTGCCATATCTGAATGTTACAAATATCCTCTAATTTCCTTGTTCATTCTCGCCTATCATCATAGGTGCTCCTTCTTAAATTCTAAAAGATAAACAAGAGTTCTTCGGGGTCTGTTTTTTGAGACCATTAAGGGCCTTGGTCTCAGGTTTTGTTGTTTTTCGGGTCGCTCCTTTACAATCCCTTTATCATATTCTTAGAGGTTTATCAAGAGCACACATTTTCTGTAAGAGTCGGTGAAGGATCCTCTGTCTTCAGCTATTAGCTCTAAGTACGGTCCTTAAGTCTTTTCTCAAACACTTCCTCCAAAAAGACTGACAGGCATCTGTTCATGGAGGCACTGTTTCCTCCATATAGAAGTTCCCACCACTGATCGGCGTCTGTGCCTGCCAGATTCTTCATTCTTTTGTACAATAGACAAGTTCTCTCCTTTCTTAACTCTGGGCAGAAGAGAGTTAAATGTTGTAGTGTTTCGACTTGCATGTTACAAAGTCTTTACGTTTTGTCTCTTTCTCTCCCTCCATATCAACATATCACTGATCTAGTGTGCAAGATATTGAGGCGAAATCTCAAGAGCAGATGTCTGGATCTAGGACTCAGCGGTCTTGTTAGATATGCTCGTAGTACATTTTACCTGTTGGTCAGAAGTCTAGAAAGGGTATGGTGTGGCGAGGCAGACCTTTTAGCTTCTGTTTCTGACCAGTCGACCGCCCACAGTGTTCTTTTGACCAATAATGGATTTTGGCAGAGAGTTTTTGTTGACAGTTCCAGTTCAGTCAGGATTTCGAGACATTTGTGGTTCCATTCATTCAATGTCCATTCAAAAGATTTTTCTGTCCGGCTCTTGATATTATACTGTGGAGGGTTAAATTTGGCAAATACAGTTAGTGATTTCCAAATTATTCTGCATTGAGAGGAGGACCAGGAGGAGTGATGCACTTAGCTGATCATAGGGGCTCGGGCCCAATACAAAGCGGGGAAGCACCACCTTAGTCCCTCCCTTATAACTCCTGGTCCTCCATGGGCCTGGCACTTCCAGCGCTGAGGAGAGGTGCCATATAATGTATCATCACGCTTCTCGGTACCTGCATGACCCCCAAACCTCCCTCCTTAGCCCACCACTTCACACCCCACATCACTGCCCCAGCATACTGCCAGGGCTTGTTACCTTTCCATAGTCTGGCCAATAAACATAGGCGGTTTTGCCAGGTGGGCCAGTAGAATTAAAGGCGTCTCGGGAGCATAGTTCAGTGGCAACGTGCTCACCTCAGAAGCAAGACGACACGGAACAACACAGGTTCGATCCCCGGTCCGCGCTTAGAAACCTCTGGGCATTAAGTGCGTTATAAATAACCTATCATATCATATCATATCAAGGCTGCTCTCATGTTGGTTTAGGGCTGCCTCCCTGCCTGTGATCACTACCCTCCCGTCCCTCTCAATACAAGGGCAGCTTCAACAGATACAAAACATATTAAACAAACACTCATTAGTACAACTAAAGTACCTGTGAGACTTACAGCACCTCCCCCTACAATCATCTGTTTAAACACTATCTATATTCAAGGGGGATAGGAGGATTCCATCGATGGATTTTCCATTGTGGGAGAATGTATTTGAATGTTTTCCATTGCATTTTGCTACATTTAGGGTAATAATAAAGGTAGGGGGAATTAAGGGAGGCTGCAGGATTCGCCCTGCATAAATATGCGGGTAAATATCCTATAAAAAATCGATGCATTCACTCGCGATTAAAAATCTTTCAATGGAATCACTGAGAACCATCTTCATGTGCATGGTCAGGTTCCCTTCCAGGAGAGCTAGGTCTCTGTGGTAGCTGCTTCTTACTGAGATCTGTGTTTGCTCAGCAGAGAGCAGGTTCGAGACCAAAAATTCCCCCAACAAAATGGGTCCAAATTAAAATAGCAAACATTAACACTGGAGTTGTAAAGTAGGGCAAGCAACACCTTATAAAACAAACTATTATTAGTTACGTCAATTTTTACCATAACCCCTGCACTCTGCTGTCTGATTCAGAGCAAAGTGTTTTAGGGAGAAGATCAGCCCACGTGCTGCTGACTTGGTCATTTTAGCAATGGGTGCAGAAATCCTTTTTTGTACCACTGCTTATGAGTGCAGACGCCTTCACAGTGGCGGGTATGGAGGGGAATTGATGAACATGTTCCGGACTGGCCTGGAGGTCTTTACTGTCCGGGCTGCTGGGGTTCTCCTAGTCCGCCCCTGCTGCTGTGCTATTGGAATACCATTTACCACTATGCATTGTGCTGCCAAGCACATTGTACGTACAACTGAGCATTATTTGGAAACTTCAAACAGAAATAACTAATTCAGAAACTTGCAGTAGTGGTTCAAAGCATGGTTTTGTAAATGCCAATTAAGCATGCCTATATATTGTTTGATTTGTACGTTGCAAAGAAGCTAAGCGTCCAGTGTGTTGCCTCCCTTGCTCACCCATCTCTTGCATGCTACATAGGCATGCCAAATATTTGGAAATCCATTGGCATTTCGCAGCCCATGTTTGACTGGACAGAGCACAAGATGGCTGTGTGCAGTGGTGATTGAGCCCTTTGTACCACTTCACATTTGACACACTAGTGTGAGTTCCCATAATCCTCTTCTGCACAAATCCTTGCTTCTGTATAAAGTCAACTAATCGTGTAAATCAGTGGTTCCATAATCAAAGGCACAGCTGTAGTTGTGTTAATATATTGATTGTCTTTGTGAATGTATAACTAACAAATTACAGAGAAGTCGCAAAAATACAAGACCAAATGTAGGGGTTTATTTAAAGGGGAGTAGGTTCCAAATGGGGAAAGTGGCCCCACAACAACACATCATTGAAACTGTGCATACAATATAAAGGAAAATAACACTATGCAAGAGTAGTGGACTGTAATATCACCGTGGCCTGATATGGACTGCACATCACGAACAAGATCTTCGGGCTCCTCAACAGCAGGGCTCGCCCTGAATTCCACTGAAAAACGTGAATGGTGAATATGTGGGTTGATTGACAGTTCTTACTCGGGTGCCATTTTCCCTGTTGTTTGGGAGACTGCAGTGGAAATGCCTGTGCTTAAAAAGAGCCTGGAGAGTAGTCCTAATTTGCACCGTGAGATCTTGTAATACCCTGACTAGCACCCTACAAAGGAGAATAACAAGCTCTTTGCCTACTGTTTAGTTAAACCGTTCTGCTATGCATCGGAACTTTATAAAATGGTTTCAGAGGACACTTTGGATGACTTCCGCATTAATCTCCCCTCCATCAACTTTTTGGTAACACCAGTGGCAGATGGTATTTTGACACATATACAACACAAAAAATAAGTTAACTGTTGGATCATTTTGCATGTAGTACTCTGACCTGCTAGAGATCTGTCCAGGCTCTGTGGGATAAAATAAATGAAAACCTCCTAGTTTACATATGTACAAACACTAACAGAAGCTGCTTCACATAAGAGGGCATTGCAAGGAGCATAGCACTTAGACGAAAGGGCGCTATTACTGTTTTCTATGAAGAAACTCTATAGTCAATTGGTTTGGCTTTTTTTAAGCAATAAGCCCCGAGCCATGGGGGCATTACTGAGTCAGGTAATGCACCGGGGCCCATAGTTACAGGCCCGAGTGAAGCAAGGGCCTTAATGAAGGCCCTGGGGCATGATCTGACTCGGTAATGCCCCCCAGAGAGGAGCTTATTGCTATTAGTACCCTGACCCATAAGACCGTGTTACTAAAAGCTGGAGCGTGTCGGAACAGTAAACAAAAAAATGGCCACTATGGAAATGGGAGAAGGGACCTCATGTAGTCCCTTCTCTCTTTCCACGGTGACCATTAAAAAAGTAAATAAAAAAATGGTGGCCTTGGAAAGTAGAGAAGGGACTATGTGTAGTCCCTTCTTCCTTTCTATGATGGCCTGTCGCAGGGGACGCAAGTATTCCCAGCGCGTCTGCTCCCGAAATGAACTTCAACAAAAGTAAGTGGGGATGGGTGGCGGGGAGAGAATTCTGTGGATGGGCGAGGAGGGAGGGGAGAGGGGAAGATGACGGTCTCCAGTCGTGAGGCTGCTCGGATCGGGGAGATTACTGCTGGTAATGCCCCTGTTCTGAGCCTCCCCATTGGCTGAGAGGCTGCCACACCCCACTCTCCCCCGACAGCTCCTAATATATAATAACAATTAACACCCTAGTAATATGATACCACAGCTATTACCATGATCATTTACAGGGACTCCATACAAAGCACAGTGGGATTAAATTATATGCCCAGGATCAGACAATTTGGCTAAGTGGTGAAACCAGCATGTAGGCAATTTAAGCCCTTGGCCACATATCTTCCCGGATTTAGTTGATATACATCTTTATTACGGTTTTGGTTTGAGTTTCATGTGTTTCAAAAATACTTTGTTAATAGGAATTCCTTGAAAATAACACACATTACATACAAAACTAACCTTTCATAAAAAGCGAACCTTGCACTTCATAAATGGTCATAGAATCACGTTGAACGGAAAAAGTATGGCTTAAGCTTAATTTTCCACATCCAAAACACACACCACTATGAGGTCCACCCACAATGTTATTGAAGGTAGGATCAGTGGCAATCAACATAACAGCACAAAAGTGGATTCTTCCCACCGTTATATAAGTTTAATGCAAAGTTATTGAAAACCATTCAGATATAGAATGAACCATTATTTTTTATAGGACATATTTGGATAAAAAAACGGACATATTAATTCATACATTGGAATTTCATAAGGTTCATAGTAAGGTGACAATGCAAAAACCCTGGCTACCATGTACAAAAGTGTGTATCATACAGTGCCCACTAACCATGCACTCGACAACACAAATCACATAACATATAACCATCCATTGATGCAACTAAGCACACATATTTAAACATTCAAAATGGAAAAGAGGACTAGAACAATTATCCAAGTGCCAATTTCAAATTTCGCCACATGCACTTGTAGATTCTTATAAAGCAAAGCAGCTGATGTTTTCTGCTAATTAGGCCGGGAATGATTTAATGCAAATCAGGTGAACAAAGAATTGAAAGTGGCAATTCGAGTTTCGGCTATTGGGTCCCTTGTTTTGATCCACCCAGCCTTCCTCAGGCCGATATTCTTTCAGTCACACAGGAGGAATTGCCATCAGTTCTTGATAAAAGTGGTCGACATGTTCTTCTATTGTTGCAGTTGTCAGCCCAATTTCCATCATGGGACCTACACCCATCAGTCAGTGTCACTGGTCCCAAAGGGCATCACAACTAGATGTTTGTGGACACACGCAAAGTAACGCTTGTGTTTTATGGGAGAAGTCCTGTCTCAATGGAATCTTAAAAGGATCAAATTCGAGACAACAATGTTGCTAGTAGTGCATCACCCACCGAAAGTGTGCTGCAAACACATCTTCCAAAGGGAAACCAAACGCAAAGTCAACTCACACTCCACCGGCTATCCCACTTTTTTCTGCCATTCCACCTTGAAAGATGTGTTCACAACATGCCAGAGGCGTTGCTAGGGGGGGTAAAGGGGGCTATAGCCCCTGGTCTTTTGGTTGTAGCCCCGGACAGAAGCTCAGGGGCTACAACCAAAGGCTAGCTAGCCCTGAGTCCCGACAGTCCCGACATTAACATAGCCCCGGATCTTTTCCAGACCTAGGAACACCCCTGAAACACGCCTTGGCGGGTGATAGACCAATAGACTACCAGGTGCTGGTTTTAAGCCGGAATGACTTATGCCTGGGACTGATGGGAAGTCACAATGAAGTAGTTGACACTAGTAAGACATTCGTCCTGGATGTAATGCCCAGAAATGGCCGAGGGCCACTTGGAAGGAATGTTCAGCTGCCTGGTTCACTTGGAGCCAGGCATTGCTGGGATCATCTATTAATTGACTCTCTGCAATAATTGTCACCTGTTTTTACTCCAATTAATTATTGGCATCAATTATTGATATTGACTGATATTCTAATTTCTCTCCCAACACCACGAGGTGGACTAACAGGGGGCTAGCCTCGCAATGCTGCCCTTAGCTCCAAGCTGAAAAGTCAGGTCCAAAGCAAAGCCATTCATGTTCCCTATCCCGGAGAGGGTGTGTGCATGGCGACGGACACACTATTTCAATTTGGGCCAGACCCGCAAAATACGATGGGACGTTTGGCCACACTGCGTCCTGCCCTCGCCATGAAACCGTTAGAAAACCTTCATATGGCACTTTTCTGTTGCTCAATCAAGACAGATGTCTTGAGGGCTGCGCAGTGGACATACCACGCTGCAGTCTAGGGCTCCAAACCTAATCCATGACGCGATTTCATATGTTTGTAAAACAATGGAAATTTGACTGGAAACAAAAACAATTCAAATCTCAGAAAATTGAGGGAATACCTAATTTCATCACACCGACATGATAAAACAGTCTTACAAATAAATGAGGAATTGTAAGCAGACACATTCAATTGCCACTGAAAGGTCTGCTTGGGATTTTAACCGCACGTTTTTGCAAGCAGCAGCGTCTCTGGAAATGAGCGTGAATGGCACTCGGAGGTGGTTCCTGGGTTAGTCATCCAGTCAGGAAAGCAGGAAAGGGAAGGGAATGAATCGCAAAACTCCCAGGATACCGGTAATTTGTCCACACGTACACAGGGTGGGAGAAGTTTTATTGAGGTGTAAGGGATATTCAGCAGAAGTGCAGTGCAATTGAATGCTCTTACCTCATGCATTCTAAACCCAAAAAGCAGACATTGCAGTTTTGCAATTATTTTTATTGAAATTGTACAATGAAGTGATGAAAAAAAAGGTCCAGGCCTTTGCTCAATTGGAATGCAATTATTTCCAGAATGATGTTCTTTTCCCTTTTTAAAAGGACTAAATCTTGGAAAGAAAAACTGATCAAAAGAAAAGTAGAAACTCTCATTTCCACCGAAATACCTCTTTCACTGTCACTAACACCTTATGCTCTTCCTTCGCTGCATTGAGAGCTGAGCATAGATTGTTTTTTGGGAGAAATGTTCAGGATTTGCCCAGGGCTCATGATGGGGAGACAGGATTATAGGAGCTCAGTCACTTCCTTGTGTCTGCGGGATACATCTGTTCTGCTGTTCCGAATTCCTAAAACCCTGGTAGGTAATGTATGGATAAGTCCATACACATTTTGGTCATACACCTTTCCAGTGGTGGGTATCACTTTGGGGTGATCATACCCAGGAACGGCCCACCACTATCGGTGGGGACGCGTCACCCCCCCCCGCAAGAATGGCAGACCGCCACCTCATCTGAGTTGCAGGCAGCACTGTCGCAGTGTGCTTTATTATATCCATGCATTACCTACCAGGGTTTAGGAACTCAGAACAGATGTATCCCACAGACAGTGTGCTTTATTTTCATGGGGGGGTTATGCTACCTGGTGTGGAAAAATCTATGGAATAGCAAAACCCTTGAAATCAGTGGAGTCATCTGTGATGTCATCATTGTGGTCATAGGCTGCATAATAGGGGCCGGGAACTTAGGTGGCTTTAGCTGAATTTACAGGGTTTTGTTGTGCTACTTTTTTTACCTTAACAGATCATTAACTAAAGTTGTTTTCTTTGGATATATATTATAGGGTGGCGATAGCTTCCCTATAGTAAAGCTGAGTCTGACTTCCATATGAACCCCTCAAAATGCTATCATTAATAACTTTTGATTCAAGTGACAGATTTGACCAAAATTTCCAAAATTGATTAAGGACTTATGGTCCACCCCACACTGCAAAGTTTCATAAAGATCTGTTTAAAAATGAAAACAAGTTATTAAGCGTCAAAAAGTACAGCCTACTTCCCATGCATTTCCTCATAGACAAACAAGGTCAATTTTTTCCAAAGTGTACAGTCCAAACCGCTTCATGGCACAAAGTGTTGACTTGGAATCCATGCATGTTTTTTTTTCCATGCAGTAGTTATTTAAATATTTGACGGAGAAAGGGGTGCCCCCAAAAATGAACCCTAAACCGGAGGTTTATAGAAAAGAAATTACTGCCATCTTGTTTTTCTCTCGATTCGAGAGATAACCACTGCTATAGCCGAGGATTTGGCAAAATTAAACACAGGAAAAAAGCTATTTGCATGTCAAAAACATGCAGATGACATTAGGCTAGAGGTGGTGGGGTGGCTAGAGAACTCTGAAGGTGTCTCACCGACTAGTCCCAGGGATCTGTCATCCAGGTGGCCAGGACACAGCCATCGCTATTGGTTCCAGTTCATGGGGGTGTAGCAGTGCAGGAGGATCATCTGGATGAGGGGTCTTCGGGTAGTGGAAGGGGAAGACAGACGTTTGAGATGTGGTACCCGCTTCCTTATAAAACCTTTCCCCCATCCTACCCCATAGGATATTCAGAAAATATACCCCCCCTCCCTTTTACCGACACAAACACTTTCTTACACCATGAAAGATAATGGACTAAAACCAGGGCTGTTTATCTGACATGTCCCAACACAAGGGCCAGGTAGAGTCAGGCAATTCACAATAACTACCCATGCCTGACGGCCCTTTTCCTTCCCCACAGGGATACAAGATGGAGCACGAGAGCACACGAGAGGGCAGGCCAAACACATGAGGAAGCAGCTATTCCAGGATGCCAGTTCAAACAGAGGAGAAAAGTAGTATGACCTGAAAGCACAACAAGGAGGGACATGCCCTTGCCCTTTTCAACCCAGACCAGCAGAGCTTTCGAGAAGGGAAATGTAAGACCAGGAATTGCAGCTGGCGAATGGTGCGAAGGAGGTCAGCGGTACATGGGACCCCCCGCACTGATTGCCAGGGAAGGGAGAAGCGGTTGCCATCGTGGTACCCTCCTTGACTCCAGAAGCAAGAGATACCAACAGAATTTGGCACAGCCGGTGAGTCGGAAAGAGCTAATAATAAACTGGCCTGTGTTAGGCTTAAGGATGCAAAGAGCAACATTGTATGATGAAAGAGACTAAAGCACAAAGGTCTTTTGTGAACAACATTGATATCAGAGTTAGAGTGGTTCGGTGCCACATGGGCGCTCATTCGAAGGACTCTAACCGATACTGCATTCTGGAACATGGAGAATGTGGTAAACTTGAAATTGAAGTAGTCCTGCAGTGGGTAATATTGAATCCTGTGCATATTCGAAAGTATTCGGTTGTTGTAGAAACTACAGGTTCCAGGAGGCCTTAGGGGAGGCTGGCGTGAGATGTCAAAGTGGTCATATGAGGGTCAAGCCAAACCCCCTTGTACAGTTGAAAGTCTTTGGCACGTAGTGGAGGCAAATGTGAACCTGATTGAGAGATGCCAGGAGAAAGCTAAACAAAGTGAACTGTATGGCTGGCAGATGTGAACCCGGCTGAGGGATGCCTGCAAAACGGGTCGAAGTACAATAACCCTGTGAATATTGTGTTGACAAGAGTGAATCCGGCTGAGGGATGTCCACAGTGAGAGGTTGTTTAAAAAGACATTGAGACTTGTGACTACGACAAGTGAATGGTGCAAATGGGGCAAGTGTGACCCCGACTGAAGGATGCCTGCAAATTAGGGTAAACAGTAACCCATCCAAGAACACTGTGAGGATAGAACTGTGAAAAGCCTGACTGGGGGCTTAAGAGAAAGCCTACCTGTATGCTGAGACCCGGACTTGGGTAAAGAAGAACCTAAGGGATCTAGAAGGACTATCTTTTGGAATTGTGTATTTTAGCAAATGTGAACCCAATTTAGGGATGCCTGTGAATTAAGGTGAGCATTAATATGCCTGTGAACATTGTGACGACAAGTGTGAACCAGACCGAGGGATGAGCACAGCGACTGGTTGGACTGAACCCGTCTGAGGGAGGATAACGCTGAGAGAAGGCTCGGAGCCTGGCTGAGGGGGATCCAAGGGTGAAGAATATTGACCCGACATGAAGATCAGCAGAAGGAACTTTTGTTTTGTTGACACGCCCTCCAAAGCAAGAGACTTTGAATGAAAGAGACTTGGACACAGGAGGTCCTGATATTGAGAAAAAGAACTGCTACCTCATGCTTGAAAATCCCAGGCGGGTGCTGTGCTCAAAGGTCCCACCTTGACATGTGCTAAAAATCGTGGGGAAGGTAGACGCCGGCCATAACATCCTGATTTATCATTTTGTGAACACTTCTTTTTTCTTTTCTTGTGAACATTATCACACCGTGTTTAAGAATTTAGCGGTAAGGATTTGCAATAGTTGTATTTTAGTACAAGCCCTTTTATTTGACAAGACCCCACTAGGACAGCCTACTTATTATTTGATGGTCATAGCTTGCTCCCATCTCAGATTTAGGTTTAGGTTAGGCATTTTTCTCACCCATTTATACAGTTTAATAAACACCATTGAACTGTGTCTGCCTTTACTGTTGCCACCATAAGTTCCTTACAGCACCAAGTTGGGAGGGGATCTAGGGACACAACACAAAGCTTTTTGTAGCATCGGGTATATCCTCGAATACCCGACGTCTCAAAGCAAATTGCATCACAGTTGTGTTGTGGGAGGAAATGGAGAGAGCAGGGGAGGTGATGCGGCCATCTGGGGATTAGGGGGAGCTGGCACAGATGAGTGGGGGATTTGGTGAGGACCTGTGGGGCAGGAAATAATTCTTTTCCAGCCGTTTTTCCGATATCTGTGGCTATGAAGGACTACGGATAGCCACGGGTATGTGTAGTTTATTACCCGTGGATACAGTTTAAAAAAAAAAGATATTTTCACTGCTGTAGTGATGTCAGGGGTGAAAAATCACAGGCCCATGTTAAACACTTGCCATCCCAGTTTCCCATCCATGCAGTAATGAAGACAGACCCTGCTTAGCATCAAAGTGAGGTAGGGGACAGTCTCTTCTGGCCAGGTTGCCCGATACATGATCCAAACTTACAAGACCACTTGGAGAAACGGGACAGCCCTTTCCTTGGTTTGAAGTGAAGCAGGGTCAGTCCTGTTTACTGCATGGATGGGTGACTGAATGGTCATCCAAATTATTAGTTTTTTAAAACCTTGTTACTGTCAGACCTTGAAAGTTTTGCACTCAGAGACAATTTATTTCGCCTTTTGCTGAATTGCATTCTGGCAGTTCTATAAGGCTTTATATGCTTGAGTGACACTCTGGTACGTGTACTTTTCAATTTAGCTTTACAAAGCAGAGTATTGTTGAAAGCCAGACATTGGGGTTAGGAGGGGACATGATGAGAGGCCAAGTATCATGAGTATTTGCGCACAATGTGACAAGAGAGTTTGCAATCCTGGACACTGGTGCAGTTATTTGCCCCTGATTGCGGCTGCTTGTCAAGGCACCAGTAAAGGACACATGTGGGTGGACACTGTAACTTTTCTTCAGAGGGCGGACACAACCCCTTGTTTTTTTTTAGATTGGCAAGCTTGCTCAAGTATTTAGCTACCAGGATTACACTCAGGTTCTCATGTTCCCAGTGCGACGCTTACTCACAAGACCAAAAGCACTTGTTTCGTATTGGGATTTAGTTTGTATACTTTGCCAGCATATTTATTGGAACATTTTCTCTCTCAGGTAATTTTTCTGGTGTTCATTACTTTTTTTTAAAGGCAAATGCTATTTTGTTGTGCACACTTTCGTCTAAGGAGTAGGTCTATTGAACTACATTTGTATTTTTCACTTTAAAATATATGTTCACTTACTGTGCATATATTCATGGGTGCCAGCTTTTGATTTTTGCTATGGGGCAAAAGTACCTGGGCATAAGTGATTTTTGCAGCTGCTCATTTTTTTCCCTTTTATGTGCTGCTTAAATGCAGTTAGTTAGGATTATGCAATGTGTGACAACAGTCACCAAGAGACCAGACATTAACAAGGGTCTTGTAGTAGGCTGCTTAACCAAAGTGTGTGATCCTCAGTAAATAATTTAATCACACAGGACATTAACTAAAAACATTGGGAGTTCTCAAAGCCGGCAATTTTTTATACATAATAAAACAAGTTGATATTTTTACAACTACAGTGACTTTGGGGGTGAAAAATCACTGGTGACCTGTGACTCCCATCCATTTAGTAACCAGGACCAACCCCCTCAGGAACACAGTGTGCCTTCCTCACTTTTAAGTTAAATAGTACTGTGCGTATATTCATGGGTGACAGCTTTTGATTTTCACTGTGGGTACAGAAAGTACTTAGGCATATGTTATTCTTGCAGCTGGTCATTTCTTTCCCGTTTCTGTGCTGCTTCAATGTGGTTAGTTGGGATTGTGCAATGTATCACAACAGACACCAAGAGACTGGCCATAAAACAAGGGGTTTGGAGCACAGGACAGGACATTTCGGCACGGCCATTTTGGCCCTTTGCTGTTATGTCACGACCGTTTCACCGCAGGTCCCATTTGGGAATGCCCAGTTAGACACAGCCAGTTGAGTGCAGGAACCTCTTGGCGCAAGGATGCTTTGGCATGACAGGTCGCAATTGGCGCAGCATGAACCTGTAGGCACTTTGCATTTTGTACCTCTGGGCGCAAGGATGTTTTGCTGTTAGAGGTCACTATTGGCATGAACCTGCAGGCATTTTGTAATATGAATTAAACATGAACAATTTTTATTTACTGCAACATTATAAAACAGGATGGGACATGTATTACACCATCTCTGGGCAACATTATAAAACTGAAAAAATGAAATAAAAACACAAAATCTGCCTTTGAGAACCCCAGCCTGCAGGCATTTGAGAGATAGCACTTAACCATTATGCTACAATTATATAATTGCTTGGATTCTCAGGTTTCATACTTAGCCTTTTACAATGGGACACATTAAATTGTAAGCTAAGTATGAAATGTATGTATTGTGCAGTGCTAAGCCATTGTGGCGTAGGGGTAGAATGCAAGACCTTGAACTCTAGCAGACCAGGGTTCAAGAATGTTTTTATTTAAAACAGTATCTCTTGGTAAACACTCTGTATTCTGGACTATGTATTCTGGACTATGTAGTCTTACAAGGCATGCCATTTATCCATGTGGCCTCCTTCATGGAATTGTTCACCCACTCATGCATGATTTTATGAAGGTCTTATGAGCTGCACTACCAATGGGTTAATAATAATTGTGTGTCTTCCATTGCACGTGAGCCAGCACAAACAAGACTTTCTTTGTAGCTCAAAGGAGGGGCCAGCCACACAGTCCCATTATTCCCTTAATATATTGTGCTACTTTTAGACTTTGAAAACGTCAGGGGCAGGTAGACACCACTCCTCTCCAGCCCCTTATTCTCACTTTCCCCATCTGAAAAATATATATTTCACTTTTTTTCCTCCCCCTCTGATTCTACACTAGGTAGGTCCTCCTTCAATAACTTACAGATCCCCTACTCCCATTCAACCCAAAAAAAATAGAGGTGCAGGAGAAATCATGAATATAGCCAAGTTACATGTTTTGTATATATTGTTATATGCCACATGTCCCTTGTTATTTGAGAGATGATCATTCAGATTTCCTTTTTACTTTGCATTTTGGGACTTGTAGTCCAGGAATCTTGATAGACAAAACAAAACCGCAAGTCACAAATGCAACAAAAAAACAGGATGGGCATCTTCCAAATTACATGGAGACATGCACACACACATACACCCACACATCCACAAACTGACACTGGAACTCACAATCATCATGTCACCGTGCTCAAATACACACAGGGGTGCACACCTGTGTGCACAGACTAACACTCACTTTCACGGAGCAAATGCACACTGCACGGACAATCCCACACACACACCTCACCATGTACACACACGTGCTCACATCAATCACATCAAACACACACACATTGCATGCACACCCTCTCAGATGAAATGCACACCCACACACCCACACATCACACATTCTGTGTTACTCTGCACATATGAGGACTACACCGTCTCTGGCCATTATTATAAAACAGAAGAAATGATATTAAAAAAACACTTTTATGCTGAACACTGCCATAAGAGAACCCTGGTTTGTGAGAGTTGGGGACACAGCACTTGACCATTATGCTACAACAATACTTTGCTTGGATTTTCACAAGCTTCATACCTAGCCTTTTATCATTAAACATATTAAATTATAGGCTAAGTATGAAATGTATGCCTTATGAAATACAAAGCTGTAATGGCCTAGAAGTTAAATGCTGGTTGTTGGACTCTGGTAGACTAGGGTTCAAGGCTGTATGTTTCTTTTTAAATGTAACTAATTTAATTTAATTTAAAGAAAGGCAATGCAACTGGGAGGTGGCGAGGTTTGTTGCAGTGCGGTCCTGTGATCTTATTTGGCATGAGGGAATTTAGATATGGCTGCAATGTCAGCCACATCCAAACATCCCTCGTGCCAAAATAATGACACCGGAATGACTTTCGCACCGAAAAAGGGCATGCCAAAATGGGTGCTGCAGCCAAATGGTCACGCCAAATCGGCCAGCGCCAAAATGATGGTGCCGAAAAGGGGTCTACCGATTGGAGCATGCTGCTTAACCAAAGTGCGTGGTCCATGGCAATTATTTTAATCTCACTGCGCATTGCCTCAAAACAATGTGAATTCTCAAAGCCTGCAATCCGAAGGGCCATGGCTAGTGGCCTGGTAGCATGATAAAATGGACAGTGGGCAAGCCCACTGACCATGGCCGAATACCATGCTAGTGGTCTGGAAGCATTCTAAATATCTACGGAATAACAAAACCTCTTGAAATTCAAGGAAAAAAACGTTTGATGGAGAGGGCCTCATTACGACCCAGGCGGTAAGGGGTTAACGGCAGCGTTAACAGCGCCGACCCTTACCGCCTGAGTACGAGGTCCCTTAGCGCCATGGCGCTTTTAACACCTGCTTTTAGCAGGTGTTAAAATCCATGGCGCTAAGGGACCATGGAGTTAATTACGCCACCGTAATTTACGGTGGCGTAATTAACGCCTTCCCCACTCCCATTATACCCTATGGGGTAAAAATGGGAATGGGGAAGGGTAAATGGGGATTGGGGACTTACCGCCCCGCCAAGGTCGGAATGGGGCGGTAAGTCCGTCAACCACCATGGCGTAAACGTAGTTTACGCCATGGTGGTAAAGTCACGGCCCAGGCGGTAACTTACCGCCTGGGTCGTAATGAGGCCCAGAGCCTTTTAAGGTGAGCAATACATTGTAACGAAACCTTTGAAATTCAAGGAAAAAAGTTTAGGTGCAGGGACGTTAAGGTGAGAACTTACACAACAAAACCCCTGAAATTCAGCTAAGGCCACCTTAACTTTGCATTCCCTTTTGCGCAGCCTATGACCACAATGATGACATCAGAGACCACATCACTGACACCAAAGACCTGCTGTTGGAAAGACTGCTTGATGTATGCATGCTGGTAACCAGGACGCAAAGTGGTAAACCCTGCAAGTGTTCTTGGAAACCTTCCCATATGTGAAGGAAGATGAAGGACTCTGCTTCCCTCAGGGACCTTGGACAGGGCCTCATAACACCCCAGGAACAAAATAAGCTGCCTTTAACTAAAGCTAAAGCTGCCTTTACCTCCCTCCACAATTTCAAACAACTTTTTAAATTGCACCATTTTGCTCAGCCTGTTGCACCAGCAGGAAAACCTCAAACCCGATTCGACACAATACGAAACATTCAGAAGCCAGACTCAGTGCTTTTGAGCCCCAGAAAGAATATGTTAATGTATTTACATTGGTTTTGCCCTCCTGCCCTTGTTTTATAAAGGCCTCATGACAATTTAGTCCCCACTTCTTACCCTTTCAAAAGACATACAGACCTTGCATGGAACATGTATGCAAAGGCAATTGGTTGCATACAAATGTCTTCATACCTGCTTGTCTCCTTTCATACAAAAGTCTGGATATTCTGTTTATTTCATTACTGAGGTGGTTTGTTCATGTTTTTATTGGTTTGCCTGTCCCTTTCATTTGATTGAAGCCTTGTATTTTTATCGAACCTTGATTCAACATTTCTTTTGTTTTGGAATTTACAGTAAATGTTTTCGTTTTGAATCCTTCCTTGCAGCTTATGCTGCTCTTGAAAAACATAGCCTACCCTCATCCCTTGCTAACTTAAAGAGGTAAAGGAGGTGTACCCTTCATGTTGTGCCTGGTTCACCTTTATGATTGAGATCACTGCTGGTTAAGTAGTAGCCTGGGGGGCGGTTGGGTAAGGCTGAGTAGGAGTTTGGAAACCACTACCCATCCCTGCCAGTCAATTTCCCAGACTGGCATCTTATAATTTTGGCCAGTTTTATGAACAATTTCAAAAAGAGTGCCCATGAAGTACATACAGTATTCACTTAGGCATCAGACAGATCACACACTGTCACATCCTCATCTGTACAATGACATTAGACAGTGAATGAAATATGATTAGAGGTGATAGTAAAATGCACATTTAACCCATAGCCCTCTGTCTCGAGTTAGGCCATCCCTTACCTTCAAATCGTAAGATTATACCCAGTTCAAAGGAATGGACAGTATCAAAGGATGGTCATATGAAGATCAATTTACCCTGCTGCAGTAGACTACACATAGAATAGTCATGCTAGAAACCCTCTTTCCACACTTTCTAGCGTCAAGCTATTTTTTTTAAAAATCCTGCTAAATTACAGAAGTGTCAGTTTGTAGCTAGCTTTGCCAGGGTTCAGTGATAGGCTTAAATTATATTATAATGGAGATCAGCTCCCAGCACTATAACCAAAGAGGATGCTCGTAGATAGCACACAGTAGCAATCGGATACAATATTCACAAACATGACGTGATATGTTGGGCATGAGCAGAATTGTGTATAGTCTCCAGGTTGACCATGTGCAATGGTTGTTCATGTCTTTGTATGACCGCTGGTGTAACCATTGGAAAATAATGCATCATAGATTGAGGACAATTTCAATGCACTTAAGAACAGCTTGCTCTTTGAAGCTTCTCAGCTATGGCTTCACAAAGGAGACCTAGTACCATGTGAATACATTTATTATCAGGTACTTGTGATTTCAGGATGGTATTTTGTGTAGGTGGCTCTCACACCTGACATGGGAGAAGCAGAGGAATTGACCTGTATCTGACTCCCATCTGTCACCAGCAAATGTGTCTCCCAAATCAAATGTGGGCATGGGGAGGAGAGGGAATGAAAACCTACCACTATTGAACATGGTGAATTTTAGACCCCTGGGAACAGCATGGGTGGACGACCTGTACAATTCTACAATGTGCCCATTGCCAGTTTCTACTGGACGAACATTGCCAGTTCAAAGAGTTAGATGGTGTCTCTTCCTTGCATAACCCATTACCAAAACTAAGGCTGTCCTTTATATATTGAGTTGATCCCATATTGGAACACGAAGCATGCTGCATATAGGTACTCCAATCTGCCACAGGTTGCCCTCTTTCCTGTAGGAGTACCCCAGAACTTCTGCATATGGACTATAATTGAATAACCCGTGTGGTGACATGGAGTCACATGTTCAATGGAATAGAGAGCATTGTTTTTTTTTACCTAACCGAAATGCCTATATACCTACTACTACGCCAGCCTGAAGGCAAAGTGTGTTCTTGCCTGCCTAACTTCTTGCATGACGAGAAGTATTTTGAAAAATTGTACCAAAATAAGATCATTGTGAAATGTGAAAGACAGAATCTTCTATAAAAAAGAGACCTCACATATCACGATTGTGGAAATTTGGATGGAGAGTGACATGGGTCGCACGGCACGCTAGTTGTAGATACAAATTCTAGAATGGGATGATGGAATGTGAGGATCGGATCAGGAGCATGGCGTGAAGTCAAAGGTGGGCAGACCGGAGAATTGAAACAACACAGTTGGGACCACATAATAGGATTGCCGGGAGGGGAATAGAGGGGAAATGGCAATTGTGGGGGGTCGGAGTAGCAGCGTTCCCTGAAGGGCAGCAAGAAGTGGAGCTTGAAGGTCTTCCCCCCCCAAATTGGAGCTTATTGCACACTTGGGAAAGGGACCACAGACATTGTGCAAACACCGTAGGAAATAGACAATCTGCAAAAGTACATTCCCAATTGCGGTATTGTGATGAAGGACCATCAGAATGCACACATGGACTATATTTCCCATTGGCCTGTAGGGCATGGTCAGAGCACCAGAGCCCATTCTCCCTGTGGGTACAGATGTCGAGAAATCACTTGTCTTAAACCAATTATTGCAGCTCCTGGGCACCGAGTGCAGGAAAAGGGTGCTGTGCTCATGCTTGCTGGAGCTAAAATAGTGTATCTGCTCAGTAGTACCACCTTCAAAGGTTCCTGCGCGAATAGTATGCCATCTGCCAAAGTTCCTATGCTCAATTAGGGTTAAGCTTAAACAAATAATATTTTCTGAGTGCAGGAATGAGTAAGTCTGCTAAATACCGTTGTGCAGTGAATAAAGAGTGGGCAAAAAAATAAACTGCTTGACCTTGAATTTGTGAAATGTCCTGAAGAGTGACTAAGTGCACAAAAGAGTCTGCTCAGAAAAAGCAGATGACAAACACAGCGTGAAAGGTGCATTAGTGCTCGGAATTAAACCTCTAATACATGTGTCCTCCGTTTGTCTTTTGCATCGTATAAACAATGACAGGGGCAAATGTTACCTATGAGAGCCAAAATTTGCTGAGGTGTTTTGTGATTTTATCATGTATCCCATGTGGCTCTATTAATGAAACAAGGTCACTCTCTATGGTGCTATTGTGAGCTAGAGACATCAAAATAATATTCGGCTCACATCTTTGTAACTACCAATTGTTGGAGGCAAAGGAAATGTAAAACTGTCTCAAACAGATGTGGGGGTCAGCACTTCTTATACAACCCAAATAATATCCCTGCCCCGATCTCCCTTAGGAATCAAGGTCTAAAAGAACGAATATATGCAGTCTATAGACAGGTCTTTTGCTAACGTGGAGAGGCCAACCGCCATTGGAGGACGCCAGGAGAATGTTGTATGTAAGTGGACATTAGTCCTTCAACCTGTCGCTGCATAGATTTTATGATCGCTATGCATGTGATTATATGTGTATGGTTAAATCTTCTTGGTGGATGTGGACAACGTAGTGTGAATGTTCTGAGTGTGCATGTGAATGAATGTGAGAGAAGATGCATGGGTGAGTGACTGGTGGTTGAATTAGATTGAATGTGATTATGTGCACAATTGTGAATGTTCTGGGTGATTGTGCATATGCCAAAAATAGTGTGAACTTATTCTTCACTGGCTCACCCACCTCGCTGAGTCGCTACAGCCCCTGCAAGAGACCCCGTTTTGGCTCAACCGCATGATTGCGTGCAACAGCATTGAAAGTGCTTTTGAGAACAAGGCTCTTATCATTTTAGGGATTGTACTACCTACGAATTAGGGTTTGATTTGTGAAGGACTGCCTAAACAATATTTGCACTGTATGCTCCCTTTCTTTACAGGTGGTGGACCCTTACTGTGTGCTATTCCTTTAGGCCATTGATGACTGTATATATGTTGAATAGTAGTGTTGTGTTGGTTTAGTTATTATTGCTGATATTTGATTTGTGTTTGATTTAAAAGGCCTTTAATAAGTGTATATGTATTTTTGATATAAACACCTGACTGAGAGTAATTTGTAGTGTCATTTACTGTGAGTGCTCACTGTGGGCTTTCGATCATCCTCACCCCTCCTGAGACCTAGTCTTGACCACCGCCAATGCTACATTGATTGGTCTGGCTTGTCCAGAATGTTACCCTGTTCCAAGAAACTAGGCTGGCCTTCTGAACCTCTGCTCACCGGGTCAGAGTTCAGAAATCCATCTTAACAGTTATGGGGAAATGGACACTTCCATCAGACTGTCAGTACTGGGAAACTATGTTTCCCTTAGTCTTTGACCATGTTGCCATTTCTTGGTAACTTTTTAACAGTGCACAATGTACCTTTCAGTACTGTGCAGTGGGGTCCTTTTTGTTTTATGGCCCTAGATACCCTCGAAGGATTTGTTGGTGATTGTACGATTGTGCCTGGGATGAACTGGTGGCAACAGTTACTTTTAATAGTGTTTTACTTCTTTTCACTGAATCTCAACGCGTTTACTGCGTTTGGTTGAAGACGGTGGCCAGGTCCAAAAAAAGGCAGAGCCACAAAGTCATTTGTTCTGTGCCATGGCCATTTTGTCCCTTGCCTTCACCCAGGTCGAGTAACTCGGTTTTTCCTTATTTGGGCATGAAGCTTCCAGAGAAAACCGATCTCTTTCACAGGCTTCTGCTTGTCACGGGTGTGTGCTGGGGAAGCGGGCTGCAACTGTCGTTCCCAATCCACAGTACTTGTGTGAGGATGTCTGGAGTGCCTGAATGACTGAGACCACCTTGGACCATGATTGGTCCACGACTGGGATGCCTGGCTGAGAGCAGATTTTCGACAGGAAGTTTTCAATTTTGGCACAAAGCTAATCTTGGATAAGAGAAGGGGCACTGCATCCATTCCAGGTCGAATGCCTGAGTACTCACTGAAGTACAGAAGGACCCCAGCCTTCTATCCAAAGAAAAGGACTTGTCAAACTGCCGGAGACACTTTGGAAGGTTTTGGCACCCTTCGCCCTCTGCTGACTCGTCGGAACCCTGAGTTCTTCCTCGATCAAGAAGGCCTGCCAACGTGTTTTGCCCCTTTGGAATAGTGGGAAAAAATACTCTCAGCGCCACCTACCTACCCAACGAACAAGCCCCTTTTGGAAGTGTTCCTTGGCCATCCAGTGAACTGTTCAGCTCTACCTCAGGGTATTCTGCAAAACTACCACCGTCTTGAGTTGCAACTCGAGACCTGGGACATTGCTTGCATGTGGTCCTGTGCATTCTCCTGCCAAACTTCACAGGCCTACCTCCTATAGGTCTCGAACAAGGAGAGTGCATAACCCTGTCTGCATCTGTGATTCCTGCAATATTAGAATGCGTGCGCTTCCAAAACATCAAATTCCATCAGTCTTACCCAAATTCCATCGCGCTACGCCGCACTTCCATCCGGAGCACCACAGCAAAATCTGCAAAGGAAAAAGAGACATATTCAGGTTTGCTTCCAAAAAAGACAATAAAGGCGCCGCGCTTCGCGCTTTCTCTTACCTATAAACGTGCCTCTCCATCCAGCACGCCAGCATCAAGACCTTCGCACCTGAAAAGAAGGAGATAAAGACATCCACCATAAACAGAACAAAGACTTACAATTAACAAACCTACCTGCCTACCAGCAGATTCGGGGTCATAGCAGGCCTCGGCCCAAGGAAGGCGTACTGCACCAGTGAAGCAACTCGGGCAGCTCGCCAACAAACGTCTAGTGCCCGTGCACAAGAAACGCAGGACGGATAGCTCACCCTACAAATAACTAAGGTGAAAAAAGAACCCAGAGGGAGGTGGGAGATTCACCCATCAGAGACAGTTATCACAAATCCTCCCTTCTGTAATTGCAGATTCATTATTCAGCACTGGGCAACTACGCATCCAGGGTTCCAGATCTCAGAGTCTTGCAGACGCCCCCAGGGATATCAGGTGAGCGTAACAGATTGCAAAGCCTTTAAACCTTATCCACCTGGTCGTCATGGAGACATCTGAAAGTGACCAGTTAGCTCAGCTTTTGGGACAATTAAGCACCGAGGTGCATGCAGCCCGGCAAGAAACCAATGCCTTAAGACGAGAATTAATAGTCACGAACGACCGTAGTGATGAACTAAGAAAACAGCTACTACAAACACAGGCGGGGCAAGCTCCATTGCCCGGATTCACCCAATCCATCGCTAAACTGTCAACAGTCAACCCAGTACAAATAACGTTGCCGGAAGCAGTACCTCTGGTACCACCAGAACGATTTAATGGAGACCCCAGACGGTACGCAACATTCATGAACCAGTGCTGTCTCCATTTTCTTTGTAGACCTGGGGCTTTCCCCAATTTCCAGGCAAGGGTGGCCTTCGTGTTATCATATTTGTGTGGAAGTGCCGCAGACTGGTCGGTACCTTTAGTGAGCCGGAATGACCCATTAATGCAGGACTTCGGGGGATTTCAACAGGGCATGGAAAGGCTATTTGCTCGACACTTGCATGGACAAGCTCTTGATAACGAACTCCTGTCCCTCTGCAAAGGAAATCAAGATATGCTGGCTTATATTCCTGCCTTTAATAGACTGGTAATGGGAGGCCTGAAGAAAAAAAGAACCACGTTGTTTCTTCGGGGCCTACGAGGAGACCTGAAGGATGTCCTTGCTCAAGTGGTAGACCCACCTAAAGACTGTGCAGAGTTTATCAACTTTGTAGTGCCGTTGGACCACAGATTACAGGATCAAAGAACAGAACGTCCATCAGAAAATACTACAGAACCCATGCAGATTGGATGAGTACGACCCCCTTTAACTAAAGTTTGAAAGAGACAAGAGAAGACAGCTACAGTTATGCCTATATTGCGGTAAATCAGGTCACTTCTTCAAAGAATGCCCAGTGAAACCTCCAAGGAAGGTAGTAGGTGCTACAGAGAAAGAAGATGATGGAAAGGAATCGGAAAACTACCAGGGCCGGCAAGCGTAGAGATCTGCCTGTCGAGCGAGAAGGATGAGTCACAGACCTCACATTTCGCTCTACCAGTAATCTTGATCAATCATCAACAACCGTTGCGGATGCATGCCATAGAGGCATATATAGACAGCAGAGCAGTTGGTAATTACATAGATCGAGATCTGGCAACAGAAAGGGGACTTCCCTTATGCACAAAACCAACAACTGAAAAGGTAACTACTGTTGACGGTACAGAAATTGGTTCGGGACCAGTAACCCAATGCACAACAGCATTAACCCTTCTGTGTCAGGATGGGCATCAAGAAGCAATCACGTTTGACCTCATCAAAGCTCCTCAGTTCCGGTTGATTTTAGGGATGCCATGGTTAGTAACTCACAATCCCCACACCGACTGGCATGCAGAGAGACTGACCTTTTCCGACGAATGCACCCACGCTTGCTACCCAAAATCTATACCACAGCCAAACCTGAAATGTGTTCAAGGAATGATATGATATGATATGATATGATAGTTTATTTATATAGCGCCTATACACAGTGTGTTTCGAAGCGCTTCAAGGCAAGGGAGGGAACAAAGTAAAATACAAAGACATTCTTACAGGCCATGAACAGTAAGGATGTGAAATTAACTATCGTACTCAGCCTGACAACATTTCAGATAGTGCAAGTGCTAAGACATAGATAAGGAAGGGAAGGGGAGAGTGGGAAGGAAATGGAAACAGACAGGCGACTACCGTACTAGGCCTGATGACATTTCTGGTAGAGCCGGAGAAAAACAAAAGGTGAGGGAGGGGGGTGCAGAAAGGGAGGGAAGGGACAAAACAAGTGACTATCGTACTAGGCCTGACGACATTCCAGATAGTGCGGGAGGGGGGTAGACAAACGAGGTTGCTATCATACTAGGTCCAGGGACAATTCTGACAGAGTAAGTGCATAGAAGACAGGAAAAGGGAGAAAGGGAGAGGAGGAGAGAACAGAGTAAGCAGTCAAAAAGAGTGGAGAAGCAAGAGGGGAGAGCAAATACAATTGCAGAAATCAGTAGTAACACCTAATTTTGCAAGACAGGATACACGATGAAGATGGGAACAGCATGATTCAGGGCCACCATAAGAAAGGGTGACACACTGTGAATCAATGAAGCCCATAAAAGCCCAATCGAGTATTGGCCACAAGATGGTGATGATGAAGCCAGAATGTATCAGGTCCTGGGAAGATAGCTCAGCGGCAACATGCTCGCCTTGAAAGCAAGATGACACGAAGCAACACAGGTTCGATTTCTGTGTCCGCGCTTGGAAACCTTTGGGTATTTAAGCGTGTTATAAATATGCAACTAAGACAAACAACTACGCAACTAAAACAAACAATCAGGGATCACAGAACGAATGAACACCTTACCAACAGAATATCAGGATTATCAAGATGTTTTTCAGAAGGAACAGGCTAACACATTACCGCCACATAGGCCCTATGACTGTCAGATCACCTGATACCTGGCACACGGTTCCTTTTGGTGGCATTTATGCACTGACGGAAACCGAAAATCTCCACTTGAAGTCCTATCTGGATCAATACCTGGCTAATGGGTTTATCCGCCCAGTCAAAGTCACTGGCAGCCTCCCCCTTATTCTTCTTACCAAAGAAGGAAGTAGATTTGAGGACTTGTAGTGATTACCACGCTCTTAATCAAATCACAGTAAAAAACTGCTACCCTTGGCCCCTTATCCTGGACCAAGTCAAAAAAACCCGAATCTACACCAAACTAGACCTCAGAGGAGCATACCACCTTGTACGTGTAAAGAAAGGGGATGAATGGAAAACCGCATTCCGCATCAAGTATGGCCTGTACGAATATCAGGTAATGCCTTTCATGCTTTGCAACGCTCCTGCAGCATTCCAGTATTTCATGAATTATGTATTATGGGAATTAATCGATGTCTGTGCCCTGTTCTATATTGACGACATCCTAGTGTATTCCCCCTCTGAAAAAGATCATGTTGAACACGTTTGTTCAGTCCTTGCAAAACTTCGCCAGCACAAACTGTATGCTAAACTCGAGAAATGCTCCTTCCATGTCACCGAAGTTGAGTTCCTTGGTTTTGTTCTCTCGCCAAAGGGAGTCAAGATGGATACACACAAAGTTGATGTCATCCTTAAGTGGCCATCACCTTCTTCACTTAAAGGAATCCAAAGCATGCTCAGCTTTGCAAATTTTTATCACTGATTTATTCCAGATTTCTCACTGATAGTACACCCAATCACATTGTTACTGAGAAAAAACAACAAAATATTCCAAGGGACTGAAGAAGAGGAACAGGCCTTTCAAGAAATCAAGAAGAGATTCACCTCCGTGCCAATTTTATGACATCCTCGCCCAGACCTCCGCTATGTAGTAAACTGATGCTTCCAGCGTAGCTATGGGAGCAGTTCTCTCAAAGAGATCGAGAAACGGGCCAATTACACCCCGTGGCCTTTTGGTCACGTAAATTCTCACCACCAGAACTTAACTATGCAATTACAGGCAAAGAATTGTTAGCAATCAAATCAGCCTTCAAAGCCTGAAGGCAATATCTATTAGGTGCCAGACACACCATCACAGTAATCACAGATCACCGAAACCTTCATTACCTAAAGTCAGCAAAAGCTCAATCATCACGACAATTGAGGTGGGCTTTATTCTTCACAGAATACAATTATGTAATAACATACCAACCGGGTGTCCGGAATGGGAAGGCCGATGCCTTATCTCGTATGGGTGTTGAAGAAAAAATGAACAGTGCCCTGGACTCTGTTGCCATCATCCCAAGTGATACATTACTGGGACTCACTACCACATTGACTCTAAGTGAACTTCAAGATAAGATTCGATCCTTAATGAACCCCGAGATCCTGCAAAAATGGAATTTCCAGACTGAACATCACACAGTTTTGGATGGATTACCCTACTTCAGGGAACGACTAGATCTACAAAATAAAGATTTGCAAGAGTTGGTCATGTCTGGTTATCACGATTCCCTGATCGAAGGCCATCCTGGAATTGCTAAGACTCTAGCCAAGGTTAAGCAGAATTATTGGTGGCCAACCTAGCGTAAAGACATTGCTCCATTTGTTCTTTCCTGTGGGGTATGTGCACAAAATAAATCACAAAAGCAGAAACCAGCTGGCCTTCTACAACCACTGGATATTCCACCGGATCCCTGGCATACTCCTTCTCTTGATTTTATTACAGACTTACCTCCCTGTCAAGGATTTAATACCATCTTGGTGGTTGTGGACCTGTTCTCTAAAATGGCACATTTTATTCTGTTCAAAGGACTTCCTAACGCTACTGGTATTTCATGAACAGATTATAAAACTGCATGGTTTCCCCTCAGTCCTAATCTCAGATCGTGGAAGCCAATTTGAATCTAATTTCTGGAGAAAATGCTGTGCAATGGCACAAATCGATGTTCGCTTATCCACTAGCCATCACCCTCAAACGGATGGACAAACGGAAAGAAAAAACCAAACATTAGAACAATATCTACGTTGCATGCTGCATCAAGTGGAAGAGAGCTGGAAAGACTTTTTATGGATAGCAGAATACGCATACAACAACTCCATACACACCAGCACGGGATAAAGCCTGTTCTACTCAATATACAGAAGACACCCACGTAGCTCTGAACTAGATTCCCCCATGACCTTGGAAATGCCAGCGGTAAAGACTCTACACACAAGTATAACTCAAGCCTTCAAAAAGGTAACTGAACAATTACAGCAAGCCAAAGACAGACAGAAAATGTTTTCAGACCAACACCGGAGGAAGGCTCCCGATTACCAGACTGGGGAAAAAGTCTGGTTAGCATCAAGGCATGTGCCCATTAAAGTAACCCAGACCTTTCGCCCAAGATATCTAGGACACTATACCATCAAATCTGTGATAAATCCAGTGGCCGTCAAATTGGCCTTGCCACCGAGCATGCAAATTCATCCGGTATTCCATGTATCACTTATAAAACCTGTCCAACCCGGGACCCAAGTCATAACCCCACCAAAGCCTGTGCTAGTTGATGGAGAGCCTGAATTTGAAGTTAAGGACATCCTGTATCCAAAACGTACCAGATCTAAACTATACTATTTAGTGGATTAGAAAGGGTACGGGCCTCAAGACAGAACATGGGAACCAAGTGAACATATCCATGCACTACGTCTGATTAAGAGATTTCGCCTGAATAATCCCACCAAACCAGGACCAGACGAGAGGAATACCCTGAGAGGGGCCTTGGGAGGGAGTGCTGTCATGACCACTGTCAGGGGCCACAGGCTGTGCCACAAGCAAGCTTCCACAGTTACTCTAAGGGCCTCAAGACTTCAGCAAAAAGACTCCTGGAGCCAGCCCTGGCACATCTGGCACCAGGCTCATATACTGTAAGGAGATATTTACCAGGTTTACTTTCAATTGACTACATGGGTCTTTAAATCCAACATGGAAGCACCCACACAGCCTAGTTCTAAGAACCAAGTCATGCGTTCTAGTGTTTTGGGTGTGGCAGGCCTGGAACTACTTTCCCTGGTACTACTTTACCTGGGCTATATAAACCACAACCTGACTGCAGAACATGCTTCACGTTATTCTGCAACCAGCAGCGTGACACTCACCATGTCCAGCTCCTGGCCTTCAGCATCTTCCTGTAGTCCTGCAAGAACAAGAACAAGATTATTCTGTTTTACCTGAGAAAACACCATCCAGCACTCAGCATCTCAATGTGCAATCTGTGGAAACCGAGGGAAGAAGAAACCTCACTCTGAGTACAAGCTTAAGGACTTCCGGCGAACCGCTACCACAGCTGCTGCTCGAACATCACGACCTGCAATAACGAGAAAAGGAAAATGATATTAGAACGCGCGCGCTTCCAAAACATCGAATTCCGTCAGTCGTACCCGAATTCCATCGCGCTACGCCGCGCTTCCATCCGGAGCACCACAGCAACATCTGCAAATGAAAAAGAGACATATTCAGGTTCGCTTTCAATATTAAACAACTGCACAGTGCTGTATTTACCTTAACGGATTCTGGGGGCCTGTTTTTCATTGCACTCTCATCCACTCGCAGCACCACAGCGGCCTGTGAGGAGAAGAAGAACAAAACACAGGTTAGCTTTAAAAGACAATAAAGGCGCCGCGCTTCGCGCTTTCTCTTACCTATAAACGTGCCTCTCTATCCGGCATGCCAGCATCAAGTCCTTTGCACCTGAAAAGGAGGAGATAAAGACATTAACTAATTCCCACCATAAACAGAACAAAGAATTACAATTAACAAACCTTCCTGCCTACCAGCAGATTGGGGGTCATAGCAGGCCTGGGCCCAAGGAAGGCGTACTGCACCAGTGAAGCAACTCGGGCAGCTCGCCAACAAACGTCAAGTGCCCTTGCACAAGAAACGCAGGACGGACAGCTCACCCTACAAATAACTAAGTTGAGAAAGGAACCCAGTGGGAAGAGAATCGGTCAGAGGGAGGTGGGAGATTCACCAATTAGAGACAGTTATCACAAATCCTCCCTTCTGTAATTGCAGATTCTTTATTCAGCACTGGGCAACTACGCATCCAGGGTTCCAGATCTCAGAGCCTTCCAGATGCCCCCGGTGATATCAGGGGATATCAGGTGAGGGTAACATG
Organism: Ambystoma mexicanum; assembly: GCF_040938575.1. NCBI lineage: Eukaryota > Metazoa > Chordata > Amphibia > Caudata > Ambystomatidae > Ambystoma > Ambystoma mexicanum. Next base: position 63,887,259 of record NC_090941.1, on the reverse strand, counting down.
TGGAGATTGCAGTGTGAATGTTATGGGTGTGTGTCTGAGTGAATGTGAGAGAAGGTGTATGGATGTTTGACTGGTGGGTGAATGGTATAAATGTGTACCAGTGAGGCGCTGGTGGCGCTGGGGTGCCACTGGAGCATTTTTGACATTTCCTTAAAGAGACATGGCAGGTTTATTGGCATTTTTGGATAAAGCCAACTTGATGAATGTCATTATGTCACTAGATAAAATAAGCACGTGTCTAAACTGGCCTACATTGGAGCCATTGCTGACATGTTTTCTTACTGTGGTATGATATTTTAATGGTAACGCTATCAGGAGTATGTTTTTATGTGGGGGCAATAGCATATGGGCATGTTTTCTAAGGATATAATTACTGGCATTATGCGCAGAGCAAACATGAGTATGTTCTTACATGGGAATAATGGTATATATTGTTGCTGTCAGCATATAAATGTATGATCACTGCCAGAGTGAAAAGTGTGTTTTTTATACTAGCATTGTTTTTTTTTATATTGGCATATACTGTGGGCAAAGGCATACAAATGCATTCGGAAATACTCTTGTGCACTGTAAATGACTTGCATCTATTGGATGTTGAGTTGTTTAGGGTGCTCGATTACAACCTCCCTGACTTTTTATCTGTAAGAACCCATCCTCTGAAACTCCTTTTTGTTGGTTCGGGCTCCTTCGATACGCTTGGTCGCTCCCGCATACTTGTGGCAAATATTTATTCCCCTTTAATTCAAAAATTCACCAGCTGCTACTGGTGGCTAGTACATTTCGGTGTCTGGGGCCAGGCACAGGCCCTTTGTTTCTATGGTAGGTGAAAGATGTACCCTGTGATAAAAAAATCATACTTACATCTTTCACCTAGTGCAGTGCGCTGGTGCCCCTGAATCAGCATGGTCATCATGGCATTGCGCATGCATGCTCATACCGGCCGGCCTATAGTGTGGTGCAGCCCGTGTTTTGTGGAGGAGCTTGGAGGGTCACTCCGCATTGGCTCGCTGGTTGCCCCAAATATTGTGACATTCCACTGGTCTCCATGTTAACTACACTAGCCTATACTTAACACACCTAGGCTTTCTTTTTAACGATTGTTTTTCCAAGTACCTAATATTTCTTCAACCTTTTTGTGCATTGACAAGCCTCACGTTGCTCAGACTGAGCAGGAACTGCTGAGGGGGAGCCACGGTCCCACTGGAAATATAGAGCACGGAGGACTAGTAGAATTTCCTTTCAAGCTGGCAATGAAGAATTATGAGGGGAACAGGTTCCTAAAGCATGGCAGACACCGATATATATAATGGGCCTTCAGAAACATCGGGAATATGACTTTAACCCGAGACATTGCAGGCAGTCGGTGGTCTGGGTCAACTCCCCAATGGTTAGCATTAAAGAGGAACTATACATTACACACTGTTTGGCACTGTTGGTCGACTTTGAGTCAGAGGGGCTTAAGGCCAGCCTAACATGCAGACTGAATTATCTCATAGCTCTGAGGAGCGGGCAGAGTGCTTTCAAAATGGGGCCGAAGGTCACCCACAGGCTGTCGAGGAGAGATCACGTTTCAGATGCTTTCCCAAACCCGAACAATGCATAAAAGGAGCCCTTCTGTTCCTAGGCCTGCCAACGCCAGTGCCTTCTGAAGTCCTCTTAAAGCAAAAGCAAACACCGAAGTCCTGCAGACAAGGCCACCTTATTCTGCCTTTTGAGAGATGAATTTAGAATAACCACATACACCCTTTCATGTCAATTCTACTTTAGGCAGCGTGTGTTAAAAAGAGATTGCTCTTGTAAAAAAATATGCACACATCAAATTAGTACCTCGCAGCATCCATGCATGTTGGCTCGATACATACTTAAACTGTTCATAGAAACCAAATGATCATTGGCAAATTCACTGCGAAAAAATCATGAAAATGTTTGGCTTAGCCAGTTTTATGCTTGCACTATGACTGCTTAGCTGGACAGTAAGCACAGTAAGGTTCCTGTCAATGTTACTAGGATGCTAGGATTCGATCCTCCATTGCTGGACCCCATCCAAAGTGACATTTAATCAGTTGGCCGTAGCTGCATTCTCACAATGTAGAATCCCAACCCTACTCTCAAATGAATCTGGGCTCTCTTTCCACTGCCATAAATGCTGCAGAGGTGTGCCGCCACCACCAGAATGACATAATATGCTGCCAACACATAGGAAGTGCCTACCAGCCCATATGAAGGCCAGCTTCCATTACCTTTATTGGATTACAGACATGGTGGTGGTAGAGACCCAGTGCTGCTAGATGCTATCTTCTGTTCTGGCGGCAATCGAGCTGGCTTGCTAGGGCTATAGTGCTCAGCCTGTGTGTTTTGGAAATCACTCGGCTTCCTACTACACCAGTGGGTCAGAACTCTATAAAAGCACCTGTGGTCTGGTGAGAAGACACACAGAAGAAATCAAGCATTCAATTTTCCTTTCGATATCCACCTCGTCCCGCCTTCTCTGGCTCACGCAGCTCCGGGTCAGTCATCCCATGTTGGCTCTTAATGTAGCCCACTCCAAAGTCATCAACCAATGGCACTCTGGGTGTATGTGCTTATTTGTAGGACTGGAAGGGCTGCATTTAACTGTTTCATCTGCAGTTCCCTATTCCTACTCTCTGAGAAAGGTGCAACATGGCACATCAGTCGATTGGGATAGGCCTCCTAAATCAAGCCCATGGGGTAGTTTTGCAAGGTCGGCCATATACTATCATCCAAAGAACTGCATTTATTAGGGTTTAGTATGACAATATATTTCAGCAAACAGTAGCATCCGGGCGCAAACAGGTCTCTGCGCCAGGATATTACTGTTTGCAGTGCTTTTCTGGGGGGGTTAGGTCCTTGCACCCTGTTAGATGGGGACACAGGGTGCGCCTATATGGAAACATCACCAAAGGCATTGCGCCAAAATGGCTGGCTCCAAAATGGCTGTGCCCAAAGATGGCGTAGCGTAGTTTTGCTTTAATAGGGACTTTAATGGGTGATCCATCCCCATCTCCGCCTATCACACCTGTTGTAAATAATAACACTCTGCTTCAATAGTGCAGCACTTAACACAGTGGACTTCTTTGTCACCCTAAGCATCGGTTTATGAATTAAAAGATCTGTTTGGCAGTTTACCACCTGTTGTTAAAGGATTCTGATGCTGCTGGTTTAACTAATGATAACAATTGTGCTTATTATTGAGAAGTTAGGCAACAGATTATTGAAGATGAAAGTCCACCTTCATCAGTCACTGGGAATCAAATGTGGCTGATTGCGGGTCACTGATGAATGCTGGACGAGGGATCAAGATACCGTAGATGGATTTTTTCAGCTTCTAGTGAGTAATTTATTAGCGGTGATTACAGCATTAGCAAAACATATTAAATCGCGCATCGTCCTATTTTCCTTGTAAGGCAGTCATTCCATTACCTTCCACTGCTTATAAAAATAAACACTTGGGACCTAATTTTTATTGGGTGTCCGTAGACTTTCAATGTTCAGGCGAAGTTGTCCCGAGTACCTCAGCACTGCACACTCAAGAGCAGGAACAGTAAACCACTGCACAGATATATTGTCCCAGTGAACATAAGGTCCTTAATCAGTAACATGTCATGCATGGATGGTATACAGAATAACTCTTACGCCAAATAATTAGACCAACTGAGGAAGTTGGCAAAAGTCTCATCCGACTGTTTTAATATCAATTGTCTAAAACAAGGAGTTACAATGGACATCAACGGACGGTCGCTCAAGCTCTCAACACATTTCATAAATAACACTTAAGTACTGAACATTCGTCATACGTGACCTCATACTACATGGCAAATAAGATAAACCTATGAGGTGTTGCGGTTGGATTAAGGGGAACATCTAAGTATACCATTATGTCTCCTCAGGATATGTCCACACTCAATGAGAAGGCTTCTCATACATAATCTTTGAAACTAGTCACAATGCTGCAAACGTGGCAGGCAACAATTCAATTTTCAAGGAGATGTTCTCGTAGAGAAAAGTAGACAATGATGGCTTACACATCACTGTCATCGCAGAAAATGGAACAGGTGAACAGGGCTTGTTCACAGTGCCTTTAACTATTGTCTTTGGTGCTAAACAACATTGAGCTGGACTTCTAGGTGCTTTAGCATTGGTCAATCTGATGTCAAGATGATCAAGTCGATGTGATCACACTTGACGTCTGCATTCATTCGGTTCGAGCTGCGAACTCCCAATGGGTTGAGACAGTGGTCAAGATGGCCAGATGTTGGCTCAGAGCAGTTTGGGGCAGCGGTCAAGTTGGTGGTGAACAGATGGCTCTGATGGGTCAAGTCGGCATTAAAAGAAAGTGAGTAAATGGCCTGCAGCATTTAAATGGATGCTCATGTCAGTTGCTCCTGCAAAGTCTATCGCATGAGCTGGCAGTGCATCAAGTCGGCATCTGGATGGCTCCAAGTGCATCAAGTGGTATGAAGTTGCATAGAGTGTCAAAAGAGGCCATGTTGGTCCTGTGGTGGCTTGAAGTGCATTCAGCACGGCTGATCCAGCTTGAAGATGACAAAACAGAATGTCAACCTGCTTCTGGATTGCTGGGTTCCTGGGAGGCCAAATCCAGGTCCCCCCAGACAAACTGAGTCCTTCAGCTCTAGACCTCAGTTCCAGGAAGTCGACTGGCACCTACAGGAGATCTCCCGTGACCTAGTCTAGGCAGAGAGGCTTGGTCCACAGATGTACCCCCTCTTTACCTGGCAATGGTGAATGGAAAGAGGTTTCCTCTGCCTTGGATGCCTTCTGCCTTCAATTCTCTGGCAGAGGCCCGTGGAATAAACTGTACTCCCAACATAGGCCCACTGAATCCTTCTATTTGTCATCAGAGTCTATAGATGAATCAAGAAGGAGGGGGTGCACGCTTCCTTATACAAGCAACATGTCACAGGGGATTGGTTGAAAGCCAGCCTGCTGTAAGGGGTTCAATCCCGGAAGGATAGCACAGCGGCAACGTGCGTGCCTTGGAAGCAAGACGACACGAAGCAACACAGGTTCGATCCCCGGGTCCGCGCTTAGAAACATCTGGCTGTTTAAGCGCGTTATAAATACGCAACTAAGAGAAAAACAATTACGCAACTACAAAACAAACAATTCCTGTAACAGCGCCTCGATGCCTGTGGGCTGTGTGAGCGCTTTAAAAATGTAAAAATAAAATAAAAATAAATCCAGGCTGTTGTAACAAGCGCCCGCTGTCAAGGCAGTCAGACAAGACAAGGATACACAGCAGTCCTGTCATAGCAAGGCCCTGCGCACAGAGCTGATACTAGTGTGATATATAATTGTGTGATCCTAGTAGAAACCATGCCACAACTTGGCATGGCTTATGTTTAAAGCTTTATGCACAGCCAGACTGACAAGGTTGAACCTGCTCTGTGCCACTTCAGAGCTGATGCTGAGGTTGCAAGGAGTCTGTCTCAGCTAAGGCACATGTGTGTACTATAATTTTTGCAAGGAGCATTCATGAAAGGGGGTCTGATTAGCGGGCCTCCCTTTCAGAAACAGAATTACTAGTATCATTTTATGCAATCAAAATCCCAAAATCTCATGCTAGCCTAACCTCAACAGATGGCATTTGGGCATAGAAGGGGTGAGTGGTTGGACACCACCTTGAAAGTAAAATGCATTTTATACACTACTGCCCAAAACATCATTGCAATTCCACAGATTTGTACGGTGTTGCTGCTCCAGCCACAACCAAGGACAATCCTTTGAGCTGTATTAGGGAACTGTTGAACTGGTGGCCACCAATGCAAATCTGACTTGCACATGCTTTACCCCTTTGCTCGATGTGGGTATCTCTGGAGGAGCCTTTGCATGCATGTGGTAACAGGTCAAGAAAATGTGGAGTTCTACCATGCATACAGGGATTCTAAATCTGCTGTCAAAGAGAGTTTTCAAAGGAATGCCCTGGCCACCGTTTGGACTACTGTTTGGGCATCGTTTGTACCACTGGACCTCTCCTATAATTTGGGAATTAGAAGAAATATCAAAAACTTAGACATCCTAAAATGAGTCCCGCTGTTGACGTTAACATCAGAGGGTCTTACTCAGGCACTCATACCCGGGAGAATGATACATTATGTGCTGTTGGTTTTCAAAATATGTGCCCCTTTTTTAACCACACTATAGTTATTACTATTTTTAAACTAAGGTATTAGCAGTGTTGTCAAGAATAGGATTAAAAACGCAGAACAGTTTATTTTTATTTTTTATAACAACTACCACAATGGGAATCACTTCTAACCAAGCAATTCTGTGGATTTCATTGTTGGATCTAGAGACACTTCAGTATTTCAATGCATAGCAGGAACAAAATGAACAATACATTCTTTTTTTATTCATGTAATCTTTTGACAAGATGTGTAGTAGATCCTAAACCGAAAAGATGAACATTTCTATCTTTTTTTCGCAGGTTTAACAGTATACAATCTTTATCTGGAAACTCCTTTGAAGGACTTTCTAAATTGGAGTTACTGATGATTCACGGGAATGAAATCCAAGCAATACCCAATGGGGTCTTCAGAGATCTTACGTCTTTACAGGTAAGAAATTTGCACGCTTAAGCCTTAACATTCACAGATCACGCATGGATGCTCACTATCACTTAATTCCCAATTCTCCTAACGAAAAGAGTTTCTAATGCACCAGCAATTACCATAGCCTGAGTTATGGGAATGGTGACGACAAACAGCCATATTGGCAAAACCAACCAGCCGGACCAAGATGAGGGTTACAAGAGATGACATTGTTTTAAATTGGCTCTGAGGGCTTTGCAAACAGGTGTGTGTTATACCTGCGTGTTCCTGCAGGGCAATATTGATTCAAAACGATCCTGCATTTTCTAATTGCCAAATGGACAATTGCCCATGTACTAATTACTATGTTAATGCACTATTTTCATATGTTACTTTTGTTTTACTGGTCTGTAATGTTGAACTCACAATAAAATATGAGTGCTTACAATATAATGGCCTTCATTACAAGTCAGGCGTTAAGGGTTTAACGGCGCCGTCGGCACCGTTAACCCTTAACGCCTGATTCACACTTAAACGCCTGCTTTTTGCAGGCATTAAAAGTCCAAGGCGCTAAGCGACCTTGGTGCTAATTACGGCACCGTAATTTACGGTGCCGTAATTAGCGCTTTCCCCATCCCCATTATGCCCTATGGGGCAAAAATGGGAATGGGGAAGGGCAAATGGTGAATGGGGAATTACCACTCCACTCACCTTGGAGTGGGGCGGTAATTCCGCCATCCACCATGGCGGAATCCGGCATGGACCATGGTGCTAATAGCACCATGGTCCACCGCCTGACTTGTAATGAGGGCCAATATGTTCAAATTAGATTTCCTCATTAACCTACTGGTGACAAATTATCTAGCATTTGCACCTGTGCCAAAAAAATTGATTTATATATTTAGCAAATGCATTTATTGTGTTTGTTTTGGAAGGATATTGCTGCTTTTAAAAATGTACAGGATAGTGTTAGGAAGTCTTTCCTTACCTGTTGCCATGCACCAGCCCCCCTGCCTATGCCAGCACATATGTGTAGGCAGGAACCGACACGCAGCGGACATGGGTGAGGCTGCTGTTGGCTTACCCACGTTGTTCTTTGTTCTACGTAAACCTTTACTGCATCTCAAAGTGCACTTGCGTGCTATACCAAGATATTTAAACTACTTTTAGAGTGCTCATGAAGGGCCTGCCGATTGAACCTTAGGCTCATTTTATTGTTTGTTTAAAAAGATATTGTTGCTTTTAAAACTATACTGGATAGTGTTAGGAAGTCTTTCCTTCCTTGCTGTCCATGCACCTTTCCCCCTTGCCTACGCCAGCACATAGGTGCAGGCAGAAGGAGACGTGTCCAGTGGGCGCGCCGACAGCGCACCAAAGGCGCGTGAAATGAAAGCGCATCTGGGTGCGTCTGGGCCAAGGAGTGGTCATGGGCCTCAAACCTATGCCAAAATGTTTACTTCCCTTTCCCACTCCCTACTGGGTGTAGGGAAACAGCGAGACTTGTTTACTCGCGAGAGGAACTCTTCCTACTAGCCCCTGCTAACGCTTGTTTACCGCCAGATTTCCTAAATGATAAGCACTTGCGGTGTGCTAATCTGACTCATCGGAAGGCTGCAGGCAAGCTGACACATGCTAAAGCCACTACACAAGTCAGGTTACGGGAAGCACTTTACGTACTCACAGGCTTTCTTATTAATGTAAGATCTGCAGGTGCACACTGGGCTGCCATTTATTCCCTTTTAGAAAAAAATGCCCCAGATTTACTTTGCCTTACAGAGGACTTGATCTCCCCTCGTTCAGAACCTGAAATTATGCAAATGTTCCAAGACGCTTATAAATTGCCGCACCTAGATAGGCACCATCCCTCTAGTGGGGGAGCCCTATCCTTAATCCACCGAGCTACAATCAATGTCACTAATGTTCCCATGGCTCATGCCTTGCGATCTTGTATTAATTAGAGTCCAGCTGCCGTCCAATACTTCAGTTCACATCCGAGTTGTATATCGGCCACCTCTCAAGGGTTAGCCAATTTTGTAAGCAATTGTCTGCAATTTACAGTAGATTTGGCTTTAACTTATTCCAATCTTATTGTTATGGGGCATTTTAATACTCACCCCAACGACCCTACTTACCTGTACGCAGTAGTAGTCTAAAAGACTCTTCTTTATCACTGCAGACTTTTCTTCCCACACATTGTGGTGGCAATATGTTTGACATCATTATCTCTGAAAAAGCTCTGACGGCTATTTTAGGATCTAAGTGATTTGCCTGCGGCTGAAAGTACCGTGGGCAAATTGTTCAAATGAGAAAGGTGCAAACTACCAAAAGTTTGCACCTTTGTCATGCGAACACACATACATTCTCACACACAACACACCCACAACACACCCATAACACAACCCCACCCACACCCTCAGCACACGCCCACCCACACCCCCAACATAAACAAACCCCACTTACCTTCATCTTCATGCTGGTTCCCTGCAGCGCCAGATCCCTTTCACTTCTGTGATAGGGAACCGGCGCTGCAGGGTCCTTTTCTTTTTTTTTTTTTTGTAACGGAAGGCTACGGGGGTGTCCCCTGCTGCCGCTGCTCAATATACCATAAAGTATAGTGAGCGGGGCGGGCGATGCGGGGGACACCCCCGCAGCCCCCATTTTTTTTTTAAATGGAAGGCTGTGTGGGTGTCCCCCACAACTCCCGCTCACTATACCATGAAGTATAGTGAGCGGGGTGATGCGGGGGACACCCCAGCAGCTCCCGTTTTTTTTTCAATGCTACCACCAAAGGTTCGAACTTTTGGTGTTTGAACCTTTGGTGGTAGCATTTAAGGTATCTTCAACCTACCCCTATTTTAGCCCTCTGCCTCTGATATGGTCAGACCATGCCCTTTTGCCATATATCATTGCCCTGCCTGCTCCATCACGTAAGGTCTCCAACTGTATACAGACTCGACGTTTCTGGAACGGGGTAAAACCCCTCCCACTTGCAGATCGTTTAGTCTCTAGTACAATATTTTCAGCAATTGGCGGCCAGGAGCCATGTAGCGCCTTACTCAATGCACATACAGACATAACAGATTTCTTTGCCCCAATCAAGACCAGGTGTAGACATCTGACACCGTCAGCTCCATGGTTCACCCCCAATCTCCGAGCCTGCAAGCAAAGATGTTGCCACCTTGAGCTTAAGTGGTGCTCTAATTATGAACCTGATTCAAGAAACGCATACAGACTGAAAGTGATTCACTACCATAAGGCAATTACAGCACCAAAATCTCTGTTTTATGCCGATCGCATCACCTCTGCAGCCTGTTATGCATTGGAACTCTTTAAAGTCGCTAAGGAACTTTCTTCTATCCGCCCACCAGAGGTTGACTCTTCCTGCCCTAAGACTCAGTGTAATGCCATTGGTGCCATTGGCCCTTACTACTCGGAGATGGTTTGTCTCCTTCGTCAGACTTTCATTAACAAGAGCCGTAGTTATGCCAATCTTGGTCAGAATGAGGGTACTCCAAGTACACTTCAAACTGAACCTTTTCAATTCAAACCAATTGACAATGTAATTGTTTTCAAGGCTTTGAGCCAGCTCAGCTCAGCATCCCTACGGATGCGGTCCCCTGCAGATTCTACAGGCCCTCCCACAGAGTGCTTTGCCTGTATTTACAGCAGCCCTTCGCTATCCATTCTCATCAGAAGTGATTCCTACCCCGCTGACACATGCTTTGGTCACTCCACTTTTGAAAAAGCCTAACCTTGATCCATCAGAGGTGGCAAACTATCATTCCACATCCCTGCTCCCATTGCTTATGAAGCTCATGGAAGTCATCATAACCCATAACTTTCAGTTTTTTGGGAAACAAATAGCTGTTTGCATTAATTTCAATCAGGTTTTCAACCTCTGATGGGTACTGAGTCTGTAACGGTTTCACTCCTGGATGACCTAGCAATGCTCCAGGACCACGGCGGCGTTGGGGTGTTGATTCTCCCTGACCTTTCTGTAGCTTTCGACACTGTGGACCACAACATTCTCCTGTACCATAATGAGCAGGCTGCAATCTCCAGCATCCCAATGGCTTGGTTTATGTATTTTCTTGCAGAGCGCATCTCTTTGCACTCTTGCCGCTCTTCACCCTCCGCTCTCTCCTGTGGAGTGCCCAATGGGTCCTGCCATTTGCCTTTGCTTTTTAACTTGTATCTTCGGGCTTTGGCTGACCTTATTTCTGAATATGGGGTCAATTTCTACACATATGCTGACGACACACAATTTGTGTTTCATCTAGACTCACCCCTTACAGAGCTGCCTCACAAACCTAGAGATTGTCTTTCAGCTATTAGAAGCTGGATGCCAGCCAACTGGCTGCCTAAAGCTAAATGGAACGAAGACTGAGGTCTTGGTAATCATTTATCAGAGAACAAAAGCCAGCTGGAGTGCTGAGTATTGGCCAGACTCTCTTGCCCTCTGCTTGACCACCAGTATCTCGGTTTAGAGTCTGGGTGTGAAACTTTTTTGTCTGGATCAAGAGAGGCACATATTTCTACAGTCTGCAATACTGGCTTTGCCAAACTTAAAGTACTTAGGACATTCCTCCCCTTCTTTCCGACAGATTGTCGGGTCAAGGTGTCACTGTGTTGATCATGGGATCGATTAACTATTGTAATGGGATTTATTTAACCAATCCGCTTTCCAAACTCAACACATGCAGGTTCTTCACAACTCTGCAGCACTACTGGCCTTAGATGCACTGAGATTCACTCCATCTGCCCCTGTGTTGAGGCAGCTGCATTGGCTGCCCATCAATGCCAAAGTGAGTTTAAGATTGTATGTATTAGTCATTGAGCTATCCATAGTACGGTGCGGCCTAGCTTCAAGCTAAATTAGAGCGCTACCAGCCAATGAGGAGTCTGCATTCAGAGTCCCAACTGCTGCTGAAAAGACCCCGCTTTCAGAAAGTTTGGATCGGGGAAAGACGTTCTTGGTCCTGGCCCTCACTCTTTGGAATGCGCTGCCCTTTGACGTACGGGTGAAGGCAGGGTACCTGCAGTTGAGAAAAACCCTAAAAACACACCTTTTCAAGTCAGCCTTGCTTTCAATCTCACCAGTGTCCCTCCTTAGCGCCTAGATGCCCTTGGGACTTAGTCTGCGCTCTGCAAATCCTTTACATTGCATCACATTACATTTCGCTCCAGTTGTGCTCCTTGTGAAATAAGGAACATAGGAAATTGATTGTGATCCACTCCAGAGGCGTAGCCAAGATTGTCCAACAAGTGGGGCCTGAAGCTCATGTAGCTGGGCCCACCGCAGTGACATTAACATCTGTGAATTCCCACACATCGCTGCTGAGTGGGCATTTACAGATTTTGGGTGGGCCTGACCTGCTCAGGCCCTACCCTCTCTACGCCTCTGATCAACTCTACATCACATAAAGGTGCACCAGGAGCAAAAATGAAGCAGACTAATTTCCAGTACTATGTATACTGTATCACAAAAAAATAAACTGATTTTGTACAACATGTACATGTATGTTCCTTATTGCATAACCAGAAAACAAAATCAGTTTGTCTGCTCGGATAGTTTGCCTTTGTTCATAAATTTATGCAATGGGGTCCTGGCTAAATTTGGAGCCAGGTCTATTTGTTCTAATTCCAATCATTGTGTCAGAAATACATTGGAAAAAAACACTTTCTTCCATTCCATAACTCTTTATGCAGTATTGCTTGTGATAAAACCTTCGAAGCAGCTCAGCAAGAGATCAATGGCTATAACAACCATTAGTGGTGTAAAGATGAGATGCTTTCTTTGGAGCATCATTCCACCCGTGAGATCTGGTTTTACCAGTGCAGTGAGTTGGGGGAGTATGGTAGCGTGCATGATGGGCCAAGATGTACCCAAGCAGCTCCATTTTGTTTGCAGACTGGATAGAATGGGTGTGATCAAGTTACTCATCTAAGTCCTAAGTGATCGTGCAATTCAGAATAATGCTTGGATTAGGGTTAAGCATAGTGGGAAATTGACTGGTCCAACCACAGTGCACACCTCGTTGGCCACATTCCGTGTTAGTTGATCTGTGTACATTTGTAAGTGAGGGTAGGATTGGATTTTATGTTCGCTGAGATGTAAGTTCTCAGTTGGTTCCAGTTCCCTGGGACTCCCTCCATTTATGCCTCCTTCCTCGAGCTGCACTATGCTCCTGCATTAAAGGTGGCCTCATGGTGAGCCCACAGTACATCACCATGGGACTCAAGTATAGTTGTGAAGGTCCCTGAAATGTGCACAAGAAGCTAAATTTCAATGCGTTGTAGGAGTGTAACTGCACAGCTAGTGTGAACCAGAGGGGTGGTACGGCACAGTTATTTATGTCTGCGTGCCGGTGCTTGTTAAATTGGGTTGCTACTGCACACAGCTGTTTGTGTCTTTACACAGATAACTAGAAGTGGGCACAATTATTCCAGATTTTTGTTATGTTTTTCTAAGCTGTATATGTAGAGCGCAAGGTTCACCAGTTTCATGGCTTTTTGGCACTGAAAGCTGTCATGGAAAAGGGAGCGATAGGGGCGTTGTTAGGGGGCAGCTGAGGGGGCTATAGCCGCGGGTCTTTTTGTTTGTAGCTCCAGATAGAAGCTCAGGGGCTACAATGAAAAGTCTAGCTAGACCCGAGTCCTGACAGTCCCGACACCAGCTTAGCCCCGGATCTGTTCCTGGCCTAGCATCACCCTGAGGGAGGGTGCGTATCAAGGGGTGCATTGCCTGCAGGTATCATTCCCTAAGGTTGGAGTAAGCCGCTGTGCTGCCTTCTGTCACACTAGCATGTGAACTACGTATGTCTTTGACTAGGGGGCTTTCCGTCTTTAACGTCATTGCTAGTGTGGCTATGTGGAAATAATGCACATGGGCATTACCCCCTTCTCTTGGCTCTGAGTGCCCTGAACGGCTAGGCTGCATAAGCAGGAAAGGTGGCAGGCACTATGGGCGCTCTTAAATAAGGGAGGGGGGTTCTACTGCGGCTCCTCTGGCAGCAATGCCCTGCACTGGGCCGCAGATAGGCCGGCCAGGAGCTCTATGGAGGGGGTCAAAGTGGTGTGAGAGGCCACATTCCGCTTGGCCTGAGGTACAGCTCTTGCATATATAATTCCATATACAATTCACACTTTTCTACTCTTATATGTGACGCAGCAGTTTGCATACTCATGAACCTTCAAAAAGTACATTTTGGGCAATTTGCACAATACATGTTTTGGTAATGTGATATGTTTGGGAATCCCAACTAAAATATTGGAACTAAAGCATGTTTAGCTACGGTAACCAAAAAAGCTGATTTATTTTAATTGTTTCTGAACGTAATTGCTTTCACTTGTATATAATGCAAGCCTCATGTATTACTTCCATTCACTATATTCACTATACCATAACATTTTCCAATTTGTGAATTCCAAATGTGGTCCAGAGTAGTCTCCTTCACTTTCCTTCGTTTGACAATGGATCTTCCAAGTGTGTTTATTTGTGTTCATGTCTCTGCACCACCGGGGGTTTCATCTTTGCAGAAGAGCTCTTTCACAACTTTTGGAGAGTGATCCAATTATTTCACATGCATGTTTGTCTACATGGAGAACACACACATTTTCAGTGAGGAGCATCTTCCATCTTATTAAATGAAAAACTCACATTGATGCCCTTAAAACTCTGTGAATGGTCTCAGAGTGGGCACACTTCTGCTGGCATGTGTCATACTCTGACCAGTCAGACATACTGTTATGGAGGTCTTTCTGAAGTCATCAAGAAGACCAACAAGCTGTGAGTGTGCGTGAACCTGAATGGGGGTTAGAGGACCTGGTGAAGGCTACGCGGATGTAAAGATACTGCACAGAATCATAGGATTTGCTGGTGCAGAGCAGAGGTCCCCTTCAGTGTCAGTATTTGCTCTGGTTATCCACTGGTTCAGGATTCTGGTTCAGCTTGCAGTGAGAGGAGTATAGGGAGACAAAGTTATGAAGCAGGTACTAGAGGTGTAGGGCATAAACACTCTTAGTAAAACATTAGGAGGGACCAGGGAAGGTTAAAAAAGTCAGTATCAAATTTTAATAATGAAAAGATTGTCAGATTTAAAACATCCAATTAAATAGATAGGTCCAAAGTACAGAAATTGTCACATCCCATGTAGAAAGCAACAATAGGGAATACGTAGCAGGCTCCAATGGCCAGCTAAAGGTAGTGTTTACTCTCTGTTTAAAGTCCAGAGATATGTCTTGCAGTGAACCAGCATGTGGCAGGACCAGAACCATATCATCCATAATGAAGGCGGGCATTTTTCATGCGAACCATGAGGATGCCACAGCAGCCGCGACAGGGAGCACAAATGTGACCCTTTAAGACAGGTCACACACAGCCCATAAGGATACAAAGGACTTTGCGCAGGCAACAGGACAGTCCACAGGAGCAGCAGCTGCAGGCAGGCATGTCGTGTTGATCCTTAAAGGAGAAATAGTTTTGGCAAGCATCAGCAAGCCACTCAGTTCCAGCCAGGCATCAGGGGGCTTGCACCTCAAGTCCAGTGAACAACACAAACAGGGAGAGGAAGAGAGACTCAGCAGGAGGATTAGGGGTACCACCGACAAAGCAGCTGCAGGAGCCTCAGAGTTGGGTCATCTCTCTGGATTCTTCCAGGCAAGGTTACAGCAATTTATCACCCTGCTGTTTCCCCGGACATACAAACGCACACACACACACACCTACACACCGACTCAGTGATAGGCCTTAATCTGTACACTGATCCACAACTAAGCATTCTTTGAACTTTTTAAAACCCCAATTCACCATTAAAAATGCATAAATTCACCCACACACACACACACACACACACCTAGAGTTCTGGACCTATTTGCCAAGCTGAATGTCTAAGAGTTGCTGGGGAAGACATTTTGAAATCTGTAAAACAAACACAGAAAGTGGTCTTCCACCAGCGTGCTGTTTTTGAAATTAGTACCCGCCGAGAGTCAATCCGAATGCAACAAACAATCTCATTGGCCCTCGCTGGGTCATTACCTGACGCAGAATACCTCGCCTTCATAACCCCCGCAAGGAGGTGTGGCAGCCCCTCAGCCAATGAGGAGGCTTGAAACAGGGTAATCCCCGCTTCCAGCCACCACACGGGTGGAGGCTGCCATACTTCCCCGCCGGGGATACAGGTACGTGTACAGAGAATGCTATTAGTACCCCGGTCTTGCGGGCTGGGATACTAATAGCAATAAGTCCCTCGCCACGGGGGTATTACTGAGTCAGGTAATGCCCTGGGGCCCATAGTCACAGGCCTGAGGGCCTGGGGGCTTATTGCTTAAGTATGAATTGGTCACAGGGTGTGGCGTCTAACCTAGGTCAACTGGCTCATTTGTAATATTGCAACTTTTGAACGGGTTACAACAAAGCAGCTCTCAATGAAATGTTGCTAGTCACATTATGGAAAAGTTGAAGTCAGGTCATGAAGTTGACAGGCAGACTGATCTAAAGAGAAATCATGGCTTCCAATACCATGCAAAATGTGGGAACACACAAGCTTACTATTGCAAAGACTCAAGGACGCACTGATAAGACCTATGTCAATGAGACAACAGAGGACTCCCAACCAAGGGCGCTAGATTAAAGGCAAATATTTAGCAGCCAGGTCTAGGTGTCAAAACCCTGGACTTCTCGTTCCCATGGGTTTATTTTAAGGCATTGATTTTCATGTAGCGCAGAAATCCCCCCCTAAATGAGTAAATGCATGAGTCAATGGTGTCAAGTAGAGAATGACCAGAATCGGAGATAGTAATGAACCATAGTGATACTATCTGAGAGAAAGGCTACAGAAAGACCCGGTGATACCAGGGAACATGAACATGGCAACGGTGGCCCACCAGAATCAACTCTAGTGGCTGGGCCCCTGTGCTAAATAGTGTCATGTTTGCAACATTATGGTAAGCTGGGGCGTGTTGTACGGCATGGCCTTTAGTTAACCATTTGTTGACATTTCACCAAGAAAAAGTGTGGCCCAATTGACAGAGGGTGTCTGAATATGCAGATCATAGTTGCGCGCCTTCAGATTCCCGTCCTCCCCACTTTGTGCAATTGCACAATGAAGGGAGCTGAAGTGTGCTTTTTCTGCGCATTTGAATGCACATTCTGAATCCACAAGGTGCACACACTTCGAGAAAACAGAAGTATTCCTCCAAGCCTGTTTAGATCCAGCACAGAGGAAAACACTATGGATGACAGGTTCATTTATAACATTGTCGTACATTTTTGATTTGGGCAGGACAGCAGCGGGAGGAACCTCTGGTGTTGAGCGCCCATTTCTATCTCTTAAACAGGGATAGCAATTTTTTTTTGTTCTGTTTTTTTTACATCATCTACAGATGGGCTCATTGTGAACCATCACTTTGCAATGCACTCCAGCATCCACTTAGATGCTGGAAGCCTATCATACAGTTTTGTCAGCAGCTTGGTTCCATTACTAATGTGTACAAGTGGGCTGGCTGGCATAGAGACCATGCAAATGACAGCCTTGCGCAGTACAAATCAAGAAAACATAACATATCATTTGCACTGGTAGAGTAATGTGCCAGTCCGGTTCATGAGTAAGTTGAGCTGCGCATGTTCAAATAAAATGTTTCCGTTTAGTTGGTTACAGATGCCCGCTTGTTTGTGAATAGGGCCAGTTGTCCTACTTTGGTAATGTTTGTTGCAGCATTGGATAAAGCCCACAGATACGGCTGTCAAGAACTACTGGTGAGGCTGGAGTTAAGGGTTCACCGTGTACACACATGTTGTTGGAATGCATGTGAGGCTTTTGTTTTCCTACATATTTTAGCAAGCAACCGTTTGACAAATGATTTGGGGTACTAGATCTTCGCCATTAAAAAAAATTCAAAAGAAACACTTCTTTAGGGAAGTGTTTCGAAGGCAAGGATTCTCACAATATATATTTGTAATGCATAGTTTTCTCTTCATTCGAAATATTTAGGCAATGGCCATTTTGCAACATCTTCTAACGCTCTTAAAACTGCTTTGCAGCAAAATGGCTGACAGTTTGCTGATGTGACTTCAGTCAGGCCAACAAAAAACAAACAGGTCCGGCAGGACAAAAGAAATGGCGGCATTAGAACAGAGAGCAGTTCTATATGCTGTCACCGGATGAAGGACCTTGCTTAGAGATATGTCTGTCTCGCAGTATCAATGCAATCAGAAGTCGAGTAAGTAAGAACAGACTTTATAATCATGAAACAGGGACGCTTTCATTTCCAGACATGGGATCCGGCGAGCTGAAAAGCATGCACGGACAGCGCAGCACTGCACAGGCGGCAGCCATAAGACGAGGAGCCGCCTCATGCCAGCCAGGGTTATCAGCCGCAAAGTGAGGCCAGCGCCTCACTGGCATCAAGCGACACGGAAGCAGCCAGCAAATCATCGTGTGCTGATTGTCTACATTTCTGGAGGAAGCCAACTTGGCACCCCTCAGAGCAGAATGGCAGTCGGCCAGGAGAGTGCGTATGGAAAAGAAACTGCAACTAAGATTAACATGTTTCCTCTGGGGCTATGATACCTCGCAGGCAAGACAGGTGTGCAAAGCGTTGCTATTTAGTGCACCTGAATGGCAGTTTAAAAAACAAAAACAAAAAGAAAATAATTATGCCTTCAGAAAGATTGCTTTGTGTTCCTCTATGTTCTGTTAGGGGCCCGATTCATGGAATTGTTAGCACAGTTCAAAGTGATCCCACACTGCCGACACAAACCCTGATTCATGGAAAGGGTGCAAAGTGTATTTTTGCCATGCAAAGACAGTGCATGGTTATTTTTGCAGTATAAAATGACTGCACAGGCTTTGCACGCAAAAATACATTTCACACTGTTCCATGAATTAGGGTTTGTGTCGGCAGTGCAAAGTCACTTTTCAGCAGTGCAAAGTCACTTTGAACCGTGCAAAACATTCCATGAATCGGGCGCTCTGATTATAAGGATGAGCGCCCTGATTCATGGAATTATTTGCGTGTAAAAAAGGGATTTGCGTGCAATTCTGCCTGCAAATCCCTGTTTTATGAATGGGGATTTGCATGCAGAATGGCACGCAAATACCCGTTTTACTCACAAATAATTCCATGAATCAGGGCTGTCTGTGGCATGTCAGGCACAATTGTAAAACAAACAAACAGTATGCTCAATTACCCCTCTTTTGGTCGACTTTAGAACCGGGTCACTGAACAAAGAGAGGAATACTGAGAGATTATCTATTTCATCTATCTGAAATTCACATGAAACAAAAGATGTTTGCCAAAGAGTAAGCAAAGTAAAAACACATTTTAATCAGTACATTTTTTCAACACACAGAAATATATGGTGGGTGCTTTCCACAAGGTACCACACACATTTAAAAAGAATTCACAGTTAGAAAAACACAAATGATAAAAAAGTCCAGCAAAATCACGTTTTTTACCAGTGGTGTCTAAGGTTAGTAAAGTGACATTCATGACAGATCACCTTGACATATTGTTTCTCAATATATGTTTTTGTATTGCAATTTCAGGGGAACATACTATAAATGTACAGCATAAGAAGGGTACTTGTGCTGCAAAAAAAGACACATTTGTTTCAATGTCTGTGGGATGTCTACATATGTTTCGGCACACAGATTACATCAACACCATCCCTGGTGTTCTGCTGTTTTAATTGTGGCCCTCTTCAGGACGATGTATTGCTTGTTCAGATTGACTGAAAGTTCAAAAACAAATCCCCAGTTTATGCACAATTTTTATCGGGTGCTTTATATTCTATCGTAGTTGGACTAATGCATGATTACTTTGGCAAAAAATGGAAAATCACTTCCTTTCCGTGGGTTTCGCTATGCAGCGATCTTTACTCGTTCTGCTTATCAATTTAGCAAACGTTTTTCAGACGGCCGTGATGCCGATGTTGTTACTTTCTCAGAAATGGGTTCTCTGTTGGCCACTTGGCGGAACCCATCATTTGTTGGTCGGTTTGTCTATAGTGATGATGCCAAGAAATGGGTTTCAAAACAGGCTGTGCTCAACTTTTCAATTGGATGCGGCTTTGTCCTTTTAATTTCCGTGTGCGCCTCGCCCACCAGCTTTTAAATTGCAGGTTTTAAAAGATGCTGACGTTTTCTTGAGTCGCAGCAGTTTTGCAATCTCGGCACGCGAAAGCCAATTTACACTATGTAACCAGTCCCTACCTTGCTCAATCCCCCAGAAACGAAACATTTGGGACCTACCCATTTTTACCCCCCATGTCAGGCACAAGAATATTTAAGTTTGCACATAACAAGGTCTGATGCATTATGATGATGTCCAGTATGAGGAAAATGAAGGCCCATACAAAAGCTACTATCCCAGCCTTTCTGGACCCAACAGTGACTATTCTTATTTATTGACTGATCATTTGTGACTCTCTGCATACCTATCACATCTCTGGGTGGCACTTACCATAACTGATATGAAATGATATGATATGGCATTTGTAACATGCCTATACACAAGTGTTTCAAGGCGTGACAAGGCAAGGGAGGGGGAACAAAGGGAGGACGGACAATGATCCTACTAGGCCAGGTGTCATTCAGATCGCGCAAGTGTGTGGGAAGGGGCAGGGACAGTGCAGTACATGGTAAGATGATAACAAGTAAAGTAACGGCCAGCATGTGGCAAGTGCATGGGTAAGTGTGGACATCAGGTGTCAAGGGATGGTGGGGGACTGTGGTGATACAGAAACAGTCTCCAAGTGCGGGGGTAGCCTGGTGAGCAGTGAAGGTGTGTGACGCTGGCGGGGGAGGACCTGGGCCCGAGATCATAGGTGTCCAGGTAGCCAGTGCAGTTCTGGTTACAGCCAGGAGGTCAGCAGAGGACAGGAGGAGAAAAAGCAGAAGCAGAAGGCAAAGGCTTTGCATACCCGAGCACATAGCTAGCCTATCCTACCACATGCTAAGCAGATAGCTTGAATGTTTTATTACACCTCTCTGCATAGCTAATACATAGCTGGGCTACTTCTTTTATCACTACCTGCATACCTGGGTCACACCTGATTCATGACATTTTTTGCACGGTGCAAAGTGACTTTTCACTGGTGCCACGTGACTTTGAAGTGCCAACAAACACCTTGATTAATGGAACAGTGCAAAGTGACGGTTTGCCACACAAAGTTGCTTTGCACTGCACAAATACACTTTGCACTGCTCCATGAATCAGGGTGGAGCAGTGCAAAGTGTATGTTTTTTGTGCAAAGTGACTTTGTATGGCAAAAAGACACTTAGCACTGCTCCATGAATAAGGGTGGAGCAGTGCAAAGTGACCTTCCACAGCAAAAATACACTTTGCACTGTTCCATGAATCATGGTGTTTGTTGGCAGTGCCAAGTCACTTGGTACCAGTGAAAAGTCACTTTGGAGTGTGCATAAAATGTCATGAAGCAGGCCCTATGGCTGTCTGCCATAACTGGCTTGCATACCTTGGATTCAGCTGTGCCACATTACCATAAACTATTTTGCATACCTAGCTTGTAGCTGGCCATTTTGATCTCATGACTTTACATTAGCTAACACACAACCAGAGTGTTTCAGTAAGTGTGCATTCTGGCTTTTATCTTCATATGATCCCTGTAGTGCAAACAGGTTATTTGTGACACAGCTTCCCGGTGCAAAAGGCTCCGCAAACCTTCTGTCAAGCAGTTAGTAGCATGACACATAATCATGTAAACGGTGCATTTGGCTTCAGTGTTCTATGCAAAGATGCATTTAGACAAACACACACTGGAAATCAAATCCTGGCATCTGACTTCAGTATTCCATACTAACGCTGTACGTAGTCACATACCCAATGCAAATCAAATCTGCACATCTGAGCTCAATTTTATTTATCTGTTAAATTATTTCCAGAAAGAAGTGCGAGAGGCATTGTGACAGGTTAAAATCTTGGAAAGGGAACAGCATTATCATTCACAGAACATACTCAGATATAAGAGGTTGTGGGCAGTAATACTTTGGGATCAAAACAGAGAACGGCTTGACATAGTGGTCCATCTAAGTCATCAGGATAGAAGAATTGACCTGCACTAATGATGGAGAGGTTACGATGAGGTGGCGTGTCTGGGGTGTCTTGTGTTTGGAAATAAAACATGCTGAGGAAGATCTAAAGTCATCATGTTGTTAAGAAAGGCAGTGGATTCAAGTGAAGAGTCTTGGACCGCACATTAAGGACATTAGGTATCATGGTACTGCCATGCAACAAGGAATGTTTAGGGAGAGAGACCAGAGAGAACATCTGCAGTGCTTATATCACATCTAGCAAGGACCCATTTTATATATATTGCAACAGCTTGATTCAGTCAGACCCACGTAGGTGGGACAGAAAGAGTGTCCAAGCCACAATTCGGCTTTTTCGCGCCAGTTTATTAGAGATGGGCAATTATCTGGATTAATAAAGCAGTTGGTCAGATCTTCCCATGAAATACTATAAGGCAGAATTTGTGTGTTGATTTTGTATGTTTCACCTTGGTTATTTCACATGTGTATGCAGACCTAGGTTAGAGTAATACATTAATTGGTTACCCTTGATGCGATTTATTTATTTAATCATAACCTCATTTGGTGAAAGTGTGGTTGCAGCAATAACAGCTGACTCTCGTCATTGTCATGAAGTACACAATGATCTTTCTAATATCATGCTGTCCAAAGCCCCTTTACCTCACTGGAGATTGCAGACACAATCATGTAAAAAACACTGATTTGTAATTTAGTAGCCGCTATTTAAACTTGATTCAATAGTTGCAGACAATTTCACACCTATGGGCATTGTGAGGCTTTTCAGACAACACAGTAATTTTGGAAGAAGATTCTTTTAAACCACAATTAGTTTGCCCCTTAGGCCAAGGGTCTGCAGACTCAGGAATCTATGTTATCTGGGAGTGTTGAGTTAAGGATGGGGCCCAGATCCTGGTTCAAGGTCATTCTCCTTCTTGGGTGTTTGATTCTATAGTATTCCATATATGATCATGTCTTCGTAATGTATTCAGTATCACGCCTACCAGAGCCACACACCCTTACTTACTCCAATGTTTAAGTTGGCCCCTGACTGAGCCATATTCAGTTTGACTGGTACATATTTCTCTAGGTCCTTAACCATGAGAGGCATGTACGCCGCCCCGAGGAAAAAAGCATTATATTTGTGAACCCCAACTTAAAACCTCTGTTTGCTGGATTGTCAAAACATGTTATATTTCCAAGCGAAGGAGCAATGCCAGTGTAGCTCAACATCCTGTTATAAGTATAATATTCTGGAATTGTTGAACTGTGATTGGCATTCTTGAGCAATTTATTAGGAGTTCAGATCTATGCAGCCAGGCGTCAGTGTCTGTGGTTCAAACATACAACATAGATTACAACGTTTCGAGACTGTAGAAAGACAGCACAAGTGATGGACAGGAAACTGAAATATATGAGATCAAACAATCCATATGGAAAAGCACATATCTGCAGCATTGCTAAATGTTATCAACAATGATTATCAAATAATGATTTTGAATTGAAAAAGAAGCATTTTACTGAAATTCCATTTCTCCTTATTGCAACATGCAACTGATATGGCTCCAAGATTTTAGAGACAGTTGTCCATTATAACCACAACTATTTTATATTTTCTTTTGAATGAGATTGTATACATAAATGTGTTTTGTTTGTTCTAAATAACATTTGGATAAAGTACAGTACTTCACACATACAAATTGACCAAAATCTAGGTTGTAAAGAATCATCATTGTGGTTCTTTTCGTAGTTCATCTTTGGCTTCCCTAAATGACAAGAAGACCTGTTTCAGTGGAAAATAACCAGATATAAGCATTTCCACTATCAGTTGTAGAGAACATGTTGGCTTTCCTTTAACACCAACCTACATTCTGCAATGAATAAACACTTAGTTATTGCCAGACTGCAGTAGTATTTAAGCATCGATCGCAGTAGTAAGGTAGTAATAAGCGACCGCCAAAGATCAAGCAGAAAGTTGAGAAAGATGATCAACAAGCATGTCACACTAAGCTGAAAGGAAAACAAGAAGACTGATATGTATGATGCCTGAAATATAGGAACATAAATGCAGCAACAAAAACTTAACGTGTGAGAACAGTTTCTGGAAATGTAAGTCACCATAAGCTTTTGTTGGAGCCCAAGCCTGTACATTGGGAATGGCACACAGGATTGCACAGGGACTAAGACAAAAGAAACAATAATGTATACGTGGACTAACCCAACAGCATGTGCATGAGAAACAAGATTTGAGGGACACAAGAAGAATGTTCCTTTCATTAAATATTTAATTACTGATGTTTTATAAGGTGCCACCAATGAGTCTTTTCACATCACCCCAAGTGGGAAGCAGAGGGAACAGTAGGAGCTGGGGTGATAAGAAGTGGTTTCATCGTTCTCAGCCTTGGATATCAGTTAAACGACAGGTAAAAGATAGTAGGAGAAGTTCCAATAAATACAACTAGGGGAAATGTGATAGCAAAGGAAATACGTAACAGGAAAGTGGCAATATTTAAAGTCATGATGTGCGCGAGGGGAAGAGAGAAAAAGAAAGAGAAACGAACAATGATGATGATAAGGTTCCCAAACAGTGAGGAGACCAGATGTTTACAGGATTGAAGACTTTCGGCCAGGGAGAACAGGTATACATCAAAAAAGAACATACATGCTAGTGTCCATAGAACCAAAACTGAGGAGGGCACACTGATACATTTAGGATGGGATCGTACAAAAGGGAACAATCACGAAGAGTAACTCCAAAATCGTAAACCAAGCTAGGTCAAATCCAGAGCTAAATCTGGTACACCATCAGAGAGGCAGACAGAATCAGAACAAGGGCAGGAGCATGTCAAAGGAGCAAAGTGGGACCTGTACTCAAAAGAATGAGCAGTCAGAGGTGTAAGATAAGCACATTCATTGAAGCGAATGTTGTGGTAATCTGCACAGTGTTTTATTTTCTTGCATGTGGTGAAGACATCAGCTCCTCTCTAATGACCAGGTCTGAGTGTGCAGAACTAGTGCATTACCACACGCCACCCCTAAAATTGGCTTAGCTCTAATGTAATACTGAAGTACCTGCACCTACACCTAGAAGTGCCAATAGTTGGGGAATGCAAGCTACCTCTTCTGTTGTTCCTGAAATTATATATTTCCCAAAGTCTAAAACCAAACATTATTTATACTTTAACTGGATTTTTCCTAGCCCACATTTGACAACCATACACTTTAAAGTTATAGGTGAATTCCATTTTCTTGCGGTCCATAAAACCTCTATAACAAATGTGGCACTGCTACAGTACGTAGAGTGCTAGTAGTTTATTCTGGCCAAAATGATGCCAAACTCCCTTGTCTTCCCTTTGAAGTGTATGCCAATGCAACAGGAAGACAAGGGACGACCAACTTGCCACACTCTGCATATCCTTCTTGCGGAAAGGGTCCCTCCGCCAGACAAACTGACAGGAAATGTGACCGTGCATTGAAAATACTAAGAGACAACCCACTACATGGCAGGGACAGCCAAGACACAGATGACATTCCTGTGAGTGTCACCTACCATCCAGCACTAACACAACTCATAGGAATTTTGAGGATCGGATCTTCAGCTAATATTCAGCATGGATGATGAGCTGAGAGACATCTTCAAAGAAGCACCCCTAATTGCATACAAATGAATGAGAAACCTAGCACAGTCACTGTCCAGGAGTACATTGCCACTAGATAAAGAACAAAGAAGACCTGGACCGTACCCATGCAACATCGGGAGATGCAAAATGTGCCACCACATCTGCACAAGAACTGCGCTAATAACCCTGCATAAACAAACAATACAGACACAAGGTGCTTTTAGCTGCTAATCATGCAATCTTGTGTTCCTCATCCAATACATAAAATGCATACAAAGGAATTATGTAGGTGTGACCTGCAAGGAGCTGTTTGAAAGGATGAAACTACACATGCACACCATCTCAAACCACTAAACAGAAACAAGAGTGGAATGTGACACTTCACTTCTATTTTGTGTGTCACATTGTATACCGCAGGAAAGCTTAACAGCTGCATTGACATCACATCATTTTCCTGACCTTATACAGAGGCTACATAACACACATTTAGATTTTCTGTGAGGAAAATGCAATATTGATCCTGTTTCTTAATGATCTCTTTTGAAAGCCCTCATTTAAATACACCTTTTGAAATAAAATAAGTAATTTTAGGATACTACCAATGTCCACTTTAACACTGCCTGGTCCTCACTTTACATTTCTATTTCAAAATGATTTGTATTTGCCTTTTTTGTTAAATGCAACTTCCAGATATAAATGAATACTGTGCCCAACCGATATATGTTCCCTGCTTCCAGGTGTTTTACGGTCATTTAGATAGGAAATCAATTTCCAGATCCACATTCTAGGCATACTGTTGCATCAGCCATTGAAGTTAGAAAAAAAATGTTCCCCTTCATTTTTAAGAACAAACTGTGTGGTGGCTTTCTTTTAAAGACTCATTTCACACTGAACCATCTGACAAAGCAGTCTGACATGTTTAATGTATTTACTGACTATTAAAGTATACATGTTTAATTCACCACGAACACTACATACTATTACGACTATGAACTATGGGAACATGACCCACCACCAGTTGGGGAAGAATCATTATTCAAAGTGATAATGACCTCCTCTTGGGGTCTATAAGGATTGTATTTATTTATTAACTTATTCTAACATGTATAGAGCACACTAAGCCCTGGGGCACCAAGGTGCGAGATACAGTAATTCAACTTGGCAAAATATCAATCATGAACACATATTAACTAGAGCAATCAACCGAGCGCTGGATACAGTAGCTCAACTTGCAGAGTAGCAATCCTAGCATATATTGATGAGGTAACAGTCATTACTCTTGGGAGAAGAGCAACCTCTATTGATAAAACCAAGAATCAGAACTCAGACTGAACATGTTTGCAGGGTCAGCACAAAGTTTAACTTTCTTATCATGAAATAATGGAACAGGGTGCATATTGGTATACAGTTAGCTTATTTCGAGGTGGGGATACAAGTTGATAACACTGACAGGAAAGTCAGAATGGAGACACTATAACACATAGCAACAGAGAAGTGGAGTGCACAACGAAAGACAAACACAGAAGACAGCATGAGGGAAGACAAGACCGAAGATACAAGACCAAGCATCAACCATGATTATCCTTGAAATATAGACAGTCGTAAACCCACAACAGAACAATATCGTTCTTTTCTTACTTGTCATTGACCTTTCAAGATAATCCCCCATAAAAAGGAATGAGAAAATAACGAGGCTGAAAAGATCGAGTTTTTTTGATAGAATTTTTGTGAGATTTTTCAATTTAAAAAAAAAAAAAAATGATGGGTGGTGGTGTAAGAGTATAAATTAAGGTAGGGTAAAGTGGGTGTGCAGGGGGCTCTCACCTGTCCTTATTAAACAAAAACATGCAGAACACCCCCACATTCTTTTTGCAATTCGACCAAAACAAAGTAATCTCGGTCTTTTCTGCCTCATTATTTTAATTATTTTTTTCACGTAGATCCATCTTTCAAATTTCCTGTTCTTGACTTGCAGCAATGTTAATTTATCTTCCAGCAAGTCTTTCACGACAGGCCTTTTGCAAATCTTCAAAACCCTTGACATCTGTTTGTTCAGAATTTCCTAAGAGTGAATATGAACCCTACTGGTGGAGGAGGGTCTATCACGCACATGTACACCATTGAGCTGCCATCAGGCACTGATTTTATTGAGCTCCAAAATGATTTTTTGTGGGAGCTATCCCTTGTGAGACTGTGACACTGAAAGCTATAATACTATTCACATATGATTTTATTATTCCCTGACTTTAGTCGTAAAACAGCTTAAGGGTGGAAATATCTATACGCTATCAGGGTGGGTTTCCGTGAAAGGACATACAGGCTTATGTCTTATAGCTATCTACATTATGGGTGACCTTGAAGGAAAAACAAGTAAATTGTTCCTTACATAATCGTGTCGCGGCAGTTCATCTCTATTTGGCAGTCTACCTTGACCACTATAATGCTGTGTAGCCTTCCATGCTTCTAATCTTTCTAGAAAGATAAAGCTTAAGGCTTTCTTTACTGACCATATTGCGCCTCCAGTGCTACTTTCCTCTTATCCACATTTCATCTGTTAATGCCTTCTTTGTGCTCTATATTCTGCCACCAAATGCAGATTACATGTGCTCTCTTTTTGCTGCCCTGCATCAGCAATGTTTATCAGACCCTATCTGGGAAGCAGACAACTTTTGTTTTTATGTTATTGTTGTCTTACAGTTTAAACATAAATCATTCTCACTGGTTCATATATTTAAAGCAAGAAAAAAAAGAATCCCTTGTAAAAATTCAGATATATTATACATTTCCCTATAACCTAAAATGTATACAAAAATACAATATTACTATTAGACCTCGAGTTTGTTAAAAAATGTGTTGCTCTAGTCTTTTAAAAAAATCTGTTGGACAAATTTCACAGCAGCAAGTGATAATGGATTAAATGATGCTTCCAGGATTCGATACCAAAGATTTTGGAAAGCCCTGGGAGAAGGATCGTATACAAAAAGTCCAAACCATGTATTTTTAATCTCATTCAGGAAGAAACTATTAGAAAATAAATGTTGCAAAGTTTCCATCGTAGCCTCATCCCTACAAAATCTACACATTCTTTGGTTCATGGGTAACTTGTTTCAAATGCCCAAGATTTCCTTCGTGGGCCACAAGGTTAAACGTATTCTAAGCAAATTCACCCTCTCTTTCGTGCCCGGGAATTTCTTTAAATATGGTAAAACAGAATGAAAAGGTTTCTCTACATTGGTGGACTAAGCATAAGATTCAGATGCCTCTATTGTCACTATCCAGTTTGATTGCCATAGCTTCCTTTTCACAAGGGTAGGATTTTGATGGAGCTCAATGGCTGATGAGTTCATTTTGTCCAAAGGAGACAAACAATTCATGGTTGGTTTATCGAAAAACTGACAGGAAGCTTTTACAATACACTCATTCAGCTTAATGTACAGTGACTCAGAGGTTGTCAGCAAAGTCTTTGGAAATATCAATAAAGACTTACCAGAACGTACAATGACAACAAACCTATTCAAAACGAATTACTTGAGTAGGCATTCCCATGGGTAAATTTTAGGTCCTCTTCCATAAGTTTCCATCTAGTTACCCTCAATTCTTTCCCTAAGACTAAAAGCTGGACTAGATTCGATTCCAAACAAAATACATGGCACTACTTTGCCCATATATTTTAATTGGCAACATAGAAAACCTCCCGATTTATGGTCTATTCTTCATAACTGGGAAGCATAGGCCACTATCCTGGGTATATATTCTTTCAAAAGTCTCCTAGGGGCATCTCTGGTTGATAGCCACACCCAAATATAGCAATGATTGCACTTATTCAAGTTTCTGTGAGCCAAGAAACCAGTGAAACGATTGATACCTTCGTTTTGTGGGTTCTAAAATAATAATCTTGGTCTTTCATGACCACATTAAGTTCCAAATCCAAAGTGGTAAGGCATACTAGCACTCCATTTAAAGATCTCTGCAGGCCTATTGGGGTTTGATGTAATAGAACAATAGCATTTGCATATGCCATATGCTGTACCTGAATATGGCCTAGCCTTGGAGAATAGGATACTCATTCTGCAAGCCTTACACCCAAATCTGAGATATATAAGTTTAAGAGAGCAGGAGCCAGAGCACATCCCTTTCGGAGTCCCCAACAGGACTGCACAGGCCCTGACATCTCTCCCACCAAGTTCAAATGAAGTTGTACTTTTGTATCCTCCTGTAATCATTTAAAGCTATTACTCAAAGTTTCTGGGCATCCCAGGTCATTTAATTCCTCCCAAATCTTCTCATGGTTTACAATATCAAAAGCTCTGGTTAGGTCTATACATGCAAGGTACAGGGGGAAGGCGATGACTTCGCCTTTTGTTGGAGAATTGATAATTTATGGATGTTCAACGACATACCCATACCTTTTCTGAACCGAGATTGAAATTGGTCCATGTAGTTAGCACTCTTCAACCATCCCTCCAGGTTTTCAGTATTATCGCTGACAATTTTTTACTTGTGGTGTCCAGAAGGGTGATAGGCCGGTAGTTAGCTGGGTCCTCCCTGTCCTCTTTTTTAAACACAGGAATGATGAAAGATGTTTTCCATGTACAGGGAGTACAGTGGCAGCAAAGGATATGAGTAAAGAGAGAATACCGAATATTTGCCCGGACAATCAGTTTACCCTTGAAGGTAACCCTAGCTAGACCATCCGGTCCAGGGGCCCTGGATGTATTGGCTTGGTGTATTGTCTCTACAATGTCTTCCAGACAAAAATCCAAATGCCATGCCTCCGTAGTATCCTTGTTGATAACAAGGCCACTTAAGGAGACCTTTTGTGTGAACATTTCCGCAAAGTATTTTTTCCATGTGGACTCCTGTGTGGTATTAGTTTGTGTATACATCTACCAATTCAATTGATTATTCACAACTGCCCAGAAATTAACATCTTGTTTACTGCATACAATTCAGAGCATTGGACTTTTATGAGGTTTTAGTCGTAAATGTTTTTAAGCTTTTCTTGTTGGTAGATTGACTCCATATTATTAATCTTTCTAAGATATCTCAGTTCAGCCTTTATCATTCTCTTTTTTTCCCACACCTCCTGATCATTACTATCTTAACAGAACAGGAACGCCTAGAAGCTGTCACAGAGGATTTAACAGACTGAGCCATCAAGGAGGAGATCTACATTTCTACCTTTGATGGCTGCATCAAATCATTTTGTTTTGCATTGTCTTACATTGGACACATTCCAGGAAATCGTTGTAGCCTTGTTATTAACCAAGAGTGGATCAAACATTGAACAAGGGCCTCCCTCAACTTGATATAGTCAACATTAGTTGCAGCGCTGCATGATCACTTGCTGTTGAGCTTACAATCACCAGATCTTCACTTAGATCAAATAAGTAAGGAGAAAGATAAATGTAGTCAATTATAGACGAGGACTGGCCTCTCCTCAAGGTGGGATTGGGGTGGTGTCCGACCTTAATTTGCCATTAGCCACAATCAACTCACATATTCCAAAGAAGTTAAGTAAATGCTGACCTCTGTTTATGGATGAATCTTGGTACATGTTATTCTTAGGCGGAGTTACCCACAGGCATGATGAATTAAAATCTCCCACCACCATTATGTCAAACATGTTGTTATTAGAACAGTTATCAATGCAGCCATGGATAACCTCATAAACTCCTGAAATATCAATAGTAGAAGGATATATACTTTAATTAATTAACAGTCCATTTCCTAGGGCCAGCCCTCCAAGTTAGATTCACTGCAAGAAAAAAGTGTTGGTTTCAAGGTAAGGGTTTGTTAAAATTGGTATCTTGGAAGTAACTGCTATGAGGACTGCCTTTGGTCTGCCAAATAAGTCTTTCAGAGCCAGTTGATGAAATACTATGAATCCGTCTAATACAGGTTTCTCTAAAAGCCAGGTCTCCTGAAGGCATATTACAACAGACATATTCAAATTAATTGATTTTGGAAATCTAGTGGTGATGTGAGAGTTAGCATGAGTATTCCACAAAGGGAATGTAAGAGCAGCCATCTGGGGTACTCATTTGGTAAAATGAGACAAGCTAGAGTTGTCATGCAGTGTTCTTTTCCACCCCCACTTGTCCATGGAGTAGTCCTGCGCTGTCATGTCACCCACCGTCCTTTTATGTGCATTATTTGTGTCCAAAGTTATTGCTAGCTTTGTTACTTTCTGTGTAGTGAATGGCACATGGAGTGTCTGTTTGACTAAGCTATTGCACAAGTCAACCACCATACTCTGAGCACATATGTTGTGACCTAAAGATAGCAGCAAAGCGGCTTCCTCCAGCAGATTATTTGCAATCATCCTGGAAGCACAATGAATGATAACTCTGTCACTCCTAAAATTAGAGGTAAATTCCACTTGTAAAAGGTCCCTTGTAGTCTTCATTCTAAGGCGCGGGACCTCGAAGAACAAACTCAGAAGGTTCTGGCTATTCTGTGTAGATATATATTCTCCGCCCAATATTTGTTCCACATAAACCAGGTTTGATCGATTCATCATTTGACAGGTGTCCTAATACTTGAGATCTAGTTTCTTGTCCCTCTGTCTAAGGGGACTAATATATGAATGTACTCCTTGTATTCCCTCCAAATTAATTCAGGGTTAAGTAACTAGGATAGGGATATGCTCTGCATCCCCTTGCAGCCTCGATGACCTACCGGCCACACTGTCTGCCGGGGCATTCATCTGCGGGGGCATAGCTGAAAAGATGCTTTCCTGTGGGGATGATTCCCCAGGCTTGCTCTTTTAGCCTCGTGTTCTAAATTGAGGCGAGCCAGAATTAATAGGCCTCTGTCCTTCTTGTTCTACCCCTGCTTTAACCAGCACAGCAGGCGGATCTTCTATTGGGTTCGAATAAGTTGACCACTGAGATGAGTTACATGCATCTTGAGCTTCTGAAGCATCCTCGTTAACAGGAATCAGGTAGTGTTTGATCAGCCCTTTTCAATTTTATTCATTGGTCAACAACAGTTTTTTCCCATTTTTTTGAGAGTTGTATTCATTAGCAAGGTAGGTTTCACATCTTTTTTTGTGAAACCTGATCTACCTTTCTGTAACGGTTGCACAGAGGAATCTTTTGCCGTTGCATCCAGTAATTACGCTTTACATTTTCTTAGGAATTTGCGAGGCACTCGATTATTACGGGCAGGCTTGTTAGTTTTTGGTCATTTTTTTTACTTGGTCATTTAATCCCGCATGAATCATATTTCTCACAGTCCTTGTCATGGAAGTATGTCCCTCTTCTTTTTCTGATATTACGTTGTCGTTAAAATTGCTGGGTCAGCAATCATCAGACTAGAATCTACTCGTGTGGTGGGAGAACATAGCAGACCTATCTGTATCATTAAGTTAGACTCACATTTCCTAGGAGTTTAGCTGGCAAACTGTACTTTTTATTACTAGCACGTATATATCCCCCCAAAAAGGAAATCTTTGAGTAAATGTCAAGCATAGTTTCCTTTCGATACTTAACTTCTACATGAATTTTTTCATATAGCGTGACCATCGAGGTAAGCACACATTTAGTGTCAGGAGACAGGAATTGCTTTCTGAAACCACCATCTCCTCTGAATTGATTAAGGGCAGGGGAAAATGGGGCTCGCGGGTTGGCTGGTATGAGTAAGCCGACGCTTCCGAATGTTGCGACTGGTTAGACTGGAATAACGTGGGAGAACCACTCATTTTGGTTTTCTCTGATTTCCCTGTATCTTATGTCCCACCTGCGCCCATAGCAGCACTATCTGGACATTCACCCATGTGCTTGAGGATTACAGAATCTGAAATAACATTTTGAATTTGAGAGCATATTTTATGCTACTTGATTAATCTCTTCCGAGACCACAGCAATGGAACAGTCTGTTTCAGGAGAGTTATTTATCGAAAAGTGATATCCCCTTGGACGCTACTGATATGGCGTCCGTCATTTTCTTTATGTTCATCCAGGACGATCCATTCCCTTGTATTATCTCTTGCAGTTGTATTCACTGGATTTTTTAATCATAAATTGTTACTCAGTCATCATTCCCAGCAGGCTCTCGTGGCTGCCTCTACTTTGTATGTCGTATGAAGGCATACTTACTGCGAGTAACGTGGGTGATATCAGAGCATCAGGTTTAGCAGAAAGCCGACCATGGTAGAAGTCTAGCCCGCAATTGCACGGTGCTTCCACCTCGTGCCCTTGCATGTCAGACTGCGCAGATTTCCTGGCCAGACGGCACTCGTGCTCACCACACTCCACTCACTGGGCCCGGCAGCACACTTTGTAGCTGAATGGTTGTCGCGGTAAAAGTGGTTCCCACTGACAACCACGTTCAATTTTAAAATGTCGAGAGGGTTTGCATTTTGCATGTTGTATATTGTTACAAAAATAATAATAAAACGTGATTTTAAAAAAAACTGACCCTTTATCATGGGTCTTATGGCATCCTCTCAGCATTCTAACCATACCCAAAATACGTGGTTATTCATTAAGTGGCAGAATGAGCACCCAATATCATAACTGTTCCCTTATCAATCTCATCTTCCTTGCTCTTTTAAGACAGTACATCGTCATATCACTTTTGAAATGTTGCGACTCATGTCTGATTCATGGAATTATTTGCGTGTCAAACTGGGATTTGCGTGCCATTCTGCCCGCAAGTCCCCATTCGGCAAACAGGTATTTGCCGGCAGAATGGCACGCAGATCCCCGTTTTACACGCACATAATTCCATGAATCAGGGCCATAATGTCTCCTTCATAACATTTTCAGGTCTATTTTAACATTTCAATTTGTGTAAAAGATTTGGGAAATCGTTGCAGATCTGGGCAAATAGCTGCAGGCCAATGAAGTACTAGTTGATGTTAAATCCGGTTTTAAACTGTGAAGGACATGAAGGCGATCATTAATTTCCCTGTTTTGAGGAACATTCATCACCGAGGCTACTGAATGTCCTTTGTAGCATTCTATAAAAGTATATCAGAAACCTCTGTTATACTTACAGCCTATTTGATTTGACTTCTAAAAAAACCAGGAGGCAGGAAATCACATATTTCCATCGACTACACTGTGTTCAAAATATATCTGGCAATTTTGGAGGCTCAGATGCATACTTAATTTTGCAGAATTTTTTTAAATTTCCTTTTTGTACCCCGGAGTACCGTACAAGGTTTCCTTTGGTCATTTTGGCACCTTTACAAATTCAATTGATATTTTGTCTCTTACTTTAAAAACTGAAGGTCTTCATACCTTGTTATTTACTTCATTTACTTCAGGTTATGTGTCAGAGAAGCCATTTCTCCCCAAATTGTTGATTATGGAAGTATTTTAACTTCCAAAGAATGGAATTACTTTTTAGGCAAACACCAACTCGTGAACTTCTTGCTGAATAGGTTAACTGAAGTACTGTTTACATGTGTTAAGATCTGGGGCCAGATTACAAAAACTTTGCAGTGGCGCAAGTGCAAATATGCACAGTGCTAGCAATGGACGTCTGCTTGCATCCACAGTAATTTAGTAATATGGCCCTATACACAATGATCGTAACGACACATCTGGCGATCCATTCTTGTATGAAATGTATATCACATTATAGTGATATCGTAACCATATTTTTCGTAGCGTACTTAGGAACAATGCTATGTGATGCCACTTCCTGTTTTGTGAAGGGGTGAAAGGTCATGTTCCATCGCTTACCGTGATATCACTTCGGGGTGGGGACAAATTACATCACTTCCTGTGATGTCATCAGAGGTTAAGGGTCGTGTGATGCCACTTCTGCTACCCCTGGCATTTTGGTGAAATGACGTCCCTGCAGAATACTGCGCAACTTGCACCAGTGCAAAGTTTCTGTGATCTGACCCCTGATGTGTATCTTAAGGTAATCTTGCACATGTTCATGTGTGGATGCTTAAACATTGTCTCTGTCAGTATATTTGGAAACGTGAATTATAAGGATTATCACAAACAGAATGCACCAACACAGCTACTTTTGGACAGCTGTTATGGGTGGTGCCTAGTGACTGCTCAGCTGTGTATAACATTTGAATGTGGAATGTGCTCATCAATGACTTTGTTTGGTCTAAAAGTAAATATACTTTAGCAGCCACACACATCATAGAGAATTCTATAATTACTAAATTATTTTCAAACATAACATTTCCGCATCAATAGCAATCTCTCTTTCCATTAAACCGGTTTGGCTGTTTTCTGAGAACTTCCACCTGGCATAGGTTGGAGAATCTGCCTGCAACACTTATCTCACCATTGCCCCTCTCCTGAAGCTCCTTTCCATGCACTGCACCATGTCCTTCCTCCACCTGACCATCACTCTTCTCTGACCCACACTCATCCTGCTCACGGCCATCAGCTCTCTTCTCTCTGCTCACGGCATGGTCTTTCTCCAGCACAGGAGCCTGCACCTGTCCAACTTCTATCTCACTCGCCGCACAGTAGATCATCCTTTTGCCACGTCAGACTTTATGACCATCCGATGGGCGCGTCTTCCGAAGGCCTGTCTTCAGGCCTGCAATGGAATATAGGGCAATGGCCGAAACAGAAACACAAAATGTTAGTGTTGGCCAGTTTTTGTGGTCCAAGTGGGCCACTTTTTTGGCCAACGTGGGCCAGTTTGAGTTAGCTCACTATGCAGGTAGTAGACTCGACCATTGTTGCTGGATAAATATTCTTCAAATTGCATCACATTTTATCAAACAAATCCCCCTTGGGTGCTATTCAGTCTGTCACAAAAGAAATGAATTGCCATTTGCAGCTGTGGGACACTTTTTCATTGGTGCCTGAGATAATTATATGCCCAGCCGACCCTGTCTGTCCTCTGTCCTCTTTCTAACCTAACGAGCTCCTGGGCTGAGTATGCAATGCCCACCCTTTCGCTTCATGACAGCAATGTCAGAATGATTCCTAACCTTCAACCTCCACAAGAGCCCTAAATGTACTGCAGATTTGCAACCAGGCCGTGTTACTAATGTGCCAATAGCTTTATAGCCCTCACCCACAGGCTACATCTGTCTGTTAATGACCCTTAGCCTTTATTTGCATGGGCAATTAACAGCCGCAACAGACAGTGGCTGAGGGCCTTAAAGTTATATTGTGGTAAAACGGAGAATAGATCACTGCAATGCTATTTTTGACACCCCTTCTAAAACTGATAAAAAGTTTCACTTATGTCAAAAATAAACGATGTGGCCCAAATGCGTGAAGGTTCTGAATAGAAACGGTGATTCCAAGCCTCGCTTTCGTGAACTTCATTTGCTCCTTAACCTTTATGAGTAGAATTTAAAAAGTGTTTTATAGTTCCATAAATCTTTTTGAAAGTACGGCAAACATATATCATTACGATGATGCCTCAATATCTTCTTGGAACATGCAAACTATCAAATGTCTTGGACAAAACACAATACAGTAGACAGTGGCTGGATAGAAATGAACAAATTAGTGTGCAGGTTCTGGAACTCATTTCCTCTCACCCGACCGAAATTTGAAACAGCTGTGCTTTAAGAAGTTCCTAACAGCATTCCTTTGCCCATGTCTGAACATAGATTTCAGTAAATCACCCAGGCTTTGTGGCCTCTGCAGAAGCTTCCACTCACTCTTGGAACCCTTCATAGGCCTGGGAACACCTTCGATATGAGGAATTGACCTGACTAACAGTGAATTCCAGTCCTTCTAGAATCATTTAGGTTATGCTCACACGCAAGCAGAGAAGCATGCAGTTTTATAAGGGAGTAAATATGTTTTCAAAAACTATGATTAATTTGCGAAGATTCAAAGGTTTAAGTTTGACAAATGGATTAATCAAGAATACAGTGGAGGCGTGGCTGGCAGCAACCAAGATGGCTTCTTACTCGAACTCGATGGCACCCCTGGTTGAGATCACTCTCTCGCCCTGTCTGTAGCACCAAAGTCTGAGGGATGCCCGATATGATGAAAAGCCGCTGACCAGTTTAATTCACAGAAAGCAGAATTGGCTCGCTCCCCTTTCGAATTTTTGGGGGATATGCTTTTACGTTCACAAGTCCCAGGAACACACGATTCAACAATAAGTTAAAAAGGATCGTGGCAAGCATGCAACCTTGATGTAGGCTCTGCAAAATTGGAAACTCATCAGTAACCTCCTCTTGTGCCCCAAATCCTGCCCGCCCCACTGTACTCATATGAAGGTACATTATAAGCCCAAGGGGTTCCATATCTAGACCACCCATCCCGACAGCATCCCACGATTGTGGTCATACTGCATAGTCAAAGGCAGGCTTCAAATAAATATCAAAGTAATAGAGTTTCACTTTATACAGAGTGACATAATTCATCTGGAGCACTGTCAATAATGGCCCCTGCTTGCCGGTACATGCCCCCAATCTAATGCTCCCTTTTCTTGGATCAATCTTTCTTTCCCCATCTTACCAGCATTAGTTCTGAACAGGAATAATCTTGTTGATGATGTTTCATACTCTATTGATATGGGAGTTTGACCTGTAATATTCTGGAATGGACTGATCATCCTTTTGACGACTGGCACAATCTCTATTAAACTCCAAGAAGTGGGAATAATTCATATTTCATTATCCAATTCATACAAATCCAAAGAGGCACCATCCTCTTTCAGGGCCTTTCCAGTTTTCTGAAGGTGTAGTGCTCTCAATGCTTTTCCAATTTTAGAGGGGGGTGTCTTACATCCCATTCTCTCATTTGAACTCCATACCCTTCGTTTAGCTCTTATTGCTCCATGTACTATGTCTCACTAACTTTGTAAGGATGCAGAAGGAAGAGACTGACACGCAGGTGACATGGCTGTTAGCATAAACTTGCATTGTCTCAGAAAATCAATAGATACCCTACCTCTTCCTAATTCTAAGAGGGGATTCCCACCCTCAAATAAAATACTAAGAATTCAGTCAGGATATCCAGGTAAATCAAGAGTCCACAGTCCTATATTATAACCCTGCTTTTGTCACTTACACTGATAATAAACTAAAGAGGTAGTGAATATTCTTGGTCCAGAAGAATGACTCCCTTCTTCTGGACAATGGATCACAGTTCCAATTGTGGGTGGGACCTTTAGCTGAAGGAATGACTCCCTTCCCCAGGTCTCAATCCCCTTTGCAGGCACAATACAATGTCCCAGATTAAAGTTACAAGTCAAACATGGACATTCACTAGTGCCCATAGTTGTTTATTCACTATTGGGCTCCATGGGTATGCCTCCCTTCTCCGGGTATCTTGTGGGTTCAATTAACAGAAGAATGTCTCCCTTCTCCAAGTGTCTGACTCTCAATGTTTTCTCCACATACTGCCAGGAAGAATGGCTCCCTTGCCCTGGACTCTCTCTTCTTTTGGTTTCACACTTTCACATTGCCGGGGGAATGGCCCCTTTCCCCTGGCCTTCCTTGCCTTTGTTCTTACACCCTGCTGGCTTTCCTTTTCACTGTTCACAAAACCAGGGGGAATGACTTCCTTTCCCTGGCCCTTCTCAGGCTTCTTATTGCAGTTCACAAAAGTTGAGGGAATGTCTCCCTCCCCCTAACTGAAATCTATTAAAGCAACAATAATAAAAAGAAACATAGAAAGTTAGTGAAAAATAAGTGTCTTAAATGAGAAGGCACATTTCAGTAGGTCCTACACATATAAAGAAATTCAGCAACAAAAAAGAACATTCTCGTCTAGATGTTATGTTTCAACAAAAACAATGAAATAACACAACCATGCCTGCACCGCTGCCATCATCAAACAACCACAGATCATATATCGCCATGAACTGCGCAGGACTCTGCATATGCCATCACACATACATGTGCACGTGAATCCACTTTATACAAAACTTCTGCCACAAACATTTGATGTAAGGGACAATACAAAAACAATGAGCAACTGTACGAATTATAATGAAAACCCAATTCCTGAGGTCAATCAGCACAACTAGTGGCATCATAAACAGCACCGAGTTCGTATTGTTTTATGATGAATGTGGCACAGTCATGTTTGTTTTAGAAAACTATTACTGGCAACTTTTTTGTGTTTTCCCTCGTTTTGCATTCTAGCCATGGAATTACTGGAAGATGTGTTTGTTTCACTGATTACAGAGTCTGCAATGTTGACTCTGTTGTTATATTGAAGTTGGATTCCCCGTAGGAATAACACTTTTTAGAGAGATTATAACTTAGGGTTGTTAGATGAAAGTTCACAAAAAAATCCTAAAGGAATATGAATCCAACTATGTATTTATTTTCTCCAAGGCTTTGTGTGGCTTAGTCAAGAGGGAAGGAACTAATAGAAGGGTCCCAAAACATACGTTATCAAATTTATTTTCCATTGACAAGAGGGAGTTATTCCCCTTAACTCAGAACCTCTGAACTGCTTCATGCCGCGCCTTCATGAGGAACTCGCAGCTGGTCTGGCTTGAGATCCATGAGGAACTCGCAGTTGGTCTGACTCGAGATCCATTCGTGCAAATCGGTCCATTGGTTCTATCTTATAAAGGTCCCCTAAAGGATCAAAAATAAATCAGCTATATCTTGATTCGCCTGGAACAATCCATAGACCTAGTTTGGGTTCACAGGGCAACTTCCAGGATGGCCCAGCGCGTGGACCCAGTAAGCAGCTCTTCATTGATTGCCATTCGGTGAAATATTTTGATATCACCACCGTTGTGACCAGTACATTCATTGCAGTTTCACCAGGGGGCCAATAGTTGCCCTCTCTTGGAGTTGCCCTGATCCCAGGGAGGGTGATAGAGTTCAAGAGGGCTACAATATGCCTTGAAAAACCCTTTTAAAATGCTTTTCTCCCATGCATAAGTGGGACCTGGATGCAAACGCCACCAGTAGCCAAAAGCCACCAAGCAAGTCTGCAGGCAACATCTGGGACTCAGATCCATGATGTGAACAGTGGAACGCAGTGGTAGACCTGTAGGCCATGTTGGGGAGCACAGTGGCCACTCGCCTCTTGGGGAGCCTTTGTGGGCTCTGATATATATCATGGCCAAGCACTGTGCACACTGGCAATGAGCCATGGTCTCCAGGCATAGACAAGGACCACTCGTAAAGCATGTGAGAGCTGGGGGCATGGCAATAAGCCACCGTCCAGCCATAAGAGTACTGGATGTGCCATCAGGCAATGGCCAATGGTCCTAATGGGTGGTCTGGGGGGTCACAGGGCAGCACTGAAGGCCCCAGTGCAGCCAGGGTTCCTACTGGTCATTGCTACAGGCCATGCTGAAATTAGCCATTGTTGGGCCCATCGGTTGCCTCAGGCATTCGGGGGGCATGGGCGAAGGACCTGCCCTGCGTAAAGTAGCCACTCGGCATTGCCACTGATCATATTTAGAGGTCCTATATTGTGGCTCTTGAGGCCACAGGGAAGTGTCAAAGGAGGACCGGACCCATAGCCAGTGGAACATTTATGTGGCTTTTGGGATGACAGGGAAGGGTCTGTGCAGCCATGACTCATTTTTATATCAGGTGGATTGCCGGTTCCTGATGTAAAGGCAAAAGGCCATGCCAAAGTCAAAGTAGCCACTAGACATGCCACCGGCCAAACCCAGAGCTACTCTACTGCAATCAAAGTAGCCACCAGGCAGGGCCTCAGCATGTACAATGGGCCTTGTCAGTAAAACACCAAATATCGTTAACAAAAATGTTATAACACTGTGAAAAAACATTTGTCAAAAGGCTGTTCTGGTTAGGTTTCCCTTAAAAAGACCTGCAGTGTCAGAGAAGAAACGTTGGTTATAGGGACATCTTGGTTAAGTCTC
Source organism: Ambystoma mexicanum (assembly GCF_040938575.1). Lineage (NCBI taxonomy): Eukaryota > Metazoa > Chordata > Amphibia > Caudata > Ambystomatidae > Ambystoma > Ambystoma mexicanum. Next base: position 63,846,252 of record NC_090941.1, on the reverse strand, counting down.
TCTTTAATAACACAGATATTCAGTAAAAACGAGTTTTTATAGGGTTGATTTTGTTTCAAAGCAAAACATAAAAACCCCAAAAATGTACCAGTTATGGTTTCAAAAGGAACCATCAGTGCTCCAACGTTATCATAAAACCAAACAAATTCGGGCAATGCCATGGACTGCTCATTATGCCACGAATGCCAACAAACACAACATGTATGTAGACCAACTTCCGAAAGGACTTTGAGCAACAAACCAGAGCTAGATAAGGAGGGGGTATCCCAAACTGGTTTGGGGCATTTTAGTTTTAATGGAAAGGGCAACACAAATAACTCCAACCTAAAAATTGCAAAAATTAAATCAAAGAACAGGTTTCCTAGGGGAATAAGCACACTAAGAGAGGTCATGTGCAGTGCATGGCAGTTTCTGTGTAATGTGTGTTATAAGATAGTAGCGGGGAAGTGATTTTTCTTTCAGAAATAGCTGGCCCATTTTTTGCATTGTATTGCTTTGTATGGAAACCACAATGTCTTTTTCCATGGCAACCATATTGGGTTGTGCTGCTTTGTGTGATGTCCATGAGAAACAAAGGGCCTCATTAGGAGTATGGCGGTAAGGCAACAACAGCGCCGGTATCGCTACCGGCACCGTTGCTACCGTACCACCATACTAAGACTTCCGCTCGCGGGTGCCCTAGCAGCCACCCGGTCTGACCAGGTGGCCGTACTGGCACCCCCAAGCAGAACATGATGGTAGCAATGGTACTGTTATGAACGGTACCACTGCTACCATCCTCCCCATTCCCATTGAACCCTATGAGGACTGAAATGGGAATGGGGACGTACCGGCTCCGGCAACCACGCAAGGGGAATTACCGGGTCCGGTGGGGTCGGAATGGCCCAGTGATTCCCCTTTCGAGTGTGCCGGAGCCGAGTTTGGGGGTAGCCTTGCCAGTAAAACAGGCAAGGCTACCTCCAAGCTCGTAATGAGGCCCAATGTTTTCACTGACTATAACTATATATAATTCAAGAAACGTTATTCTGCACAATACGTCTTGATCACATGTCTACTGAGTGGCAATATGCTGTTGAACCCGTTGCATTTTTGAGTGCTCAGAATTGAACCATCACTTCCCGAGACCACATCCCACAGGATGGATTGAAAGCCACGAGGTGTGGATCAAGAAATGTAGAATCAATTATTATTATTTTTTCCAGAGGAAGAAGGCCTAATTGGTGATATGTCTTGTCCTCTCGGCTGTTGCTATGCAAGGAGTGCATCCTCAAAGAAACAAAGTAGAGAGGTCATCAACCATCAATGGATATTACATACGTCATTCTTTGAACAGCTTCTGACTGGATACTCTCTTTAGTCAAGTCAGTCGTATGTTTGCCTCAGTGAAGCTGGACGCTTGCTCTGGGATCATAAAAAACAACGATTTGTTCTGCCTTTGAAATCGCAGTTTTGGCAGGAAGAGCATTGCATAGGTGATGGATATACCACATAGTAGTTTCTTCACCGCTAAAAACGATTTCCATTCTGCCTGTACCGCCGCTGAAAAATCAGGCTAAATGTAGATCCTGCTGGATTCATATCTCAATTCACCCAACTCCATGGCATGGTTCAGGAGCCTGTCTCGGTCTCTGTAATTAAAGACACGGGCTACAATTGGCCTCAGTGGGGCACCAGGTTTTGGTTTTGGGGCAAGAACTCAGTGCAAGTGCTCCACCATGAACTATGGCAATAAGGTTGGGGGCACCCAGTAGTTCCAATAGCAGCTTCTCTAATCTCTAAAAAATCCTTCAACTGACCTTTTGCATTATTTTTGGGGACACATTTAATACTTACATTGTTTTGAAGGGAGTGGGGTTCATTATCATCACATTTCACTACTGCACACTTTGGCACCATGGCCATTTTAGTAAAACCAGCATTGAAGGAAGTAACATCATCCTCAACCACACAGATTCTTTCCTCAGCCTCCGTGATCCTTGCCGTCTCATCTAGTTTGTAACATAGCGTTTTAATATTTGCCATGATATCATCCAGCTTAGCGTTGACTGATGTAAATCCAGCCTGCATATTTTCCAGTAGGAGCTGTACAATTAGAGACACGTTCCAAATGCGGCTCAGTAGGTTCGTCACCGCCACTTCCTTCCGATTTGGACTGAGAAGCCTGCTTCATGAAGGCATCCATTCTCCCTTGCCTCTTGTTGCTGCTATGGCCTTTGGCCAACGTGAGTAGCAAGCGCAGGGCCACGTCAGTAAGTTATAAGTGTGTCACGGTATTAATTTTTTGACAGTACGATAACCTTCTTGCCAAATGACGGTATATCATGGTTATCGCGGTATAGCAGGTGGAGTTAACTAATCTTAACAAATATTTTATAAAAGGTCATAAATTGTCAGATTTATCATCACAAACAAAACCAGGCACCCAGGGCCAGAATTGGGCTTTTCAATATACTTTCCCCTGAAATGCCACCCCTTGTTTCCACCAAACACAAACACACGTGTGGAGAGGAGGAGGGGGGAGCCGTGCTGCGACTGGCAAAGCAAACTGAATAGCTTTTCTTAAGTGGTAATTTAGGCTTTTAGCTCCCCCACTGGCTACTGGTGAAGATTAACATGGTGCCATCTTGATAACCTGCATGCCACAGATCAATGGAGTCTGATGGTAGTATACGCTTGGGCGCATACACACACACGCGCACACCCACTCTCTCTTGACGTTACAGTCTTTAGTTTACTTGCAGGCCAAAAGGTGTTCAGTAATCACGGACAAGTTACCCTTTGGTATGGCAGCAGGGAATACCCACAGAGATGAGTGAATTTCGCAGTGTGACTTATTATATGTAAATTCAATGATAAAACCAGGGAAATCCCCCATTGTCATATGTTTAGAAAACATTATCCATTATAAATATATAAACCCCAAAGCCGCCAACCCAAAGTAAACCCTTTTCCTTCTTGGCGCTGTATTTTTTCTTCTTATTGCTAACATATTGATTTTGTCTCAGGCACGTGTGGTTTATGGAATGGCATTAAAAACTGCTCCAACTGAAACTACTTAGCAGACGGCACATCCAACAGTGCAAGACCAAGACTGCGCAGCACTTGCTTATTGCAGCCTTTCCAAATCAGATTGAAAAGCACATTTAACGGTATGAACGGTATACCGGTATAAACAATGTGACGGTTATTGTTGTTCAATTAAGTGGTTCACGGTTTCTTTAACGGTATACCGTAATACCGTTACATCCCTAGTAAGTTACAGTGCGCCAAACAAATTTGTTTCCCTCCGACAGCTAGGCACAACGCAGCACAGCGGCAAATACGTTGTGATGCCGGCACACAACCCCACTCTGCACTCACAGGCCACCAGCCTCATAATATGGCAGCTGCAAGTTGTACACAAATATTGAAAGGTGGGTGGAGAAGTGTGTAGTTACCCAAGCCTCCTGCAGGTCACCAGCAGCAGCTCCCTTTAAACGGATTGTGTGCTGCAGGGAACAAAGGGCTAGGTATCTGCTGGATTTCTGCAGCAAAGGTAAAGTTGAAGTAGCAGCTTTCGCCTTCCACGCTTACTGCCTTTCAGTAGTGTTAAAGGAGCATGCAGCTATGGCCTGGGAAGCCGGATTCGGGAGCATACCGGTGTCCAGCAGAGGCAATCATCAGGCCGTTCCCGGTAGCCTTGCACCATCTCCAATGGTCGAGTCCACTGGAGCTCGTCCGCCACCACTCGAGCACAATCTGGTAGCGCGATCAAGGCCATGCTTCAGCCCAGCATCACTCGGTGCTCAGGATCACACCGTTCGATAGGCCTCGCTTTTGGATTGTTGTGAGCCTGGTTGCGGCACTACCTCCACTCATATAACAAGTGTTTGAATCCGTGTCGTGCTCAGCGTGACGGATTTCAATCCGTAAGCAGCCATTTTGCAAGAGGCTCAGCAGCGCCCCCTGAAGAGAAATTATTAAGCATTTTATCGAATCAAATATAGTCTGCTTTTGATCTTAGGTCAGTTCGAAAGGATTTTCTGTACTTTTTTACCTTTGACAACAAATCTGCAGCCTGCTCATATGGAAAAACATAACAGAATGGGTAGAAGACCTTTGTTGGATAAGCACAGCAGCGGGGCAAATAATGAGCTGCTGGATTTTAGATGACAGGAAAGAGAGGGCTGATTTGTGAAGACATTCATTTTTAATACACATAGATTTTAATATAATTGGGTTCAAAACAGCCAGTCAGTAGCAGAGACTACAGGCGACGGTGAAATCGTTATGCCGCTGAAGGGTGATAGAAGCCCAAACTATAATGTTTTGAATAAGCTGGAGTTTCATGATAGATATCTCCGGTTCTCTCCATAAAGAGAATGTGTGTAGCTCTGAGGCATTTTGAGCATTTATAGTTGTACAGAAATAACAAATACCTGAAAAGTTATGTTGGGTGGTGAAAGACTTGGAAAAACACTTACACATTAGATGTAAAAGTATGATAAGCCATTTAAGGCAAGTCCACATGTCACAGCATCAACAAACATCCATCACGGGAAGTTAATCCCCAATTCAGAATCACATGAGCAAAGCATTATGGGCATATACATTTTCCTAAATTAAAGCCTTTAGCACCAGAAAATTCGCTTTGTCTTACAGAGCAGTCGTATATTATGCATAGTTTCTTCAACCCAAGACAGACAGCTCTCAAGGCTGCAGAAAACTACATGCCAGTTTCACACTTATTAGGGATCATCAATGCAGTTTAGTGTAAGAGTCTTGCTGTTGGAGCATTGGCGTGGGCGTAAAAAACACCAGCAATGTTGTGGTGAGTTTGCAAAGGCTTGGAAAAAAGCCTTCTATCTGAAATGTGAAAGTAGAATACACTATTTGAGAAAAGTCAGACACTAGCTATCACTGGAGGCTCATATGTAGCTCAAGTAAAAAGGACATAACTAGCTATGGCATACATTCTGATTAGACATCCCTGGTCATTGTCCATCGCTGATAAAACAGATGCATAACCTAGATTTTGGCATGAGCCAGCAAGGACATACTGGAGAATTCCTGGGGCCAGCTGGATCCACCCGCTTGGTGATGCAACTCCTAGAGGCAGTAAATGGCGTTGCCCAGAGTGCTTCCAATCTTCCCATCTCTGAAAGTGAGGTCAATAATCATCCATTCCAGAGGAAGACCCTCAATTACCCCAGGCATTATGTTGCTGTCGAGGGGATCTTGGAATGGGTACAGTGGATGCCTTTGTGACAATATGGTAGGAATCCCAATATATTCAGATTCAGAGAAGATTACAGCTTGGCTCTTTGGGCTCCATTTGTGGCTCCAGCATTCACAGAGATGGGTCACAAATGGGAGTCAAAAGACACACTTTTTGCTATGTATGGAATCCCAGGTAGTGCATATTCATGCTTGTCACTCTTACATTAAATGTTACAGTTTACCTTTACTAGTAAACACTTGCACAAGGAAGAGCTAGATCCCTGCAAACATATCAATTGGAGTGCCAGTACAAGTGAGCCTGTTCCTCATTAACTTGGCAAGGAGAACACTGGCTCAAGAAGCAGCTTTCACACGCCTTTCTGACTATAGAGTGGTGGTCTTGGTCAGAACATGACATAAATGGGGGCATAGCTTGGTGCCAATGGGAATGGCCGCTTGAACGTGTCGCTCCTGCCCACATTCTTCCTTTCATCTTTCTAAATGCAGAACCTTTCTTAAAATCATCCATAAACCTACCGGGGGTTGGCTTCTGGGATGAGGAGGGCTCATGAGGAGGCACTGCCTTTGTTGCGCCCATTTCTGTTTCAAGGAAGGTCCGCCCTTGATTAAGCTCTCCACCGCCTGAGGCAGCTCCTGGAAGCTGTCACAGCTGAGGAAACATCCGGGCCCTGTTCTACGCAACACCGAGCTACAGTTGACATTAGGCCTCACTGCAGCTTTCATCAACACCTAATGGTCAAAACACATTTAACGCTTAGGAATTCAGTTCAGAATACATGTACTTTATCATACTACGTACTCGTTTTAGTGGAGTAAACCCTTTCTTGCTAAATATATTTAATTTGCTGGTGATGGAACCTTCCACATAATGGCAGAAACCCTTTCTCAGTCATACCTTTCATGTATCATACTTACTGATATATCATATGGTACCCTTTATTATGACTTCAACAAGCAATTGCCAGAAGAATTTGTCAGGTGTCAAGGACCAACAAGGGCCTAACTCTACGACCACCCTGAAACGCCCATAAAGCGACTTTCCTCCACCAATAACCAATGAAGATCCCAACATATTGTCCCTTCTACATGAAATTAAGTCTCTAAATTGAGACCACTAATCAGGAACTTCAACAACTTGATGATAGGTGGTGTGCATTTGAAAACAGACTGAGTGAAGCGTAAAATAGAATCAACTCAGTAGAGGATGTTGCACCATGGGTACTTCAGCTTGAGAAAACCGTAAGGGAGCTGCAAAAACACAATGAGGACCTTGAAAACTGCAGGACACCGAACAGGCTCTGCGTATCAGGTCTTCCAGAAGGATGTGAGGGGAACAATGCCATTATGTTCTCCAAAAATGTCTCCCTTCTTTACTTCATCTCCCTCTGGCAATTGTGATTAATATCCAAAGTGCACATCACATTGGTCCCATGAAAAACTTTCAAGCTTCCCTACCAACACCACGCACTATGATATTCTTAATTTTGGAATACACCCAGCTCCAAATTATCATATCCGAAGAAAAAGAAATGAACTCCCTTGTCTGGCACGGTAACAGGGTTTACATCCCGCAAGATATGGTGAGGAAGACTGCCCAGAGAAGAAAGGAATTCCTAACCTATCACCCGGCACTTAAACAACTGTATGCAAGATATAGGGCCTCATTACAAGGTAGATGGTAAGGGTTTACCGGTACCGGTATTTTACCGGTACCGGTAAACCCTTACCGCCTTACTACGAGGTCCCTTTGCGGGTTGGTGAATTGACACCTGATTTTTGCAGGCATTAAAAACCAACCCGCAAAGGGACCAGGGAACTAATTACAGTACCGCAATTTGCGGCACCGTAATTAGTGCCTTCCCCATTCCCATAGAGCCCTATGGGGCAAAAATGGGAATGGGGAAGGGCAATGGGGGAAAGGGGAATTACCGCCCCGCCAACCTTGGAATAGGGCGGTAATTCCCCTTTCCACCAATGCAGTGCTGGTATTTTACCGGCATGGACCAAGGTGCTAATAGCACCTTGGTCCACCGCCATCCGTGTAATGAGGCCCATAGTCTTTTTCACCCTTTCTCTTTTAAAGTTACCATTAACGGTAAAACATTAATCTTCAACAAACCAGCGGACCTCAAGGCCTTCATCAGAAACTTTAAATGGCAACATGGACACTTTGTCTCCTCTCTCCTCAACTACCTCTAGCACTTGACTCTTCAAGCATCTTCTTTCAAATACTAGCCTGACCGTAACATCTGCATTATGATTCAATATATTCATATATAGTCTTCCGGGCGGGGGGCTTTTGGTCACCCTTTCCATTGTAGAACTCCCTTTATGGTCCTTCCTGCTGCCACCTTGTTCTCCAATCTCTTTTGGCTTTCGTGCTTTATTTTTTTGGGGTAAACCTGACATTTTCAAAATCTTTTTCTGTCCTCTTTACAATGCTCCACAAGCTCTCAAATTCTATGTATGTCTTATTACATACATTTCAATTGTTAACCTCCCTGATCATTCCTTCATGTTCTTCCCTTATGTTTCCTGCTTATAATGGTTTGGTACAGCACCCACATTTGCTCTCTAGTACATTTTTTAACTATAGTTACATTTAAATGTACTATGTCATGCAATAATCTTTGACCTGTATTGGTGGCATTTTGCTGTGTTTCATGGAATGTTAAAGGTATAAATAATCTGATTAAAAGGCACACGATTATATCACACCGTAAAAGGTTCAGGCCTGATGTGGCATGTATTCAAGAAACTCACCTTTCCCTAGAAGAATCCTTGAAACTCAAAGCATTTTGGGTTAAAGATAATTCCCAGCCCTGCTATTGGCAAGAAAAATGGCGTCGCCATTCTCATCAATACAAATCTGCCCCACAAGATTCTAGCCTCTGGCAATGATGACATAGGAAGATGGGTGTGGGTCAAACTACAATTGGGCTCTGACATTGGCTCTATTATGAATATATATGGTGCCACTCAACCAGGCCCATGCTTCTGGGATACAATCCAACATACAATTCTTCAATTGTCTCTCACAAATCTCATTGTATGTGGTGATTTCAATAATGTAATAGATCCCTTTGTGGGTAGAAGATCCAAATGTGTCTTCAGCCATTCTAGAACCCATGACTCTTTCACTCGCTGCATATCAGAAATAGGTCTTTCCCTCCCCTCAAGTATAGACTTTACTTTTCACTCTCCCCCTTACAAAACTTTCTCACAAATTGATTACATATTAGCTGTCACATCATTATCACACACAATCATTGACTCCAAGATCGATAACATTATTATATCAGAACACGCCCCTGTCATCACCACCTTTCACCTGTTTGATATTCATAAAATTCGCAGAAAATGGAGATTGAATAACAATTTACTTAATGATAAGGAATTTACCCAATCCTTTCCCACATTTCTTCACCAGTTCTTTCAAGACAATATAGAACAACACACTAATAACTGGGATGCTTTCAAAGATGCCCTTTGAGGCCATTTATAGCATTTATCAGTTTAAAAAAATAAGGAATATAAAATGAACTAGACGCCCTTTTCACACAGCTAAAATGTGCTGAGAAATGATATTATTCATCTCCCTCAGAGACTGGACCCCGTGACATTTTACCTCTCTGCTTCAAAATCAATAATAAACTTACTGAACTAGCATCCAGATCCATATTAAAATTCAAATCCAAGATTGATCAAACTTCTAACAGAGCAGGCAAAGTCCTTGCCTCCTACCTCAAAGCTTGCAAGAAGAAAGATGCTGTTTCCTATATTAAGAATGCTCAACGGATTACGGTTAGTAACCCACATGATATCCTAGATGTCTTCAAAACATTCTACTCTAACCTATACACACCAGAAGCTGACATACCTTCAACCAATCTAGAAACATTTTTTGAAAATATCAAAAGACACTCATATCCCAGTCTAGACCTCAGCAGTTTGAACGGGCCCATTACTATTCTTAAAATGAATAGTGCAATCTCTGAATTACAAAACGGTAAACACCTGGCCGGGATGGCTCATCCATTGAATTCTTCAATTATTTTTCCTCATACCTCACCCCTAAATTGGAAGAGCTATTCTCTTGTTTTGCTAACAGACATTTTTCATCCGGCTCAGTCGCTGAGGCACTATTAATTCTTTTCTCCAAGGCACAAAAAGATATGCATCTTCCCAAGAACTATCGCCCGATTTTGCGAATCAATGTAGAATGTAAGATCTTTGCTAAGGTTTTGGCCAATTGAATTGAATCATTCCTCCCTAATTTAATTAAATCTGACCAATTTGGTTACGTTAAAAATAGAAATATTGCCTCAAATGCAAGAGTTTTAGTCAATATTATTCATTACATTGCTAAAAATAATGCTAACAAACATGTATAGGCGGCTATCACACTCAATGCTGAAAAAGCTTTTGATTGAGTCAGCTGGGACTATCGGTTGAGGGCCCTACGGTGGCATGGATGTGGTGATGGTTTTATCTCCCTTGACCAATTACTACATCAGATCAGATCCTGGTATACCGGGTATTCGATGTGGTAAATATGAAGCCAAAACAGCTGCGTATCCAGATGATATTCTTATTCTTTTAAAGGATCCTAAAGAACATTTCCCTGCCTTATTGTCAGCACTAGATACTTTCTCGCTTGCACCAGGTTACAAACTTAATAAAGACAAATACGAAATTCTTCCATTAAATCCTTACAGTCTAAAACATGAAATAGACTTGTATGGTTTCAAATGGTATGATAAATACATAAAATATTTAGGCCTTCAATTCTCCTCCTCACTTAACACCACCATTAAACTTAATACAGATGCCCTTCTACAAAGATGAAAGGATCTTACTTCCATGTGGTCCCCTCTGTATTTATCTTGGTGGGGGCGCCTTGACACAATTAAAATGATGCTGTCTCCCATTGTACTTTTTGATTTACAAATGCTATCAGTCCCTTTCCCTTCAACCTTTTTTAAATCAGTGAACTTGGTACTAATTAACTTCCTATGGGGCAATGGAAAATGCAAAAGAATCTCTATCAACAAGTTGAAAGCTCCCTTTAATGAAGGTGGGGTCAAGCTCCCCGACTTTAAGTGATACCATGATGCATTTTTAACCAAGGAGACCCGTACATGGTTCACCTCTCAAGAAGAGACTTATCCCCCTACTTGGTATTACTTTGAGAAAGGATTAGTACAGCCTATTGACATGTGTGATTTAATTTACATTTTTGGCTCCAAGTTCTCAAAATTTCCATGCACTGTCAAAGCTACCATATGCGCCCTTCGCTCATTTCCCTATGTACATTTTCCATCAAAGTTATTCTCCCCGTTTTTATGGCACAACAAAAATATCCCTTCAAATAGCAGACCATTCAATAAGAGGTCTTGGTTGGACAGAGGTATTAAGTTCTTCCATCAAATTTATAGGGCTTCCAATTGGATATCCTTCCACGATCAGAAGAGGAACTTCCATCTACCATTATCAGACTTTAACTTCTACAATCATTTAGTAAACACGTGCTTGAATACATGTGAGCACTTCTCTAACTACAAACTCACCCCTGACGCTACAAGATAACTTTTTCTAACCAAGACGTCTGCTACTGAAGCATCACAATATTATAGTATGTTCATGTATTTCAATATTGAGAAGCCCTCAGAACTCCAATGGGGAAATGATTGCGCTTGATGACACAACGTGGTGCAAACTTTGGTCCAAAGTTTAAAGCATTTCACCATCTGCCAATACCACACAGAGTTTGCTCTTCTTTTTGCACAGGTCTTATATAACGCCAATGAAACTCTGTAAGCCCTCACATGTCAATGATGGGCGTTGTTGGTCCTGTGGGAAGGAAAAGGGTTCTTTTGTACATATATTTTTTGCGAATGTTCGCTAGTATTTGAGTTCTGGACAAATAATTGGAGTTTCTTGAAAATTGTATTAAAAATTAACTGACCTTTATCACTCACTAATATTCTATTTTCCAGTATCGTGTGTGATGACAACCTGAATAACACATCTTTTCTACTGTATGACCTTCTCATCGTCATTATTATTAAACTGATTATGACCAACTGGAAAAACTTTTAAAACCTAAATACTAAAGGTTGGTGGAATAATGTATGCTGCGTACACAGACTAGAACATTGTATGGCCATTCATCTGCATCAAACATCCAAATACAACAAAAAATGGGCCTGCTTTATTAATCACTTGTCATACTACGAAATGTCTCCTCATGGCTCTTGAACTGTATATTTAAACTTGCATGTTAAGTATCATTATTTGTACCATTCTAGGTCGTTGTTCAATTTATGTCTAAATACCACTTTTATTTTGTTCATTTCTAAGTAGTGGATGCCAGTACCTGCTCATCACCATATATCCCTCTTCCTTCATTGTCTCCCTATTGTATATTGTATGTCCTTCATCTCTTGTCCTTACACCCTGTTTGTACTGGTCATCAAATGAATTACCTGGACCATCCTGTTTGTTCCCTGAGTAAGATCTAATTCACTATAGCCTGTTATACATTTTAGGCTCTCGAAGACTCCTTACCTCATTTTTTTCAGTTATAGCAGTATGAGCTATGGCTTTGTTTTGCATAACATGTGTTAATGCATTGTTAAAATCTTAATAAAACATATTTAACTTAAATAAGAACATGACATAAACATTAAAAAATCACCTTATCTTCAGTTAAAGAGAAGGAGCTTCTGTCCACAAGTGGAGGAGGTAGGTACAAGATATTTTTCAATTATTTATTAGTTTTCCATTTAGTTTTCCATTTAGTAGAACAAAGCTTGTATGTCAAGGTCAAAACCAATTCTACAAAGTCATTGGGCCTCATTACAAGTACTCCGGTCCGGAATTAACAGTGCCGGTAAAACCATACCGGCACCGTTTCCATGTCCGCGCAATCATGACCCGCGGCCCCGGTAATAGCACCACCCTAAACCGCCACCGCGGAAATAGGGTTCCCCTTAAGTCCGTCTGCACGGAAACCCCTCCGTTACCGGCAACACGAAACACCGTGAGCATCACAACTAGCGCGGACACGGATATACCGGGAAAAAAATGGCGGAAATACCGTGATCACGGTGGCGGAACCGCCGCCACCGCGAACATGGCGTTATACACTGCCTGCTGAACTGAATCAGGGCACAGGTGCACCAAATCAGCCCAGCTGGACCTAGCAGGGCACTGGGAGCCTACAAAAGGGCCACACCCAGCCCAACACAACACAGAACCATGCAGGCAGCAGGTCTAGTAGCACTGGGACTGGGCCTACTCAACCAACAGGCAGTACTGCACATGGTGGCAGTAATGGCGCAGAGGAGGAGGCGTAGGCGGAGGAGGCGCAGGCGGCCACCAGCCAACCCTGCAGCTATGGCAAACCCCATTGCCCAGCCAGCCCGACCCCGCCGCCAGCCACCAATACCACGCATCAGGGCCTCACCCTGGAACCTCACCCCAGGACAGATCCACACCCTACACCGGCTGGACCGTGCAACAATCCTGCACATCACCGCCATGATTGAGGACAACATCAGCAGCCTAATTGACACCCCCACCGCCATCCCCCCCCCTCTTGAAGGTTGTCTCAGTTCTGCATTTCCTTGGCACTGGCACCTATCAACACACGGTTGGTGAGCTGCACGGCATATCACAACCGTGTTTCTCAAAAATCCTGGTACAGGTACTGGATGCCCTGTTGCGCCATGTGTCGGAACACATAGCCCTACCCCGCACCCTCCCCGAGGTCATTGCCACCAAGTTGGCCTTCCATGCCATAGCAGGCATGCCAAATTGCATAGGCGCAGTTGACTGCACCCACGTCGAGCTGACAGTACCACATGCAATTGAGGCGGTGTTCCGCAATAGGAAACAGTATCACTCTTTGAATGTCCAGATGGTTTGTGATGCCATGCAACTGATTACACACTGCTGTGCACGTTTCCCAGGCTCATCACATGACTCAATGGTACTGCGGAATTCCACGTTGCCACGGTACATGGAACGCTATGCCGGACAAAGCACATGGCTATTGGGTGAGTACAGCTGACGATGCTACAACCCTGTCGGAGTGGTGTCTGTGTGTCCAGGCCAATGAGCATTGTGAGTGTGCCGCTGTGACCGCACATGCATCACCCCCCTTCCATCTACCAAATACACAGCGGATGCCAAACATCATGAAGGAAGACATGACAGGGCACCACAATGTGCCCGTGCACACGCTGCCACAGCCAATCCCGTCACTGTCCCATGAACCCTGTGCCACTGCAGACACCCACCCTCAATTGAAACACTGCCCCAAAAAGCACGAGAGGCGTGTAAATGAGACGACGTGTATTTACTACTTCCGTACAGTGGAGTCACTCTGCCATGTGTGGACAGCACTGCACCATGACATGCACACAATCAAATGTCACCCGCAGGGCACAGTAAACATGCAAGTTAATGTTTAGGCCCATATGCAGTAAGCGACATACCTCGTGATGGCCAAAACATACCTCCAGACACTGCATGGTACATATGCATGAATGAATGATGATACAAGAATGCACAGCAGCAGATGAGGACATGATGCCACAAACACTGACATGTTCCCCCATCTACATCCCATGTAGGTGATGCGGGATATGCACTCACGCCATGGATGATGACACCTGTACGGAGACCAAGGAACAGGCATGAAGAGGCATACAATAGGGCACATATCCGCACACGTGGAATGATTGAGAGGACATTTGGACTGCTGAAGGCCCGTTTCCGCTGTCTGAGCAGATCTGGCGGATCACTGCTGTACAGCCCAGTGAAGACGGGCAAAATCACGCTCGTATGTGCCATGCTGCACAATACATGCCTGCGCAGGATTATCCCAATGCCACCAGACTCAGATGAGGAAGATGGGGATGGGGATGGAGATGGGGATGGGGATGGGGATGGGGATGGGGATGGAGATGGGGATGGGGATGGGGATGGAGATGGGGATGGGATGGCACCGCCTCCCCCTGGGGGTCCACATGATGGCCAGAGAGCACGGGATGCCCTGATTCGCATTTACTTTTGAGTCACAGCACATTCACAGAAATGCACAAACATGGTGACGACAATGAATTAATAGTTGCACTGCAAAATAAATGATCAATGTCCACACATGTATGTCTTGATTTGAAATGGTGATGTATTGATGTAATAACAACAGGGAAGAAGGTGCATTGGTTAGGGAAGCTGTACACCCTGGGCCACCCACCACCCAAACGTGCCCACCCCCACCCAGAGCCCATTGTCCAAACCCCCAAAACTACCTACCCCACCACCCAAACGTGCCCACCCCCACCCAGAGCCCATTGTCCAAACCCCCAAAACTACCTACCCCACCACCCAAACGTGCCCACCCCACCCAGAGCCCATTGTCCAAACCCCCAAAACTACCTACCCAACCACCCAAACGTGCCCACCCCTCTCACACCCTTGTAGTCCACATGTGTCCTGCACTGCCCCACACACATGCCATCACTTCCGTGTGCGCTTCTGTGCAACCTTGCCCGAGGGACCCGTTAGCCTACTCGAACGCCTCCTCGGACTGGCAGTAGTGGAGCTGGATGGGGTGGTTGTGTTTGATTGGCCAGAATCAGGGATTGAGGGCATCCGTGCCAGATTTGCCTGTTGGCCAACCAACATGGCCTCTACAAGCCTGGAGGTGTGGTCGTTGCCCTCCCGCACATGGCGTGCAAGGGTTACTATGGTGCTCGCAAAGCGTCCAATGGACCTCGACAGGCGACACACTGAGGCGCTGTAGCTCTCCCTCTGCAGCCTGGATTCCTCTAGCTGCCTCTCCACCAGCTGGGTGAGGGTAGCCTGCTGGTCCTCCATCCGCTGCATGCGGGCATTCAGTTCAGCCATGGATGGGGTGGGCGACCTCATGGGACTCCCCAGTGAAGTGGGGCTGAACCCCAGCTCATGGAAGGAGCCCAGGTCTTCCAATGTGGGCATCTCCCCCTGTGGCCCCGTTTCCGAGTGCTCTTGCGGTGCACTGTTATCACTGCAGGCCGCCCCCTCTGCAGTGCTGCTGCCTTCGGTGTTGTGTTGGGTGGCCATGATAGGTTCCCGTGGCACCTGTCTAGACTCAGCCAGTGTGGAGACGGTGGGGATGTTGGTGGTGGTGGTGTGCCGCACATCTTTAGTGGCTGGTAATGTGGCCAGAGGTGCAGAACTGCCGGCAGCATCCTCCTGTGTGGTGGCGGTGGCTAGTGTACTTGCCGATGCAGATTGGCTGGCCTGTTGTGCAGTATCACTGTCACTTGAAACGGCTGTGGGGACACAAAGGGCATGCAATTAGTGTTGTTGTGGTGGCAGATGGGTGCATCACATGCGTCATTAAGATTGTACATTGAATAGTGTTAGTCACATGCATCTGATTGCTGGTGTCTGCATTCAGTGATATTGGTTGCCATACGGATCATGATGGGTCCTTTGGCCCACACATGCACTGCCTGGGGGGGGGGGGTTGTTAATGGGTCCATTGGCCCACACATGCACTGCCTGGGGGGGGTTGTTAATGGGTCCTTTGGCCCACACATGCACTGCCTGGGGGGTGGGGTTGTTAATGGGTCCTTTGGCCCAGTACTCACAACTGCATATTTACATGTGGCATTCATGTTTGGGCACTTACCGGCATCTGCAGGTGGGCTCACTCCTGCCTCAGCCTGCCCAATCCCATGGATTCCCTCTAGGTGGAGGACGCTGCTGCAACGCTCCTCCCATGCTTGCAGCCTCAGTGGGGAAGGGGGTCCTCCGCCTGTCCCACTGCTGCGTTGGCGGTGCGTGGAAATGAGGTTGCGTACCCTCAGCCTCAGGTCGTCCCAACGCTTGTGGCAGTCCTTCACGCTCCTCACTGCCACGTCCACGGCGGTGCACTTGCGTGCAGCTTCGGCCCACACCTCCTTCCTCCGCTGCTGTGTGGCACGCCGTTGGTCGGCGCTGAACAGCATCTCAGTATTGTCCACAATGTGCTCCACCAAGACGGTTAGCTCCGCCTCGCTGAAGCGCTGTTTGCGCTGCCTCTGAGCAGGAATCCTGGCATACATGCTGGTGGTCCCTTTTGGCTTCTCAGAGTTAGGATTGTGCTTGTGCTGGCTCTGGATGGCAATGGATTGTGCTTTTATATGATGGCCGCCTCTCTGTTTCCTGTTTTGGCGATCATGGTATTTCCGGTTCCGTGTCTGTGGCGGCAGAGGCGGAAACGGGTTTTGCGCCACTTGTGGCTTCGTTATTTCCATTTCCGTGGGGTTTTCCGTGACGGCGGTAACAACGTTTCCGAGTCCGTGTGGTGCGCGCGACCGACAGCGTGTAATCGGACGGTTTTTCTGCACCCTTGCGGACACGGAAACGTTTTTACCGCCGTCACGGATTTTGCACGGTCCCGGACTGGCAGGTTGTAATGAGGCCCATTGCATTTTAATAGGTTGAACAATTCATTTAGTGATCCACACAGTAACAAAAGCAGATATGCAGACATTATATTGTATGCATATAGGAACACTGTACAGTTTAGTGGAAGTCGAGTAGTACCATATCCAATAGGTATTCTTTCAAACTTCTCGAGCTATGTTTAGGACCATGGGCATGCATAATGAGGCCACTAGATGTGCCTCCCATGTCATTACAAAAAGTTAAATCTAAATCTGATAGCCAATTAACATGACTTGGTGAAGGTCCCTTGAGATCCCCTGAGTAGCAATCATGCGTTTCACAACAAGGAGGCATTTTGTACACTTAATTTTCATTTTACATAGCCACAAAACTACACATGAGAACTGATGGAATATGGCAACTTGTGGATTTTCACGTTGGCGTCACAGACATGATGCCAACATACTACCATTATGGGATGGTGCTGGATCAGATGAATGAAATTAGTATTTGGGTGGCACATCTATGGCACGTAGCTGATGTGTTAGGAGATATAGGGACAGATTCTCAAAAACATGCCCTTCTCAATGTGATGCTATTCAACGCAAATATGTGCATTCTTTCTACTGCATATATCCACACAAAAACAACCTCAGAAAAGATATGGGGTCTAAGGACAATGTGGGCAGAAATATCGATGTACCATGGTCTTCGCGGAAAGTATGAAATGTTACCATTCCCTGCCATCAGTGCGTGAAGGGTCACCATCTGGTTCCTGGTGCGAAACTGCATATGAATTTCAAATGAAGATATAGGGTTTGTTTAGATTATATTTGTACTTCTCTTTCAATATACTCCTCCTGAAGGAAACATGGTATGGAATTGATGGTAAGTGCTAAAAGAAACATCTTAAGAGGGGCATTCCTGACACATTCCTTTTGATGGAGTGAAATAGCAGTATAATGCCATTTGTGAGCAAGCATTTCTGAGGTTGTAACTAAGGTGGGTGAGACCTCCGCAACTTGATCATGTGCTTCAGACAAAGCACCAGCCTCAATATTGAGCAGTCTTGTGAGATCTCACAAGACCCCAAGCAATCAACATGTCCCACCATCGCCGATGAGAGATTTGATGTTTGGTAGACGCACTGGTGAGACAATCAGAACCTTCAGATGTCCTGCAGAGCCTTGTTGGGCCAATCAAAGACCCTGATTGTCTTCAGAGATTTAGTGTTGCTGATAAAAGGCCCATCCCACTCACTAGTTCTCTGTGGGTTGATCTTGACTGTTAGGAAAAGAGCAGGAGAGCTTGTGCAGTAGCAAATGGGATCATTTTGTCCCAGTTTTATTTTTTTAACATTTTAATTACAAGCGTTTGGTAGTTTGTTGTGCATTTGCTTTTTTTGTTAAGTTCCTTAAAGTTGGACTCTCCCTTCCAGAAAAGGTTTGTGAAGCCTGATTGTCTGTTCTTTTAACCTCTATCTCCCCTGTTTTCCTTTCACACGAAAAAGAAAAAAAAAAAAGAAAGTAATTATTCCTTTGTGAAAACCCCTTGTGAAACACTTTGTGATTAGATGTTTTTGTAATCCTCTTTCCTTAAATGTCATCTTTCCACTCCAATGAAAGAAAAAAGAAAACGTTTTGTGAAACATTTTGTGAAACCCTTTATGAGAATTATTTTTTTGTAAAAAATAATGGGCCTCATTAGGACCCAGACGGTAAGGGGTTTAAGGCGGCGTAAACAGCGCCGACCCTTACCGCCTGATTCCGAGGTCCCTTAGCGCCATGGAGGATTTAACACCTGCTTTTAGCAGGTGTTAAAATCCATGGCGCTAAGGGACCTTGTTGTTAATTACGCCACCGTAATTTACGGTGGCGTAATTAACGCCTTCCCCACTCCCATTATGCCCTATGGGGCAAAAATGGGAATGGGGAAGGGTAAATGGGGATTGGGGACTTACCGCCCCACCAACCTCGGAATGGGGCGGTAAGTCCGCCAACCACCATGGCGTAAACGTAGTTTACGCCATGGTGGTAAAGGTACGACCCAGGCGGTAACTTACCGCCTGGGTCGTAATGAGGCCCAATGCCTTTGACTTAAACATCCCCAAAAATGGATGAAAAACCTGCTGTGAATCCATTTGTATGAAAACAGACCATTTTTGAAAACCTTTTTCTTAAAGCCCCAACTCCCAAAATTGTTATGTAGTAAATTGATCACTTTGGCTAAATCTCATCATCTGATGAAGATAAGAGCAGCAGCCAGAGGTGGTGAAGAAAGTGAAAGAAGAAGAGATGAAGCTTTAGCACAAAGTAGTACAAGAAGAGGCAGAGATGCAGGGGTAGTAGGAGGTGAAATATTAGGAGGCACACATGCAAGGGTTGGAGGAGGCAGAACAGAAGGAGGAAGTGAAGGTGGTGCAGCGGTAATTAAAAAAAACAGAAATTGAGCCAACGTAGGAGGAAGACACAAATGGCACATGAGTGGCAGCAAGTGGTACATGAGGTGGTGGAAGTGGAAGATGTAGATACAGGTCAAGAGCAGGTAGAGCAGGGTATGAGGAAGAGACATGAGGAAGAGACATGGCAGCATAGGGAGTGGAAGAAGGAGGAGACTATCTGAGATGATGCTGATGGCTCCTCTCCTATGGAGGAAGCAAGTTGGGCCAGAGAAGGGGCCAACTCATCTGGTACTATCCCAACACCTTCTAATCCAGGCCCCTCCTTGGTGTGGCTGTGTGTACTCTGGTCTGACAGGAAAGTACAGGTACAGGCACAGGTGTGTGAAATTATGTTCAAGATTTGAAATAAGGAAGTGTGGTCGAGCAACAAGACGGCTGGGCATTACACATTAACCACAACTGCAGAACAAAAACACTTTGTGTGGTAGCTTAAAATCATGCTTCATTTGCATGTTCTATAAGCCACTCCATCTGCCAACACCTATAAAGATGCAGAACATGCACTACTAGGATTCATAGCACAACATCATGCGAAAGAGGCCCAACCTGCTGTAGATATGATATGATATGATGTTTTATTTGTATCGCGCTCATACACAGGTGTTTCGGAGTGCGACTAGGCAAGGGAGGGGAAACAAGGGAGAACACAAAACAACAACGATCTTACTAGGCCCAGTGACATTGAGAACGCGCAGGTGGATGGGAAGGGGAAAAGGGAAAAAGTGCATGGAAGGGGGAGAGTGTAAAGTGTAGTAGATAAATAATAAATAATAAAAAAAATAAAAAAAATAGAATGGAGGCAATAAACAGTGATAGTGCAGCCAGCAAGTGGCAAGTGCTGTGTTTATGGCGACAGACTGGGTAAGTCTGATAAGTGTAGAAAAGAAGAAAATGGGGTGGGGGGCTGTATGGGTACAGACACAGTCCATCCAGTGCAAGGGGTGGCCGGGAGGCAGTGCAGGAGGGCGGCAGGGTGAGCAGGTACCTGGACCCAGGGGAAAGAGGGTGGCCAGGTGCACAGTGCCAAGAGAGAGCGGGTCAGCAGTGTAGAGGGTGAGAGAAGGCAGAAACAAAGGGGAAGGTCTTTCTGTGCTTCCGGAACCAGAGATGGTTCTCCTCACGTTTTAGAGAGGGAGGGAGGCTGTTCCAGAGAGAGGCCCCAGCCGAAGATAGAGATCTGCCCCCAGCTCGTTTCTTTGAAAAACGACTGACCCTGAGGGAGTTGGAGGTAGAGGAGTGAAGAGTTCGAGAGGGGAGGTATTTGCAGAGGGATAGGTGAAGATATTTTGAACCCAGGCCCCAGAAAGCCTTGTGGACAATGCAGAGGGTTTTGAATGTAATCCTTGCATCCACTGGGAGCCAATGGAGAGTTTCTGAGCTGGAGAGATACAATCTCAGGGCTTAAGGCCAAGGACAAGTGTTGCAGTCCTGTTCTGGATAAGTTGGAGAGGGCGGAGAGTAGAGGCAGGTAGATTTAGAAAGAGGCTGTTACAATAGTCCAAGCTAGAGAGAACCAGAGCTTGAGAGACAGTGAGCTTCTGAGGGAAGGAGAGGAAAGGCAAAGTACCTCTGAGGAGGTGAAGTAGGAAGTTTGACTTTTTCGAGACCTCAGAGATATGGGCGGAAAAGGAAAGTGTGGAGTCAAAGATGACCCCGAGGTTCTTAGCCTCGCAGGTAGGGGTAGGAGGTGGGCCAAGGGAGGCAGGCCAGAGAGTGAGGGAAAATGATGGAGATGGTGTGCCGGTTTTGATTCCTCTGTTTCCTACTTCCCTCTGGTCGAAAGGATAGCTGTGCCTATATATAAAGGAGCAGCCATTGTGGTGACCTGTTTCGGTATACAGACATACACGGTCTGCAATGTGGCATGGAAGTTAGTCCAGTTGGTCCAGGGGAATTTGGAAGACATTGTCGATCAAGATGCTATGGAAGAACACACACATACCCATCCCTCCAACATCTGCCACTAAATTGAGAACGTATGAAAAGAATGATAAGAGTTCCATATGTTTACATGACTAACACCCCCCCCCCCCACACACACACACACACACACACCCTACTGATCCTATCTCTCTCCAATCTCCTTCTGGCACACACCCTACCATATACCATATAGCATCCCCTGAATCTCTCAATCTCTCACCCACAAACAATACCAACATATGTGCTGTCATACTGGTCCTTCAACTCCATCTCCAACACGTGGAAAGGGCTCTCAGACCTTCCCAGAACATTATTGACCATATTAATCTCCATTCCTTCACTACCACAGTCTATCAGCTCCATGACATCGCCCTGTCAATACTTTTCTTTTTTCCCTTTTTGGTGGGTACTCTGTCCTGGGTTAATTTCTTAACTTTCACACATCAGCACTTGCCAGTCCTGGAAACAAATGTGTGGGGCTCTCTCATACAGAGTGTGATTAGCCCTAAATGTTTGCGTAAAGGCAACTCTCATGTAGTGGAGATAGCTGGTAAAATAGGCCAGCATGTTTTTGTGCTCGCTGCTGAGCCTGTAAGTGATCTGCAGGTTCAAATCCCAGCAAGGCCAACACAGCCTTCATCCTTCGGTTGGGTGATAACTGTATGTAAATATGTACTGTGTACAGTGCTTTGATGAAAGCGCTATATAAATAACAAATCCTGAAAAATGCTCATGTTTGATGTTATCAGATAGTAGCAAAAACCACAACACATTTTGTGTTAGCGGTTTGTAAGTAGTATGGTATCCCTACAACCATTTATTACACTGCGGCCCTCATGTAGGGGAGATGGGAGAACCCACATGTTTCTCATTTCTTTAACAAACGGTTATCAGAGAGAATCCTAAAAGGTCTCATATGCACAGTTCTCAAGTGGTTCGGAGAATCCGAATAAAATGTCAGGTTGATTAACTCCAGTCCTCTTGAAAGGTAGCTCTAAACCAAACTACTTTGGTTAAAAATAACAGGAACAGTACCTCAAATCAGCGCCTAAGGGTAGAAGATTATGGAACAAAAGTTAATTTCACCTTGGCATGATACAACAGTCACCCCTCATCCACACCAACAATCAAATACAGGAGTTATCTGTTTAACAAACAAAAACCTACCTAAACAGCCCCACTCCACCTTTCTGTGTATGACCTGAAGTAGTCAAGTCTTCAACATTGGTGCTGGTGTATTAGCAATGGCTAGGTGTTTTGCTGTAGATGTTCTCAATGTAATGCTTTAAGCACTAGAGACTTGCTCAGCCTGTGCAATGGCAGGGAGGAAGCATATTGTTTCTATGGCAACTCTAGCAAGTGGTCCTGGGCACACAGATGGCTTACTGAAAATGGACTACAATGAATCATCATCTCTACTTGTGTGAGAGATATCTAATAAATATGCATCCACCATTTGAGTTGCTGAAGTACCACAGTGTGTTCTTTTATAGATATTACACATTAAGGATTCCCAGTCTAATGTGGAATATATACCACAGACTCACAATCTCCAACCCATCACTATCAGAAGTGTACACAGAAGATGGGTCAGGAGGTGGGGAAGACATTTGTAAGGGTGCAGGTGGTGGAGACTGACACACAGGTGGCATGGTGATTGCTAAAGACTTTTGTTAGTCAAGAAAATAAAGAGAACACCTAACTGTCCCTATTCCCTATTCACTATCTCTAAGAGGTGTTTCCCTGCCTCAAATAAAACGCTAAGGGTTCTGTCAGAATGTCCGAGTAAATCAATAGTCTGCGTCCTGTGTCAAACCCCTATTTCTGTCCCTTACACTTAAAACTAAACTAGAGATAAAGTAGACCTTCCTGTTCCAGAGGAATTACTCCCTTCTTTTGGACTGGGGATAAACGTTCACTTCCAGGTGTTGGCTTCCTCTTAGAGGAATGTCTCCTTCCCCAAGTGAAGATGTTCCTCCAACACAAAAGACAATGTTCCAGCACTTTTTTTGGCAGACACTCTGCCTATCTTTCAACACTTGTTATCAGAATGTCTTTACAGCTTTGGTTTCTAGGAGACTGACTCCCTTATCCTGGTATCTTGATTTTATAGTTCAACACAATCGGGGGAAATACTCAATTTCCCTGGTCTTGCTTACCAGGATAATTACTCTCTTCCCCTGGTCTCTTTTCACTTAGTTGCACAGTTGGACACTGCCAGGGGGAATCCCTCCCATCCCCTGGCCTCTCTTTCAGTTTGGTTACACAGTTCAAGGGTCCCAGACCCAGGCTTCCCCATCTCAAGGCTTGGGCAGACATGTTTCATTCTCCTGCCATGTACTGCTACAAGGAAGATGGTTTGTACTCCTCTTCCCTTGTGGCTGTGGGTACCAGACCTATATTTCTCTACAGCTTTGATTTGGCAGACCTGGATTACTCTCCTGCCAGTTACTGCCAAAAAGATGACTTTTACATCTTCTCTCTCGTGGGTGCAGGTCCCAGACCCGAGTTTTTTTACTGCGTTCATTTGGCAGCCCAGCTCCCCTGGTGACATCAAATCTTTGCATACACACAGTGGTATTGTCCCATACTGCAGGTACTTGCTTCTGTGTACTTTTTCCTAGGGATCCAGGTGGCTCTCTTGTGTCAGGGGAATGGAAAGTCTATCACCCAGAGTGCAGTCACAGGCATTTAGTCATTTATCTGTCCACAGGTCCACTTGTCCAAGATTAAGTGGCCTTTCTGGCATTCAGACTGCCGTTATATCTGATTAAAACTCCTTATTGTAAAACCCTGGTAAATCCTTGGTTCAGAAGCTTGTCAGGTACTGCCACAAAGAAAATATCCTGTAGGGATCTTCTTTTGTGGGTGCGGGCCCTAGACCCAACCTTTTCTCATTCTGTTTTTGGTACTTTTAATGCTTTCTTCTCCCTCAGGTGCTTCCTCCACACCCCTGCTCTGTGGTTTAAGTGTCTTCCATGACTCTGCTGTGCCCTCACCAACTGTCTCGGCAACCCTTCTACCTTTAGGGCCGCTGCCGGTGTGCTCTTGTCAGTCTCGGATTCTTCTGCTTTCTGTTTCGGGTTTCTCGTGGCTTCTCCCACTCTTTGTTCTGTTGTGCCGGCTCTGCAGCATTTGTTTTCTTCCAGAATGTGCATTTTCACTCAACTGTGCGGCCCCGCTGCATTGCACGCCTGGTCCTCTGCTTCTCGATCTTTCTGGTTGGTAGATCCATGGCAGACCTGGAAGGTATGCTTTTGCCTACCCGCTCCCGTTTCTGCCAACAGCCTCTTTTATTTTCAATGTCAGTGAGTCCTCCACTCGCAGTTCCTTCAGGGACGGCTTGACAACATGGTAAGTCCTTCTTTCATTTTTATTGTGAGCTGACATAAAAGACAAGACTGTTCATTAAAGTTCTCACCATTGCTCTTCCTTGTTCCGCACCGCCTCCTCATACCAGTATTTGTTAAGTAGGTGTCCCATATGTAGTTCCTGCTCTTCCTCTTCTCAGTAGTTATTATGGGATAGGAAGGTGTGCAGGGTGTGGGTGGTGGGATGGCATTCCACATTCTTCCAAGATGGTCTCCCTTGTCCTCACAGGGGAAGTTTCTCCCCATGAAATCCTCCCACTGAGTACCACCCCAGGGGAACTATCGGGTAGTGGCCTCACCACCCTGTCCTCATGGGAAGGGGATCACCATTGGGGAAAAGTGGCGACATCTTGGGATTCATCACATAATGTACTCCCTCATTAATAAAACATATAAGGTGAGTCTGATTACCCCTCTAATTATGCAATGTTTTGTGTTTGTGGCAATTTGTGCCTTTTAATCGTATACAATATGCAATAAAAAAAAAATTGTAACTAGCCTCTCTGTGCTGGGTTCATGATGTTAAGTAGTAATAATATCAAACAGTATTTGCTTAGTTTGTAACTATTCTTCACTCGAACCACTGGGGCAATGCAAAGAGGGGTAATCAGACTCACCTTATATGTTTTCTCCTTTTGATTTAGTTCCCTTTGAGTTCTGATCCCCAGAGACAAAAAATTGGGAACTTTACCTGGTTTAGGAAACACTCCCTGATTAATGATCCAACGTTTTGACATCTCTGGTGGTGGTGTATTGAGCACAGTGTTTGTTGCATTTTATAACTTCATTCCATCTTTGGACATCTGAAATGTGTCGTGTTCTGTTGAATTCTCATAGTTCTATTGCAGTTGAAAGGCAGCCAGTGCAATGTTATCTTTCATTGGAGTTATTGATCTGCATTCAAGGTGAAGAGCAGAAACGCTTTCCATCCACACTTTACACAATTCATTAAACACATCATTAGCCCCTATTCTGTTGAAAAGGCTAAGTCCTGAAGGTGCACCCATGCTAGTACCTTACTGAGTGTTGCATGAAAGAGTGTACCACATAATAGACATCAGAAAGCATGGCATAAAGAAAGCTCCACCTAAATCTTGGCTGTGAATGTGTTCATTATGAGTGATACCAGTGCATTGTTCATTATGCTGGTTCAGCATGTCCAATGTAAAATTCAAATAGTTGGCAATGTAAGTGTTCCGAGTTGCAATTTGCTGTGCAGCCTCAATTGGTTCAGCAAAATCTTACATTGTAGGCCCAAAAGTGTGAGCTGACATTCTGGGGCTAATAATCATGTCCGTCATGTGCTGGGAGTTCCTGATGAAACATGTCACCTAAACCTCAAGGACATGGGCAAAGCCAGGAACATGAATGGTCCTGTTACTTTGTCTGTTAGCAAAGATATTCAACCCACTGTCAGCGGCAACAAAGTCAACAGTTTAAAAGAGCATGGTGAAAGTGCTTTTTTTCTTTGCAACTTTGCCACCACCTTATTAACCGTCTTCTAGATGTCAGCTCCCCTGGTGACATCAAATCTTTGCATACACACAGTGGTATTGTCCCATACTGCAGGTACTTGCTTCTGTGTACGTTTTCCTAGGGATCCAGATGGCGCTCCCGTGTCAGGGGAATGGAAAGTCTATCACCCAGAGTGCAGTCACAGACATGTAGTCATTTATCTGTCCACAGGTCCACTTGTCCAAGATTAAGTGGCCTTTCTGGCATTCAGACTGCCGTTATATCTGATTAAAACTCCTTATTGTAAAACCCTGGTAAATCCTTGGTTCAGAAGTAATATTAACTGGGAGCTTCACAGCAGTGATCAGCCTTACTCATGAACTGATGTAAATCAGTGTTATAACAAAATACTACAGCAAAAGGTCAATTCATAAAATTGCCAGCATGTTAGCAGCAAGTACACTTTGTCATGCAACCTGGATATTTCTGTCCATGCTAATTCACCTCCATGTAACTGACATGGTGCTTAGGCGTAGTATCAGCATGAGGAGCGAAGCTTGGCTTAGCATATAGGACACTGCTGACATATCAGCCATGCTTTCTGATGTAAGAGTAAGGGCAAGGGGTGGGATGGTGAGTAACTGTTGGGGGAGTGTTGCACTTGAGAGCATGCTTGTTCATGGCACTCCAGTGCATGGTGCAGAATGATGTGGTACCACAAATATTTGGTGCACAATAGGGTCCCTGGCCTAGCTACCAAGCAGTTCACTTACACAGAGTGCATATGGCAACATGTTTTTGATCTTTGCTGTAGGTAAAAATATTTCACATTTCGGGTTTTTGCTGGTGGTGGAAGACATATCTACTATGCATATCATACAGCGAAGGTGATGGTGAGGTGGTGGTTGCGGTGGTGGGATTGGTGGTCGGGCTACCAGACATCGACTTTTTACACTTGCAGATCTTTCTGGTTGCATTTGAAAGACATCGTACACAGGTTGATAAGTAGCTTCCCTCCCATTTCTGTAAATTTATGTTATCCTCTTCTGCTTCTGTACAAGTGGTTTTCGCAATAATGTGTTGCTTCTTCCTGCACTCGAATGGGTCATAATGCAGGCCTCCCCATTGCAATCAGAAGCTGCCGCAGCTAATGTAAAATGCCCTCTTGCCACATGAGTCCTCTTCCCCCATGCAAGTGTAGGCAGTCAAAATATTCTGACACTCAAAATGGTTATGACACAATCTCCTGCCTACAAAGAATTCTAAGGATGTCTACACAAGCAACAAGTATGCGGATTAGCCACGACAAGATGAAACACTCAGCTACAGATGCTGAATACAACCTCCTCCAATTACCAGAAAAATTCAATAACGTTTCTACACATACAACACATATATTCTAAGACAATTTAGTCACAACTTTGCAAGCAAAAGTATTTAGACGACCCCAATAAAATGACATGCTTTTTTACAGCCACTAAATGTATTCTGCTGCTTACCACTTCCTCCAAACTATGAGGGAGGATAGCTCAGCAGCAGCGTGCTCGCCTTGGAAGCAAGATGACACGGAGCAACACAGGTTCGATCCACAGGTCTGCACTTAGAAACCTCAGGTTATTAGGCACGTTATAAATAACCTACGATATCATATCATGATGACGTGTTGTTGTCCTCAATCTAACTAAACCCCATATGTTTATGTCAGGCAATGTAAGTAGTAGTCACACAATACCCCTTCCCAAACCTCCCACACAGTTTGGAAAAGCCTATTTTAGTGAAAGGCTAATAAGGTTTATGGTCTGGAGGAGGTTGGTGTGTAGCCGATATGTTTGCCTAGGCTTAGTTGTGAGTATAATAACGACTCCACAGCAAGATCATACTCCCTCACTCATCACAGGAACTTCAATAGAAAAGACCAATGGGTGGAGTGGGAGTCTTTTTCTGTATTGAGGACCTCATGGGCTCAAGGAATGTCAGAATTGAAAACAATCTGCCTGGATAAAACTGCAAAAGAAATTTAGAGCAAGACAGGAGACTTATCGGCCTATCACCATCCCCATACCACCATTCAGCAAGCGTGTTGCACATTTACCTGGTCTTCCTGGTGGCATAGCCTCATAGCTCCACTTACTGTGCTTGAATGTGTTCCAGAATGTCATGCAGTGGGAACAATTATTTATAAAGTGCCCCCAGATCCTTCTCAAGTCTGCCTTTTTCCCACTAATTAGGCCTCATTACGACCCTGGCACTAATGGGTTAACGGCGCCGTAAAAGGCTGCTGCGCCGTTAACCCATTAGCGCCTAATTACGAGGTCCCTTTGCGGGACCCGACCTCAACGGCTGGTCTAGACCAGCCGTTAAAGTAAGGACCCGCAAAGGGACCTTCGCGGTAAGTATGGTACTGCAATTTGCGGTACCGTACTTAGCTCCTTCGCCATTCCCATTATGCCCTATGGGGCAAAAATGGGAATGGGGACGGGCCATGGGGAAATGGGGAAATACCGCCCCGCCAACCTTGAAATGGGGCGGTATTTCCCCATTTCACCATGGCGGACACGTTAGGATACCGGCACCAACCATGGTGCTAATAGTGCCATGGTTTAGCGCCGGTATCGTAATGAGGGCCATTGTGTTGAGTATGCTATTTTCTTTGGAGGTACAAATTAACCTCACGTAAACCTTGAGTGTCCCCCACATATCCTAGCCCTCCCCTTCCACTGAGTTCATGGTGTTTCACCGGAATAGTTGAATTTCCTCAAACGAGGTTTGGAAGGCAACATCTGGAATGAGTCTCTTATACAGTACCAAAATGAGTGGCATCTTTCAGAGTCGGGCAAGGATAATATGACTTGAACTTGAGACTCGTCGGACAGTGTCTTAGGGAGGATTGTGGTCGAGTTGACATGGCTGAACAATGGGGTTAGCCAGACATTTCCTATTCTCTAAAATGCATTATACACAAATATGGTAAATTCCCTTTTCTTACTTTCTAGGTGTCTAATAGCAAATGCATACACTCCATGAGGGTAAGAATCTTTATAAATGCTTTAGGGGTGAGTGGTGAGGGTGTGTCCCAATCAGGGTAAATGGACAGGGTAAAGTCACCTCACTATACGTTTAAATAATGTAAAACCTGGTGCAATAGTTGCATACCAGTACAGTTAATGTACTCTGGCATGCAATAATTGAGGGCATGTACATTCACACAAACTGTATTCTGGCCCTGGAAATCACCTGGTGCAAGATGGAAGGTGCCCTCCAGTTTCCAAATCACCTTATGAAGCAAGAAAGCTGGGTTACTCTGAATCAGTGTTGCCGCCCCTCTTACTCTGGTGGTAGATGAGGTGAAGTATTCCTGGGAAACATTTCTTTTCTTTAGTATGTGTATGACATGTGTTTCTTGTAAATAGAGGACATTGGTCCATGCTGCTTGACTTATTGCATGCCTTGTCTGGATTATCTCTGATTGTTTAGCCTGCTAATATTCCATGAGATAATCCCAAGCCCCATCTCTGGGGTGTACAACGTGACCACTGTCAAACTGCACCTTCTTTGAGAGTTGCAAGGTGGACCTCATTCATAGCAGTGAGCTGGCAATGACTCCCTGAGCTCTGTGATACTGGTATCCTGAAACAATCAATGACAAAACTGAAATAAAATGTCTGCAGACTTCTTGATCAGACATTGGTCAAAGGTCAGATTGTTCTCTTCTCCCCTGAGAAAAAGCCCACAAACACAATGGTGTTTTGCTGCCCATGAGATATGACGAATGATAATAATGTTGGAGATACTGGTTTGTGCATTGTTGGGTCACATCTGCAACACACTGGAAAACATCAAATGCTATCCAAACAGCAAGGCAAGGGATAGATAGCAGAGCATCGGTTTTGTCGGGACAGGGAGGCAACAAGGAACAGTGGGCTCAGTTCAACAGACCTGACATCTTGTAATTCTGATTATGCAAATAGACCAACGTTGTCTGTACTCAGTAAGTATAGAGGTCAATGATGTCATACTAGATTACAGAGTTCAGAAATGAAGAGTGTTCCCAGAAGCACTGCGTGTACTAGAATTAGTATAGTGGACATTTGTACCAGGTGGTCCCATTTACAAAACCCCTCTACTGTGAAAGTGAAACACTGTTCTTTGCCCTGACGAAGGATTTTTAGTCAGGTAGGAAAAAGCTTAGTATATTTGTTGCAATCAAAACATTTCCTGGAAGACTGCACTGATTGACTTAAGCCCAAGTAGATAGGGAGATGTGTGTCTTGGTTTTGGAAGCGCCTTTATTTGTTTCCATGCATAGGTTCAAGTCTGTTACAGATGCTCAAAAACCTGGGCAATGGGGACCAAGAAAGCTGTGTTCCCTCTACACTTGTAAATGCTAGTAGAAGAAAGACCTTCCAAGAACCTTGTGCGGGAACATTTCCAGGGTGGTCTCCATGGTGATCCGCTGCCCTGGACTCAGGAATGCCAATGATGCAAATATTGTTTTGACTGCAGTGACTTTTGAGGACAACACTCTTAGGGATTTCTATCAGAGCACCGTTCTTAGGGGTACCTAATGTTGATTTCAAGTACTGAATTGTGTTTACTATTGAACTATTTCAGTGCTCTTCCTTGTCCATCCTCTCAGAGAGATACACAACTCATTGTACATAATACAAATATATTGGCTCAAATGAAGCATCTTTAGCCTGTTCTGTCTATGAGTCTTACCTCTTCTCCAAAGTGTTAAGCTCTAGTGAGTAGAATGCTGGTTCCAGAAAGTGTCCTTTGTGAGGGTGAGCGGTGTTAATTTGTCTTTGTCATTGGGAAAAGCAAACTGTAGTTTTTCATACCAGAGGTGTCTTTGTGCTTTGGCCACTGATGATGCCATGGGATACATTTAGTCCGCAGTGCAGAGTGACACACTTAGTTCCCACTTTTAGAGCTCCAGAAA
This sequence comes from Ambystoma mexicanum, assembly GCF_040938575.1. Lineage (NCBI taxonomy): Eukaryota > Metazoa > Chordata > Amphibia > Caudata > Ambystomatidae > Ambystoma > Ambystoma mexicanum. The sequence continues at coordinate 63,815,450 of NC_090941.1, read as the reverse complement.
CACACAGTAGGTACTGGTAGTGGATCTCTAGTTCCCCCTATACTTTGTTAATCAGCCATTAAAGAAAATATTCTGCTTATAAATTAAGGTCTTGGCAGCCTTGCTACCCAATATAGATGTCTTTGAGTCATTCTGAAATAACCTTCACAAATATTTGCGTTATTGGCTCATGACTTTTTTCATTTCAACCATTAAGATGGCTCAGAACCTGGACATTAACCATTGGTATTGCCCCACATTATGTGCCATGTGATCAACCCTGTACCCCTCCCTGTTTGATTTTTCACCTACTTAACCTTTCTCTCCAGGCAGTGCTCCTGCTAATTATTTCATGACCAAGGATTTCTGGTTGAACTATCCTTTCTGTCATGGGACCAAGCATGTATATGGTCTTTCCTCAATCTATATGGCTTGGCGATGGTTTGGAGGGTTTCCCAGAGAGAAGCCAGAGGTTAAGATTAATTTTAAATGTTCCAGCAGCCACCTCTTTTTACTTTCTGTAGTCACCCTGCAAGGGGCGGGTATGCCCAGATGTGGGCCCCAAGCTTTCTGAGACTAAGGACCCAAGCTACCCTCACTGATGATGTCCAATGAGACAAACACATGTATGTGCTTGCTCATGATCTCATTCAGTAGCAATGTGCATACAGTTTTACATCTTTCTTTGATGGCTTGGCAGGCTGAGATGGTCTGGAGGGTTGCCCAGAGTGATGCAAGAGATTAAGATTAATTCTAAACCTTCCAGCCATCGCCTTGTTCGTTTTTCTAGTAGTTCCTTCATCAGCATCTCTTGTCTGTTGCAGTCCCCCATGCCTTCTGTCCTCTTGGCATACATGAAGTAAATATAATGTGGTCTGCTACATTTGTGAAGGAACTCCCTTTTTGGAATCCATGTCATCCATGTTTGTTTTGTTTTTTTTTTTAAAACAGAGCACTTGCTTGAAGCACAAACAGTCTATCAGCAATGAAACGGCCTTTCTAACTGGTGCTAGTTATTTTATAAGACCAGCAGCATGCTACACTGGCAATGAAAGGCATCAGTGACCACTTTAAAGGCTGTTTTTTCTAGGCAATAACATGCCATTAAATCGATTTTCAAAATTTTACATATTGCATGCATATTTGAAACTGCTTACAAAAGTATGCAGGTCCTATCGAAGATATGTTTGTAATGATAAATCGAAATGATAGTTAGAAGAGCACATTGTGCAAAGTGCATCATAAACACTGCTCTCTCCCTCGATTTGGTAGCAGCTTTGAAAGGGTTGAAACACAGATGTTCAAATTAATCCTTAAATACATAAATAAATGGCATCAATGACATTTGTGATGTCATCTTTGATGTTCTGGGTGTTAGTCTTAGCAATGCATGGTGGTGGCGCGAGGTATGGTTGTTCAGTTTACCATAACTGGGGAATTTCAGAGTTTTTTTAGTTTTACTTGTAACCATAACGTTCCTTTAACACAGTTTTTTCATTGAATTTCATAGGTTTTATTAGTGTAACTTAACCATAATGTCCCTTTAAGAAAGGTTTTCAGTGAGTTTCATAGGTTTTTATTAGTGAATATATATGTGAATATGTTGTTGATTTGTATGTGCTTCTTGTTGTTCATATGAGAGTGTCTGGACAAGATACACCTGAACGTTACCTCATTCTGTTTGTGTTTTCAACTGTGCCCACCAGTGAGTACCAAAATCCAACCAGCAGCCATTTGTAGAGCACCATATAGTACCATGTGTAGGGGCTATTAACGGTGCGATTCCTCCTTTTTTGTAATTATCTCACCAGAGATCAACAAAATCACCAAAAGCATAGGGGAAGCATTCCTACAGAATGAAACTGAGGACACACTCTACAATAAGACGCGTAGTTCCTTAGCATGATATGTACACTCACTTCCTTGGCAAGTAGGAGTCCTGAGAATCTGCTGGGAATTGTGACTGACCAATGGTATATGAGTTGCAGTGGTGCCAAAATTACCATCCAGGATCACAGATTCTTTCATTTAAATGAGAATATTGTCATTGGGCTATATGCACAAGGCATTGTGCCTAGGCGGTTCTGCCTCTCTCACCCACTGTGGATGCCCAGTTTTAGGGGCCGCCCAGGCAAATCTGTACAATCTGCTAAAATCTAGAAGAGTGTCTCACCCCATCTTAACAGAAGTCGAGCAGGCCTTGCAGCACTCAGTGGCTTCGAGGTAGGGTGAATTCAGAGGGATTTTACCTTTTTCAATTATTTTGTTTTTGCATTTTGCAGCTCTGGCTCAGGGAGCAACAACACAGCCAGCCTGGAAGGCAATTGCCCCCTTTCCCCCTTTGCAGCCCGCCCATGCAGCAGGCCTTGTAAGAAGGATGAAGCCCATCAGCTTACACCTTTTTAGAATATCCCCTCAAACATTCTGTTTATATAATTGCACAATAATTATGCGTTTGGTGGGAGGTACTGATTGGTAACGGCCCACCAGCCAAGATAATGGGCCTGGACCCAGCACCAGTTTTCAAAGTGGCTGGCAGGTGGCTACCACCCAAAAACGCCTGCCAATATGTGTCATTATGGCAGTTAGAACCCTTGAACAGTCCCCATGGTACTAATTGCTTTTTTGTCTTAGAAGCAATGGGGCGCACAGAGAGCGCAACCCATGTCTTGCCTCATATGAATCTACAGCAAAGGTGTCTGTCCACTATGGAAATGGTGGACAGATAACGCTGGTGGGACCACTAACCTATTTCTATGGTGGGCAGACACCTTCCCAGAAGGAATGGAGGCTCTCCAGTGCAGACTGGCACCCGGTGTGGAACTGGGGTAGAGGGTGTCGGAGGGGGCATGCAGGGCTGGAAGAGAAGGGAGGCGTCAAGAAGTCGTGTGGAAGGGCTGGAGAAGGCAACTAGGATTCTTGGAACATGGGCATGTGCTAATAGATCAAACGCTCCATCTGGGCAACCTCACTTGTTGTGTGATCCCCGCCTGGTTCAAATGTTTGTTACTGCAATTCAATCTACATGGTGTTTTACTGTGAGTTAAGACAAGTAATGCTAGCTTGGGCAAGCTACTTTGTAGAACCTTTGCATGCAGGAGAGTCCAAAGATACTGAGATGATGCATTTGCACCTCTTTTTGTTGACATGCAAATCCAACAGGGCAATAACAAGTTTATTTTTCCTTGTTCATTCCAGGTGCTCAAAATGAGCTACAACAAGCTGAAAGTGATTTCAGGCCAAACCTTCCAGGGCCTTTCCGGACTAATGAGGTTGCACATTGACCACAACAAAATTGAGTTGATCCACCCCAACGCATTCAATGGCCTAACCTCTCTGAGACTGCTACATTTAGAGGGAAATCTGCTACAGCATCTTCATCCTCACACATTCACAACCTTTGGATTCTTGAATGTTTTCAGACTATCGACCCTCAAGCACCTTTATTTGTCTGAAAACAAGATTACGACTCTTCCAGAGGCGATGATCGAGTCTCTGCCTATGCTGGAGAGCCTGTTCCTTCATGGGAACCCATGGTCATGTGACTGTAGATTGAGCTGGCTTCTTAAGTGGGATCAGCAGTCTGGCGGTAAGGACACTTATGCCATGGTGTGTTCCTTCACCATTGGCACTGCTACTTGTGGTTCTTTTTTAATGACAATGTTTACCTTTCAGTGTGAGAATGCGATATAAACGTGTGTCATCAAGGAGTATGGATCAATAGAACAGCCACTACAGCGAAAAAAACATTGTGTGCAGACACCCATCATACAGCAAAATAGTTCAAAATATTTGAGCATTAACTTGAGGGAATTGTCTACATTATAAAATACAATTAGATATAATTGGGCATGCAGCATTGAACTTTGAATTTATGACACACAGTAGACCAACATAACGTTAAGGATGTGGGGCAAAATCCCTTGGCTCACAAAAAGGAGATTGTTTTCATGATTTTAAAGGACATATTTGAAGTATGTGCAAAGCCAAAGCTATCATGAAAATACTATTATCCTGATATCGTAATCGCCATCTCTTTATCAAAATACTGATTGACTAATGGTAATGGCAACGTTTGGAGAAACGGGAGACGCAACAGGGTCTTTAGACATGATTCACAAATATTGGCTGTGGGGAAGGTTTTTAGTTACTCATGCACATCTCAGGATTGCACTTGCTATCTTATTATTAAATCCCAAAGTCCAAAACTGGAGAAAATCAGGAGATGCCTGGAGCATTTTTGAGGTGCAATTTAGGTAAAGCTTTGTGAATCACATTTGCACGCAATGCTCTCATAGATTCTCCAGGCAACTGCAGATTTCCTCTATTTGTACGATTTGTAAATCATGTATAAGCTGGCATGTGCAAATCAGAAGGGCCCATGGCTACTTCCTAAATTGTTCCCGTGCAAATCTTTGTCAGTGAGCAGATTTGTTTCTTTCCTGGGTTTTTCCTTTTCCCCTCACTTACAGTCAGGACCAATGCAGAGTACTCATAGAAAATAAAGAAGAGCACATTGAACATAGCTCAGTTAATGATTCAACAGAAAAGCAATGTTTCATTGCCCACTGTCAATCAAAGCAATCAGGAAGGAAAAACTATAAGCAGGAGAAATTAAAAACTGCAAGTATAGCAAGTTAAATTGTTGTATTTGATATAATTGCTGGAAATAACATCAAGGGTGAATGGATATTTTTTTAAAGGAACTAAACACCCCCCCAACATATATTAGGACTGGTGCAATTACATAACCAAACTCCAGTCCTAGAATATTTGGGGAACCTTGTTGGATAGTGCCTTTTTAAAATAAAATCAAGTCACCCTCAATGTTATTTAATTATTTACTAGCTGTTCCCAGCGTAAAATGCACCATTCTAGCATATCTTAAAGGTCAATATCAGTCCATAATTCATAGGGTCACTTCTGTCACCCTTCTTAAATATCGGGATTACCACTGATTGCTTTCAGGAAGTGGGCATAGGTCCCTGTGACTTATTAAGGGCCATTGAAAAGGCAAAACATACCTGTCTTATTTTGAATTTGAAAGGCATATTTGTATCAGATCAAATGAGAGGTATGCACTGTATAAGAACAGTATCTAAATTCCATCGATTACACAGGCCTCTAAGATGTGACTTTGTAGATGCATTAGTGTCAGCCCGGTTCCATTACAGAGACCCTGTGATGACATACGATTGAGTAGTAGCATAATTACAGCATCTACTTTCAGTTTTAGCTTGTGAGGAGGCATTCGTCCAACAGCGTTTCGCTCTTTAGAGACTAAAACGTTGTGCTGGTAATTAACTGTTAATTGACACTGGAATTGCTGTGCCCGGTGTGAAGAGAAGTGGTGTACCTTGAAATTATTCAGAATGTTTGCAATAGTGGAAGGTGAAGGTGACCACGTAGAACTGTGCTCATTCTGTTTGTTAAAATGATCGCTGTTGTTGAATTGGAATTGCACACAGAGGTGAAGTTTGCCATTTGGACAGCAGAGGGCAACTTATACTGATAAATTGCATCAGTTGAGTAAGGAAACATACCTCAGCATTTTATATACATAGATTTCTTTTTTTTCATTTATACAGTGCATTAAACCCAGGGTCATCAAGTCACTGTTACAAAACCAGGTACTCACAAAGGATTACAGAAAGTAAATTTGTCAGGCAGACTCAGGTTCACAGATTATACAAACAACCATGTTTTTCGAGTTCTCCACAAGATCCAGTAGAATTGCACAGCTCATAATGCCAAGAGGAGTATGTTCCATTGTTTGGCTGCAATTGTCGGTGAGCTAGAGCCTCACGCTTTTGTCTGTTTAAATGTGGGATGGATGAGGCGGTGAGTATAGGCTGCCCTGGTGGATCTGGACAAGTTTTCTTTCATAATTTTCTGCAAGAGGTAAAGAGGAACCATGTTGTAGAGATATTTGACTGTGATTGACGCTTTGAATAGAATCCAAAGCAAGCGTCACTGTTGCATTGGTTTTGTTGGCGAGATAGAAGATGAGGTTGAAAGTCCCGAAGTGTACCTCTCATAAGAGTCGCCTGAACGGTTGCCTTTTTACTCACTGTTCCCCTGAACTTGTTCCCTTCTCTTCATATAAGGCCTTAAAGGAATGTGAATCCCAGATGTGCACATTAGTGGCACTAAGCTGCTCAGGATTGGGGTGCAGCAAATGCACCCTGCCCCTCCAAATCCCCCAGGTTAGTCTCCTCGCACTGTGGGCTTTGTGGGCTCAATTGGTTGGTGGCAGCCTTCTTGTAAGTACAAAATCATGAAAAACTAAAAAGAAGGAAGCCCACAATTAAATATGTGTATGGTTGGCTAGACCAGTAAACCAACCACGAAGACCTCTATATGTGGTGAAACACTGCCAGTATGTGAGACTTCTTTTATTGACCAGGTGAGGGCCAGCAGCATGCACTCTGCCCTTTAACCAGTCGGACCAGCTAATTGACAAACACTGAAGATTCTCTGCCCTCATGCATCTCTGACCGCTGTACTTATCGTACTCTGATGATGATGATGATGATGAGGGCACTCGATAACTACGATTGATGACAACCAGCAGTATCTGTGACATGTACCTGTGCCAAGAATCTTTCAGTATGCTATCAAAATCATCAAAATCCAGAAAGATGAAATGTTCAGGATTTGCTAGACCATTTTGGCCTGCTTCATTGCCATCCTTCAATCAGAGAAGCTGTTGAACACTACACTGTCAACAGGACAGTAAGAACCCCTTCAAGTCTTTGCTAGTGCTGTCATAAGAACCATTAGGATGCCTCAGACAGGTCTGATGATTAAAAGAAAACCTGACCATGAGATTCCAAAGTGTGGCATTGGGCCTTTTCAGGAGAATCTGCGCTCTTGCTGACATGTTATCACAGGAGGCATAGGGATCCCCCATAAATTGACATGCATTATTTCTGATTGCATTCAATGTGTATATAAAAATTCTATTTTGTTAAAAATATTCAATGTTTGCTAACATTCTAATATCAGGGTCATTTCATACAAAAATATTTCATGCTCTATCAGAATCAAGAATGTTTTGCTTGATTCTTCTACCCTGTTCCCCCTCCACCCCCTCTAGCCTACTTCTGCTGGAGTCTGTCTTGATACATTCTGGTTTCACCATCACCGTCTTGCGGCCAATGCTGGATTTTATTTTTATGGACTTCATTGATTCACGGTGCGTCACCCTTTCTCAACTCTCATGCTGGACTTCCTTTGCATCTTGTACTCGTGGTGGCCCTGAATCATGCTGCTCCCATCGTCATCTTGGATCCTGGCTTGCAACATTATGTGTTACTACTGAATTCTGCAATTGTATTCGCTCTCCCCTCTTGCTTCTCCACTTTTTTTGACTGCTTACTCTGTTCTCTCTTCTTCTCCCTTCTCCCTTTTCCTGTCCCCTCCCTTCCTTCCCTCACTTTCTTCTATGCACTTACTCTATCAAAATTGTCCCTGGACCAAGAATGATAGCAACCTCGTCTGTCGCCTCCCCTTACTTGCCCCCCTCCCCCTCTCCAGCACTATCTGAAATGTCATCCAGTCGAGTACGATAGTCGCTTTTTTGCATTCCTTCCCTCCCTTTCTGCACCCCTGTCCCTCACCTTTTGTTTTTCTCTGACTCTGCCAGAAATGTCGTTGGGCCTAGTACGTTAGTCGCCTGTCTGTTTCCATTACCTTCCCACTCTCCCCTGCCTTCCTTATCTATGTCTTAGCTCTTGCACCATCTGAAATGTCGTCAGGCCGAGTACGATAGTTAATTTCACATTCTTACTGTTCATGGCCTGTAAGAATGTCATTGTATTTTCCCTTGTTCCCTCCCTTGCCTTGAAGCGCTTTGAAACACATTGTGTATAAGCACTATATAAATAAACTATCATATCATATCATATCATCATGGTATCGTTGAATAAAAACTATATATATATATATATATATATATATATATATATATATATATATATATATATTCAGTGAAAAAACTTTGTTAAAGGGACGTTATGGTTCCAAGTAAAACCGAAAAACCCTTGAAATTCGCCAGTTATGGTAAGCTAAGCAACCATAACTCGCGCCACCACCGTGCACTACTAAGACTAACACCCAGGACATCAAAGATGACATCACAAATGTCATTGATGACATCACATGTGAATGTACTTTTCATGAAATATGTGTACAAGGGATTCTTATTATAATGTTGCGAAACAAGTGTCAAGGATCATTGCAATAAATATCATACCCTAATCAGTGCATTGAACGATGCATTGATATAAATAGCATTCTATTATGGGGTTCTATCTAGTATACTAAGCTACGCATACAGAAACATAACATTGTGTGCAGTGTACAAGATGAAGGTATAATATTCATAATGTTAATATGTTGAATAATGAAATGATAATTGTTTTCTTAATAGATTTTTGTGTACTGTGAAATATGTAATAAGTAGCTAATAAAACACATGTATTACATAATTGCATTACTATAGACAAAACACAAAGACACAAGAACACATACCAATATGGGTATATATAGGGAAAGTGAAGTTAGCAAAAAAGCACAAGTAGTAGCAGAAACAATTCATAATTTAACTGATTATGTTCATGCAAATAAATGATTGCTCTGTTTCAAAGCTGCTATTTACCTTAGGTATATGTATCACTTGATGTGATTGGACCCTAAGGAAAGTAGTGTGAGTACAATGTATACAAATATGACCATATACAGGGAAAGTACAGCCATTAAAAAAAAAAACAGAACTATCAGAAAGTGCTCATAAATCTATTGATTATCTTTATGCACAAAAAGGATTGCTGTCTTTCAAGCTTGTGTCTTCCCGTATGTATATGTTTCATATGATGTGACTGGACTCTAAGCGATTACTGTAAGAACCTACTTGAAGGATACGTCTACAAATAAAATAAGATTTTTAGTTTCTGACTGTTACTGAAGAAAACCATGTGGAACCATAACGTCCCTTTGACAAAGTTTTTTCACTGAATTTCATAGGTTTTTAGTAGCGCAACTTAACCATAATGTCCCTTTAACAAAGTTTATTCATTGAATTTCATAGGTTTTTATTAGTGCAACTTAACCATAATGTCCCTGTAACTTTTTTAACTAAATTTTAAAGGTTTTTATTAGTGCAACGTCACCATAACATCGTTTTCAATAGATGAAGACCACTAACATCTTATGTCCTCAAAGTGGGAACGCCGGGTGGTAAAAAAAACAAAAAGATTTTCCTTCCTACACCGGGACGCCTGCGGCGTCCCGGTGTAGGAAGGAAAATCTTTTACCAAGATGGCCACCATAGAAAGGGAAGGCGGGGTGTATAAAGAACACAACAGGGCATGAGCGGGGGGTGAGAAGGAACAGGGTACAAACGGGGCATGAGCAGGGGGTGGGGGGAAAAGGAAGGAAACACGGGGCATGAGCGGTGGTGGGGGGAACGCGAGAGAGACACGGGGCATGAGCAGCGGGTGGGTAGGAACATGAGGGAGATACGGGGTATGAGCGGGGGGTGGGGAGGAACACGAGGGAGACACGGGGCATGAGCGGGGGGGTGGGGGGGTAACACAAGGGAAACAGAGGGCATGAGCGGGGGGTGGGGGGAACACGAGCGAGACACGGGGCATGAGCGGGGGTGGGGGGCAACAGGAGAGAGACACGGGGTATGAGCGGGGGGTGGGGAGAATAGGTGACAGACACGGGGCATGAGCGGGGGATGGGGGAACAGGAGACAGATACGGGGCATGAGCGGGGGTGGGGAGAACAGGAGACAGACACAGGGCATGAGCGGGGGGTGGGGGCAACAGGAGACAGACACGGGGCATGAGTGGGGGGGTGGGGGGAACAGGAGAGAGACACGGGGCATGACCGCAGAGTGGGGGGGTACAGGAGACAGACACGGGGCATGGGTGGGGGCAACAGGAGACAGACACGGGGCATGAGCGGGGGTGGGGGGAACAGAAGACAGACACGGGGCATGAGCAGGGGAGTGGGGGGAACAGAAGATATACACGGGGCATGAGTGGGGGGTGGGTGGCAACAGGAGAGAGACACGGGGCATGAGCGAGGGGTCGGGGAGTACAGGAGACAGACACAGGGCATGAGCATGGGGTGGGGGGCAACAGGAGAGAGACACAGGACATGAGCGGGGGGGTCGGGGGTACAGGAGACAGACACCGGGCATGAGCGGGGGTGGGGGGCAACAGGAGAGAGACACGGGGCATGAGCGGGTGGGGACAACAGGAGACAGACACGGGGCATGAGCGGGGGGTGGGGTGAAGGGGAGAGAGACACAGGGCATGAGCAGGGGTGGAGGGGACGGAGAGAGACACACGGGGCATGAGGGGGTGTGGGGGGAGGGAGAGAGACACACGGGGCAAGAGTGGGGTGGGGGGAGGGAGAGAGACACACGGGGCATGAGCGGGGGTGGGGGGAGGGAGAGAGACACACGGCGGGACATGAGCGGGGGGTGGGCAGGAGGGGGAGTGACACACGGGGCATGAGCGGGGAGTGGGCGGGAGGGGGAGAGACACACGGGGCATGAGCGGGGGTGGGGGGGAGGGAGAGAGACACACGGGGCATGAGCAGGGGTGGGGGAAGGGAGAGAGACACACGGGGCATGAGCGGGCAGTGGGGGGAAGGGGAGAGAGACACATGGTGCATGAGCGGGGGTGGGCGGGAGGGGGAGAGACACACGGGGCATGAGCGGGGGTGGGGGGGGAGGGAGAGAGACACACGGGGCATGAGCAGGGGTGTGGGGGGAAGGGGAGAGAGACACACGTGGCATGAGCGGGGGTGGGGAGGAGGGAAAGAGACACGCGGGGGTGGGGGGGAGGGAGAGAGACACACAGCGTTCGTGTGCAGGCAGCAGATCCCGCTCCTCGGCCCTCCGCTGGCCACCGTGTGCCGATGGCGTGAGCAGGGGGCTGGAGGAACAGGGACGGATTTACACCAAATTTGCGGGGGCTTGGTCCCGAAAGCGTGCTTTGCTTTATTCGGTGTAAATCCAACACAAAACATGTTGGGCATGTGAAGTAGGGTAGCATCTCTACTTGAGAAATGATTTGTATGCACTGTTCGCACTTTGAGATTTGTGGTGTTTACAGCTACATGTTTACTTAGCACGGGAACACTTTACCTTTGCACTTTGCACTTAATGGTCCTTTTTACTGTAAACGTTTTAGATGCATGTAACTGTGTCATTGTTGATCTATGTGTTTTTTATGGCTATGTGAAATAGAACTCTCAGGTCAAGTCTTTTGGTGAATACAGATATGTATTTGTTGATGGGTAATACAAACTGTAAGGTTAATTATAACCCCCTGTTTAGATATATTTATTCTACTTGCACTAGCAGCCCAAGAGGTTGTTGTTGTATTTAGTGGGAATAATCAGGGTGACCCACGACTAAATGATGTGTGTCAGGATTAGGGATATATATATATAAATATATATATATCTTCCAATTGGTCTGCAGTCTTGTGAGCATTACAATCTATTGCCCCAATTGCGGGGTAAATTCGATCTGCTGCACCCAACAAGGGTTTCACAATCTAATCCCTTTTGTTTCTGGATTTTAGGTGGTCAGCTCTATTAGTGTCCAGCTTGACCACTTAGGCCCCTTATATCAACATTCCAACGCGGAAAGGTACTCAGCCACTTGCTTGAAGCTGCCCAATCCTACCTATGAACAAAAAACAGCAATTATCTGTTAGGTACTCTGTCTAGAATATCTTCTGTCTGTCATCTATCTGTTCCTCTGGCCTTGCTACTGACAAACGGGAATAGTCCAACTTGTTCACTTGCCGAAACCCTTCTAGTAGTTGTGATGTAGCTGCAACACAAACAAATGCACATATCATTAGAGTCTGACTCAGAGGATCATGACTATATTAAGTCAACAGTCGGTGTCCTCCCCCATATTGTATTGCTTACTTTTTAGGTGCCATACAAGCCGAGCTGGCATATTCTTAAAATCATGAGGCCGATCTATGGAAGTTTGTGAGTGTGTGCCGCTATCACTGCTGCATGATAACCATCAAAGAAGTTAAACATCTCCCACATCAGACTTTCTGTCTCTATGTTTGTTTGTTTGTTTATTTGTAGGGCACCCAAACCCTTAGGTAGCTGGGCGCACAAGGTGACAAGATAACTTATAGCTTGGTTACATTTGTCATGGACAGAGGCATATACATATATATATAATTACAGTTTTACATAGATACAGATATGTACAAGATCAAAAGTTGATTGCAGTTACAAGATAGTTAGTGCCTGAGCGGATAGAGGGAAAGGCGCAAGTAAGGCCAAGGGTTAGTGGTCATTATGGCGTAGCCAAGTGCGAGTTTTGCACCTGAAGGTGTTGTACAATTGCTCCCTTCTTAGCTCATCTGGAAGAGCGTTCCAATGCTGGGCGCTTTTACAGGGAAGCTGTTGCCACCTGTTTTTGGTAGGCAGAATTTAGATAACATTGGAAATAGCCACTGTATACATTCTGCCACTTCCGGCATGTGCACTTACTTTAATAACAACTTACATAGATGCCTGTTCATTGCACCGCATGCGTGGTCAGACGTGAATGCGGTGTCTAAGAAAATCTTCACAAACGGAGCATGTGCAGCGTTACACTTAACCAGGTGGCTGGGAGTTCCTAAGTCATGTGTCATTCAGAAATTCCCTGCTGACTCGGAGTGTGAGCAGGTGCCATATTCGAATGGTTGCCCTGCGTGTAGCATCTCTATGGATCCCAAAAGCAACGCAAGTTATTACAAATGATTAAATATATGTCCACAGCTTGGACATTTTCCAACTGCTTCTTAATTACTGAGAATCCCATCCCATTAGCACGTTTGTGCAATGGCATATTATAATAATTGTACCCTGTTTGTATATACTGACACATCATCTACCTGCACCAATGTTGTGTATACAGCAGCTAATCCATCTGTGAGTGCTAACAATCTGAATCACAGCAATATCCTGGCAGGACAGCATGTTATACGTGCTCCTTGACTTTAATATGCACTCATAATGGAGCAGTACCATACACCTTTCCAGGCCGCCAGTATACGAGAATGCCTGCAGGGGCCGGTGCTCCTGTGTCCCCATTCTCGTGGACTCCAATGGGACTCCACGGGAATGGGGACTTACAGTTCCGGCTGCCTGACATCCCCGACCCCCGAGACTTGTAATATCCTGGTGGCATCAGGATATCAGGCAGCAGAAACAGTGTTATGAGGTTAGCGGCAACCAACCGGTAGCATTGGCGGGTTACCGCCGAACTTGTAATGAGGCCCATTGTGTCAGTAGTAAGGGCCCTGCCAAGATATTGCTGCGATTCAGAATGCCAGCACTTGTACGTGGATTAGCTCCTGCACACAACATTGGTGCAGGAAGATGATGTGGCAGTATATACAAACAGGGTACTATTATTATAATACAGTTGCACAAATGTGCTGAATGGAAATTGATTCTCAGTAATTAAGAAGTGGTTTGATAGTTTCCCACCCACCGACATACATTTAATAATTTGTAATAACTTGTGTGACATTTGGTATCCATAGCAATGCCACACCTTTTTTACTGATAAGATCAGCTGCATCAGCAAGCCATTATCAACGAGAGTCGGACACCTGCTGAGGATACTCATATGTCAAGGCTTCCTATTGGATTGTCCAAACCAATCCCTGTGGGGCTTTTCCAATTTGAACTGATCGATGACACAACTATGTCCAGGGCCTTGAGTCAGCTGGAATCAGCATCCACCATGGACCCAGTCCCTCTTCAAATTCTCAAGGCCACCCCCATTAAAGCTATTTCTGTGTTTAAAGTGGCTTTTCAATATTCTTTTTCCTCTGGGTTGATTCCTGCCACTTTGAAGCACTTGCCAGTTACTCCGCTCTTAAAAAAGCCTCATCTCGACCCTACAGTAGTGGATAATTATCGGCCTATGTCTCTGTGGCCGGTTTTAATGAAGCTCATGGAGGTTGTTGCCACTCCGCTCTTTTCCTGTTTTGGGGAAAATAATAACTGCTTACATCCCTACCAATCGGGATTTAGCCGCTAATGGGAACAGAGTCTGTCATGATTTCAGTTTTGGATGACTTAGCTCTGCTTCAAGGCCGTGAGGGATCAGAGTGTTGTTTCTTCTTGACCTCTCCGCAGCCTTTGACACAGTAGATCATGGTATTCTCTTGGGCCGTTTGGAGCAGACAGGGATTTCTGGGGCCCCATTGGCATGGTCAGCCTCATTCCGTGCGGAGCGTTCACAAACTGTTTCCTTTCAGGCCTGTCAGTCTTCTGCTTCCCCTCTCCCTTGTGGGGTGCCCCAAGGATCGGCTTTTCCCCCACTTTTGTTTAATCTTTATTGACATCCGTTGGCGGACCTCATCTCAGTTTGGGGTTCACTTTTACACGTATGCTGATGTCACATAATTGTTGTTCCCTCTTGACTCCCCCACCAGTGAGCCCCCTCATAAACTGAGAGAATGCTTATCAGCCTCAGGCAGCTGTATGTCTTGAAGCTGGTTGAAGCTCAATGAGGAAAAAAACAAAGTGCTTGTATTTGGCTCCCAGTTTTGGCTAGAATCTCTTGGCCCATGTCCGACCCCCAGAATGTCTGTGAAGAGCTTAGGTGTGAAGCTGCTCCCAATTGGCTTCTGTTAAGGTCAGCTTTCAGCAGTCTGCAATACTGTTTTGGAAAACTAAAAGTATTGAGAAAGAGTCTTCCTTTTCTTCCTGCCGACTGCCGCACTAAGGTAGTCACTTTGGTGATCCTGGGATCGCTCGACTACTGCAACAGGGTCTACCTGGACAGCCCAGGTACCATGTACAGCGGCTGAAAGTACTTCAAAATTCAGCAACTAGGTTGGCCTTCAATGCACCTAGACTCACTCTCTCTGTGGATTTGCTGCGGCAGCTCCATTGGCTGTGTGAGAAACCTGAGGGTGTTCTCCCAAGTAGATCCCGGGAACCCCTCATTCAGGTGGCTACAAAAGGACTGTCCCTCTCTTAGCCCAATCCTGAAGGCAAACACGCAGGGAAAGATCACCTGGGTAGGGGGACCTGGAGCTATGCTCAGGAGAATGCCCAAAGGGAGACGAAGTATACTACCATTGAAGGAAAAGAGGAGGATAAGATCCTCAAGGCCTTTGTAGGATACTCCAATTCTAAACCCCCTCCTCCCAATAAATCTTATGGAGCCAATAAACCCTCAGTACAGAACCAATCCCCTAGGATGTCAAACCCCATCACATTCAGAAAACGTCTTTTCCAAAAACCCTGTTTTCCGGTTCCCTGTCCGAATACACTCAATACTTTTTCTTCCTGTCCTTCCGATTATTATTTGCCAACTCCCAACCTACTCAGGTAAAATACTAGAGTTCCCTCAATCCCTCTTGTTTATTTCACGGTCCCAGCTATTCCCATTTGCCCCACAAACCCTACCAATCCCGTTCATCTGATTGTCATTTTCCGAACACCCAATCCACTATGACAGAACACTACCGCTCCCACAATCCCCTCTGTTCTATTCTCCATTCTGGTCATTCTCGTCCATTTAACAAACCCTCCAAAACCTACCCGTCCAAAAGCACCACCAACTGAAATACGAAGGATATGATTCCATGCAATACCTCATTCCCTTCCGACCCTGTAGGATATTTGGAAACTCTGCCATCCGCTTTTTCCAACATTCCAACCACTTCCTTTTTCGACCTGAAAACGTTCTCCCAAGACACAAGACAAGGGACTTGTAATAATACTGTTGACTTGACATGTCCCAACACCAGCGTCAGGCAAAGTCAGGCAATTGACTCAAATCACACACGCCTGATGGCCCTTCCTTTTCCCCACAGGGATAAAAGGTGGAGCAAGAGAGTGCAGTACGAGCAAGGCAAGCATGGCAGACAGCACTACGAGATGGCTAATCAAGCGTGGTAGTTCAAGAGAAGGAACAAGGTGTCAGGAAACAATAGGGTGGTGAGGAGAGTAGTGACCTTGCCCTTTTCGTCCCAGACCCACAGAACCTTTGCAGAAGACTGCACACACTAGCACAAGCATCCTGCAGCAGACGTCAACGGGACACGGGGAAAGCCTATGCCGATAAGCAGGAGTGAGGGAAGCTCCTGCACCCGTGGTACCAGCCTTCACTACAGAGAGAAAAGCCAAGCGGTTCATCACAGCCGGTGGGTCGAGGGGAGAACAGATAAGAACCGGTCTGTGATTAATGAGGATCACAGGAGTGGCACGTTTGAACAATGTTCAACAAACTTTGAATGAACTATAGAAAGTGTGAACTAGAGACCAGCTAAATGAAGAAATTGGCACCATGTGGGTGCTAACTCAAGGGACTCTGGCCAATCCCCATCTGAGCGAAACTATGATTACCAGAAGGGCGTAGGAGGGCCAGCGAAATAGGTCAAAGTGGTCATACAGAGGGTCTAGCAAAATCCCTGCACAATCAAAAGACTTGGATCTACAACCACTGTGAAAAAAGGGAAGAGAATAACAAAACGTTTGAATTGTGTAAAAAGGGAACATTGAAAGTAGAGAGGGGTCAGTGCCCCGAATAGGGAGACCCAAGGGTGAGCCACTATCACCCTGATCGAGAGCTACAGTAAACCCAGTGAAGGGAGGCTAAGAATCGAGAGCGGTCAAACCCCGGCAGAGGGGGATCCAAGGGTGAAAAGTTGTCACTCCAAGATTGAAATAAGTGAAAGCAAAAGTTAAGAGACGGCAAGAGTGAACCCAAAGGAGGGATGCCAGAGAAGAAGGGTCAGTGCCTGGCAGAGGGAGATCCAGAGATGCAGCTACCACCCAACCTGCACACAACATTCATTGTTCAATAAACTCCCTTGAACTGTGATCACTCGTGTCTGTCTTACTTGTTGCCACCATGAGTTTCTTACGGTTGCCGGTGAAGGACCGAGCTGAGTTTAAAACTATGTCGGCCTCATCACGAGTTGGGTGGTAGCACTTAAATTAGGTGGTAAAGATTTTTCTGCTGCATGTAAGGGTCTGCCCAATCTCAGGGTTGGCAGCATTTACCTCCAGCTTTCAGCTGGGGGTAAATGCACCGGGAAAATTCCCATTTTCAGGCGCTATTAGCGCACGTTAATTGCGCCGAAAATGTCTCCATTGGGTTCAATGGACCAAATGGGGAATGGGGAATTACCGTTACAGCCCAACCCGTGATCTGGCGGTAATACCGCCGGAGGGTTGGGCGATAACGCCAATACAGTTGGGCAGAATCTCAGTCGGGATACCGGCCAACTGGTGATGAGGCTCTGTGTATTTCACATCGGGTTCTTCATGCGTGCAATCTATCTGAAAAATGACCTGGTGCGCTACCACCCCCAAGTGCCTTCGCTCATCCTCCCGTGTGTTTTTAAAAGTGCTGTGTTATTAGAGAGCTCGAATGGGGGTCTGTTCCTTTTTGGTACTTTCTCCCACCGTGTGGTACAAGCTCCCAGTTTCCCAAAAGTGAAATTGAAGACGATCTGCCGTTCCGCAAGGCACTAAAGACTCATTGTTTTTAAACATTCCTCACTTTCTGGCACCTCTCGCGGAATGTCTGCTTTTTTGATAATCGCATAATTGCCTTCTGGCCATAGTTTGCGCTCTATATTTCTCAATACAATTCAATACAATACACGCAGGGCAACCATTCCAATATGTCACCCGTTCACACTCCCAGTCAGCACAGGAGTTCTGAATGACTGAGGAACTCCCAGTGACCTGCTTAAGTGTAACGCTGCGTGCGCGCCCTTTGTAAAGATGTATTTAGACACAGCACTTGTGTCTGACCACTGCATGTGGTACAACGAACAGGCATCTATGCAGGTTTTTATTAAAGTAAGTGCACATGTGGGAAGCGGCGAAATGTATACAGCAACTGTTTCCAATGTTATGTAGAGATAGAAAGTCTGATGTGGGTCGTGTTGACCTTCTTGCAGAGTGATTGTGCAGCAGTGATGGTGGCATATGCACACACACGTCCTTAAATCTGCCTCATGACTTTAAGAGGACGCCAGCTCGGCTTGTGTGACACCTTAAAAGTAAGCAATGGATGATAGGGGGAGGGCACTGACTTTTGGCTTAATACAGTCAGGATAGTCTGAGTCAGCCTCGAATGGTATGTGTATTTTTTTGTGTTGCAGCTACATCAGAACTACTAGAAGGGGTTTGACAAGTGAAAAAGTTGGACTCTTCCCATGTGTAATTAGCTAAGCCAGAGCAACAGATAGATGACAGACAGAAGGTAATCTAGACAGCGTACCTAACAGATGAATGGTAGGTTTGTCCACAGGTAGGATTGGACAGCTACAAACAGGTGGCTAAGTACCTTTCCCCATTGAAAGGCTGATATAAAGGAGCCTAAGTGGTGAATCTGGATACTAAGCGCTGACCACATAAAATTGAGAAACAAAAGAGTCTGTCTCTAGCGCAACAGCACTGCATTTGTTGATTTTAGCCATTAATCAATTTCCATTTGCCTGGCGCCATAGTGGTGAGATTTTTCTGGGTTGAAATCCCAGATGTCGGCGAACATGGCAAATTCCTGTCCACTGACCGGAGGCCTGGTGTCTGTCCACAGTGCGGACACCGTAGTCCACAAATGTCTTGTCAAGTGCATGGATAATGGCATGTGCACTCATGGAGGATACCAGATGGTAGCAAGACATCTCGTGAAAAGCCACCAGCACATGCTTCCCATTGGCTGAGGGACCAAACTGGTTGACTGCTACCTCATCCCACACATTTAGTAGCATGGGGGTCATTTGCAATGGTTGAGGGAACGTGGGCGGCTCCACAGCCTTGCACATCAAGCAGTCTTCCAGCACCACCTGTATTTTGGAGTCCATCCTGGGAAAACCACACCTTAGTTTTCATTTGTCGCTTGGTGGATACAATGCCTCAGTGAGCACCCTGGAGCCAGGTCTATGATGCTGTGTTGTAGGGAGAGTGCAATAACAATCCTGTTTTCTTTCAAAACTAAACCCTCTGTTGATGTGGACAACTCATCCCTCATGAGTGCAATGGTTTGCAGTGCCTTTTGCTGATCTTCGTCTAGCACATTATCTCTCCACACCGTAGTGTGCCATCGTCCTACTAGGATTTTCTCCTTTACCAATTCTTGAAGTGTAACGCTGTAGGGAGTGCCTTGTTCACTAAGTAATTGACAAACTTGTCCACCTTGGACGTCTGTGCCTCCACATCAGCCAGGAGTGGACACCGGGAGAGGAAATCAGCTGAATTGTGAACAATGTTGAAAGAATATTCCTGGATTTGGAGACCCCGCTGAGTGATTCCAGGGTGCATCTTATCATTGGGCTCGCCCTAGATGGTGGTGAGAGCCTGATGGTCTGTCACGATGGTGAATTTCTTTCCATATAAGAACAGATGATAGTGCTTACAGGCCCACACTACAGCCAAGGTTTCTTTTTCTGGCTGTGAGTAAGCATGCTTGGCAATCGAGTCCTGCTGGCATAGGAGACGATGCACTTTGGTGAGTTTGATCCTCTTTTGCATTGTGCTAAAATGGCCCCTAGATCCTACAGGACTTGCATCAAACCGTAACTTCTGTCTCCAGATCCGGGTCATAGTTTGAGATACAGGTGGCCAAAGAGATGCAATACTTGATTTCCTGGAACGCGGTCACACACGGACAGGACCAGAAAAAAGTCCTGACCGTTCACTGTGAGGAGACATAACGGCATGCAGGTGGAAGCAAAGTCTTTGATGTACCACGTACAGTAGCTGGCCATCCCTAAAAAGGATGGCACCACCAAGATGGAAGACGTAGGATCCGGATCTGGCTGTAGTCACATGAGAAAATGTGTCAAAAGAATTTCAAAGTGGACTTGCTAAACTCACACTTATTGAGGTTGAGGGACAAATTTGCTTGTTGCAGTGCCATGCAGACCTTGCGTAGAGTGTCATCATGGGCTTCTTGCATGGCGCTGAATATCAAAAGGCCATTGCTATAATTTAAGCACTGGGGAATCTGCTTGATGACCTGGTGGATTACATTTTGAAAGATTTCGGGGGCTAAGGACACACCAAAGCTTAGACACGTGTACCTCAACAGTCCTGCGGGTGTCCTGAATGTAGTGATATATCTGCTGTGTGGGTGCAACTCCAGCTGAAGATAACTCTTGTTTAAGTCTAATTTATAGAAAACCTTGGCTCCACGCAGAAAGTGCATCTGATCAGTTATGCATGATGAGAGGTACCTTTCTCTTTCTTTTGCTGGATTTGCATTCTCATGTCCATGCATATATGTATCTTTTCACTGTGTTCTCTGTTGGGCATTGGCACGATGGGTAAATCCATGGCATCAGGACGTTCAGAAACTCTATAATGTCCCGAGCAAGTAGGGAGTGCAACTCCTGTTCCACTTGTACTTGAATGTTCAGTCGAATCCATCTGTAGTGCTGAGCTGTCTGCTTTATGTGTTTGTCAATGTGCTGTTATTTGTGTTTCCCTTTTAGTTTATTCAGACCTTGGAATAGTGATGGGAACATTTGAACGACCATGTCATTAGGGTTGGAAGCATATGCCAACTTTATCGGGTACATGATGTGCACCAAACCCATCTTGATCGCTGACTTGAAACTCAGTGTGCTGCCTCCGGGCAAGTCACCTTTTATTACATAGATTCTCACTTCCTGAGCCTTGTCCTTATAGGAACTGGTGCACTTGAACATTCCTTTGCAAGGAAGTGGCTTGTGTGCTCCGTATGCATAGATGTCAATGTCCGAGGGTTCCAATCTAGTGGGGCGCTTCAGGGTAGCATGGGTGGTCTCACTCATGACATTTGTGGTGGTACCAGTGTCAATGAGAAATTCTTGGGTGCTACTCTGTATCTTTAGGGGCAATGTTGGGCTGAATTCTGTCACAGTTCTGTTTCAAATGACTTGCACATACCATCTTTTCCTCTTGCTGCTTGATGATGATTTGGATCCTAATGGACGTCTGGGAGATGACTCAATGTAGCACAACTGCCGTCTTGTGGATCTTTGCATCTGTTCATCAGGTATGCTTGCATGACGACTTTCATATCAACGCCCCGTGTTGTGCTTGGGACTCCGAGGTGGCATGCAATGCTGTTCTGGGGAGCTCCTTCTGCTACGACAAGGCAAAGACCTTTGAGATGTACCCTTCTGTCCCTTGGATGCCCTTCCTGAATATCTTCTTTATGAATTGTGTGATCCTTGTCTTGACGCTTTGCACCTGGACTTGAAGTTAATTTCTTCATCACAGGCATTGCACCGGTGGCCCATGGCTGGACATGTGCCTTCACGAGGGAACTCGTAGCCACACTTGTAGCACCTCAGCATGTCCTTCTTGCGGGATTTGTCAGTCGCCCGTATTTGACAGAGAGAGGCTGTGTTTGCGTGAGAGATTTTGACCTTGCATTTGGACTCAGTCTGTCTGTCGATGGCCATGTCATCCCTTGCCAACAATAGAATTTCCTAAAAGGATCTCCTCTTCTGGAGTAACTTTTTTTGCGAAACTCAAGGGGCTCACAGCTAGCAATTACCTGGGACCTGAGAGCGTTGTCTGTGGAGTAATTGTCGACGTTGCAATACTTCACCCTTTCCCTCAGCCTCATGACAAATAAATCCAAGGTTTTGCCCTTGTCCTGAGTGGTTGTATGAAAAACGTGCATCTGGTAGTCGATGTTCTGATGTGGGGCAAAGTACACATTTAAAGCATCTATGACATCCGTGTAGGAGGCGGTGGTCTGGGGCGGCAACTCATAGACCATGTAGTCTACTGTTCCCTGCAGCACAAACATCGGGCAGCCTCCCTGATGTGATGAACCCTATGGCACCCTTGGGGCACTGCCTTATGTGGCCTAAACTACTAATGATGGACCTGCAGCAGGGGTGTACGCCCGTGCAGCCTGCTGTGTTCTTCCAGGGCTAGGAGCAGTGCACACAAATTGGAGGCAGTGTGATTGAGGAGAGCGGGCACACTGCAGCACAGTGGGCTGTAGGTGGTGCATCTCAAGCGAACGCCCTTTGTGAAAGCTGCAGCATGCAGCAGCCAATGCTCTCTGTGATGTAGGTCCGACCGGGTGTGCTATCACTTGCATGGACCCGTTTTCACCCTTGTCGCCAATGTTATGCCCCTTGTGGTGGCCCACTCATGGATTTAATGGCTGCAGGCTTCAAGGAATAAAGAGGCAGCAGGTGAGGAGCATTGCATGTCTTATTTTATTAGAGCGTACATTCTAACTGTCCCCGGCAGGAAACACAGTGACGTGTTTCCTGCCAAACTACGTTAAACATGAAAAGGGGTGTCAGGCGCCCCTGACAACTAGAATGCTACAAATATCATCTGCCTGAAAAGGATCCTGAACAAGTGCACAGAAATATCCATTGTTGCTGAAAGCACAGTGCTGAGAGAAGACTGAGAGAATCAAAAGTCTTGGAGAGACCGAAGAAAAGTCTGGGAGAATTATAGTTCATGGAGTGATCTAATAGATTTCTGAGAGAATCAGTCATCATGGAGAGATCAAAGAGAAATCTGAAAGAGCTTGGGATCATGGGGAGACCTAAGAAAATGCAAAGAGTATCAGAAGCTGTGGAGAGACCTGTGAGGCATGATGTGTTAAAGAAACCAAAAGCCTTGGAGAGACCAAAGGAATCTCTGTGTACTGGAGATCCTGCCAAAAGAAGATGTGCAAGTTACCCCAGAAGAGGACCGCCCAGGCGAAGAGTGTTTATTCATTTTGTGGAATAAGGATGTACTTTCAGGGGAAAGGTTTATAAAGCATTTAATTGGCCAAATAATTTGTTGTAGCTTTGGGATAGCCTGGGGGCTAAAAGACCTATACAGAATAGGTTTTAGCTTTCTATTGGACACCACTGTTGGACATTTATTGGAATAGGATATCCCTGGAGGTACAAAGACTTTTAAGGCTAGGTTTAAGAATCATCAGCCTGATGTACAGGAGGCACCTGGAGAACCGCATTTGAGTTACCCCATTCTTGACACATGCTTGTTAAGGTTTCTCTATAGTTTGTAGAATATTTCCCTAACATCTATAGGTGTTCATCCAACCAAATGTATTATATCGTGTATTTTAATAAAAGGATTGTAAAACTGCATTCAAGTATGTTGTGTCATTGCTCCCTACAGGAGGCAGTATTTACAAATGTATGCGTCTCTACAATGCATAAGCATATGTGTTTGGCTAAAAATTGTGTGCAGTATTCCTTCAGAATGGACAATGCACGATTCTTATTTGAAATTAACTTTAAAAACCGGAAAAACCAAATGGCATTAGAAAATAATTTGACTTCCTTGGATCCTTGTAAGAATTGGCATCCTTAAGAATCTGGAATCCACTGGCAAGGAGATGGCATCACATGGGGGAGCAGATACAGTACTTTTGACACCTCCATCTCATCACTATAAATGTACATCCAAGCTATGGATTTCTGGGGGGGCATGTGGAAAAATGGCGGCCATTTACCATCATGGAAGCACTAGGATTATCCATCATGTGTGCCATTGTCACACAGAAGCCTCTGAAAAGACAACTTTCATCTTAATTCATAAGGAAAGTGGGTCCTCTTTCTAAAACCAAACCTCACAGCTAGACACAAACGCCATTCACAGCTATCCCTAAAACATAACTGCCCTGCTGACACATACATACAAGCACTAGAGTGTTAAACTGATATCAACACCTTCAGCAAGAAACCTGGTTCTGATGCACCAAGACACCACACAAGGTGCTACATCCTGGAAAAACGCTCTGGTGTGAAGGCTCATTTATGGGGCTGTTACTGTCTCCTTCATCCATGTCCACATTGCCTCACTCCATTTCCTAGTTTTACTCTCTTCTTTTGCCCTCCTTCCCTAATCTATGTGCTGCTTATCTCATCCCCACTTGCCAGTAATACTGCAATCATCTGACAAATAAATGACAGCTCTGCTCCCCAGCAAAGGCAGTCCTCTGATCCTTGGCCTCACTCATCTAATATTCCATTTTATAGCAGCCTATCGTTTTGCTGCTCACCGGTCCTGTGATTCAGCTCTCTGGAAGTCCTGTGACCCATCTCTCCAGCCTATTGTTTTTGTTCCATTGGTTTTATCTTAGACCATGGCCCCACCTTTGTCTCTGTCCCTTCTGCTCCATTCTACCCTCTGACACCCCTCTCACTAATCTCAAGTTTGTCTCTCCCCCTCAGCTCTTAATTACTCAGGACAAACAATTATATCACCAGCCTGCTGTAACACAAAGTCCTAAACTGTATCCCAGGTATGAGGATGCTGTGTTTTAACTGCTGTCTGTGCTGGACAAATGGCGTTTTCCAGATGAGTACTAATGTAGTGTTAACAGCAGTGTTTGGGGTGGTCATGGGCATTAATGGCCATCTAGCCCGGGCCAAAGTTGGTCCCATCAAAGCAAGGGCCTTGCAAGGGCTTTGGAAAATGAATGGCAATGACCAACCACACATTTGGGTGTTAACACTATTATCACCCTAGCCGTGTGCCTGAGATAATTGCAGCGTTGAGAATTGAAAAGAAAGGAAAGAAGTTCCCTTTGAACACACATGGATTTGTATAACCCATAATGAGTGGAGTGTGGAGCAGAGTGTGGAGTCTGCAGGAGTCAGGAGTCTGTCTACTGTGGGTATTTTTTGCCTGGAAGGAGGAGCCCAGAACCCAGAAAACAGGATATTACCACCAAGTGGCCGCATAGCGGGCCATGGAGTGTGGAGCAGAGTGTGGAGTCTGCAGGAGTCTATCTACTGTGTTTTTTATTTTGCCTGGAAGGAGGAGCCCAGAACCCAGAAAACAGGATATTACCGGCCACGGAGTGTGGAGCAGAGTGTGGAGTCTGCAGGAGTCCGCGGGATCAGCGGAGAGATGGGGAGCAGACACCCACAAGAGGTAAGGAAATCCTTTCCTCGCCTAATAAACTGTTAATCCCCGTTAGCTCCGCATGGTCTTGCCAGAAGCCCAAAACACCTACAACTGACTGATATCTGATACCTAAAACACAAGTTAAATAGACAGAGTGATACCCTAGTGTGGGGGGACTGCGGGACGAGTCCTTTGACCCCAACGCAAAAAACGAAAATTGTATAACAAGTAACGCGAACCAAACAGAAAAAGCATAGTGTGGGGGGACTGCGGGCCATGTCCTTTGACCCCCGCGCTGAATGCGAGACTCCTATCAAGGTTATACTTCAAGTGAATAAAACATCCACCTAACGCCGGATGTAAATATTGGGAAATGAACAAATACCGTGATAATCCAACGTTTAAAGATAAAGCGCGCCCCTTAGCCATCTAGCCATCTACATTAATACAGACATCAACAACCTTTTACCCGACTCCCTCCCCCTGCTCCCCCCCATAATCCAGACTCCCTGGTACCTGTGGGGTTCAAGAGACTGGGGTTGGTGCTTGGGGTTCCGCTGGCGAGCGAACAGCCATCTCGCAGCAGGCTAGCATCTGCCTGGTTTCAGCACGGACGCTGGTAAGGCTGAGGTTTGAGTCGGAAGAACCTGGGGCGCGACTTGCTGCACTTTCGTTTTCTGTGCAGACGCGCGGATGAAAGAACAAGCAAACAGAGAAGACTTGAATATGGAGGAGCTGCCAGCACACCATACAAGCCTTAAGAAATAAAATATGTCAGAGAAGCTGCCCAAAGTCTCAAAGGAAAACAACAAGGGAGCAGCAGAGCACGAACGCTTTGCCATGGGAAAAGAATCAGAAGACTTTCCACTTAAAGTGACAGTACCTAATTTTAACATACAAGGAAACATCAATGAAGTGAAACAATCACTGACCCAGAATAAAAGTGAGGCTGAAAGAAATGTTGAAAAAATCACCAAAACACAAAATTCAACAAGTAGTGCCACTGCCAACATATTACTGCAATTTTAGGATAAAGAGGAGAATGCTGGAAATATCGAGGTAGGAACTGAAAAGTTGCAACTAGTACAATGGAGAAAAGGTCAACAGAGCAAGAGCGAACACATTCAAACCAGCGATAGAGAACCAGAAGCAGAAACAACCATAAAGGAAAACATCATGCTGCCCATTCACGGCAACAAGAATGGTGTAGCGGGTGGCAAACCACTCTCCCAGAAGGAGAAAGCAATTCAGGCAAAGGAAAAATGGAAACAATATTATCAGAGAGCAACAAAATCTGAACACCATTGGAAAGAGACAGCTCCACTAAGCCCTCGTCGTTTGGAACAACTCTCATTGGACCTATCAGAAATTGAAGCAATAATGCAATTACAACACACAAATAAAAAAAAGAAAAGACTTGCCAATGATTTGGGACAGAGAACAGAAAACAGTGCTAGGGACTTTAGGACCCCTCTGACCAGCGATTCTGGGGTCATAACAGCAAAAAAGAACCTAATGTTAAACGAAGGTATCCACGATAAGAGAAAGGCTATCAAGATGGAAGAGTCCACCTGTTCCTGTACTATAAACCCAAGCCAACAGCAGGAATCGGTAGCCACCACAATGGTAGACCTGCAAAATATGTTGATTGCAGTAACCACCCAAACAATGACACTATATGTAAGACTACAGGAAGTAAACATAGAAACAAAGAATGAACACTCAAAGTCCTTAAACTCCATATACGATAAACAAAAGAGTCTGGAACAACTTATATACAAGATACAAGAAAGGCTGAGTGTAGAAGCCAAAAATAGTTACATCTGGCAACAACGCCTGGCAGAAATAGCAAGGCAAGACCGAATGGATAAAGCTTCACTCACAGAAGCCCTAATCACGATTACAAGACTTCGCTAACAAGTAATAACCTCAGAGAACAGACCCAAAAGAAGATTAAATTACATGAGGAATTTATGAAAGGACAGAAAGCAAAAATAAGAGATTTTAACAACCAGGGCATGGAAAATAAATCCCAACAAGAAGATACGAGCCCTGGAGCGAATATACTTTTGATTGATTTAACATCAGATACTATAAGGAACAAGCCAAACGAAAAATATCCGAACCAGAATCAGGAGTTAGCAGAAACAAAGATGGGCCAGAACAAGAAACAACGCAAATGGGACCAGAACTATTGTATATTCGAACAACAAACACAGGATACCCCAGATAAATTAAGAATGGAGGGCACGAAAAAACAAATTAAAAAACAACAGAGAGGCTCGAGAGCTTTCCTCAGAAACCTGGTACAAAGTGATAAGGAAATTACCAGAAAATTAAAACAGACAGAAATAAAGAAGCCAATAAGAACGAAAGCCATTGGAAACATGTCCGAAAAAAGAGGAGTTGAAGAACCTACCCAAGGACAAGGAAAAAAGGCAGAAAATGCAACAATTCAGAACTTAGAAACAGAAGAAAGAGAACAGAGAAACATCGAATTGTTGATGAACCTATCTACTTATTCGACACAGGACATTGAAAATAACGAGAATGAAAACTCAATGAGAACGACGATATTTGAACAACAAACAAATATGACTTCAATGATAATAGTAGACTGCTATGAAGAAACAAACACAGGAACACAGATATCCATAGAGTTATCCTGCGAGGAAATATCGGATGACAAACTGCCCTCTGGAAACTACAATCTCTCGTCAACAAGCAGAGAGAGAGCAGACCACGAGAACCAATCGTCAGAGGCCAGTTACATTAGCTCAGAAGGACCAGAGCAAAATGAGAAAAATGACTCCAAGGTGGAAAGCATGCAACTGGAACAACCAAAATTTATCGACCCTCATTGAAAACCCAAAACAAGCCATCTGAGACTAGAAGGAAAATCGGATAAAGAGGCCAAAATTATCATGAATAGAACAAACACACTTCGCCTCCTACAAGCAATACTGAAATTGAGGAAACTGAATTCCAAAGACCTTAAATTAATTGAATTCACCGACGAGAAAAGACTGGAAAAAATATGCATATATTGTTACACAACAGAATTGATGAGACAAATAACAGCTTGCGCCAAAGAGATTAAGACATTGGGGTTTACTATTACAGAGGAGGACTATCATGATAACAGAACCAATGATGCCAACAATATCCCTTGGCGAGACAATAACAGAAAGCTTTCATACATCAGCCATGGCACAGATATGACGTACACAGAGTATGAAGAAAGGATGGCATACAGGGAAGAAAAGAGAGAAATTCCCCACCATACAAATACAAAATACCATCACCAGACAGAGAAAGAACTAGCAGGATGGAACCAGGAGACTTCACCCTTTTGGAGAGACACAAGCCCCAAAACTGAACAGAGAGGACTGTACAGACAGGAGATCCTGTAACAACAAATACCAAACAAGGAAAAAACAGTTATATTATGCTCATGGAACACAAGAGGCCACCAACACCTATTCCAAACGGATCAACCAGAATTGAACGAAGCAACTATCATATGTCTACAAGAGACATGGCTGACTGAGCCCCCAATATGCAAAGGCTATCTCACCTATACAAATCCGGCTATTGTTAACAAAACGGGCCGACCATCAGCTGGTCTCATCACGCTAATCAAGCAAGATTTGAATGCAGAAGTCATTGTATACCATAACATAAGTGGCTGGGGCCAAAATATGATATTGAAAATTGACACAACAAATCAGCTAAGGTGTACTCCAATTCCACCGAGCCCCAGAGATTTGTATCTAAGCATTACAAACGTCTATTGGAACCTCAGAAAAACTAAAGAGGAGACAGTGATAGATTCAATAATGTCACTGATAGATAGCACTGCCAGAAATATGAAGGTGTAGAATTTGTCATATGTGGTGACCTTAACCTCCATTTATTCAATGACGAAGGGGAAATAATGGAAGAACATGCTCTCGAACAACGAGTACGGAGATGGGTTACCGAATTTCAAAACAGGAATTTTGAACGCTGGGATGAAGTTAATAAAGAAACAAACATACCAGATCCTACTGGGTCGCGCGGGAAAACTAAATCAATTATCAATTACATTTTCACCACTAAAGGAATACCCCAATCTCGAACTAAAGCGGCGAACATAGATGGTAAATATAGTGATCACTACATACTCAAGCGCACGTGGGAAATGAACATCATGGAGTGCCCAAGAATAAACATCCCTCAACTCACAGTGACGACTAGAATGAACAGACTCAAGATCCCACAGAACAAACTAACAATGCTCACCGAAAGGTTCAAGTTCTCGTCACTAGAAGATGCCAATAGAATCAACTATGGATGGATAGTCAAACAATTTCGATTAACAGAGAAACAGAAAGACCAGCCTCAACTCACACCCAAATATACATACAATAAAGCTATAGCCAAAAAAAACACGAAAAGAAAATGACACTAAAGAGAGCCAAAACAGAATCCCCACGTACGAAAAGGTGTATGATAAAAATAGCCAAACAAAGATTTAAAAACTGGCTAAGGAATGCAAAAATGATGCAAGATCAAGAAAATGCAGAACAAATGATGAAGACACTCAAAAACAACAACACGAGACACCTATGGGAGCTACTGAAACCAAATAAAAACAGCAAAGAGGTAATGATAGTAGACGTCACTGAATCAGCTTGGGTAACATATTTTACGGAGTTATACCTAGAAAGAACATCCGAAACCAACAAGAACCACTTACCATGCGAAAAGGGCTGGAAAGTTGACTATAATATTGAAGAAATCACCAACACAATTAAGAAGCTAAATACATCAAGAGCCCCTGGACCTGATGGCATGTCAAACGCTACCCTCAAAAAGAATCCAGAAGCTTGGGCAATATTCTGTGGGGAAATCATCGAGCTC
Organism: Ambystoma mexicanum; assembly: GCF_040938575.1. Lineage (NCBI taxonomy): Eukaryota > Metazoa > Chordata > Amphibia > Caudata > Ambystomatidae > Ambystoma > Ambystoma mexicanum. The sequence continues at coordinate 63,785,648 of NC_090941.1, read as the reverse complement.
ATCAACCACACTAAAAAGCTGTCGGATTCCTGGTTATTGGCCACATTGATACCAATATACAAACATGGCGCAAACAAAGAACCAATGAATTATCGGCCACTAGCACTTTTGGATCCGCTAGGGAAAATTTCCGCCAACCTGCTTCTAACAAAACTCAATATATGGTCCAAACAAGCAAACCATTTGGCTGTAAGACAAACCGGAGTTGTCCGTAACATCGGTACGAACATAAACCTGATAATCCTAAATATGCTGAAACACGAAGCACTGAAGACAAAAACACAAATATATGTAGCTTATGTTGATTTCAGCCTGGCTTACGACAAAGTCAATCGTGACCTACTATGGGCTAAACTGGAACAATGGGGATGTCCGAGTGATATACTTGAACCCATTAAACTCCTATACACAAACACCAAAATCCAAGTAAGAATGACAGCAAACGGAGTAGTAACAAAATTAATCAATACTTGGCATGGACTAAAACAGGGTTGCCCCTTAGCAGCTGCATTTTTTAGTTTGTTCACATCAGACTTTGAGAAAGCCAAAACGAACCAAGGATAAACCCACCAAAACTAAATGCCACGAAAGTGCCCTGATTAATATACGCAGATGAAATCATCTTGCTGGCCAAAACTCAGAATGGACTTCAAATGGCACTGAATAAAACGCAGGAATATATGGAACAAAACGAACTATCAATAAACATAAAGAAAATGCCTGGAGAGGAGGATAGGGATGGAGGCAGGTGCCATGGGAGGGGGTGGGTGGAGAATGGATGGGGGTTGCAAGACAAATGGTGCCTGTAGGGCCGGTGAGCCAGTAGCTGTCTCCCAATACTGGCTTTGACTTTCCGGTCATGCCTGGAATTGAAGTTTCCTGATTGGCTGGCCCTTCCATGCTGGGTGTCAAGTCTCATTAGGAATACAGTTCTTAACCGCCCTACAAGGTCTTATACCTCACAGGGTTAGGGTGTCCAAAGGTCACCCTGTCCTTCTTGTGCAAAGATACTCCACTGGATGGTGACAGCTCTTTATGTGTGATTATAATTGCCTTCTGCCTGCTCTATCACAGAGGTGCCCCTACCAGTAACCCCTGCATCACTCTACTATGTCCAGCAGCCTAGGATTGTTTTCTGTGAGCGAGTAACGGGAACAAGGATGTTGCGATATTGAGTCAGGGCTTTTACCTGGAGTTAGAGAGGGTTGTATGATGGCCCCCTTGTTATTTTTCCATATTTATAAATTACATTTTCTGTGACTATAAATGCCCTAGAATTGGACATGCTGGCATTTAGAGGGAAGGAATGGGGGTGCTTCTCTTTGCCGATGATGCCGTCTTGGTTTCTAAAGGTCCAATGGCGCTTCAGTGACTACTTAAAATGTTTGCTTCAGGATGTCAACAAAATGACCTTATTATTGATGTAACAAAGACCAAGACCATGACATTCACCCCTAACAAATTCCCAAACACAGAAACTGCACATTTTATATAGGGAATTCAACATTAGATCAATTAGCAGCCTATGATTATTTGGGTATATGTATACACAGTACTACTAAATAACATAGCCATATTGACAAGTCTATGACTGTGTTGGCCAGGAGGGGGGCTGCAGTTATTAATTTCTCAAATTACTATGGAGACAAGACTTTCTGACACACCATGGAGATTATTAAACTGTCAGCTATTTTGGCCGCAACATATGGGGCAGAAATATGGAGGCATACAGACATTAACTATTTAGTAAAAGAAGAACATACGGTTCTGTAGAGGCTTCTTGGTTTGCCAAATACCAGCTCAACTATACCAACTAAATTTTAACTGGGGTGGAATGGGGCAGACTATTTGGTGAAATTGAAGCCACCGTTATATTGGCTCAAACTATGGAACACCCCATAGTTACATACATATCAAGAGGGCTTCTACGATGTCCAAAATCAACAAGGGGTGATAGGCCTGCCATGGTTTACTTTTATTAAATAAATGGCAAGCAAACTGCAGTTACCATTGCTTTGGCATAATCTGAACATGCACAATGAACAATGGTATAAAGATAGTGTTCGTAAAGCCAGTGAACGTAAGAAATTGGCGGTTCAATATTTGGAAAGGAAATGTAATAATGAGCTGGAGAAATATCTAGATATACCTTTTCTTGAATCTGTAAAAACACTAATGATGGCAGTAAGATTGGGAAGCTTACCTTTGCTGAGTTTTACAACCTCCTGGAACAATAATGATAATGAGGACAATTGCAAAAACTGTAAAACCTTGAAGGAGGATGCTTACCATTTCTTTTGTATTGTCCCTTGTATGTCATAACAAGGAGAAACCTATTGAATCTCTGTTTACCCATTATAAAATTAGAACCACCAAAGAAACTCTATGACAAAACTGCTTCTGATGAAAATACCCAAAATGTATAATGAGATATCTTGGGATCGCATGGGCAGCCCACAAAAAGTATTTTAATTTTAAATCTTTAAAATGTCCTTAGATAGCTATGGAACCAAATATCTCTGTCCTTGTTGCATCCTTCACTAATTTGTTTATGAGTGATCATTTTTAATTTTTATGGTTCTTTTTTACTCTATTGTTTGTATTTATTACATACGTGTGTTAACCGTTTACATGTAAAATGTTCACACATGAATAGAAACTGTCCAATTGCATAGTTTGTTAATACAAATATACATAATACATATTATAAATTCATATTACATAAAAAAGCAATCCTAAAAAAGCAATCTTGCTAAGCCAAGAAATAAAATTGATCCACTTTTTATTGATCAGTTAACCAATACAGGATCAAGATCTGGCAATCGCAAGTTTCCTTAAAACAACTAACAATAGCATCCCGAACTTGATTATGGATATGATCATCGATACTTGGTTGCCCCTCAAGTAACAAAGCCAAAGCCTTGTGTGTTAATAAAGGAGGGACAATGCACCAAACTTTTCCAAGAAATGTGATCTGAGGTTAATAAGACCTGTGCACTCCAAAAATAGATGCTTTATGGTGTCCCAAACCTCCCTTTCCATACACAACCTACTACCACTGTTATTAGGTGATACACCTACCCTGGAGCCCTTGATTGCCAGACAGGGAAGTTGATTCATGCACAATAGCAGATAAGATTGTCTAATCTTAGGGTACAGGAATTTTAATACATAAGGCTGTGGCTGTAGATAGCGGTATGTCAAATTCACTTAGTACAGGATCGGTTTGTTCCCCCTTGCCAATTCATAATTATAGATGTTGTCCCAGAAGCGGGCTTTCTTTTGTAGTGTCCTTTTAGCTGTTCATAGGGAAGAGCCCAGTCAATGTGCCAATCAATAGAGGACACAAAAGAAGTGAGCCTCTTATTAATATGGTTAAGGCAGACATACTGACTTCTGTGCATGGCAGCCCCCCAGCAATCCCCGGATAGGACGATTCAGATCTGTATGCAATTATATAAAGATTATGGTCTCTTTTATCATGCCCTAAACGTAAAGGGAAGAGAAACCCAGCTTCAGTCCTACAATTGGTATCGGCACAGCATTGGAGAGGAGACATAATATTTTTTTCCAAATGATACCTTCCAGCATGTCGAACCTGGCTCTAAAATGTTCCAACTCTGACCTGTTTTACTCTGTAATGAAATTCAGAACTGTCTTTTTACATGTTTTTGTGATTACCTTTTTAAACAATGTATTTGAATATTGGCAATGACATTATAAATCATTATTATAAATTATTTATAGATTAACAGTTCTATAATTTGTGCATGTATTATTTTATGGCTGTGGCCAAAATCAAGATACAATTGTATTGAATTGATACTCAGTTCGAGGGCGAAGATGATAGTGACTGGATTTGCAGTACGAGACGAGCGATCCGATGCAGCATTGAGGCTCACTGTTCAATGAGGACACCAGGGTTGGTCCAACTAATGATGAAGACTGGCAGAAAAGATGCTGGTGGTTCAAAGGGTGGCTCGAAGCACTTTTCACTGGAACGGAATAGCCATCTGGGTCAGTTCGACTGTCAGTTTGATAGCGAAGATGCTGGTGACTTGATTCGCAGTTTGAGTCAGGCTGCTCCTGTGCAGCATTTGAAGATTGCAGGGTGAACAATGCCCCAGGGTCTAGTCAACTGTCCATGATAATTGATAACAGAGATACTGGTGGTTCAAAGAAGTGGTTTGAAGTCAGCGGGTGCAACAATGGGCTTCAATTTTGAGCCATAGCAACGTCATGCTCAGCTGGTGTGGTGTGACAGCGAACTGGCTCGAGGTGCAGAAGAGAGGTTCGAAGATTGGTTGATTGTCAAAGACAACACCAGAGTATCCTCTTGGTTCTACTAGGTCGAATGGGCTCCAGGTGGGGTTCAAATGTGTTCAACAACATGAAAACAGGGATGCTGTTGTCTTGACACATAGGTATCTGGAAATGCCAGTCAAGGGATTCAAGGAATAGATTTGTCCTTGTTCTTGGGCTCCCAGACACAGGGTGGATGGCACACAACTGCAGGGGCTCTTCAGCACGCTTGGGGTCCTGGATACTGTTGTGGCTGGCAAAGAGGCAGGGCTTGTCCAAGGAGCAGTGCAACATCAATGGTCCCTGGGGAAGGTTACGGGACAGAGCTTGCCTCTGCCTTGGATATTCAGTCTTCATCTCACTGGCGGAGGACATTGGAAAGAACAACTTTCCCAACAGATGTCCAATTAATTTTTCCATCAGTGTTTGTCCAGAAGAGAATCACAGAAGGAGTGGGAGAGCACTCCTTTTAAAGGTAATATTACACAGGTTATTGGACTAAAGCAATCCTGCTTCAGGGGTCCAATTGCTGTTCTTGGAATCAGTGGACTTTGCCTTTTGGTATCACACCCAGAATGGTTTGAGCTACAGGAAGTGGAGGGGACAGGAAGGAGAGACAGAGACAGAGAGAACCAAGATGGTGGATTCTTTCTCCAGCTGTTAAGATCTTCCTCTGCCTACACTAACACCAACACCTTCCCTGCTCAATAGAATCAAAAGCCTTTTGGTATTCAGCACCCTGGTGTGAGGTGGGGCTACTGCTTTTGTGATGGTTGTGCCCTTTTTTCTGAGGAGTGTCTGTCTCTCTGGGGAGGGTATTAACTGTCATCACAATGGAACAAAGAGAGACAATCCCCTGGGCTACAATCCTCATGGCTGCAGCAAGGACAGCCTGACAGGAGTGCTCACATGGCTGACACATGTATGATATCAAATGCTTTGCCCTGGCTAGTTATGGAAATGCTGACCACCATACCTTAGAGTCAAGTATGGCTTTTATATACAGTTTAACACACCACCAAGATAGCATCCTCATAGTTATGTAGTTTTTGGAACCAGGGTGCATATCTTAAATGCAGCCCCTGTGCCGCAGAGACTTGTCTGTGGCTGCAGCTTTTAAATGGGTTCCTACGACCTCTGAACCTGCTCTGTGCCACTGGAGAGGAGGCACCACAGAACAGGTACTGATCCAGCAGGGCACACATGTACCCTATGCTTTTTTGGCATGTATCTTATGAAAGGGGAATCTGATAAGCAGATTTCCCTTCCTGAGATTAAATTCTCTGTTTAATTTGATTAATTTAGTAAAAATAAAAAATACATAAGGGTTTGACACTTTCGCAAGATGGAAAACTGTCACAATGAGTGGATGCAACCATAGGACTGGGATATACAACCCTTTTCACTTACTGATTTCCTTCACAAATCAATGTGTTGCATCCATATATTGTCAAACTCTCTCTAAATCATGACTAGCTTTCTGAGGCAAGACATACAGACGAAGAAGAAGAAGACACTCAAAGATAAATAATGCACAAGGTCAGCAAAGACTACTTCTGAAGGTGATGCTCTGCACTGTTCCCAAACTCTAGACTATAGCCATTTGACTTGAGAGACTCCCTACCCCGTGCTCTGACCCCTTGAACAGTTGGCATATCCAGGACATTTGTGCAATGTGTAATTGCACCCAAATAAATAGCATTGCTGCAGTCCATGCTTGGACGTGTCACATACTGGTGCCGTTAACCGGAATTGCTTGTTTGCTGTGGTTACTTCATTAGAGAAGTGCACTGTACTGGCGTGGTTGATATTAGCGCTCACACCATCCAATAGTCTTCCTTTCTTCCATCACTAAACTGGCACTGCTGATGACAGGGCAAGCACACCTATTGAGAGACACCCTGTGAATGGCCCAGCATACAGAGAGGCACTTACAGACACACCCAGGGTACAGTTGTCGAATGCACCTAGCAGTTTACCCGGGTTCACTTAACACATATTTTTTTTTTAAAGTTTGAAGTTTATTTGATATACATTTAGCAACAAGGTTTGTATAACACAACATACAATAAGTATAAAATACATTCAGCATTTTCATTACAATCTGATTAAAAACACAAATCAACTTTTTGGAGACATTTAAAAATGTCAACTACGTGCAGATAAAACTTCACAATAAAGAACAATAGGTTAATATCGTTGCCTTGGATGAAATCCAACCATAGTGAAGGTATTTCAATCACATTTACTGCATTATTATATGCCTTGAAATATTTAAGTCGTAAAGACACAAGACTTTCACATTCCGTAATCAAATGGAACACTGTTTCATTAACAATATTGCCACACAACCGACAATATGTGTGATGATATACTAGTTTGTTCTTTCAGCTTTTCGGTGATAAAGCTACCGAAATATTAAACTTAAGTAGCAAGTATGTCCGAGAGATGTGCAGGGCAGGGTAAGCAGAAATATATTTTGGAATAAACATACGAGACCATCTCTCCTTACAGAAATTGACAGTCGATGATACATTTTCAATATGATGAATATTTTCTAGGAAGGCACACTTCTTATGTAACTGCTTTAAAGCACCAATTGTGCCAAACACATATTTGGGACACAGAAAACCTCCCACAACCCCCCCGCCACCCATATTCCTGCAACTACTTAGTCATTGCATGTAACACACTCCAAAACTAAACATATTTGTTTTTGTGTTATCTTTGTAAACGAACCATTTTCGTTCAATTCATAGATAAACAGTATATTTGTTTATAGCTTGCCTGCATGAAGCTTCTGTAACTGTAAAACATATTAAGTTCTGCTCTGTTCATGTCAGCACCGCTATGTTCGTATGATCTAGCCTTTAATGCTCGTTCAAAGCTACAACTAGGTGAGCAAGGGAAAGCTTGGGGGAAACACAATGTGCCGAGATTATAACAACCATGTCCTGTCTCTTCTCTAACCACTGTTCCCAGGTCTTTTGCTCCCTATTCCCACTCAGCAAGTACGAAGATTCCCAGTGGCTCCCCACTTGCTTTGTACACCATCTCTGATGCCCTGCACACTAGCTGCAGATCTCAAGATGAATTATGTCCTGCTCGGCCCACTGCTAACTTTCCCCTCTGTCTCTTCTTTATAGTTTTCCAAAGAATTGAAACAGCAACCTCTTCGCTGCAGCTCAATAAGTCCTTTATTCCTCCGCCTCTTTGTTCTTAGGCCCTGCCTACTAAGCATTCAATTCCACAGTGTTTCCTCCTAGATCTGCCATAATAAATTGTTTTGCTCCACTTCCTGGTTTCAGCTTTCTAGCCCATTCTGCTCTACACTTGCTGCTATGGTGCCGTCCTATGTGTCTCTAAAATTGTTGCTCTACTCCAACAGTGTGATAATACCAAGCACATATCTAAGTGAGGACTGTTGCTTTGATCTCAATTCAGCTTTTATACTTCAGGTACTAAATAACTGGTATTAATTATTTGGCGAGACCTGAGCATACCACTCAACCCCCCGCCCCCTATCTATACTATACGGTTCGGGGTTTTCAATTTCTTAAATTTAACAATATCAGCACTTTCTTCAAAACCCTAAACCACAGTTCTGAATAACTTCAATCAAGCCTGAACATAAATCAAATATTTTTTAAGTTTGAAGCCATTTTGAAAGTTTGGATGCGGAATAGTGAACATGAAAACAGTAACTTATCCCCTGCTGCTCTGATCTTGTATCGAGGATGTAGAGGGGTCAGCAATGCAGAAGTGGCTCATCCATGTATACCATTTATTACTACAAATTCCTTCCAACTAATTACAATTTTAATGAAAATATGTGGGTGAAAAAAGAAAGAACTGTAGTTATTTAACACGTTAGTGAATCCCCTGTGCAAACCTGTGCATTATCTTTAAAAATGTGCATACAGAGTATCGAAGAGTGCTCATGTAAAAATATAGAAATAGTTTTAAAATGTTTTTAATTGGTCTGCGATCCTGGAAACATAACTTTGCATAGTTCTGTGCTAAGAACACAACCTGTTTGCTATCTCACTAAACATTACTTTGTGACAATTTATGATGGACATTGCCAGGTTACCAGTTCAAATGATGGAGAATAATATAGTTTACTTCGTGTTGAATCATAGGACATTCTAGCTAAAGTGGTGTCGGACAAGAATTAATGTTAATATTTTGAAAAATGCAACTACTATACTGATTTGCTCTTATTTCCCCCTCTAAGGTGTGTTGAAGTGTAAAAAGGATAAAGCATATGAAGGTGGACAGCTGTGTGCAATGTGCTCCAACCCCAAACATCTGGAAAAGAAGGAGCTTCAAACCCTGGATGATATTTCTTGCAAAAGGCCTGTTATATACTCGCCTCTCAAGCAAAACACCAGCAACAACATTGAGGATGACAGCGAGAGTGAACTGCTCTCCATGGAAGAATTTCAGAACTTTCTAGGTAACGTTTCCCTGAACATGACGGATGAGCATGGAAATGTTGTAAACATGGAGTGCCAAATCAAGAAGTCAAAGGATTTCAAGAAGATTCTCCTAAGTCAGACCCTGCCTGAGGAAATTGATGTCAATGCCACATTTTCCTTGGATTTTGAATGCCCTATGAATAGAGAAAACTATGAAAAGTTGTGGAAGCTTATTGCTTATTACAGTGAAGTCCCAGTCAAGTTACAGAGAGGGCTCATGCTCAACAAAGACCCCAAGATAAGCTACCGCTACAAGCAAGATATGAACCATGATGCATATTACTACACAGGGGTGAAAGCTCATATTTGCACTCAGCCTGAATGGCTCATGCAGCCAATAATAAATCTTCAATTAAACAGGCGCCAAAGCACTGCCACTAAAGTCACACTGTCCTTTTTCACTCAGTTCTCTCAGTCGATCCAAGTGAAGGATGTAGTCTACCAAAGAAATAGCTGGGTTATGATCGAGGAAAATGAGAAAGTGCAAGGATCTAAGAGCGTGATCCAAGGAACGGCCTGTCATTTGAGCTGCAATGTGAAGTCCTCGGATAGACCCTCCATAGAGTGGATGCTTCCAGATGGAAACAGAATAAAAGCTCCATACAGCAACCCCAACAGCAGGATCTCCATCACAAGTGGTGGACAATTAGTTATCAATGCTGTGGAGCATTCTGATTCTGGGTTGTATCATTGCATTGCCCAGGTACAGAATGCTATGGATATAATGTCATTGAGAGTTGTGGTTGAACATTCAGAAATGTATCCAATGGATACTATCAAAGTGATTGAAAGAGTTGCTGGAGAACCAATCATGTTGCCATGTTCTGTTGTTGCAGTACCTGAGGCACAGTTAAACTGGATATTTCCAAACAACAAAATTCGTGATGAATACTCCAACACATCGAGGATATACGTACTACATAATGGTACTCTGTTGGTTCAAAACAGTGAAGTCAGTGATAGTGGCTTTTATAGATGTGTGGTTGTCAATCAACATGGGATGGATCGCTACACAGTAAACATTAAAGTAAATAAGAAACCTTCAAACAAATCACCTAATAGGCAAAAAGTAAAAAAGTATCCAGATTCAAAAAATTCTCAAAAGGGCAAAGAGATTGTATTATCCTATGAGAATGGTTCAGGAGATGATGTAGTGGAAGAGGTGCCCAAAAAAACGGTTAACATAAAGGACAAAGAGGTTTCCATTAAACAAAGAAATAATCGCCCTTCCAGACCTCGTGGTAAACAAAATAAAAAAGACAGGAGAAAGATGAAAGCTTTTACAGAGCTACATGGAACACAAGACAGCAATGTTGCAGAGGGTAGGAGAGTTTTTGAATCTAGGAGGAGGATTAACATGGGCAATAAACAAATCGATCCCCAGCATTGGGCCGATATTTTGGCAAAGGTGCGTGGCAAAAATACTGCTGTCACAACAGCTATCCCACCCATTTCTACCACAAGAATGACAACCACTCCCATAATAAGGCGTAAAGTCACACCACCTTCTCCTATAGTAAGGCCCCCGCTTCCACCAACATCTGGTCCAATAGTGGAACTAGAAGAGTCATCCGGAGATGGACCGCACTTAGAAGAAGATGAGCTTCTCTACACAACCACATCTGGTAGCGTTTCAGTGACACATCACAAGAAAAAAGCTGCACCAACGGCACCTCCAACAATAAAAAGCTCATCAAGTGCGAACATTGAACACTTAAGTGAATATGAGTTTTTAGAATCACCAGAAGAATTATCCACTCCAGAAACAGAGCCCATAGCTTCCTCACCCTATTTTTCAGTAGTGGACTCAGATCATTTGATCTTGGCAACAGATTCATTAATTCAAAGTGAAGACAGCGTGAACGGTATCACAGAAGAGGGGGAAGATGAACTAATCCATCTTAATATTCCTCCCACTTCTCGTGGTTTCTTTACAACCATGACAATGTTTAAGACTAAGGACAGTTACAGACCAACATACTCACCTCTTCTACCAGACACTGAATCAAATGTCCAGGTCAGTGATGTGACTGCAAATACTGAAGATCCACTTTTGATACCTGTTCTTATTGATGATAAAATAAATGGTGACATTGCTTCATCTGTTTCTACTACTAGTTCAGCTACACACTTACAAACAACAGCTGCCACTGGTACTAAACATGGGTTTTTTCCTCTGCCACAAGCGCCTACAGAGAAGTCATTAAGAATGGAAAATAGAAGTGTACCAAATACAAAACGTGTCTCCTCTGGCAGGGGAAACACTGGAGACAAAATGCAGGCTAGCACAGAAAGAGATGACACTCAGCGAAAATCTACCGTACATTACAGAGGAACTTCTAAACATGTAGACCACAAGATGATGCCTAAAACAACAACAGACATTGGTCTTATCCTGGCAAATACTGTGGAGGAAGCAGGCTGGATAACTACCGCAGTTCCAATCAGAAAGACAACATCACCACCGGCAACTATTATGCCACATCAAAAGTCTACAACCGCCAAAATTATGGCAAATCATTCCCAACAGAATGGTAGAAGAAGACCAAATGGGAGGAGACGTTTGAGGCCAAATAGGTTTCGTCATAGACAAAAGAATGTTAATCCCACCCCCAGGACACTACCCGATGTACCTTCCCTTCAAAATCCACATATAACATTACCTGAAATAGAGCAATCTTCCAAAACATCACCTACACCAGAAATGTTTTCTGACATTACACATAGAACCATAATGCAGCCTGCAAAAATAACACCAGCAACTACAGTAACCTCTAACTTGAGGTTGTCAACAGAAATTACAAGGAATGTTACAACTTTAAAAATAAGGCCTACACTACTGTTATCTAATCCCCAAACTGTAATGCATGCTACTTCTAATGCCAAAATGTTGCCTATGACAACATTGCCTATGACAAGTCAACCAGCAAATCATGAACGCAGTACAAGAAGAAATAAAATGGACAGAATCAAGGCGCATTTGGCAAAGGATGGAGCCCTGATGAGTACCATGGCAACATATGATGTTAATTACTTTCATCATGTTTCCGAAAACAATACAATCCAGCACAAAGTTAATGCCATAGAGGATTTGAAATATGCAGACATGGCAACTCCAACTTATCCAGTTCAATCCTTGACTACTGGCACCTCTATTCCACTTCAAGATGGTTCACTATTTTTTGACTCAAGAAGTGAAGCCCATCCCTCCCCATCTACAGAATCCACAACAACACTACCGATATTTACGCAGCCCATTGACTTGGCCAGCACATCATTTGTTTCTCTAGCCCCATCAGTTATAGAAATGGTTCAGAAACCCAGTTTGATTACTAAAACTGCAAAAACAAGCACTGTTGCTGTAGTTCAACCAACGAGAAAGCCAGTCACCAGTTCAGTGACACATAAAACACAAGGATATAATGTTAGAAAACAAATAGACACTGGGACAGCTGCAGTTAAGCTTCCAGTGGCAAGGTCTACCAAAACAACTGCAATGGAAGAGACACGAAGTGTGACTCGTTTGCAGACTGAAGCTACTCAAAGAAAGACAGTGAAAACAGAGTCCACTTCTCCATTTATACACATTGCATTAGTGCCCCTTGCACAACCTGCAACTGACTTGCCATTGACCTCACCGATTCCTGAAGGCACCTCAGGTCCTGTCCAATCTACCAAACCGGCGAGGGAGCACATTGTATTCAACCAAGTTGAATCACCACAATCTGGAAAGCATGATGGGAAAGGCAATCATGAAACCAAACTGATAGCTCGGCAAAAAGAGGATGGTACCTCTTTCTCACACCAGAACAGAATTAATACCAATCTAAACCAAAAGGTGTCAAAAGAAATGTATGATGGAAAGTTAAACAACACTTTATTACTGAGTCCACACTTCCGCCGCCCACCTGGAAATTCACCTAATTTTAATCAGTGGCCTGGTGCAGTTCCACCTCGGTACAATCAAATACAAGGCACAATCAAACCACCATATTTACTGACACGTGGACCCTTTCGATATTTTGTAACCAACACTCCTCTACATTTTACCAACAAGCCTGAGATAACTGCGTTCGCAGCAGAAAAAGTGCAGGAAAGGAAAGAACAGTCAATCCATCCAACAACACCTCCCATTCAAATGTACAGGCCAAATCCTATCTTTCCCGGAAGATTTAGCAATCAGGGAAATGGTAGAACAACTATTAACCATCGGTTATTTGGAAATAACTATGTTACAGATAGCAAAGGCACTGCTGGAAGAATTCCACACCAAGGTGCACCATATTATGTGAACCCGAGAATTCCACTTATATTTAACCGGACAAGAACCTTTAATCGGCCAGCAGTCACGTCAAAGCCACTATTACCTTACCTTCCAAAACCACCAACTGAGGTAAGGGAAAGAAATGTTGCAATAGCCTCAACCTCTGATATGACAACACGGCCCACTCTAAAGACCACAGTAGCCCCAGTGTTGCCAATGACCAGGACTACCACCACTCAAAAACCATCCCCTACTACTAATTTGATGACCACTACTACATCTGCCATTCCTAAAATATTGACACCCCATCCATCCCCAACTCTTTTGATCAACAGAAATAACAATTATAATAATCAGCAAATACCATCATTACCACATGTGAGAGGGTCTAATGTGAGTAACTCAAGTACTGTACAATCTTCATCTGTTTTCAAATTGTTCAAGGAGATGCCTAGAATAACAACAAAAGGATATCCCAATTTAGCTATTGCTGCTGACATGGATGCACTTTTCCCATGTGACACAGTTGGAGAACCAAAGCCTTTCCTGACATGGACAAAAGTCTCAACAGGTAAGAAAATGTCATTTTATTTAGATATCTAAATGCAAAGAGTATTAAAGAAATATCAAAATTTCAGACTTACAATAATAATTCAACTCTAAGAATTACACCATTGTAAGGCTGCAAAACACACATTTCTCCATTTTCATCAGTAGAGGTTTTTATTCTTCTATGGTTCCAGCAATGATATGTGTATGTTGCCTCTACCCGCTCTTTTCTCAACAGCTTGGATTTTGAGATATGCTAGATAAAGAAATATCCTTACGGTCCACCAGCTTTGAAAAGTTTTTCACAATACACCCTAAACCTAACTGATGCAATATCAGCATTATCATGGGAATGATAGGTTGGCAGTGGCATTAACCGGTCTCCAATTGTTTCAGTATGTATTAAGTGTGTGATCATCACTATCAAAATTGTTGTGATGTTCTATATGGGAACTCACAAGAAAGATAAGAACTGCAGGACTTATAGATGAAAAACAGAGGAGGTCTGTTTCCATATTCAGTAGCTGGTAAGGAGCGTTGAGGTGTCTTCCTGTATTCATCCAAGATGTGATTGGCAATAGGCATTTTCTCACTCATATCCTTTCAATCCTGTAATGCTTTGAGTGTCCTTAGGAAACATAGAGATAGAGATGGAGATATATAGAGCAAGCAAACACCATTAATGTTAAAAAAAACTTCAACCTGGAATTATTGAAATAAATCCTGCAAATTATACTTTCAGGGAATTTTGTTTCAGCAAAATAAGAGGCCATTTCTATTAAAAAGTATTTGCCCAATTTGCTGATATGAAATCCAGACAAAATCGAAATTTCAAAAATGTGATCAGAAAAATGAGGAGATAGCTCTAGTAACGAGGTTGTACTTAGTTTGATTAAAGCAAATAAGAAAAAAAATCAGAAAACTAGGTTGCATGATTTTGATCAGTGAACTAATTGGACATCTCTAGTTTAAATCTATTTTCTTGCAGTGTCCATTTTGCTATGAAAAAATGCAGATGCATTATTGTTTTAGGTTTTTTATAGCAAACTAAAAGGTACCTTTTCACTTGGTTAGTGTAGAAGATCTCCAACACCTTTGTTGACAGTTTTCATATCGTTTTTGGGGGTTTTAAAAATTAATAAAAACATTTTCTCCGTAGATGTAGTGATTATGTTGTTTTCAATGTTGTCAATATCACAAAATTACAAAATCATACTTGCCAAATTTCGCACATCTCTAGTTTTCTCTCCATTTACCTGTGAAATTGTCAGATGATTTGTTCTCACTGTGAAGTCAGAAAACTTTAGGACATTAGAAAACATCTGCAGTAACATATTGAAGGTTGTCTCTGACATCAGAATTCATCTGTCATACAAGTCACTTCTCACTTTATACGTTCCCTTGAATGAGTAAAATCTACAGAATATATAGTCAACGTTTTACAAATGTTTTACAAAAACATGTACAAATGATTCATATAAATGATCTAAAAATCCAAACAAAATACACACTTACGTGAATTCAAATACACAGACCATTGTAAATCATAAATCTAAGCACACAATAATTAATGTTAAGAGATGTGGAAGGACTGGAATACAGAATTTACATTTTTTTTTTGTGCCAACCTCAACTTTTATTCATGTTTCAAATGTGCTTGTGTGCAGGCAATATTGTGTATGTGCAAAGTTTGTTTTTGCACCGAGGTGATATATGGTTCAACACACTTTTGCCCTTTACACATAGACAATTGTCTAAGCAGTGGGCTGATCACTGTAACTCTTAGACGTTGTGTGTACTTGTGCAAGCTATCTGCAACTCTGAACAGTTTCTCCCATCATTTCACACTGGCCTGGGTGTATATTCAATCATAGTTGACTGGGAAGTTGTCTAGTGGTTAATGTGTCAATGTGGGATCTGGAGACCTGATTCTAATCTTGACTTCCCCACTTCACCAAATTGTGTGATCCGTGAGACTGTGATCTCTAATCTTCTGATATTTGGTGTCCTTTTAACAGTCTAGTGCACAATATTAAGAGCTACGAAAAGTAACATGTATGTATGGATATCTGATCCAAGTTATATACATTCATCAGCACATTCACTCTGCTGTCAATTTAAAAAGAAATGTCATTGTCAATGAAATGCAATACATGCCATACCTTATAACACAGTGAATTGCATTTTTTTAACTATTATTTCTGATATGTGGATCAATACAATTCAATAACATTATGTTTTTTTTTAAACATAGAAGGCTCATAAAACATATCATAAAATAAAAGGGAAGATAAAGAAACATGAAGAAAAAATGTGGTATAATGTTACAATTTGGGTGTGTGCATAAAAGCTGGGATGCCTACCAAACACAGATATGTGTAAATTTAAACAAGTTCACAGGAGTTGATACATTTCCCACCAAAAATTCCACGTTCAATATAAGGTAACAAGTAAAAAATGAGTGTCCAATAAGATAGCAGCAAATAAACTATGTTCAGAGCAGAAAAGTGCAATAGCAGCATACAGACAAAGATCGTAGCCAAACAAAATAACGAAATTAAGGTGATTGCAATAAAACATATTTAGAGCTATGTCCACTTGCATATCTGGTATCAATAGCAAATATACGAAGGCTGGGCAACATTGTTTAAAATGTGTGATTCAACAATGTTGTTGCATGTTTAAAGCATACTCTTTATATGGGAGGCAGAAAAACAAGAAGTGCATTAAGTACTCCACCAATGTATCAGCAATACGCCTGGGCAAACACGTTCAGGGATTTACTGAATCCCCTAAATTCTGGGTTATTAGACGTATCATAACCTCCTTGAATCTCCCCAAATGTTTTTCTGGTAAAGTTCAAGGTTACCCAGGGGTAGATCTCCCACAAGGTTATATAATAAGCCCAACTGCCCTACCGTGATCTGGCAGACCCCCCAAAGGGAAGTGAGGCATGGTGAACTTTGTTTCTATAATAGCAAAAGAGTGATTGAAATAGAAAACAGTTTAAATCAATTCTTGGATGCAGGGTTGAGAATGTGGTGTTGGAGGGGTCTTGGTGAAGGAGTTGGAGGCTGTACTGGATTCCAAAAAGTGCCCCTTGAATATATACATTTCACTGAACATTTGGGCAGGTGACTAATGAATATTCAAATGTCAATATTTGGAATGTTCGTCTGCTTTTGTCTCAGGAGGTTAGCTCAGGGGCAACACGCTCACCTTGGAAACAAGACGACACGGAGCAACACAGGTTCGATCCCCGGTCCGTGCTTAGAAACCTCTGGGTATTAAGCGTGTTATAAATAACCTATCATACAATTTAAGCTACAGATACAGTTCTGGGTGCCAGTCTGATACATTAGTATAACTGAGGCAAGTGATAATGTATTGCACCCTGTTCTAGTAAGCTCAACGCTGCTTTGATGACCAGGGACAATTGTAAATATTCCCTCCAGCCTTTTGTATATCTTTTGCAAGGAATAATTGAACACATGGTAATTTCAGCTTCTTCCCTAGTTTGTGGCTTGTTGGGCTTTAGCTGGCAGTGTAATGCACACAGTACATTACAACTACCGTTCATAGTCTTCTTATTAGCATAACAATCACAAAGTCCCTGATATGTGAGACAATGATCTTGCCATTAACGAGTAAATTCCATTTTTCCCCGGTACCGTCATTTGTGTCATCATAAAATCTCTTTTTGAATCAAACATGTATAGAACCGGAGCATAATGCACATGCAATGATCAGATAATAAGAAAGAACAATCCTTTTTTACATGATGATCGGTGCACAAAACGCCCTAAAAGCCTGTGTGACAATTACATTTTCCCATAAATATTATGTCACTATTGGGAAGCATTACAGTGACATGAAATTAAAAGTAAGTTGCAACATTTAAAAATCGTCTGGCTCCCAGGGCTTCAGAATATGACCGATGGTCTGTTGGCGTGGCTCGATAATTCAGAGTTTGGACCTTTAAATCACTGCTCACTACTCTAACCACAGAGATTCAAGTAAACTTTCAAAGAAAATGTAAATTGTGATATTGTTTTAATATGGCATGAAACATAGTGACGAATGTTATCTAATCTGAGGCATAACAAGAATCGTCTCCTACGTCTCTTTTGATCCATATAGGTGCTACAATGACAGCAAACACCAAAATACAAAGGTTTGAAGTCATGAAAAATGGAACCTTTGTGATCCGAAATGTCCAACTACAAGACCGTGGCCAGTACCTATGCACAGCCCAGAACCAATATGGCGTGGACAAAATGGTAATCACATTGACCGTTGTCGCACAACAGCCAAAATTGCTAGTTCCGCGCTACAGAGATGCCACAATTTATCTTGGCGATACAGTGACTATGGCATGCCTTGCAAGTGGAACACCGGCCCCTCATATTTCTTGGATTTTTCCCGACAGAAAAGTCATGAGGGCCACGTCAACCACGCAGGGGCGCATCAAACTCTATGAGAATGGAACTTTGTCCATCGGGGATAGCACATTTTCTGACAGAGGAATCTATAAGTGCATTGCCAGTAATGTAGCTGGAACCGATAGCCTGACAGTAAGGCTCCATGTAGCAGCATTACCCCCTATAATCCAGCATGAAAAAGTGGAGAATATCTCGCTATCGTCAGGACACAGTGTCTATATCCACTGCAGTGCTAAGTCCGCCCCGGCCCCAACTATACGCTGGGTGCTCTTTGATGGCACCCAGGTCAGGCCTTCACAATTTGTTAATGGCAATCTCTTTGTTTTCCCAAACGGGACACTCTATATTCGCAGTATATCACCCAGGGACAGTGGAAGTTATGAATGTATTGCTGCAAACATCGTCGGTGCTGTCAGGAGAACTGTTCACCTGAGTGTTAAGAAGCTTTCGTCCAATGCAAAGATCACTAGGAGTTCTCCCCAGAAAACAGACATAACTTATGGGAGCACGCTGCGGCTGGATTGCAGTGCAGATGGCGATCCGGGGCCACGGATATTGTGGAGATTGCCTTCAAAAAGGCTGGTGGATTCCCTCAACAGGTACAGTTTCTTTAAAAAAAAACAACGTGTATCTTATTTGAAACATTTGCTATAGTGTGATAACGAGGCTTTTGGGTCCTTCCAAGACCATTAAGGAGGGACATTAAAGAGATGTCCAAACATATAATTTAAAAAAATCACATATCAGACAAGGGAAACTTTGACATTTCAAGATTTGATTTACTCACTTGTTTCTATACAGTGCAAAACAGTTTAGTATACACAAGAACATTGAATATAATGTAAGAGTAGAAACAGCACATTTTAACTGTTAGTTTTTAAGTTGTGCTTCTCGATCTTCATGAATGCTTTGAACCACTATGTCTAGTTTAAGGGATTTTGTTCACTCACTCCTTCCTTTAAGGCTGAGTGTTGTTTATATTAAAGTGAATGGCTAACAATGCCTTGCAAATCGAAGCTGCCCACTTAATTGGCTAAAACAACCTTTTTTATTGTACGAGTTTTGAAGGGGAGTACCTGAATTCATCTGATAGTTCAAGGATTTCTAGATTACCAAAAATCTTTATACTGCCTTTGCAGAAGGAAACACATGTATGATCCGATCAGGAAACTGTATGTCAAGCTCAAGCAATAGATGCACTGCAAAAATTGTTTATGCAGCGGGGAAAGTCGTGTCCAGCAGTAATGTGCTCCTTTCCACAGGGCAACAAATGTGTAGAAATGTGACAGGATATCTGGTAGCTGTAGAACTAGGATCTCAGAAAATGGTGCATCTAAAATTAAGAGTTAATGGGGTTTCAAAGGCGGGAGTGCTGTTCTTTAGGAGACCAGACTACTCAACTCTTTATGACTTGAGACCCCTAGAAGACGGTGTAGCCCTTGCACAATTCTTTTTAGATCCCAATGGGTAGGTACATATCTTATAAATGTCTGCCATCCTGGCATCTAATCGCCTTCAGGTTTTCCTTATGTTTGTTCAGCAGGACTTCTGGGGACACTCTCTGTACCCCCACCACATTATATGTGTTCCTGTCTATGCCATGGATTCACAGACTTCTTTTAAAAGTGTATATTTCGGTCCTCTCAATTTGATCAAGGCAACACAATATGATTCAGGCTATCCAGGTGTAATTTTCATGTAGGTGGTAGGAGAGTATAAGGGCTGGGGGTTTCGGAGTTGGCATGGGGCATTGGGTTGGAAGGGGGTGGTGTGACCTTCTGTTATGAAAATAATGGTAACAATTAGGTCAATCAAACTGAGTCGGCCAAAATGTATACTTTTAAAAAGAAGGCTATGTAATTACATAGAACCATGTTCATGAGCTTTTAGAGAGTGTAACTTTCTACCGAGACATTGCCGATTGGCATTGCTATTAATCATTTTCTTTTTTTGTCTCCAAATAGTTTTGAATCCCGTACGAGAGTCTATGGAAATGGCACTTTGATAGTCCAGTCGGTCACAGACAAAGATGCAGGGGACTACTTATGTGTAGCGCGGAATAAGATTGGAGATGACTATGTGGTGCTCAAAGTCAATGTGATGATGAAGCCAGCCAAGATAGAGCACAAACACGAAGTGGATCACAAAATTACCTACGGCGGGGACCTGAAGGTTGATTGTGTTGCCACTGGTCTCCCAAATCCAGAAATTTCGTGGAGCCTTCCAGATGGCAGTATGATAAACAATGTAATGCAGTCAGATGACAGTGGAACACGGACAAGAAGATATGTTGTCTTCAACAATGGAACCTTGTTTTTCAATGAAGTAGGAATGAAAGAAGAAGGAGACTACACTTGCTATGCTGTCAACCAAATCGGGCAAGATGAAATGCGGGTGAGCATCAAGGTGGTAGCAGAACCAGCAGTGATCAGGAATAAAACACACTCTGTGATCAATGTTCCGTACGGTGATGTTGTCTCAGTAGCATGTGAGGCCAAAGGTGAACCCATTCCAAAAATCACATGGCTTACTCCCGCCAACAGACCGATATCTGCTTTCTCCACCAAATATCAAGTGCATAGAGATGGCACCCTCCTTATACAGAAAGCCCAACGATCTGACAGTGGAAATTACACCTGCATTGCTCGTAATGATGCAGGTGAGGATAAGAAGATTGTCCATATCCATGTGAATGTTCAGACCCCCAAAATCAACGGTTTTATGAATTCAGTGGCCATTATACAAGAAACAGGAATGAAAGACACTAGAAAGCTCATTGACTGCAAAGCTGATGGCATTCCGCCCCCTCGTGTGCTTTGGGCTTTTCCAGAAGGTGTCGTACTACCTGCTCCTTACTATGGAAACAGAATTACGGTACACCGTAACGGCACTCTTGATATCAAATTTTTGAGGAAAACGGACTCTGTGCAGTTAGTCTGCATTGGTCGCAATGAAGGCGGCGAAGCAAGATTGATTGTTCAGCTCACAGTTACAGAACATTTGCAAAAACCATCCTTTAAAAGTCGTCCCCCTGAAAAGCTTGCCATGGCAGCAGGTCATGCAGCAAGCCTCGATTGCTCTGTGGAGGGAATTCCGGAGCCAGATATTGTGTGGATGTTGCCGAATGGTACTGAACTTCCCAGTGGCCATCACATGCAAAGGTTTTACCATAGGAAAAATGGCACTTTGCATATCAGCAGCCTGTCTGCAGATGATGCTGGAGCATACCGGTGTACTGCAAGAAACATGGTTGGATATTCAGAGATACTGGTCTACCTCAAGGTTGGTCCTAAACCACAAATTAGCAACCATTACAATAATCTAGTGAGCATTATTAATGGTGAAACATTGCAGCTTCATTGCCTTACCCCAGGAGAGACACGACCACAGATCAGTTGGATATTGCCCAATGGGGCACAACTAAATGGTCCACAAGCTGGAGGGCGCTTTTCAGTCTTTGAGAACGGTTCACTTATAGTACGCGATGCTTCAGTGTATGACAGGGGAACTTACTTGTGCAAAGTAACCACTGAATATGGGACATCTGTTATGAATGTTCCAGTTATTGTGATAGCCTATCCTCCACGTATCACAAATGGGCCAGCACCTGTCATTTACACTCGACCGGGAAATGCGGTTCAGCTGAACTGCATGACTATTGGAATCCCAAAAGCAGAAATAACTTGGGAACTCCCAGATAAATCAACTCTTACAACAGTAGCACAATCCCGCTTATATGGAAATAAATTCCTACACCCTCAAGGAACATTAGTTATCCAACACCCATCACACAAGGACGCAGGATTCTATAAGTGCACTGCAAAGAATTTGCTGGGCAGTGATTCAAAGACTACATATATACACGTATTCTAATTGGCACAAGCAGTATGAAGACACTCCTCATAAAGATAAAGAGGACCACTGAACTTCCAGAGAGATACCGCACATACCGTGCCACTTGGGAATCCAATCAGTTGCCCAAAAGTGCTAGAATGAGTACTCTAATTTATACTTCCAAATTATCGGATGTCCTTGCATTTTTACAAGTACAATATTTGTGCCAAAGAATATTGGATGTTAATAATGTCTGTAGGTGCTCTTTAGCAATGTCTTCTGCTAAATAAATACCTCTCAAGCTCTTTGGACAGAATGGGCCTTGAACAAATCTTGGTGGCTCTGTCAGTGGAAGGATATGAACGATGCGTATGAATTGATTCAAGGGGCAGCAATGGCCAAGTACGTGCTTAACATCCATGTGATGGCCCTGACACAGAAGAACACCGTCTTTGTGCCTTGAAGTTATTACAATATTTAAACTTTTCCTTTTTCAGAGCCGCCCGTGATGCTGATATTGTCCCTTTTTGCCATAGGAAAAGGATATTGTTGGAGGACATTTTACATTTATTTGAACATGGTTGACATCTGATTGACACATGTACTGATCTTGTTCTAGACTAGTGCACACGTCATGCACCACTGAACGAATGTATAGAGAATCTGTATGCCCTCCATTCCATAATGATAGTGATGTTGATGTTATTCTGCATGTAACTAGTAAACCTGGAAACGTAGATGCAAATGCACAACACCCATCAGCATTGATGTGTTGACAAAATGGAACCACACATTATGATCCTGAATTTCAGGATTCACTCACTATTGCATGAAGTGTTCTGTTCTCTAAAACACAATGCACATGTACCTGAAGAACTGACCAGGACCTCCCTTTAAGTGTGTCACACCATATTGTACATCTATTTAGTGATTTGTCTAACACAGGTGTTAAAAGGGGATGTCAGGAATGATGCCATTTCATATAAATTGCCCATTGAGGAGGGCTTACAATAATTGATATAAGGACTCAGTTTTCTATTTAAAGAATTCAGTGTTGATAATATGTTGGCTCAGGAAATAACAGGGGTACTGGGATGGGAACGTCTGTAAATGTGGCTGTCACAATATGAGAAGAAATGTTCTATAACATATTCCAGATAGTCAAACAATACGCATTAAGACCGTTATGTGATTTACAGTGTTACCTGGCCACAAGGGCCATGGCAACCATTTTCTTTAATAGTCAGCAAAGTCCTAAAATTAGAAGAAATCACAGAAAGCAGGAATTGGTCAACCAAACTCTTTTATCATCTGTAGTTCTGCTAGAGACCCACAAACTAACTAGCATAGCCCCATTCTCCCTTTCCTAGATTGCATATTTTGATGTCAACTATCAGATTTTCTGCAGGTGTTGATACACATTTGAAGTCAGGCTACAAACTGTCTCTTCGAATTGTAACCCTTCTATAATAAAGATTACAGGACATCCTGTAATTTTCTATTTCATTGTATACGTCTTACAAGCATAGGCATTCATCCTGTGTCCTCCATTTCAATATAGAACTGATGTTCTAAGAAGGTATTGTTTTGAATTAAAATATTGTTCTTATCCACAAAATCATCACATAAGTTAGTCCTGTAGAATAATACTACTGTAAATACTCTGGGTCTTCAAACCATCAGCCTGTACTGTGGATGCCAACACAATTCTTTAGCTCCAAGAGTTCATAAAATAGCTGAGTATAGTGTTCCAATGAATGCCATTTCCTAGTAAGCATCAATCATAAGTAACGCACAGCCAATATCCTCTCCCAGCTCCACAATTATCTCTGCATACTTTTTCAAAGTATATGCATTTTTTTAATTAAACCAGACTATGAGACTTCAATGGAATTGCAATGACCTGTCTCATTTTATAAATTATTGGTCTTTAAAAGACTTCGATACATTACAGTGTGTATAATGTTTAGATCAGTTTATTGTACTATTTCTAACAAATAATGTTTCTGGTTAATTATTTGATAGTGTACAAGGTGTGCAATGGAAAAAGATTTGGAAGTTACACTTTCATCTATATGGGTCCAGAAAATCATTCACAAAGACACATGTTATTGTGAACTCCTCTGACTACATGAATGCCCCTGTCTTAACACCAGTGCTCAGCATCTGGAGCACATGTGGACGTTGTGAAATGTCTTCTTCTGCTGCAAACATCTTTCCAGGCTATAGAATGTGTTTTTTACCTCATTATGTTGTCACAATTTAATTGACTCCAGATTGTTTCGAATAAAAAAAACAACAAAGAACTTAGCCAGGTGAAATGCGGGTCTGATGTTAGAACAGATGGTAGTTATATAAGTTGGAAGTTGTTGCCATACCAAGAATGCATACACACTTTGGTGCTTCAGTTTGTACATTTCTAATATTTATTACATTAATATGTATTGGAATATTAACAAATACAATTAAGTTAACAGTAAGGCATAATGTACACTTTGTCATTTATTTGTGTTTGATTCTTCAAATGAAATTGTTGCTCTTAACTTTTCAGTTGCTTTTTTATAGTGTCGAAATGTGGGGCTCTGCTGTGTGTCAATTTGTCATATAATTGTATCATTGTTATATTATATAAAAGTATTTCTCTGGAAACACAGTTAATTGTGTCCAACACTAGTTATAGTAATTCTGATATGACTGTTCATCATATCAGATGGTGGAGCTCAGCACATAACTCATTGATGATTTTAGGATACTTTACCTACTTCTAATATGTTCGAGAACATTGTAGGTATCATACACTTAATTCAAGAGTATTTGCATATGTTCTGCTTATTCTGAAATATAATGCTATATGATTTTACTGTTTGGTGTATTAAGGAACCAAGCCCTACTTTCAGATATCAATCAGACGTATTTGGCCCCAAACTTGACATCTTCTTCATACGTCAATTGCAAAGGTGTGTGCAGTTCTCATCTGTGAGGATCTCATTATGAGTTTGACAGTGAGAAAACAAGTTTCAGTAAAATAGTAATAATTACATTACCTCCACATTCCCGCATCGCAAAATTAAAGTGGAAGAAATACCTCCAGCATTTGACTGGAGGTATCTCCTCCACTTTACCTCTAAAAATTGAGAGATTATCATAGTCAGAATTACCATCCACTGTAGTTTCCCCAAATCACTCATAGAGACTTATGGATTTCAAGAATGGACCTCCACACCGTCATTCTGGAAGTCATAATAGGGCATATATAGCCTTAATTTGAGTGATGGTAACAGTATCCGACTTTTACAGTGATTCTGAGGGAATGCCAGCAAACTCCAAGTGATGCCCTTAATATCTATTGCTCAGGACTATCATAAGTAAACAATTCTGACTATGCAATAATGGCAAACCTATGTTTTGAAGCAATTAATGTCATTCTGTGGCCACCTCAGATCACTTTAGAAGGAGTACTGTAGAGTTAAAGCCAAAGGAAAGGCCTGAACATGCCATTTCATATGCAATACACATAATGGTGACTTTCCTAGAGCTTCATTAGTTGGTATTTTTGTCAGTTGGATGGTCTCATTTTCTTATTTAGACATACAGTCAAATAAAGCCCTATTAACGGGTGAACAATAACATTAAATCGCTCACATTGTGTTTGATGGTGGTGGAGAGTCTTGGTCAATAATCGTTAAGTGGTGAGGACTGAATTTGTATGGTATGAGGGGGGAGCATGACATTAGCGAAATGTTTTAATGACTAGAATGAACCATTGGTGTTGGGGAAAATATGCTTTCAGAGATTCCCCAAACTTCAAGTCAGATTCTTCTGTAAGAGGAAGTGAGGTAAAAAAAGATAGTTTTGCCCTGGCCACTTATATATACTCTAAATTATCGAGCATCGGATCTTGTGTGATGATGAGTAGGTTAAGTGACACAGATCTTGTACTTCAAGTTGGAAAGTAAGTCCGGAGGACACTGTTGGGAGTGCATGCCTGATATGGTTGTAATACAGCAGGCTGCATTAGAGCTTGATTATGCAGTCCTTAAGTTTCCATATAATAGAATGTTAGTATTTCAGACACCTTGTCACACATGGGAGAATCACAGAGATAGTGTGGAGCAGTTCAAGTAGGGGGTGATTGCGTCATAGCAGTCAAATATGGTGGAATTATTTTTTTAATGGCTGTGTTTACCTGGGCTGTAATCAAAGTTTCTTAGTCAAATAGTACCTTAGTGAAATAGTACATCTAAATAACATACCTTTTGTGCAGGCATGATCTGTATAGATGTTGTCGTGCTATACAAGGGCGAGAGAGGTGTTGGGTGATCTGGGCCCACAGACAGGATCTCAGCCTTTGATCTGTGAAGGTATTGCTAGTTTTAGTGTATCCAATACTGAATACGTCTCAGGAGAGCTGCCCCAGATTCTTCATTTATGTTGATGGGGAGTTAGGTATCAACTGCATACAAGTGAAAGCTTATGCTGTGTCATGTAATGACATGTGTCTGTGTGGTAAACTGTTATTGATGTGGTTCATTGAGAGGGCCAATCGCAGTGTTGTTCCACAGGTGATCATTGTGTTTATAGGTAAGAATTGTCACAAAGTTGGCAACTGGGATTATCCAACAAGTAAGATAACCAGGAGAACCTATCCAAACAATCCAAGGATGCTTCGCTCAATGTTTAATTATCATGCCATGGTGATTGTTACATGAGTATGCTGAAAGGTCCACTAATTTAAGAGTGCACACATGCCACTGTCAGATGTGCAAGACAATCTTCATTGATATTTACTTAAATATGTTTTTACGCGGCATGGACGAAAGATGCACAGGCCAATATTTGGTGTGCAATATGCATGCGGGTGTGAGAAGAGTTGGGCAATGCAACTGTGTCAAGTCTTTTAGCATTGCAGGGAATGTCACATGTGATACTGTAATTCAACAGGATCATCTTTGAGATGTATTTAGAAGAGGTGTGCTAATTGTGCATTTCTTCTTGATGGTGATGTCTGTAAACTGTGACATTAAAGGCATTAGGATGTCGATTCACAAGAGGAAGGAACGCTGTGAGGTTATTGCCAAGTGTGGTAAACCAGCATAAAGCTGGAGAAATTTAAGGATATTCAGAGTTCAGAAAGACCAAAAAACGTGGGTGGTGATCTTGTTGAGAGGAGAGAGAGCTTTGGCAAACAAAGGGAGTCTTTGCCATTTGCTGATCTCACTACACTGAGCTGTCCGGTCAAGTGTGCTCTTTTTTGCTTAGGCAAGACCTGCCAACATGACCTGATGCAGCGAATGGAAGGCTGGTAGGGGGCAAGCTGCTCTATCGGCAGAGCGCTGTTGGATTGCTTGGCTGGGTTTAGAGTTTTGGAGTGCCTGTGAAGTACTATGATCTCCGTTTAGGTGACTACTTATTATTTCAATATGGAGGTCTTCTTACAGATGAGGTCCATTGCTCGGCCTGCACATGTGACCCAGATAAAATCAATGGAACACTGGGAGGGTTAGGGCACTCGATGTGCAGAGGGGCGCTGAAGACTCACACAAGTTTAGAGGGAGTACGTCATTGTCATCTTGGGAGGGAAAGTACTAGCAATGTTGCATATGGTCACAGTTTGTATAGGCCATAGTATGCCCACCATGCTCAGAGCAGATAGCTTTTTAATGAGTTTTTTTTTTTTTAAACCTTTATTGGCGAGAAGTAGCAATCAGCATAGCACAATTTACACGCATGGTACACAATACATATTGAAGCGTGAATGACAAAACGGAGATTCTACAGAAGGTCACATGCAATCTAACAACAGTCAATTACAATATCGGCATGTATCAAGTAGAGCGGTCCGCCCCCTGATCAGGAGAGGGAGGGGATGACAATAGCACAAGGTCCACCTTGCGGTTCAAGTAGCTGCAGAACTCAGTCCATATGTTTTTAGGGTGAGCATTGCTAGGCAGCAAGTTAACATAGTCCTCTTCACAGGATTGTGTCCAGGTGAGGGCCTTCAGCCACATCGCTAGGGAAGGGGGGGATCTGCGCTTCCAACATTGCAGAATGCATTTCTTGGCCACGATAGCCGCCACATTCAGAAACCTGGCTTCCCGTTTCGCCTCCGGCCCCTCCCACAACCCAAACAGAAGAGACAAAGGTTCCGGGCCCACACAGAACCCCACTACCTCTGAGAGGGTTCCAAGCACCGCATTCCAGAACGGGGCAAGTGCCCCACAAAACCAGAACATGTGTGCCTGGTCCACTTCAGTGGATCTACATCTTGGACAGGGGTGGGATTGATCCAGGGCAAACTTCCCAATCGCGAAGGGAGAGTAGTATAGGCAATTGAGGAGCTTGTACTGAATACATCTAGCTCGGGAGTTGAGAGAGAGCTTGCGAGTATGAATACACATTTTGGACCACATAGCATCAGTAATGTCTAATCCCAGATCCCGGCTCCAGGCATCCCGAACCGAGCGGGGGGGATCGGCCACGCACGCCATCAACATTTTATACAAGGAGGATATGATGCCCCTACCGCCAGCGGAATTGGCTATATAGCTGACCTCGGAGGACTCGGGGGGTTCATCCGGGTATGAAGGCCACATGCCTTGGATTGTCGCCCTGATACGGAAGTATTGCAGCAGCTCCAGTGGGGATCTGGAGTGCCCAGGCTACCATGTGTCTGGGGTGATGAATTTCCCATCAGAGAACAGGTCAGAGAATGATCTGTATCCCAGGTCTGACCAGTGACGCATGAGAAGTTTATCGTGTGTGGGGGTGAGGCCAGGGAAGGACCAGAGGGGAAGCCATTTGAAATACGGGGGTGAGCCGGAGTCAGGCGCCAGAATCTGCCGCCAAGCCCTTATAGTGGAGGCCACCGGGTCCGCAGGGGTCTGCGATCGATACGAGTGGAAGAGGATCAATGACATGACGTTCACCTCCTCGGCGGCCAGGATTTCGAGTTTAACATGCGGGGGCGGTTCCTGGTGCTGGTACCAGTACGTAGCGTATTTAGCCTGGGCGGCTATCCAATACTGGACGAGATCAGGTGCACTGAAGCCGCCTTTCTCGTAAGGCAGGGTCATATGCTGCCACTTTCTGCGCACAGCTCCCGAGTGCCAGAGGAAGCAGGCGCACCCCGCAAGTCCGCAAAGTATTGTTTTCCGGGCCAAAGTGGAACGTTAGCGAATATGTACAGGAGTTTTGGGACTATTATCATTTTTATTAGAGACATTCTTCCCGAGAGTGAAAGGGGGAGGTTTCGCCATCTTTCCATCTTGGTGTGAGCATAATGTGCGGCAGCCCCATAGTTCTCAGACAATAAAGAAGGTCTAGAGAGGGCCACTTGGACCCCTAGGTATTTGATGCCTTCAGGTGCCCATTTGAGAGGGAACTCGCATGCAGGTTGGGGGGTTGCGAGGGTGAGGGGAAATATCTCTGATTTAGAGTAATTAATAGTGAAGCCTGAGAATGTGCCAATCTTGATAATTTCATGTATGATCGGGTCGAGGTGAATTGAAGGGTCTCTAATATATAACAGCACGTCATCGGCGTAAAGTGAAATGATTTCGGGAGAATCCTGCAACCGAATCCCCCTGCGTATGTGGTTGTTACGTACACTGTCAGCCATGGGCTCGATGGCCCATCGCGAACAACAAGGGAGAGAATGGGCAGCCCTGTCGCGTCCCCCTATGTAGGGAGAAGGGGGCCGACAGGTTAGAGTTGACTAGGACTCTGGCTACAGGGTTAGTGTATAACAATTTAATGCAGGACATCATATACGGGCCAGTCCCCATCTTCTCCAGTACTGCCCATAAGTATTGCCACGAGACCATGGCCCTCATTACGACCCAGGCGGTAAGTTACCGCCTGGGTCGTACCCTTACCACCATGGCGTAAACTACGTTTACGCCATGGTGCTTGGCGGATTTACCGGCCCATTCCAAGGTGAGTGGGGCGGTAAATCCCCATTTCCCATTTTACCCTTCCCCATTCCCATTTTCGCCCCATAGGGCACAATGGGAATGGGGAAAGGTGATAATTACGGCACCGTAAATTAAGGTGCCGTAATTATCGCCAAGGTCCCTTTGCGTCATGGATTTTAACGGCTGCAAAAAAGCAGCCGTTAAAAGCCATCCCGCAAAGGGAACCTTGTAATCAGGCGTTAAGGGTCGGCGCCATTTACGGCGCCGTAAACCCCTTAACGCCTGAGTCAGAATGAGGGCCCATGTCGAACGCTTTTTGAGCGTCCAGCGTCACGGCTACTGCATTGGCTCGGGATTCTAGAGATTACGTTAAAAAATCGTCTAATGTTTAAGGCAGTGGAACGGGCAGGGACAAAACCGCTCTGGTCTGGGTGGATCAAATATTTCATGATGGGGAGGAACCTATTTGCTATGATTTTGGCGAAGATTTTGGTATCAGTATTTATGAGGGAGAGGGGTCTATAAGAGCCACACTCATCTAGAGGTTTACCCGGTTTGGGAAGCACCGTAATAACGGCCTCGCGCAAGGAACCGGGGAGGGTAGTAAGACGCAGCGACTCCTCCCAGACCTCGTGCAGGCGCGGGGCAAGAAGGGCAACATGTTCCTGATAGAACTCGGCGGTCAGGCCATCTGGACCAGGGGCTTTACCCTTGGGCAGGGCCGAAACGACAGCGGTAATCTCCTCAAGGGTAAAGGGAACATCAAGTTGTTCTCTGATGGCTAAAGATATAAGGGACATTGGGATGCGGTCCAGGAGGTCATCAAGATCTCGCGGGCTGTGCTCTGGTTGCTGGGCATAAAGGGTTGTATAGAAGTCTGCAAAGGTCTCAAGGATGGGCTGGTCAGACCAATGTCTCACTCCACCACTATCGATGATGCTATCAACTCGAACCCTGCCTCCTTCGGCCCGAGCGAGGCGGGCAAGAGTACGGCCAGGCCTTTCTCCTTCACCATACTTACGGGCTGCAATGGGACGGGCGAGATATCTTATTTCGCTGTGGGCGAAGGACTCGAATGTGTCTAGTTCCTTTCTGATCTGAGCTAGCTTGGGCGGAGAGGGGGTGGCCGCATATTCACACTCTAGCTCTCGGAGTCTGGACTCAGAGCCGCGCAGAGAGTTTCTAATGTCCTTCAGGGCCCCAGCCTCCCTGGAGATACACATGCCCCTGATGAAAACCTTAAAGGCCTCCCACCTCACCCCATCCGTTGTATCGTGGCGTTGGTTGTTATCGAAAAACAAGGTGATATCTGCAAGGATGTCAGCCTTGAAGACTATATCGTGTAGTGCGTCTGACTTAAACCGCCAGTGCGAGTGTGGAGGGGGGGTCGGGCTCAGGGTGATGTCTAACGTGATCGGGGAGTGATAGGAGAGTGTGCGGGGTAGGATCTGTGTGGTATGTATTTTGCCCATGAGCCCCGCGGAGAGAAGGAAGAGATCGATCCTGGAATGACTGTCATGGACGGAGGAGTAAAAAGTAAACTGTTTCGTCTTGGGGTGGAGTGCTCTCCAGGCATCCACCAGACCTGTAGTGAGCATGTGTGCATGGAGGCGGCGAGCGGCTCTAGAGAGTGTTCTAGGTGCAACACCGGATCTGTCCAAGTCGGAGTCGAGGATGAGATTCATGTCCCCCCCCAAATGATGGGGACCCCAACATAGCTAAGTAGAATGTCAAGGATGTGGTCGAAAAACTCAGGTACATCTATGCATGGGGCATATGTGTTGACCAGGAGGTATTCTGTATTAGCGAGGAAACAGTGAAGGATCACATATCTACCCTGGGCGTCTATATGGCTGGTGCGAAGGGAGAACTGCAAGGATTTGTGAATCAAAGTGAGGACCCCTCTGGATTGTGATGAGAACACAATATAATATCTGCTGGGGCCCCATGACGGGGCAAGAGAAGCCGATAGTTGTGCGAGGGCGTGAGTTTCCTGTAAGAGAAGTATTTTGACCCCGTGCCTCTGGGCGTAGGCCGTGATCCTGCGTGCCTTCGTAAAGTTGCTGAGCCCTCTGACATTCCAAGACATCAGCCTAATAGCCATTCAGTAGTAATTTAGGGGGGATCCCAGTAATGTGCATCATATTTTGTCAAACTGGTGCCAGCAACTTGCACCGCTACCAGATGCGGCATACCAAAAGCTACCACTGTCTCACTATTTTTATTGTTAAACCATTCCCCAACAACCCCACCCCCTTCCCTCACTGCCACCCCCAACATAGCAGTGCTCAAAAACCCACCCAAAGTCTCACGTCCGTTGTGCCAAGCCCAACGGGGCTGGGCCAGCCCCCAAACCAAACATGGGAGCAACCAATGAACTAAACAAGCCAAACTCGGCGTTGCAACTGCAGCGGGGAAGCTGCTGCCGTGAGCCCGATTAGGATTGTATGACTGTGAAATACACCAAATACCGTACAGCGGCGGCGTAGTTAAACTTTAGAGGAGACAACACAGTAGGGCACAGTGAGCATGGGCTATAGGAATAGAGGATCCCAGTACAAGTGCAATATACCGTCAACCATACAGCCGTGACCCATGTTATGATTCATGAAATTTCAATGAGTTACAACAATAAGAGAGAGCATAAGGGGAAGAATACATGGGATTATAGGGAAGATGCAAATGACAGGTGTGGTATTAGTAACACAATAATTCAAGTAGTGCGTGCAAGGCAAGTCGGCTCAACCCTCATCTACGGGGTCTCCTTCAGGGCCTGGGACAGGAATATGTGACTTGATGAACTTCACTGCCTCCTCAAGGACAGTGAAAAAGTACAGTTTGTTACGATGGGTGAGCTTCAGCCTTGCGGGGAACAACATGGCATATTCCACCTTCCTCTCCCGGAGCATTTTTTTTACGCCATTGAATTGTCTGCGCTCCATTTGGACGTTGACAGAGAAGTCAGGAAAGATGCGGATAGTTTGGGACTCAAGTCTAAGTTCCCCCTTCTCCCGGGCAAGCCGTAGGATGTGGTCCCTATTTCTGAAGCTGAGAACCTTAGCTATAATTGGGTGGGAAAATCGCCCGGCTTGGGGCGTGGGGCCAGTGATCGATGGGCGCGCTCAATAGTGAAAAAAGGAGAGAGTTGAGGATCACCTAGGAGGTCTCTAAGAAGGGTCTCGACTGCCAGCTCCATTTTGCCTTTGAGGGCTGTCTCAGGAACCCCCACTATGCGGATATTATTCCTACGAGATCTGGACTCCAAATCATCGCACTTCGCCTTGACCTGCTTCATGTCTCGCACCAATTCAGAGACCGTATCCTGGAGCGTGTGTACCTCGTCCTCAGTGGCCCCAATTCTGGTCTTGGCCTCCACCAGGCTAGTGCCATGCTGATCCAATTTGGCGCCTAGTGAGGCAACATTTGCATTTATGTCATCTAATTTTTCATGAAATGACGCAAAGGTTTTGGCCATGGATTCCATGATTGACGTAAGGTCCGGCTGAGGAGAGCATGGGGATGTATCGGGGTCGTCTTGAATAAGGGCAGCCCCAGCCTGGTCTTGCTTGGCAAGCGATTTGGCAAACTTGTCCATTGCTCCAGCCTTGTTGGCCCCATGTGCTTTGCCGGACATTTTGGGGGGGGCTTTAAGAAAAGTAGAGGGTGTAACGTTGAACGACAGAAGCAGGAGCCAGGGGTTTTATGGAGGAACTAGGTCCAAATCAACGGTGGGGCGGCGTCCGCCCAGTGGGAAGGAAGTAGGAACCCCACCAACAGGCGTGTTATAGGGCGGTAAAACCACTCCGCGGGGCAAGCAAGGAGTCCCAGGGGCAGTGCAGTTCGGGGTGGACAGTATCTTGTGGCGCCCACCTCTGTGCCAAGAGGGTCTAGGCAGAGATAGCCAGTGTTGGAGGGCAGCGCTGTCAGGGGTGCGTGATGCTCCCGGGGCGTAGCAAGAAAGTGCGCTGGCTAGGGAGAGGAGAATAGTAGACGCCTACGGTGGCACCAGCACCGGGTGAGTGGTTCGGGGGGTCGCTATCCTGTGTAGAGTGGAGCAGGGACCGCCCGAGGACACGGCAGACAAGATAGGCTGATTTTGTGGCGCCCAGCTCCCCCAACCTCCTCACCTCGGGACTCCGCGAAGCAAAGTATGTGTAGCAGTTGGAGTAGTAGCAGGTCTCCAATCAGCAGCAGCAGATCCAGGCCCGAGCAGGGCTCAAGGCACCAGCAGGGTCCCGGAGCCAGGTGGCCCCAGCACGGCCGCCCGTCACTGCCGTCTCATGGGACCTGCGGAATCAGCAGCAGAGCCGCGAGTGAAGGTGCCGGGCTGATATCAGTGCGGGGGCCGCTCCGGCAGCCCCCACCGAGTTCCAGTGTGATGTCTCCCGTCAGGGGGCAGCGCCGTCACCGCAGCGCCAGGGAGAGGTGCAGGGGAGATATCCGTAGCAACTACTGTGCGTGTGGGGGGCGCTCCGGCATCCCCCGCCACACTCCTGAGTGATGCCTCTCAACTGGGGGCCGCCGCGTAGAAGGAGGAGTACTGGGCGAAATCAGTGCGGGGGCCGCTCCAGCAGCCCCCACCGCAGGAGTGCCGCCCCCTGTCAAGGGGCCAGCACCGTCGCCGCAGCCTGAGAGGTGGCGCGGGAAGGGCGCCGGGCCGATACCAGTGTGGGGGCCGCTCCGGCAGCCCCCATCGAGTTCCAGCGTGATGTCTCCCGTCAGCGCAGGGAGGAAGTGCAGGAGGCGGAGCGGGCCGGCAAGAGGGAACCAGCAGGCTGCGGGTGTAACCTCGCCCCCAGGGAAAGCGTGGGGGGCGGCCGGCCACGACCCCAGCGGCGCCGGCTGCGACGTCCGGGGCGAGCGGCCAGTGATGAAGAGTCTCCGTGCCCGAGGCGGCGGCCCGCTCCAACAGCAACCCCAGAGGGCGGGCAGCCGGTCGTCTCTGCACAGCAATGCGGCGCAGGGGGATGGCGGTGACAGGCCGCCGAGGAGCTGCACGGCCCGGAGGCCTCAGCCGGCAGGCGGGCCTCCCGAAGTCCGGATTCTCCCCAAAACAGGACAGGTTGAAGCGGGGACAGTGGGCAGCAGGATGCGCGGGGTTTCGGCCTCAGTGTGTCCGTGAAACCGCTGATTGAGGCGGATATGTAGCGCTCGGGCCACAGAGCGTTAAAGCTAAGCGGCCATCTTGCTGGCTGTCCAACAGCGCCCCCAGCTTTTTAAGGAGTTTACTGGCAATCACTGGAACCAAATGGTCTGGGGCCAACTCAGGTGGCCAAAAATCACCTCCTGTCTATCAAGAAATAAAATTCGTTTTTCTGAAACTACTATTCAGTGTGGTATCTAAAAGACAACACACTCAGTCACAGACACCAAATTTAATTTCTTGCAGCCTATTAAGAACTACATTATTTTTTCTCTGAAACTAGTAGCCTGTTAACTACTAAAGGTTGGTGAAGCAACTTATTGCAGCGGAATATAGTTTCTTCCTGCTTAACAAGAAATTAAAACAAGGTTCTCTTCAACTAGTATTTACAATGTCCAGGTCACCAATAGAAAACAAACTCAATATTGACCCTGAATATAAGCTTCTCCTGTCAAAATAAACCCCTTTTCTCTGCAACAAGTTGTTGGTATAGCCAATAAAGACACACACTAAGATACAGACACTCAGTATGATCTCATCCAGCCTACCGAAAAATATACAACTTGTTTTCACGGCAGCTAGTATTTGACCTGGCTGCTAAAATATGGCACATTGATCGACCATGGCTTGTAATGTTCTTCTGCCTGTCTTTAAACAATTCTGTGGTGTTATTCCCACATTGACAGGAAATGCCTTTTGTGTTAATGTCATGCAAGGAGCTCACTTTGATGTAGTAGAGCATCAAAGTTGTCCTATCCTTATTGAGTTTCCTACTTGTCCCTCAACTAAACCCTATGTTCATATTCCAGTCTGCCTCAATTCAATCCAATTCACGTTCTAACTCTCTCACAGCACATTTCCCTCAACTGCTCTACAACCTTCAGCCAAACAATACGGATATACTATTTTAACATGAAATATCAAACATGCTTTGCTTGGACCACTGATATTGTTTGAACCACCCAATGTATCTAAAATGTGCAAAAGGCAGGTGTTTTTACTTATGTCTGACAAGTTTCACCAAGGCTTACTCTCCAGCTCTGTTAAGATGTGGGTCCTGAAAAACACCTGCTGTGCTGTCTGAGAAGCACAACGATAGGCCTAGACTACAATCCTCAGCCTTACTTAACCTTCTGCTGAAATCATGAAATCATGAAAGTGCATTCAAATGTGCCATGGCCCAACGGCACTCCTGGTCAGAAACACAATATGGATACATGGCGTGAAGACTTGTAGGGCCAATGGTGTTAACCAGGCACACTAAACCTACACCTTTCAGCCATAAAGTACATATATCCAATATAGATGTTCATTGCCTCTTCACCTCGTCAACTTTCCTCTACTTTAAACAAATTGTTAGTGTCTCCGCCTCCAGATCCGCCTCTAACCTCTACACTCTCTGCAAATGACTAGTCTTTGGGCCTCATTCCGAGTACGGCGCTAACCAATGGCGCTATTAACGCCTTGGTTGACGCCGTACCCGGACCGGCAGCGCCTTGGTGGATGGTGGAATTACCGCCCCATTCCAAGGGTGGCGGGGCGGTAATTCCCCAATCCCCATTTACCCTTCCCCATTCCCATTTTTGCCCCATAGGGCATAATGGGAGTGGGGAAGGCGTTAATTACGCCACCGTAAATTACGGTGGCGTAATTAACATCAAGGTCCCTTAGCGCCATGGTTTTTAACACCTGCTAAAAGCAGGTGTTAAAACCTCCATGGCGCAAAGGGAACTCGGAGTATGGCGGTAAGGGATTACCGCCACCGCTCTCGTTAGCGGTGGCCGCTATCCCTTACCGCCATACTCGGAATGAGGCCCTTTGTTTTTTGTGGATAAAATCACACATATTTGCTCTTCTTTTAGCTCTGCTGTCTCTCAGGTTCCTACTAATGTATCTCCACAACTTTGAGAATCTACTTTCTCTGATTTCTCTTCTGTTTTGGAACTTGACATTTACCTTAGTACCCTCAGATCATCTCCCTACTCCACTGATTTAAGAAATGTTTTCTTTGCTGCTACCTTACTTGGTCACTTCCCTTACTTGGTTGGTTAAATTATTCAATGCTTCACTCGAATCAGTCTTACCTTTATCAAAGGAATCAAATTTAGATACATCTAATTCCTATTACCATCGTCCAATATCTTTTTTGCCTTTTCTTTCTACCTGAGTAGAAAGAATTATTCATTCCGAATTCAGTTAATATCTTAATTTGCATAATCTTCTTTCCCATTTTCAATCAGGTTTTGCCCTGGGCATTCAACAGACACTGCTCTTTTTGGCAGTATCTAATTCCATTCTTCATGCACGCCATTCCAAATGTGTCTATCCTTGTGTTACTCGATCTATCTTCCCTAATTCATTACCATTGATCACCCTGCATTTATTTCTGGTTGTATTTTGGTATACATCTTGCCTTCAAAATTAATCTTTTTCAGTATCCTAGCACGGTTTCGTGTCACAAGCTTACTCTATCCCATTTGGTGTTCCCCAGTGTTCTGTGCTGGGTTCTATGCTATTTTTACTTTTCACTGCCTCGCTTGACTCTAATATCTTCCTTTTGTTTCAAGCTCATTTCAATGCAGATGACAACCAACTGTTTCTTTCCTTTTCTGATGTTTCAGATTCATTACTTCAACAACTTTAAAAATGTGTAATAGCCATCAAAGCCATGACGGTATTACTTACAATTAAATTCATAGAAAACTGACACCCTGTTTTTCCTAACATCATCTTTGGTTGCTGTCCCCCATTCTATTGAATTCCCACCTCTTCGTTTAGCTCCATGCACTTCAGCTAGAAATTTCGTATTTATCTTTCATTCTGCTCTTTCCTTTCAGGAACAAATCTTATCATTCTCTCGTACTTGTAGATTTCAACACTATAACATCGATAAAATCCATCACTTACTGATATTTTCAACCACCAAGTTATTACTTCAATGCTTGGTATTATCCTGACTACAATATTTTGTTGTACTCTTTTTGCTGGACTCAAAAAATAATTCATTCTTCCTGCCCAATCAATTTTACAATCTGCAGTTTGGATTCTCTTTAAATTAAGACATTGTGACCGCATTACCCTGTATTTAGCACGCCTTCATTGCCTGCCTACTCACCCAAGGTTTCAATTTCATTATCACTGCATGATCTTCAAAGGTGTTTATGGACTGGCCCCTTTATACGTATCTGATTTGGTTAAATTGAATCAGCCACCCAGCCAACTAGGCTCCTCTACCCACTTTCTGTTAACTACACACCACCCTACTTTTGCTCTGTCACAGTTTCGTTAATTCCAGTTACTGCCACCAGAATAATCTATCCTTAAACATATTCATTACGACGCAGGCGGTAAGTTACCGCCTGGGTCGTACCCTTACCACCATGGTGTAAACTATGTTTACACCATGGTGGATGGCGAATTTACCGCCCCATTCCAAGGTGAGTGGGGCAGTAAATCCCCATTTCCCATTTTACCCTTCCCCATTCTTGCCCCATAGGGCATAATGGGAGTGGGGAAGGCGCTAATTACGCCACCGTAAATTACGGTGGCGTAATTAGCACCATGGTCCCTTAGCGCCATGGATTTTAACGTCTGCAAAAACCAGGCGTTAAACTCACCATGGCGCTAAGGGACCTCGGAATCAGGCGTTAAGGGTCGGCGCCGTTTACGGTGCCGTTAACCCCTTAACGCCTGATTCGTAATGACGCCCAATCTTGTACCACCCATAATGTATAAAAGAAATCCTTGAAACAATACCTCTTGGATTCAG
Source organism: Ambystoma mexicanum (assembly GCF_040938575.1). Taxonomy (NCBI): domain Eukaryota; kingdom Metazoa; phylum Chordata; class Amphibia; order Caudata; family Ambystomatidae; genus Ambystoma; species Ambystoma mexicanum. The sequence continues at coordinate 63,746,951 of NC_090941.1, read as the reverse complement.
CCATTATTAATAAATAAATCTATGTTGTTCTTTGTTTCTTTATCTTTAACATGTGTGTAAATCATTGTGTTGTGCTGTTTAGGATCTCACTCACGTTCAGCGTTTTCAATAAAGGCACTATATGAATTAAATAAATAAATAATGCCAAATTGGCTGGTAAGTACCCTGTCTAGATGTGGGTGTAGCAGTTTTTCAAAGTCCTTTCATGGCTTGTCAATCTCCATCTGTACATTTCAGCTGCCTTAACCTTTGTTAACTGCATGAAGCCCAAGAAATACTGCAAAATAAAAGAGGTGCTGGCTAGAAGGTTTTGAATTAATCTTTACCTCTGCCATTGCTCTAGGCACCCCTCCAGGCCATTGTTCTTCACCTGCCAAACCAGTACAAAAGGTGAAACATCATATGCAAATGAGGCTTGCTCCTACCGCAAAAAGGGCAAGCCAGCACGAACTTCTATGCTGCATCCCTTCTGCATGAGACCATAAGCATCCCCGCCTTGTGGGGCCCTATCAGTGAGGAATAGCTTGGGTCTCTAAGTCCAGCAGGCACGGGACCCACGTCTGGGCCTATAATATTCATATTTATTTTAAATAGATATGTTTACAGCTACAGTGACCTCAGGGGTTAATAATCACTGGCCTTGGAGCCGGCCTGTTGCTCTAAGTGGTCTTATAACTTGTACTCATTTATTAGGCAACATGGCCTGAGGGGGCCAACCCCTTCAGGACATGTTGCCCTAATTGGTCTTATAACTTGTGCTAATTTATTAGGCAACACAGCCTGAGGGGGCCAGTCCCGGTCACTGCATGGATGGGGGACAGTCCACAGTACCAGATGCCATGTGTTTTCTTAGTTTTAAATATCTCATAACACACTAAGAAAACACAGAGCATCCACATTATTTTTGAGGGATTTTATTATACCATAATTTCGTTTTTTAAACCGTGCTACTGCCAGTCCTTGAACGTATTGCACTCAGAGACAATTCTTTCTGCCTTTTGCTAAATTGCATTCTGGTATTTGTATCCCAGTCAAGATGGCAGGAATAATGCCTTAATTGTACACTTTCTGCCTAACATAGTTCTATAAAGATGCATATATTTGAGTGACAATATGGTATGTGTACTTTTCAAGTTTTCTTTATAAAGCAGGCTATTGTTGAAAGCTAGAACTGGAGTTTAGGAGGGGAAATTATGAGAGGGCAAGTAAGTCATGAGTATTTTCCCAGGATGTGGCAAGAGAGTTTGCAAACCTGGACACTGGTGCAGTTGTTTGATTGTGGCTGCTTTGCAGGGTCAAGTAAAGGACACATGTCGGTGGACAACAGGATGGACACAACCCCTTGTTTTTTTTGAGGCAGGCAAGCTTGCTCAAGTATTTGGCTACAAGGATTTTACTCAGGTTGTCATGTGCCTAGTGCAGACGCTTACCCACAAGACCACAAGAACTTGTTTCATATTGTGATTTGTTTTCCAGGGACTATTTCACCACAGATTGCTGGGTTTTAATGGTGAGCACCTTCTATACTTTGCCAACATATGTATTGGAACATTTCCTCTCTCAGGTTATATTTCTGGTGTTCATTTATTTTCTTAAAGGTCGAGTGCTATTTTGTCTTGCACACTTTCTTCAAAGGGAAGGTCAATTGAACTATATTTGTATGTTACACTTACTGTGCATATATTCATGGCTATGGGGCAAAATTACCTGGGCATATGTTTTTGTTACAGCCGGTCATTGCTTTCCCATTTGCGTGCTGCCTAAATCTGGTTAGTTGCTGTTGTGCGATGTATCACAACAGTCACCAAGAGATCAACCATAAAACATGGGGCTTGTAGCATGCAGCTTAACCAAAGTGTGATCCTTGGCAAATAATGTAATCCCACCCCACATTGCCTAAAAAGATTGTGAGTTCACAAAGGCTTCCATCTTTTTATACTTAGCAATACCACTGTCAAAACAGGTTAAAATTGTACTGATGAACATCTTTTAGCAATAGGTTGCAAGTGTTTTAAAATATAGAGTGCCCGTGCACAAGTGGTCTGGCAGTGTTTTAAAGTGGACAATGGGCACAGAGAAAGGCCGTGGCTAGTGGCCTGGTAGTGTTCTAAAATATACAGTGGGCACGGCCGAAGGCCATGGCCAGTGGTGAGGAAAAAAATCTATTGAATAACAAAACCCTTGATTTTCAAGGAAAAAAACGTTAGTTTCAGGGATGTTAAGGTGAGAACTTAATGCAACAAAACCCCTGAAATTCAACAAAAAACACCTTAACTTTGTGCCCCCTGTTGTGCAGCTGATGACCGGCCACAGTGATGACATCACAGATGTCATCCATGGTGACATCAGTATTTACATCATCTATGATATCACTGATGGAATCACTGGTGACATCACTAATTACATCATATATGACACCACTGATTACATCTGGGATGGCATCAGACATAACATAGTTAACTAAATAACAATTTAGGCCATGGCCTTTGTCATGGCCAAGGCTGTGGTTCCTGGCCATGGCTGAAGGTCATGGCTAGTAGCTGCTTAGTGTTGTACAATATATAATGGGCATGGCTGAAGGTCATATACAGTGGCCCCTTAATGTGTTAAAATATACAGTGGGCTTTGACGAGGCCTAACAAGGCTGAAACACGTGCCTGGGGTTGCTAGTTTCAGAGGCAAATTGCATAGCAGTGGTCTTACTCGGAAACGTTATATTTCAGCATGCATAAATGAAAGAAAAAAAAACCTGAGTGTGTCACATAGGTCACTTACACATTTAGAGAGAGCTTCTGGTCAAATTAAACTCCAAGACTACACACATCCTGTATCGATAAAGGGCAGGTTCAAGTTCGGTTGGCCGGAAAACAGGATGCTAAAGATGCTGATCTCGCCCTACTAGTATAATCTCTATCTTAGATCGATTAACTTTCAATATGTTGGTATGTATCCCTTGATCAATAGAAAGCAGACACAAGTAAGCAAAGATTTAGAGTTTGAGAGTCTAGAGAGTATTTGCCTATGATGTGCAAAATTATAGAATTTGACACTTAAGCTTCTGATCAGCTATAAGAGCGGACACATATACAATTTACGTCTGTGGGGCAGATGTTTTTCACCACAGACCATAAGCCGTCCAAAACACAAAAAGACACCCAATCAATCAAAAAAGCTTTATTTCGATAGTTGCAACATATTCAAACAATCTAAATCGCATGCAGGAAATAAATAAAGAAAACACACAGATTCAAAGTAACATTAATAAGTATAAATATCCATACAATAATTTGTTTTCAAACCTGCAAACAGCAATTGGATCAATCAATACCATAAGCGTGCGAAGAATTGATTTATAAATAAACATCTTTGTAGCTTAAAATGTCTCTTAACACAGTTAAAAACCACAAAACGCCTGCCAGCTAACCAATCTTTTTTGTAATTATTTTCTCTTAGGGTTAATGTTTTCATGAGAAAAGTAGATAAAGCCAGTTGAACATCTTCCAGGGCCCAGTGTAAACATACATGTTTAGCGTTTTCTTAAATTTCGTTTTCTCAGCACTCGGCATAGCATATATTTTCGCAAATGCTCGTACATTTGCCAAGTAAAAAACATGAAAAGGCCTTTCTGGTCTGCCCAAACAAAATGGTCACAGGTTCTAAGCTGGTTCAATCTCAAAACGTAACTTCTTAGGATAGAATGAAAGAATAAAAGCCAAATGCCAGCGTGCCGGAGGTGGCCATGGGTAGTGGTGCGGCTTGACGGGCTCACTTGCATACAACCTCTTCAGTAGCATTCCTTTGCTACAGAAATCTGTAGCAGTAACTCCGCAGCATTTGGGCTCGGCCAGCCGGACTCATGTGGAGGAGGGGTAGGAGCAGTGGGGATCCCAGTCCTCGTCAAGACACTTAAGACAACAGAGCCTAAGAGAGGAAAGGAGTTGGGGAGGGGCCGGTGCAGGTCGTACACCCCTAGCAGGCCACAGGCACGCCCCATGTAATTATCGTTCTATACTGTTCTCTCCATTGGCCTGGGCCCTTGTTCCACCCCTGTCCCTTCTGCTAATCCCTGCGCTAGTTGGGCAGAAGGGTGGACGAGTGGGACTAAGTGCGCGAGCTGGGGGTTAGTCATAATGACCTTGTGTCACCCCTTGTGTCACCCTCTATATCACCCCCTGTGTTGGGGCAGATGTAACACATGCCTGTTTATTTTATTTGCAATGAAAAGCCAACAGCCACAAGCTGTAACATGTGTAACCCTTTTGCCCCTCACAATTTCTAACAATAAGACAATAAGAGTAATGGGGTAGATCGGCTTCTTGTGTCTTATCTGGTATCTTCTCTGCTATTTCCACTGGCTATCTCATCCAGCCAACTGTTTAGTTTTTGAAGGGCTTCTATGTTTATTAGTCGAAATCAGAAGTTGATCTTGCAATGGCTAAAAGGAAAGCCACTAAATCACCTCCTCTTGAGGATCTTCCAAAATCTGGAACCCTTGATGTTTACCTTAAACATGTATTGGGTGAACTCAAAGTGCAAATCGCAGCAGCAGTGATTTCTCTGTCCCATGATATCGACCTTTGTCCCTGATTGGATGAAGTGGAGCACCCATCTAGCAGCCAAGCCACATGTCTGGTGGTGGATCAATCCACAGAGAGTGTAAAGTACCCGACAGATTGTCCCACTGTTACTGATGATAGAGCTGCATCCGACCCGGAGAATGCCCCTTCCAGAGTCCGGACTCCAGCCTTCGAAATTCCATATATGGCAAAGCTAGCAGCTTGATCTAACAAGAAAAAAAGCAGGCCAACTCGAATTTTCCCATTAATGGAGCAATGCAGTTTGGGTCAATTGAAGCTGGGACAGTAGCTGAAAAGATACATTCCCAGGAGAAGAAAGTGTTTAAAGAGGATTGTGGTAAATCCAGTAACGCAGAACGCACAAAAGGATATGTCACCTGAAAGTAAACAATCAACCCCTGAAGGGCTACAGAGGAGATTTTGGGGCTACAGAGCTAGTCACCCAAGGATTATCTAGCAGCCCTGTGATGACTGAAATCATGAGAAATATCCTCTCTAACCAGTTGGTTGTGGTCAAGTCCCTGCACTTGATCTTCTAAATGGTTTAATTGATTGCAGAGTGCTTCCTTTCGATGGAAAAATCAATGATGAACCTAGCTAATTCAAAAGCACCTGTTATCGGCAAAATGAGCCACCCAATATATCGCCCAAGGCTAGCGGTGGTTAATGTGGTATGGCTGTTGCAGCTTGTCCCCGCTCATTCCCCAATAAGTGAGCAAAGCACACTAAAGACATTGATCCCATATTAATACTGCAAAAAACTTCACAATCAAAGCATGAAGAACGGCCAAGAGGGGACGCATATAATAAGTTAGAAGAGCAATGGCAGCACAACTAAACCGGTTTTGCCACCAGCGGAGGTAGTAGTGTTGGGTAACACGATAGGGAGCCGCAACCAGGCTAAGGCTGTAAATAGAAAAGCTAAACCACAACATTTTCAGCTGAAACCAGACAGCAATATTTTCCATCTTGACTTTCTTTCCAAAGGTAGCTTCTTTGACAATCATTATAGCCCAAACTCGACTGCGTAAAGACTCTTCCCAAGAAGCATTTGTTTCCTCAATAAATTAACTAACACAACGGATTTACAGCAGGATCAATCGTATGCCTATTAACCCTTAATCAGTCTTTATGGCTAGGGGAGTGGATGGGATTGGTAAAAGTTACAAAACACTTTAGGGTGATTGTATAGTTGTTGCAGTTAGGAACCCAGAAATAACAATATAATTGCTTGAGTCTAATTTATCATTTGATTCTCCAGGGATCCCCTTTATCCTACCTCTACACTTCTTTTACCCAAGACGAAATGTTTGCACTATAGTCTTTGATTGGAAACCTTCTAAACGGCATATTAGTCACAAAGACAATGTATCTCTTTGTCACATATATCCGAATCCATCCCAGCCGTTTGCAGATCTTGAGGATGGTGATTGACAACCAAATACTACGCAAGCTGTAAAGACTAGCAACCTGGCTAGACTTAAGCCTCGAGCAGCCTTGTTCATTATTTGTATAGATAAGATGATAAGAGCTCAAAGGGTGCATTTACGGGCGACACTAGCAAAGATCACCTAAGGTTTGTTTCATGGAAAATTGAAAAGGAAGACAACCAAAATACTGAAAATATAGTTGTATTAATCAGACTGAACTAGCCTGTAGATCCTTTAATAAGAACTCAGCTGACAGGGATCCACCGACTGCCACTTTGTAATGACAGATAAATGTGTCAGGGGAAGCCCAAGTTGCTGCATCGCAGATATTGCTGCATCACAGATATCCTGGATGGTTGCCCCATGTCCCGCCGACCAAGACTCTGCCATGCCCCTTGTTGAGCGGATTTGGACAAGTCGCGGGGGAGGCTTTCCCATCTCTTGATATGGGAGGACTATAATGTCTCTAATCCAGTGACTCAAGGTTCTCATGGCAGGTTTCTTGCTCTTGGTTGATCTACCCATGGAGACAAATAGGGAATCTGTGCTGCGAAATGACATGCTCCTATCGTGGTAAATCCATAGGACCCTACTGAGTGCCACTGAATGGGTGATGTCCTCTATTTCAGTGGATAGCTGAGGCAGCACCATCTCCTGGTTGAGGTGGAAGTGGGAACATAACATAGTAGTGAAGGAAGGCCCTGTATGTAAAATCACCAACCAGACATGAATTGCAGTTACGGTTCCGTGCACAAGAGAGTTCATTGTTCCCACAAGCTCCTGGCAGATGTGATTGCCATCAAAAAGAGGGTTTTCCAGGACTGAGACTTAAGGGCTACTGATTCCAATGATTCCAATGCAGGGAGTTGCAACTAGTGGAGGACAAGCGGTAGATCCAAATCTGGCAGGATTGATTTCCTGGGAGGTTTTGTTAATGCAAAAATATGTAGTAGATGGTTCTACCACTTATAAAGGAGAGCGAGGGTCCCTGAAATCGCATATGGCAGCCCATTGTTTTCAAAGGGTGCCTGTTCAAGCCGTATGTTGAGGCAATCTGTAGGCCTCTAAGTTTGCTTGCCTGTGGTACATCTGAAGGGCACCGGCCATTGTCCTGGATATCGCCATTTTCGAGAGTGCATTCAATTCAGTTTCAATGCCTTGGAGTGCAGGCGACACAATGTCCCCAGAGACAGAACCTGGAAGGCAATTGGTGAAGTTTGTACTGTATTTTGCCACACTCAGTGCCTCGAAAAAGGGAAACCATGTCAAAATCAACCAAGCTCATTCTTTGAGTATTTCCGTGAGAACTCAGTGAAGCAACGGAAATGGGTGAAAGATGTAGATTAACCTCTTGGCCATGACCTTGATAGAGCACCCACAAAAAATACCCTGGGACCGAATGGAGAACTACACACCAGTGAGGGAGGGAGTTATCTTCAGATGCAAATAGGTTGATCGTCGGACATCCCCACTTATTCACAATCCAGATGAAGATCCGGGTAAATAAACACAAGTTCACTGATGAGGGAACATTCCTGCTCAGGTGGTCTGCAGTTTGATTCAGTTTCCCAGGACGATACGTTGCCATCAGGTCCGTCAGATGAACCTCTGCCCAGACGAACATCTGGTCTGCCACCAGGTAGATGGACTGACATCTTGAGCCGCTCTGGCGATTAATATAGGTTTGGGCAATCTGTTTGTCTGTCCTTACTAGGACCTGTTTTCCTTCCAGCTGGTGATGAAAATGGCGCAAATCCTTCAAACTTCTTCTTCTTCTTCTAGCTTTATTTTGACTCATATCCATAAAAGCACGATACAAATGCAATAAAATACCTTACAGTGCACAATCCATAGCAATGTATACAAATGTTGGAAAGGATTTAATGCAATACTTAAATACCAAATCATAGTAGTAATATATAAACTCAGATTAAAGCATTAAGAACCAATTCCAAAAATTAAAAAAAATATGTATGATTGTATATAAATATATCAAGATTAATTGATTAAAGTCATAGAGCTATCCGTAGCGTACAATCTGTTCAAATGCATAAAAATGAATATTATGGAACATGAGCCAATGTATACAATACATTTCTTTGATAACTTCATGGCACTAATTCTGTAAAACCATGCATGATGGATGTAATTTGAAACAAAATACGCCATATTCGTGTCAGCCGTCTGCTTAATGAGTGCCATTGCCTGGTTAACATTCCGTATGGTTCTTGAAGTAAACAGAGGATTCAAGTATTTCACCCTTAGGGCTTTATAGCCATTACAAAGAAGCATGAAATGGACCACAGTTTAAACATCAAAACCACAGACTGGGCAAGCACAGCCATTAATCACTCCCCAACGATTAGTAAAGGTAGAAACATTAAGCATGTTAAATCTTAGCTCTGGGAGGAGCGTCTGTGCCAAAGGTTGTCTAACCACATCCAGGTATTTCTCAAGAGCAATTTCTGTTTTACAAAAGAGATATTCTGGGCATGTTTGTAGTTGACTACAGGCCTCAATTAGATACCTCAGTGAGAGGCCCAGAGCAGCTCTTTTTACCTTAACCACACAGGTGTTATCAATGGCATACAATTTATGCCACAAGGAGCTTAGATTCAGATTCACAAGAGCTTCTTTTACATGCTCCAACCAGGGTAATGACCTTCCCCCTTTTTAGGCTCATAATGTAAATAAGCACATTTGTATACTTCAATAAAACAGGAGATCTCCAAATTCTCACCCAATAAAGTACTGGTTAACTGGGGTCTCCGACGCTGGCCCTTTAAGACGAGGCAGCAATACTTAGAGACAGATGGAGATGCAGAATATTACTCAAACATCAATAATCAAAACAGACTCAGGAAGTTGGCAAAGTACGACTGTTTTAATATCAATTATCTAAAACAGGGAGTTACAACAAACATCAACGTGTTCGCTCGATCTTCACGTTCAATGCAACACATAAAAAAAGTCAGGTTACACACTAAAAACTCATCATTATTGACATCAATCTACATTGCAAACTACAAAAACTGACTTGGGATGAGAAAAGGCTTACAGGGAACATCTAGGTATACGTTCCATACTTGTCAGGGAAGGTGATTGGGTGTCTACATCAGGTCGGGCAAATAAGCCCTCCTTTAGTGCAGGTTTCTACAAACATCATCAAATACACAATGTCCCACTGGTTATGCAAACTATAGGGCTCTCTATTACGTGTCCCTCTATGATTGGTTGGTACCCTTGTACCCCTCTGCAATATTACACCTATGCAAGCAGCACACAGGCTGACACACAGGTGCCTGTGGGCTGGTCATAACCAAAGCTTCCCACCAATTTGGCCCTGGCATCCATCATCACTCTTGCAGTCTACTAGTCGATTAGGGCTTTGAACTCGGCCTTGGAAATATTCTCTGTGCTGGAGAATACAAGGTAGTATAGCATACTCTGTCTTCTTGGTTTCGGTGCAGCTCATCATAGTGTCTATTTTCATCTGACCACATGATTCTAGACCAGGTTTTCGAGTCTTACTGCATTTAAAATACTATTATTTGATGAACCTCTGACGTCTTCAAAGCTCTCGCCCCTCACTTAAAGCAGAAGGTTTGTTCTTTTTGCACGTTCTGTAATTGTTTGTACGCACATCCAAGCCTGCGGTGGCCTTGACTTCTTGGTGTTGCTCCAACCAAGCCTTTCTTTGATTTACCTCTATGGTTACGTTTTTGATTTCTTACTGCGACACACTGAAAAAGTCTTTCTGCTCACAGGATCCAGCTCTGCTAAAGTGTGTTGTGGAATAATCCATAGTCCTTACATTTCCTATGTATATACGTTGGCGCATCACTTCAATCTATTCACAACATAGCTAGCCTTTAAGAATACTTTGTCTACTTGTGTTACTGCATCTGTACAATTATAACATATATCATTTCTGTAGCATGAGCATTTTCATCTTGAGCCCAAAATGTTACTCATCTTTAGAGCTTATAGAATATTTATGTTCTCTCGTCTCTGCATCTCTTCTGGGTGTGCCAGCTCTGCTTTTCACAATGACACCAGTCTTCCCTTTTGCTCAGTTTTCACACTTCCTCCGGGATTTCATTCAAATGACCATCATATTGTCATGTATGCATGTATGGCTTTCTCAATGGGAATCCTACTTCCAGGATTTTCTTTGGTATAGGTATTTTTACTGGTAATGTATGACTCTCACACGCTGGCTCGAACATATAGGCAACATGGGGGAGGAGCTTTGGATGGGGGTACTTGGCTCCACCTCTACACTGGTCTCAAACATACACTGTTCCAGAAGAATAGATGCATTTGGACAACTAGGCGAGAGCATGAGTACTTTTTTTTCAGAAATGTATTTTCTGCAATGCTTAATTTGGCATGATTCGCATAACCCCAAATGTTGGTGCCATACAAAGCTGCATGGCAGATGCGGCTAATATAACTGCGTCGTCAGCAAAAAGCAATGCTGGTATGGAGTCAGCCCCTAATCTGGATTGATCTAGGCAATTTACATGCAATGTTTTAATAACCTCATCTATGTAGATGCAGAACAGAAGGCGGACCAGGACACAGCCCTGCCTCACCCCTCTGTTCATAGGAAAAGATTTGGTAGTGTCAGCTCACAGATCCCAACTGACTGTAGGTTTGTTCTTTGGATACATAAACTGGATTATGTCTAATAGATTATTTGTAATCCCCTTTTTAATAAGACTTGCCGCAATGTGTTCTGGGGTACCCTGCGAAAGCTGTCTTCAGGTCAATAAAGATAGCATATAATGTAGAATGTCTTAATGTTGTGTATTTCTGTACTATTAGAGATAACTGAAAGTTATGTTCTACTGTGCTCTTCCCTCTTTGCAAGCCGGCTTGGAGAGAGTCAATAATCTTATTTGGGTCTGACCAATTTTGGAGGTGCTTTAAGATTGCTTTCACAAAGGTCTTACCTGTGCTATCCAATGAGGATATCACCCTGTAGTTCCCAAGGCTTTCTCTGCCACCCTTCTTATTGATTGTGGCTGTTCTGCAAGAGGAGGGAACAGTGTTCAAGTGAATAACATCATTAAATAACCACCAATGAATCAGCAAGGAGAATGTGATTTTTCCCTTGGACACTCCCTTCCGTGATATTTATCATATCTTGGAGTGTCTCTATTGTGTTCTGCTTTTGTGTGGTACCAGGGTGAATAGAAATGTTATAAAGTGAAAGGTAATGAATCGCTAAATAGTACCTTTAAGTACTGGAGATCCGGGGAGCCTGTTTCACATGATTCAACCTGCCAATTAAAAGTCCTCCAAATGCTCTACCCCGTCTCCTTTTTGTGCTGGAATGGATATTATCTGATACCCATGGAAGTCCAGTTGGTCCAAAGCCCATGTTTCTTGACGGAATATTAACTCAAACCCCAAATGAAGTTACACCACCCTGAGTCCACCAGATGCTTTCTTAACCCGACAATGTTCCATGAAATCATCCTAATGATGGTCAAGGGTTCAAGACTCTCCCATACAGGGGCTGGATCCCATCAATACATTTCACCAAGATTATTCTGGTTATGATTAGTAGATCTGCTCCAAACCTGCCCTTCCACAATTCCAATAACTAGTCTAGGTGGGTGTCCAATAGGGTATTCCGTCCCTGCAAGTGCTAGAGCAGGCCTACATGAAGGTGGGAGTGGTCTTATCATGATCCTTGAACCCACAAGACGATATGATCTGCGTTCAATGGCAAGGAGCCCTTCAACTAAATGGCTATTTCTTAAGAAAACCTGTATGGCATCATCTTCACTGTTGGGCATTCTGTGTCATACACTTCACACAATGGGCCCAATTCATAGAATCCAGCGCAGAAGAAGTGCAAGCACTGAACGCTGACAAGGCGCAAACCAGCAATTGCGCGGCACGTGTATTCATGGATTTCCCGAGGCACCAGTAGCGGTGGCGCAATGAACATCAAGCAGCACCAGTAACGCCCCAACACACCCTGTGCGCAGGAAAAAGCCAGTGAACTGCATAATACGGCGCAAGGGCCCGCGCCATCCCTGGGCCAGCACACAACCCCCCCCCCATCGTAATTGCGTGAAAAATCTGCGCACACCCCGGTCGCACAACCCAAATCATGTGGAAAGGCCCGCGCACACCCCATCCACACCCCAGCATAAACGCGCACCCGGGTCATACCAGCCAAATCGCGTGGAAAGGCCCGCACACACCCCATCCGCTCCCCAGCGTAAATGTGTACCGCCGTTGCACCAGTCAAATCACGTGGAAAGGCCTGCATGCACCCCAGCATAAACATGTACCCCGGTTGCACCAGCCAAATCGCGTGGAAAGGCCTTTGCGTACCCCTGCCGCACACCAGCATAATCGCATACCCCGGTCGCACCAGTCAAATCGCATGGAAAGGCCTGTGCGTGCAGCAATAAGCTGCAAACACACCACGCAAGCATCCCACACCACAAGGGCCCCCCCAAAACCCAGGACTATACCCCGCAAGCAGCCCACACCACATGGGCCCCCCGAACACCCATGACCATACACCGCAGGCAGCCCACACCACAAGGGCCCCCCAAACACCAGTGACCATGCCCCGCAGGCAGCCCACACCACATGGGCCCTCCCCATCACCCATGACCATACGCCGCAGGCAGCCCACACCACATGGCCCCCCCAACACCTGTGACCAGACCCCACAGGCATCGCACACCACATGGGCCCCCATCACCTGTGACCATACCCCTGAGGCAGCCCACACCACATGGGCCCCCCATCACCCTTGACCATACTCCGCAGGCGGCCCACACCACATGGCTCCCCCAGCACCCACGACCATACCCCACAGGCAGCTCACACCACATGGGTCCCCCATCACCTGTGACCATACCCCGCAGGCAGCCACACCACATGGGCCCCCCCAACACCCGTGACCATATCCCGCAGGCAGCCGAAAGTCAAGGAAGAGCGAAACATGTACTAAACCATTGAGACCAGACACCACTTCTATTTCAACGGATAGAAATATATATTATAAAACATGCATGAAAGTCACACTCATAAAAAATAGCAATGTAACCTCCATGAATCAAATCAAAAAACAAAAGAAAGTGAAAACAGAAATAAACGTGATGGAAAAAATGAAAAAATCCAAAAAGTGGTCCATGTCGATTAATGTATGTCCAAATAAAAACACAAATTAGATCAAAACTATTCCTTCGTGGTGCAAAATAAATTGTCAAAGAAAAAGTCAACTATATACAAACATCCAAAAACATGTATGAACTCTGCAACAAAACCAGCCAAAAAGAACTATATACAAGATATGGGGCAAAGTCGTGGAAATCCAAAAAAAGGGAAAAAAACAAATGAAACCTACTCCTAATGAACTATGTACAATGGCAGCATGCTAGTCCTCTGACTCACCATTCCCCCCCAAGGTCTCAGCCAAGGCATCATCAAACTCTGCGTCGATTTACAATTGGCGGGCCTGTGCTCTCCCCTCAAGGGCTTGCAGGGACTCCAATGTGCTCCTCTCAAACTCCCTGCAAGACTCCTTGAGTGACTCGGATTGCCTCTCTGCCCGATGCAGGGTATTCTCCGCCCTGGCCCTGGTGAGTCGTGCCCCCTGTGCCCGCTGCCGCTCTGCTCTGATCTGCTGGCCAAATCGCACCAACACGGAAGACATCCTTGTTGAAAGGTCCACATGTGCCTCCTGCCCGATGGCTGATACCTGCCTCCCCTCTATTGGAAGCCCGAGTCCTGTTGCCTCCTACGCCGAGCCTGCTGCTGCCGAATAGGCCAGTGCCTGCGCCTCCGGGACAGCCTCCGGGATGATGACAACCCCTAGGGCTGTCATGCATGTGCCATGCTGCTTGTTGCCTGCTCTTCCACCATTGCCACATGTCCTGTTGCAGGATGGATCTCCGTGGTGACCACCTCTGCTGATCCTCTTTCGACTCCTGATCCTGGTAGAGATGTGGTTTCCACCAGACTGGCCGCCGGGGTTGGGATAGGTACACAGGGGGCCCAGGTAGTATGTGGGTTGTAAGATGGCAGGGAGGACCACTGGTGCACAGAGGAGGCAGACGAAGAGGGGATCACATAAGTGGCCAGCCCATGCACCCATTGCGATACCAGAAAATGTGCTAGCCAGTTCACGAGATGGCAGATCTCCTCATGATGATGTGCAAGCCCCCGATTGGAAGCCTGCACATCATCACAGGTGGAGTCTGTTCCACCCTGTACCAAATGGCGACATCCGCAGGCATTGGTGTTTATGTCTGGGTGGAAACATCTGCCACCTGCGGATGGGTTTGGTCTGGGGCATGCCCGCAGGTGCATATTGGTGCAGTCACTGTACCAGGGACAGGATTAGGCACAGGCCTCTACGCAGTGACCTGCACTGCCTCCGGCCCCTGACCCTGGACTGCACCAGTCACACCTACGTCATCACCCCCGCCGGTCAGCATGGGCTGAGCTGATGTGGCCTCCTCCTCCTCCTCTCCCTCCCTGCCAACCTGGATGCATCCCCACTGTCTTCCGCAGTGTCTTGCCCCTGTGCAGGCTTACTTGTCCCTCCCACTGCTGAGGAGTCCTCCACCACCTTCACCCTTTTTGACGTACCCTCAGCAGCTGCCGCCGTTGACTTGGATGCGGCACCCGTCTACTCGCTCACGGAAGATGACAGTACCTGGAGGGCAGACTGGACCTTGCGTCTACGCCTGTTGGAGGTATCCCTGTTCTCGTGCTCCACAGCGCCTTCTCCGCCCTCTTCTCCCATCGTCGCTGTGGATAGGGAAACATAGAACACAAACATCAGGGTACTGAACACGTGTTTTTGTCACAATGCTAATGTACATCATTGGCACTGTCGGAGGTCACAAGCATCATCACCGTCCACTACACACAGGGAAGTTCTATTCACACACATGCACAATCATGTCTCTCATTCACAACAGACATTCACACTCTTGGACAAGGCACTGGCAGCACCTCAGAATTGTTCCTCCAGCTCGCACACATCATGGGTCATACACGTTCCATTCACACACATCACATGACATGAATCAGGCCATGGAGATATCACATCACGGTGTACTCGAGTGCAAATTGGCAGCGTGAGGCAATCACAAATCAAGAACTCAAGTAACATACATCCCAGAGTTTTGGCCAGTCACACACTCACTACTCAGACACATGCACATGTACACCATGCATGTCCATGATGTTGACATAGGCACCCATGTGTTACACCGCTCGCATGCCCCAATCCAGACACAGGTATGAAAACATGTGCACATCATTATATGCCGGTGCGCATCACGCATTGCAACACAGACACCATTGATGTGGCACATGCTTGAATGGACTCACATGCAGCACTGTCAGGGACATGCACACCGACATCTGTATGGGAGGCATGCCAGACATAAGGCCAAGGTGCACACTCCAGCCACACGTCAACATGCACATGCACTATGGTGGACAAGAACACATGAACACTTACCAGCTGACTCCAGACAGAGCATGAACTCCAAGACCTGAGCGTACAGCGCTGGGTAGAAGCTAGCCAGGACCCTCATCTCATCAGTGGTCAACCGGCCCTGGCACCCCACTCGATCATCACCAGCCTTGAGGAGGCGCCGGGCCTTGTTAAGGGTAATGGACTTGACGTCCTCCCAGCACTTGTGGACATGATGGTAGTAGCGGGGTGCCACCCCCTCTGCATTGATGGCACCCACAATGTCTGCCCAGACCTTCTTCCATCCTTCATTGCCGACTTGCGATGGTCCGGGGAAGAGGGCATCATGATGCCCCAAGACTTGCTCCACCAGGATGCCAACTTCCCTGGGTGAGAAGCCGACAGCCCTCTGCCTCTCTGCCAGGGGGTTGCCACTTGCCTCAGATGGTGTTGTTTCAGACATGGCAACCCCTGAGGCAGGTGTGGGTGGGAAAGGTGGTCCCAGGGCTGGGCTGTGGAGAGGTGGTATAGCAGTCGGGAGTCTTCAGGATCAGCAGAGGTGGTCACAACGACAGGATCACTGGCAATGGCTTCAGAGCAGGCACCAAAATGCAGGGCAAGTGGGCAGCAGGCCCACAGAGTGGGCTGGCAGCAGCAGATGGCTCGTAGGACACGCACTGAACGTTGGGCGTGGTGTTCAGTATCGGGATAAAGTAGAGCGTAGGAGAGCATCACACGCTTGCCGAGTTATAGCGGACAGATGTGTGAACTTCGTTTCCATGCAATCTCTTCACTGCGCGCAAGCCTCTTCTTTTGGTGGGGGATTGCACATGCGCATGTACTTTTTGTGGCTGGTGGTGAGTTGCGTACACATTTCGCAATCTGTGGGTGCCACTGTGTGTCCCGTAACCCCTTATTTAACATCACTGTAGCTTGCATGTCCTTCGTGTACATTTATTTATTTTTTGTTGCTGGGTGCCACAGCGTAATGCGTTAGGTTTGTGTGTTTACACGTGGGCTGCAGAGGGGTCGGGTATGCGTTTTTTTCATATTTGGGGTGCCTGTGCGTTATGCTGCCCATTTATTTTTCCCCCAGGGGTTACATTGAGACTTGCTGGGGCACATTTGTACGTTTGACATCACGTACACTTCCCCCAGGACAATCGATAGCTGCACCTCCCATTGCACCATTCCATCTGTGTCATGAATGGGAGGGAAACTAGTGGGAAGGAAGGGAAAGGTGGCCGGGGTAGCAGGGGCGCCCAAGGTGGCAGAGGCGACCGAAGGTGGCGGAGGTGTGCGAGGTGGTGGAGGCACCTGAGGTGGCAGAGGTGTCCAGCCCCGTGCAGGGAGAGCCATGCCCCCCACCCAACAGGGTCAGGAAGCTGCAGGGGCAGCTGTAGCAACCACCACCCAGCCTCCAGGTCACTCATCCATGCCTGTGGTGCTCCCCGTCCTGGTCCACGGAGAAGCAGGGGCAGATGCTATCCGTGCATCGATGGGAAGAGAAATGCTGTGCAGCGTCATGGCACTGGCACCCAGGGTCCAGATGCAGCAGTGTCACCTGCTTTACGCACCCACCAGGGTCAGGTAGCTGCAGGGGCAGGTGTAGCAACCATCACCCAGCCTCCTGGTCACTCATCCATGCCTGTGGTGCTCCCTGCCCCGGTCCATGGAGACGCAGGGGCAGATGCCATCCGTGCATCGAGGGGGTAAGCGAAATGCTGTGGAGCGTCATGGAACTGGCACCCAGGTACAGTCACCGTCAAGGGTACCTACAGTCACACCATCAGTGTGTGATGCCGCAGCCCTGGCCACCAGTGCTCCAGTCCCTACTGACCCAGGTGGTCCCAGCCACTCAGGGTGTGCACGGCCTTGTAAGAAGGCAAAGCGTGCAGCAGGCAAACAGGCTCATTCCCAAGACACGGCACAGGAGACCTGCACATCAGGGGAAGAGGAGCTTTAGTAATGAGGAGCTCCAGTTCCTCATGGACTACATGCTGCTGCACCAACGCAACATGCTTGTGCAGGTAGGGAGCACACATACGCCTGCCCAGCGTATGGCCCACTGGCAGTGTGTCGCTGACCTTATTAACGCCTTGTGCCATGAGAGGTGCTCAGCTGCTGACGCAATGAAGCGTTGGTATGACCTGCGGCGCCGAGCCAAAGCTAAGATGTGTGCCAACTACGCCTCTACTCTGGTGAGTCACCAGAAGAGGATGATGAACTCACTCCTCAGGAGGAGATCATAGGTGCTGTAATTGATGTGGAGAAGATCCGAGGCATGGGAGACCTGCCAATCTATGAGGCAATGTCTGGTAAGTGGTGATGCATGTGTGTCCAGGTCATGTGTATGTTGCTTGGATGAAGTGTGTTGGTTGTCTGGCAGTTCTGGCTGCATTAGCATGACTGAAATGGCTGAATCATGTCATGGTGGACTGACACGTGCTTGTTGACCTGCAGACTGCATACACATATGCTGCACACCGTGACAAACCCCATCACCACACCTGCTCACTCCTTCCATGTCACTCTGTCCAGGCTCTCTTGGCCCTCTTCCTGCTTCCAACCTGTGATGGTCACAATCTTGCACTCCACAATGGCCTTCTGTCCGCACATCTATGATGGGTCACCCTGCCAGCGGCACCTCCTCAGGGGGATTCCTCCTTTCCTCCAATTCCCACAGTAGCTCAGTGTCTCCATAGGACTGGTCATACTTATGGTGGGATAATGCAATGTCCTATGGCCAGTTTCTCTGCCTCTACTCTCTTCCCTCTGTAACTCATCCTGACCTGGGCCGTGGGGATTGTAGTTTTGTCTTAGTGCCAGGTATTGTCTCTCCCTAGGACTGTGATGATGGCACTGACTCCCAGTGGATACGACTGTTCATTGTCAATCACTCTGCATTGTCCATAGGGCCTTATGGCTCCTGGTGCTGCAGTTCCTTCAACTCCATCTTCCCGATTTGATTCCTTCTCATGGTATTTGATCATCTCTTTCCTACTCCCTCAGGGTCAGTTACTTCTCATAGCAATTAGTTGGTGGTTAATGTCAATCTTTCGATTGACCTCCTTCTGCTACAGTCTCCTTGAATCAATGACACTGGAGGTGAACCTTCTCTGGGGGCTTTTATGGTCCTTCCTCATGTATTCAGCTTTCTCTGCCTCTTCTCCCCTGCTGGAGTCCTGATTGACTGGGAGAATGCACTAGTCACCTGCCCACACTATGATCTCCGACACGGGCCTCTGAGCCACCAGTTGTAGCCATGCACTGCCTCCCTGCCATACTCCACACTTGGTGGCTGTTAACTGTATCCCTACAACCCTCTAGCAGCTATTGACAGCTGATGTCTGCACATACACTTCCACCAGCACACTGCATTTTCATTGATGATAATGTAGTTGTATTTATTTGGTATGCCATTCCCATGTACTGCACTGCCCACTCCCACTTCCAACCCCAGGTGTCACCTTCACCATGCCTATTTACTCGCGTGATGTCAATGTGAGCTGGTCTCATGGGATGGGTGTGTCTGGCTTAACTCCATTCAACCACCCTTGTATCGTTGCACTGTGTGACAGCTATGTGTATTGAGTTTGTGATTTACATGTCATGTCATGTCATGTCACATACAATGATACATTGTACATGGCTCTGGGACAGTAGTCAGCAAATCACATCTAATGCAGTATTACAGATCAGGCATGGCTATGGTACGTGGCATACGTGTTTTCGCATCTGTGATGTTGGTGGATGAACTATGCCAGTCAGGTGCTCATGTGTGTTGCAGGTGCTATGCACCATGCACTACAGGTTGTATTTAGTCTTTCCACACAGGTCCATGGCTGCTTTCATGCTAGCCTTCACTTTCATTGACACTGCGTAGGTGCGGGAGTTTGTGACATGGCAGGTTGATGTGTTACATGACTACATTGTGATGCCTATGTGTGTGGTCTATGGTATTTACATGGCTCTTCATTTTCTTCCTATCCATGTGAAGGTGATGAGGCACTGGATGCAGAGGAGGAGGTGGAGGAGGTACAGGATAGTGTGCCATGTCCATCCACCAGTGAAGGAGGTGGTGTGGTAGACCATTCAGTTCCACTGGTGCTAGAGGCAATCCAGGCCCAGACTCAGTCTGAGTCCACCTCCAAGGAAGACTTAGGCTCTGGTTGTGAATCAGATACGGATACCTCTGTGGTGTCGCAGGTGAGGGCATCGACTGTGGGTTCTGTTGCATCCCAAATGTCTGGAGGGGGGGGTGACCCCTCATAGGGCCAGTCAGTGTCGGGACATCCATCTGTGGTGGTTACTGTTGCCGGGTCACACTCCACAGTATTGAATCCTGGTCCTGGGGCAGCGGATCAAGGGGGGGATGCAGTCCTGCAGCAACAGACTGTGTCATCACATCAAGGGCCATGTACCCTTGGCCTAGGCAAGCGTGGGGTCCGCCAACGCGGTGGCCGTGTGTTAGCTGGCGATACTGTGTGGGAGCAGTCCATGTATGCTGTTGCACAACAACAGGCTGCATCACACAATATTTTGGCTTAGGGCATGCAGAGGATGGCCAATTCCATGATAACCTCAGCAAGACAGGTGGAGCACCAGCAGCAGGCATTGCAGTCCACATGCCACTCACACAGGCTGAACATGGTGGCCAGCAAAAGGAGTCGATGGGTGGAAATGAGGGCTCTGTGTGCATTCTTGGCTGCAGAGGGTTGGACCAACAGGGAAGCCCTGAGGTCAGAGTATAGGTCCCTCAGGACTACACTGGCTGCACTCGAGGAATCCAGCAGTGGACGGTCTGAACAGCACATGCAACTGATGACTCGTACCATCACAGAAGAACTGCATGCATCCCGTGAGGTGTTGCATGGAGACCTCCGGGCCATCATGTTGTATATGCAAGCATCTCACTTCCGCATGGCCACTGCCATGGAGGACCAGACCAGGGCTATGCGCGGTTATCCTCCCTTTCCACTACCACATTCTGAGGCAGCACCAGAGGGTGGCGACAGCAGCAACGGGTCTCCCACTCCATCATAGCCATGCGTCCCATTAACCCATGGAGGGTTCTTTTTTGACATCCACACATGTGGTAGTGGACATGCACCCTGCACCTCCTCCCTGGGTGCCCCCCCGCCTCCCGGTCCCCTATGGGCATTTTTGTATTTTTGTATTCGTTTTTTGTCTATTGTGTGTTAATGTGACAGTGTGTTGCTTTGTGTGGCATCTGAGGGCATCCACTGTAGGTTCCAGCTGGTCCCATAGAGGCTTGTCTCGTGTTGGTGTTTGTGCCTTGGTTCCAGACACGTATGCCACTCCTGTTGCTTCTATTTCTATAGGCTTGCTAGGAGTGCAGCGTGTGAAAGTAACTTACACAGTGGCATTGGGCTTTCATTCTATCCGTGGGCAGTCTCAAGTCCGACCTGTATACACACCCCTAGTGAGATTCATGATTGTTTGTCCAGTGCATGGTTGCCATCATTTTATGTTCGTACATTGAGATGCATCCTTTGTTCATGTTCCATCTTCATGTATTGCCTTGACTGTCTCCATTGTTGTTAGCCTTCATGCTGTATGCCCTTCCCTGCCCTCTTTGGTTAGCAGTGCCACACAAATTTGGAAGGATGAAATTTAGAAGGGTGGCATGTGCAAGTCAACACACATTGCGGCACATGTGCATTTGGGTATGGTCACGGTCAGACAGATTAACTCTTGGGTCCTGTGTTCCTGGTTTATTGTACTGGCCAATTGATGTTCCTGTGTACATAATTATATTGAGTTGCAGTTATTTGTGGACTTTTTAGGTTGATAGTTGCACGCTTTGTGAAAGTAATGTTATGTGTTGGCCATTCATTTCTCTGTTTAGACATTGCATGCCATGGCATGGTGTGTTAAGCAGGTGATATGAAGTGTGGGAGGGTTTAGATGAAATACTGGCATTTAGATGTGTACTTTGGCATGCCATTTCTGGCATACTCCATCTTCCATGTGTTCCTTTTGTGCACGCCAGATTGAGATACTTTTAGGACTAAGGGATGCACACAATGTAGCACTTCTGAGGCCACATTCTCTGGGTGTTCAGGTTGGGACAGATGATTGTCCCTTTGTCATCATCGATTGTCACCTGTAATGTGCCAAGCCTGTGTGCACTCTGCAGGGGTTGGATTTTAGGTGACAAATGGTGCCACAAGCTGGGTACGGGCAGCCTCGCACATGCCCTTTCCCCTCCCATTCGCAGCCGCCGTGCATGTGGTTGGGGATGTGGGGGCTCCACCATGTCCACCAGTATGCCATGTCGTGTTGCAACGTTGTTGTACAGGACACATGCTGCCACAATGATCCTGCACACTACTGGTGGCGCATATAGTAGCTCACCAACTGAGTGGTCAAGGGAGTGGAAGTGTGACTTCAGCACTCCGAATGTGCCCTCCACTATGGCCCTAGTTGCAATATGGGCTGCGTTGTATCTTACCTGGGGTGGTGTGGTGGTGTTCCGCATTGGCATCATCATGTAGGTGCTCAGAGGGTAAGCACTGTCCCCCGAAGGGTTGTCAGTGGTGTTGTTTTGTCTGTGTGAGACATGCATGCATTTGCAGTGTTGCTATGCCTCCCAGCTTCCAGGGCCCGCTGTAGGGGTGACATTCTGGATATGAAATTATCATGGGTGGACCCCGGATAGTTGGCATATACAGAGGTGATGATTCCCTTGGCATTGCATACAACTTGCACGTTGATGGAATGCCAGTGCTTGTGATTGTGATAGATGTGTTCTGTGGCCCTAGGTGGACGTAGGGCCACATTGGTGCAATCAATGGCATCAAACACTTCAGGGAAGTGCACCACCCCATAAAAGTCCTGTACCACGGCCTGCCTTTCGGCAGGTGTTCTGGGCATGTATATGTGACTGCGGACTGAGGGGCGTGCAGTCATGATTGCCAACACTTGGTGTAGGCAGCGTGACTGCGTGGCCTGTGAAATGCCCCAGACAATGGCAGTTGTCAGCTGAAATGACCCAATGGACAAAAAATGCAGCACATTGAGCACCTTTTCCAAGGGGTTCAGTGCTTAGGAGCACAGGGTGATGCAAGGTCATTGTCCCATTCTGTGACCAGGTCTAATATCATATGGGGTAGGATCCTATACTTGTCATAGACCTGGTCATCAGGCATCCCAAAAAGGATGGTCATGGGTAGAAAAAAGCATGCCCTGGCTATCCTCCTCCTCCTGCGGTGTCCCACGATCACTGCTGCAAAGAATCAGACATTCATCATAGCTGTATATGCGCGTTTGTGTTCGCGCGCTCTTATTATGCATTGTTTTTGATGCGTAGTGACATTTACGCCTGCTTTCCCTTGGTGGACGTGTTTCTGGATTAGCGCGTCTTTTTCCGTGCGCAGGGGAGGCCTGTTCAATTCCATGAATACGTGTTGCTAGCACACGTGTGGGCGTTGCAAGTATTTTACTGTGGTACTTCCCACGTAACGCCCACATTTACGCTTGTTGTTCCCCGTGCCACGTGTTCCGCCCCCTTTTTAACTGACTGCGCTAGACTGTAAGCCCCTTTACTGGGCGTCTCGCGCAAGGTGTTCTGGTGACGTGTTGGACCCGTGGACTTCAGTGCAAGTCTCCGGTAACCCTCGCGCTATGTGTTCCATGAATCAACAAATGGGCGCTTGCGCCCATTTTTCAGCGCTATTTAATTCTATGAATCAGGCCCAATATTGTCTCTTATTATAGACACACAACCTCTAAAATCGCAAAACAAATGAGAGCACTTATTTATCAAAGATTCAGGGTTTTCATAGGCACCTTCACACAGCCATGGAGCTTTATAAAGGGTTACTGAATGGATCCCCCAATATTTTTACCCCATATCCTTTGCCTCAGAATATCTAGTTAACAGTCAGTTGCCGGGAGGTGTACGTGGGCTTCACCGGGAGTGTGGTTCTAGAGGTAGGTCTCTCTGTTTGACCCAACTTTTCATTATAATTCCTTTTAACCATTACATTTCGTTGTGAATAAGTCCTGCCTGTGTTTCTCATGAAAATCATTAACTGGCCCTCACTGGCCAACTCCCCCGCACAGTTGCCCTCAGTGATGGAGGAACCTGGCGAAAGCCACCATCTGTCACCTGAAGATCAATCTAGAGTTTCATTCCTTTCAATTCTTAAAATTCTTTTGGAGAGTATTGAACCCATTCTGAATATCACTGAGTGGCTCAGGGGCCGGGGCTCTGGCACAGTCTGTGTTCCCACACTTACACTCCCTGCAAGGGTGTTCCTATGTTTATTGTTAAAGAAGATCTTTAACTGGTCCCCCACCAAAATATTATTATCAGGAGCGAGTGCTGTTGCCTGTGCCTGGCTAGGAGGAAATTTGATGAGCTCATCAGATAGCACCTGAAATCTGTTGTCTGGAAATTAGCACAGAACTCCTCCATAACCACCTGTCTATGCCATGCTCATCTGGATCCCCAGCCATGGATTTACATGTAGGTGAGCAAATACCCTGCTTAACGTGTGGATGCTCGATTAAATCCGTGTTATGGCCACGGTAAAGCTTGACAACATGCCCCCATGGCTGCCCTTTAGATCCTGCCATAGAAATTGGTAAAATATACTGCCCCCTTGCCCCTCATTCATCCCTGCTTCGGGACAGTCCAGCATATGTTTGTTTCTATCTTTTTTCTTCCCAATAGACTTTGGACTGATGGATGTTTTTGAAGGCATTTGAATGATGTGAGCTTCCTCAATATCTGTTAATATAATCGCAGCTTTATTCTCTGCGATGACACAATTTGATTTAAGGGCCTTCCTGCCATCCGTCCCATCAATATCACTTAAAAGGTCTTTTATCTCAGTTATCAAAACATTCACATCTTTTATGTGCTCAGACATTTTGTAAATTATTTTTCAGCCCTCCTTGGGTGAAGTTCAATGGGGTGCTTATCTTTTGGACATAAAAGACCTTAATACATAAAATAAAACGGATGAATGGAGGGCGTGAGTAGAGGGCCATGGATTAGGACGCGTCTTCCGAGCTGCTCCCGACGATCCGATATGATCCTGCATGAAAATAATCTAAAAAAGGCATGATCGTGCTCAGAATTACACTATTAGATGTGTAAAGGCGAGGGGCAAGATTGATGGCGAGTTGAGTCCTCAATGACTACAGGATGATTGGCAAGATCAACTGAAAGTTTGTGGTCGCAGTGCGACACCCCAGGCAAAATGACCGGCGCGCTAGAACAAAGGAGGCCGAGGTAGGCCTAGCAGCCACACGGCGGACGGAGGTTGGCAGTGGGTGGAATGTGAAGCGGGAAGCAACTACGGCTGAGAGAACTGCACTGCTGATATAGAAAGGGTTCGCTAGAAGCGTACTACAACACAGTGCATGAGCTGCTCACGACGCACGTGAGCTGAAACGGACTGCTTGCGAGAGCGAGAGGTATAGCCCTCAAAAAGTGGACTGGGATAAGGCACAAGAGACACACAGGCCTGGCGGTGCCACAGATCGCTTTAACCATGGAGAAAGAGGAACGGGGAAGCAGGGCCCGCACGCTACAGAAAAGCTGGGCTCCGGCACAAAGGCAGGACTACACAATGTCGGTGAGAGGAGGCAAGACCAAGAGTAAGCAACCCACTATGGACATTTTTGCCAAGCCGCAACAGACTCCAACCACCCCGGTACAGGGTGTGGCAGCCGCGCCTGCAGAAATATCCCCGACAAAAGAGGATCACTTGATCCTAACAGCCATTACGGAGTTTAAAGCCTTGTGGGGTTCAGTGGTGCGGACCTAAGAACCGCTTTGGAAACCAAAATGGATGCGGTTGGGCTAGAGGTCAACCTGCTGCGACAAGATGTAAGAGCGCTGGCTGAAAGAACAAGCGGCCTAGAGAGTGCGGTGAAAACCAACAAGTAAACCAGCACAAGTAACGCAAAGGAAGTCCACATTCTGAAGAAGCTGGTTGCCAACTTGGAGAACCGCGTGGAGGAGCCTGAAGGGAGAGCGAGACGTAATAACATACGAGTGGTCGGCCTACCAGAGGGAGAGGAAGGTGAAGACCCCAGGGACTACTTGGAGAATTTGAACCTGCAAGAAATAGGAGCTGACAAACTTTCACAAGGATTTGCTGTCGAACAGGCGCACAGGTCCCTGATGAGGAAACCAAGACCTGGAGCCCCCCCCTCGGGCGATAATAGCAAAGATCTTGAACTATAAAGATAGAGAGAAGATCCTGGAGTACTTTCGCAAAGGTGGAATGATCGAAAGGGCATCTGCAACCATTACGGCATACCCTGACTACACCATGTTTTTACAGAGAAAGCATTATAACTATGTGGGGATAAAGAGGATTATGCGTACGGCTGGAATCAAGTACATGCTTTTGTATCCCGCAAAGCTCAAGGTCCTACACAAAAGTAAGGCATATTTCTTTGATACCCCGGAAGATGCGGCGGCATGGTTGGATATGCAGGGTTTTCTGGAACAAGGCGAGAAGCAAGTCCACGAGGATCACGATAAGTGAGGGGGTCACAGTATGCAGAATGCAAGGATGGAGAAGGGGGGGCCCTGGAGAAAAATGAAAGGATTGTCATATGAGTAACAAGGGTGGGCGAGGACAGATAACGTTGAAAATTGCAATAAGAGACATTTGGACTTGTTGGACTAGAATTTAAAATGTGAATGTAAATTGGGTAGCATTAAGCACGCTCACATGGAAGCAAACGGGACTGGCAAGATGGAAATTACCTAACCCCAGGAGTTAGAGTAGTAGGGCCGCCATTAGGGCGACTTCACCCTGCTGAGCCGTGAGTAAAGGCAATTGCCAGAAAAGGGATAGATGCGGGGGTGCTTGAGATCCAGGGATGGAGCTGGGCAACAGTTGGGTAGGGTTTTGGGGTGGAAGGAAATGGAGTGGAGTGAGTTGGGGCAATGAAGGGAGGCAGGAGGGAGGGAGGTTGGGAAGTTTGGGGTGTTTGTTTTTTTGGGGAAGTTCATGTTGGGAGACGAGCCCGCATAGAATGGGAATGTATTTGGTCATGGACTGCACTTGTGGGGGGAGAAGAGGACCGCACTTGTGGGGGGAGAAGAGGGACCCTGATATGCCATGGGGGATCTTAAAATAATTACTTGGAATGTCAGAGAGCTCAATAGTTATCTAAAGAGGAATAAGGTCATGCTATACCTACGCAGACAGAAAGTAGACATAGCCCTGCTGCAGGAGACCCATCATACACAAGACAAGATGGAGATGATGCGGAAGAAATGGAGTGGTACTGTGGTGGGAGCATCATATTCGGCCTATGCCAGGGCAGTGATCATTTGGGTGGCGCCACATGTCCCGTTCCAACTGTTACAGTCCACGATGGAAGCAGACGGGAGGATGGTCATGAGAGGGCTGGTGGAAAACAGGGAGATAAGCATTATAAACATGTACGCCCCGAACCAAAACACGGTGGCATATTTTAGAACCTTACGTAACAAACTTAGTACGTACTTGGGAGGGGCGGTGATCTGGGGAGGAGATTCCAACTGTGTGTTAAACCCTATGGTAGATAGGTCAGATGGAAAAATGGACAGACCCACCCCAGCCGCTAGAGCACTGCATACGCTGTTGGATGATTTCGGGTTTGTGGATGTATGGAGGTTACACCACCCCCAGGAGAGGCAGTATTTGCACTACTCAGCTACACAAAATTGCACACTATATTGGATTACATGTTTGCTACGCAAGAGTTAATGACTGAGATGACGGAAATGGAATATTAAGCGAGGGTCCTCTCAGACCACTCGCCACTAATCCTGAGATGGCAATACTGACCCACGAGAGCAAAAATCCCGACATGGCACCTCAGAGCAGAGGCGCTGAAAGACAGCATCTTCCGGGAGGACATGAGGGAGGAAATAATAAACTACTTTGAGATAAACACTGGCAGTGTAGAGAATGCTTTGGGAGGCCTTTAAAGTGGTAATGAGGGGAGTAGCTATAGCTAAGTCCAAAGGGCTACAAGGAGGGATCCAGGCTGAACTGCAAGACATGGAGAGGGAACTAGAAAGGGCACTAAGGGAGGGAGGTAACACCAAGGAAGATAATTAAATAATACTTAAGCTGAAGCAGAAATGTGCGGGCACTGGGAGAGATTGTGTAACCTTAACTATAAGAAGTATATGGAGAGTGTCGGGGGGAAATTCTGCCGGGGTCGGCCGGGCAGTCCGCGGACCTCCAGGCAGGGAGGCCCCAACTCCTCCCGTGTATATCCCAGATGAGATGAGATAGAGTATGAGACGCACACAAGGAGCAAGGTGACACTGCTGTTTATTAGACAAAACGGCAGGGATGGGTCAAGGAGCGTACGCGTTCGTCCTGACACACACACAATTGTGGGGCTCGCAGGCCCTTTTTACTGTATTATGACGCGCTACTTGCGTCACTTCAGAAAGTTAACAAAAAACCTATCGCCACTCTTAATTGGGTGTTCGAGTGGTAGGGTTAGTATAGCACACATATAGAGAAAGATATTAGTGGACAAGGTGTAGTCAGGTGGTATATCTGGGTTGTCCCTACAATTAGATACATGAGAATTGTTACATGAAGACTCCTGAGGATTGGCTAAATTTGCTGGCGTCAGTGATAAGAGCCCCATGTTCTGATTGGTGCGCCCGTGAGCTTCCCAGCCTGGGACCACCGTCGTTCCCAGCTCTCGGTGTACCTGTAAGTTGCAACAATGTTTCACTATGGGTACATGCAGACAATGTGAGGACTTATTCATAGCTGGACGGGGGACCGCTCCCACTGTTGCAGATGTCCATTGAGCCTTTCAAGTGTATCTGCCAGTGTCTCGTAGCGAGGGATCCAGACGCCTCTGTTCTCCTGGGTTTGGCATCTCGTCAGGTTCGGCTTGGTCACGTGGGGAGGGACCGTGAAAGAGGCAGAATTCTGCACAATTAATATTGTTTTTCTACTGCGCGTCTGGTTTAATTTGTCGGTGTGACTTTAACGTTGGTGCGCGGAGTACGAGGTTGCAACATCGTGCCTTTGATGATTTGCTCTTGGAACGTGGGTTTGCAACATTGTGACCTTGGCTGGTTGCTTCGCCGAGCTCATTCTGCAGGATCAGCAACTGACTCTTGCCTTGTTGATGTCCACGGGAGCTCTTGTTTGAGGCCTACTTGGGCCTGGTGCATAAGTTGTCCGTTTGGTGCACAGGTGCTTTAGGTTATAGGAGCATATAATTTCATGACCAGTATTGTCTTCATTATACTTCTCATGGCGGTAACTGGTTTTAAGAGAAGCGTGAGCAAGCTAGTAGAAGAGTTCATGATGCGTCTTGCGTTTCTGCATTCTGAAAGCCTATGTAAAAATAATAAAGATGCACGTCCGTGAATATGCCTGTCGCCTACGTCATAGCACTGAGTATATTCTTCATGTAGGTTGGTGTGGGAATGTCCAGTGTGTACATTTGTACAGATGTGCTTCCCGTTGTCTAGGTCGTCATGGCATCTCTAACGACGTGTAGATTTTAGTCTAGTTGATCCGTGCCGCAAGTGTCGGCATGGCCAGTGCGGGCTGCTGGGCAGGCAGATGGACACATCCGTATGTTCCTGTACCAGGGTATCTGGTCGTCTGGTAAATGGACAAACTCGTCTCGTGGCGGGTGTTTGGGTCGTGACCCTCTAGGCCAAGCGCGAGAGGCGAAGGACGGGAGCCTGGTCTTCCATTCTCCCACTTCAGTCCCCCCTCTGGTCGACTTGTCGACCACAAACATATCCTTCTCGTTATCTCCTCTTACTCGCCATATCTTAGTTATTCCTCCGAGATGTCCATAGTGGTTTACATGATCTTCAAAGGACCAATACATATATTCACAGGTACCTCCAGGAGTACAGTATACCCATCTTCCTATGTAGCTCCTGGGGTTTCTTGGGTTCTCGATCTTCACTGATGGTGGGTCTAGATGGTTGGTAATTATTTGGGTGCGCAGCTTCTCCCTCTCCTGTATTATTACACCTGTATGCTGGCCGTCATCTGCTGGCATCAAGGGGTGCATTCCCACCATTTCCAGCAACTCGTCAGTAGTGCGTGCCTTCCGTGCCTTCCAAAATCTAATTATGATCAGGGTAGCTACAGCCAATATAGTACAGCCCACTATTATTTTCAGTCCATCTGACAGCCAGGATGGCATCCATGACCATAATAGTGAAGACCAGCTCTTATCCTTGTTCACACCGTTGCTTTCATCCATCATTTTGGAGTGCATCTGGGCCAATTGCGAAACTGCTTCTGTCAGTGTACCATTGTCAGCATCATTGGCAGGTATGAACGTGCAGCATGATTGTCCTATCTTTGCACAAACTCCTCCTTCCATTGCTGTGAGAAGGTCCAATACATATCTGTTCTGGAGTGCTACCATCCTTACAGCTCGCAGCTCCTCTTTTATTGCGTTGAACCCATTTACTGTAGAATTGATGGTCATCATTAGTTCCCATCTAGTTATTTGGAGCCATTTTGCGTTTGCGTAAGCCTGTAGTCCCGGGTGTATTATTGAGGAGAAGAACATTGCTGCTCTGCTAAATAGTCTGTGTTCTGGCGGTATTGATGTTAGTGCCGTTTCCGACCTTCCCCACAGGTAATTTCCTGTCAGCGGCTCTCCTTGTCTTTTTCTTCTATTTAGGACAGTGTCATTGCTGTTGGTCCTGTTCCCTTGCTCCTCCTGAAGTGGTGCAGATCTCTTTCTTCTCTTATCCCCTTCATCCATTGTAGGAAATTTCGCCACATTGACGTGCTTCTTAGGTACCACTAGTGATGGTACATTGACGTGTACTATTCTGCACACACCATTCCACAGGGAGGCAGTGTATGGTATGCCTTTTCTCCACAGGCCCAATAATGGTCCATTATTACTGCTGTTCCCGCTCCCCCCTCAGGTAACTCCGTCACACTTGCACAATTGGTGTTATATCCTACGTCCACCTCTCCTTTATGCTGGTAGCATACCTTGGGCGCAGTCAACGGTAGTATCGTTATTGGGTCTTCATCTTCTTCTACCCACGTGAGCATTGGTACATACTTGATCCACGTCGTCCAACATCGGTGATTGTGTGTCTCGATGGTTGAGATCGTTTCTTTTGTTACCATGTTGCTGCCAATCACTCCTATCTCCCAGCTGTTGTCCAGATACACCTTTCCTGTTATCGTCAGTAGCGGCCTCTCCCAGCATCCTTGTTTACCCGGAACTTCAGTGGCGTACCAATCACATGGTAGATACTGCAGTGTTACTTTCTGTGTTTCTCCTTTTGCAGGGCCACTTGTTATATATTTGAATGCTTCAGCATGTAAACTGGTCTTGTGGTAACTCAAGTAGGTCTTGAGGAAGTTGTTTTCATATGGGTATGAGTCTCGTGTTTTCCATGTCATGTGCACTACAGTTCCTTGGAATCTTCCTTTCGTCTGGAACAGTGCCAAGTATATTATGCACTGCGCTATCTTCTCATTTATTTCTGTGGCAACAAATGTTCGTGAAGCACTCATGGCGTATGGTATTAATGAGCAGACGTAGCAGCTATCCTCAGTTGTCTGCTTACCAATGCGGGTCATGTGTTGGTACCATATGTTGTTTGTGACGTGTGCTGAATCTTGTACATAATTATCAATACCTTTATTGTCTGAGTATGTGCTGCGTTTAACTCTATTTTGCCTGGGTGCAATGTTACTACTACCACCTGACGTAACACCTGTTGCAGCAAGGAACGGGGGTATATTAGGTTTGGGTGCAGCAATAAAATTGATAGCACAGCTGTACTGCCAGACAGAGGCAGCCAAAAATCCGGTGATCATCAAAATCCCTATTATTTTTATTACAACTGCTAATCTCACCGGCATTTTGCTCTTACCTTGCTGCAGTCCTGGCAGCGTATTCTTGCGACGTTAAAGTTGCCCGCCTAAAAATTCTCAGAAATGCTCGTTTTTAGATGTTAGTTTTGTTTTATTTAAGCTCTCCCTATCAAATAGTCATTCAGTGCCCAGGCGAAGAGCTGCTCCCACGCTACTCTAAGTGATTGGTCTCTTAGGACCGGCAAGTATGGGCGGAGGTGGGGCATGTAATATTCTATGGCCAGGAGGAAGGCTGTGTAGTAGACACGTACCCTTCTTCTTTTTAGGTATGTTGGCCTTTTTATTTCGTATACAAATTGGTGTGACAATTCTTCTGGGTAATTATCGTCTGGGAGTACCATCTACGCCTGGACAGTGGACTTGTTAATTAGCTCTCTACTTAACAATACAATAATACGCAGTTCCTGTATGTGCGAGAGAAAAAAGAGAACATTCACGTGTTTACATGTGTATTTGTGCGAGAGAACATTCAGTTTAAGTTGCAATTATACAATAATACGCAGTTCCTGTATGTGCGAGAGAAAAAAGAGAACATTCACGTGTTTACATGTGTATTTGTGCGGCCAGTGGCTTTCAGTTTAAGTTACAACTGTCCTTGGGAGTCAATGGGCGGGGGGGGTTTTTTGCGCTCAGATGGCGGAAGTATTTTTACTCTTTGAACGTGTGACCATGGGGTGGGCAGTGTAGGGATCACCCCTTTCTTCGTCAGTTGTTGTCTCTGGGGTAGCTGGGTAGTGACACGGTAAGGGAACAATTGGGTCGTTGTCTGTGGTAGAACTTCCTTCCGCTGTCGGGGATGTTGTTGCTGTTCTTCCAATGGACCTGTCGTTGGCGCTGGGGCGGGTCTGCAGTTTGTATATCTTTACATCATGTAGGTGGTTCCAGGCACGCTTGTCCTTTAGTTTTACTGCTCTTGGTGATACGTCTTCTACCAGATGTGGGCCGGTGAACCTTTTGTCGTTCCACCTCCTATTGAAATTGCGAAGTAGCACGTGGTCACCTTTGGCAAGTTTGCACAAGTTCTCTTTTTCTAATTCTGTACTGGCGCCTTCTTCTTGATTTCTGGTGGACCCGCCCCGCGTGCGCTCGAGCTGTTGAGACACAAACACAACATTAGTAATCAAAGACGACACATATTGATACATTTCATCACCTAGTACACTCGCTGAACTTTCGTGGTCAGTGAATGCCCTTGACGTTGGCGTTAGGGGAAGGCGCATTTGACGTCCAGTAACCACCTCGTGTGGGGTGAGGTGGTGGTCGGACCCTGGCCTGTTCCTTAGTTCGAATAGGGCTAACGGAAGGCAATACAACCAACTTTTCTTTGTTGTTTGTTGTATCTTTGCAATTGCCTCCTTCAATAAGCCATTTAGGCGTTCACATACACCGTTAGCCTGTGGGTGATATGCACATGCAAATTTGTGCTTTATGCTCAGCAGGGCTGTGATATGTTGGAACATTTCGTTTGCGAAATGTGGGCCATTGTCTGATCTTAACACCTCGCACACTCCCCACCTGGGGAAGACCTCCCTTACTATGAATTTGGCTGCTCTAAATGCATCTGGGTGTGAACAGGGCCCTGCTTCAATCCACCTCGAAAATGGGCATACTACTACAATCATGTACCTATTACCTTGACATATTGATCATATCAACATAGTCAATGTGAAGGTGCCGAAAAGGTCCTTCTGGCCGGGGTATGGTACCTCTTATCACTTTTAGGGTATGACCGGCCGTAAACTGTTGGCATGTGAGACAATTGCTGATAAAATTTGACACATGAGAATTTAACTCGGGACAGAACCAATCTTCTCTAATTCGTGCTGCAATTATTTCCTTGCCTGTATGGGCTGGGTGATGTAATTGGCTCAGGGCGGTATTTAAAAGTGCCAACGGTATTACAACTTTCCCAGTACCACTCTGGCGCCATAGTGCGTCGGTTGGTGACATTGTACATCCTCTTTTTACCCATATTTCCTTTTCGGCCATTGGTGCAGCTGCTTGTAATTCCATAATCTGTGTGGCTGGGAGATGGGTGTACCCTTCTCTTATTAACATCTCCCTAGCCATTCCCCTCCCTCTCCCTCTCTGTGAGTCTGTGGGGTTCCATATCTCACCAAAGTATGCAGCATATTTCGCATGTGCGTCTGCTGCTGCATTCCCTTTTGAGACGTGGTCTTCACCATTGGTGTGTGCGGTGCACTTTACTAGGGCTAGCTCTTGGGGGTCGTTTATTACTTCAATTAATTCAGCCAACAAGAGGGCATGTTGCACTGGAGTGCCATCAGCTCTTCTAAACCCTCTTCTTCTCCATTTTGATAGCCCTGAGTGGACAGTGGATGTAACATATGCACTGTCGGAATATATTGTTACACGTTTGTTAAAACTTTCCTTTAATGCCAATATTAGTGCAACTAGTTCAGCGGCTTGAGCAGAGTAATGCTGTGGTAACTGTACACACTTCATAGCCACACACACCGGCGCCTCCATCATTTTTACCACTACTGCCCCAGTCCTCCGTATCCCATCTCCTTGATCAATAGTTGATGACCCATCAATAAACAAAAGCTCACCTCCCTCTAGTGCATTTTCTTCAACTTTTCTAGTGCATGAATATATTTCATTTAGTTGGGTGCAGTCGTGGGCGTAATCTCCCTCCTCAATTATTTCTGCTAGAAATCTTGCAGGGTTAACAGTGCTACATCTAACAATCGCTAGTTCAGCCCTAGACAAAATGATCTCATAACCTGATGCCCTTTGTGTCGTTAGTGTGGACTTGGGTTTGTTCAATATCGCAAATAGTGCATGTTCCACAAACAGTGTAGTTGGACACCCCATGGTTATTGCTGATGCCTTTTCTACTGCAAAAGCAGCTGCATTGAGACCTTGTTCGCAAGGGAAGTGGCCTAACATCACGGGGTCTAAGTGACCGCTGTAAAATGCTACTGGTTTATAGCCCATGCTTGTTTTTTGTGCCAATACTGCTTTCATTACTGCTGAGTCGCAATGTGAAAATATAAAAAAGCGTCGCTCATAGTCTGGGGATGCCAGTACTGGAGCTGTTGATATCGCGTCCTTCAATTCGTCAAATGCCTCCCTCATTTCCATAGTCCACCCCAACTTTTTCTCCCCTTTATTTGCTTCCTTCAAACCCTCAAGCAGGGGTCCTATGTATGAACTGTAATCAAATACCCATGCTCTACAGTAGTTTCACAGCCCCAGAAATTGCTGCAGTTCTCTCACAGTCTGTGGCATGGGAGTGCTTGAGATGGCCTGTGCTCTTTGTGGTGCAATCTTTCTTCCATGTTGGGATATCAGTTGGCCAATGTAAAGTACCTGTTCCTGACAGTATTGTATTTTTTCCATGTCTACCTTATACCTCTTTTCAGCCAATATAGTCAACATTTTTAAGGAGTCTTCTCTGCATTTACTTTTGTTTATACTGCAAATTATTATGTCATCCACATACTGTAACACTGTGCTTTCCACCTCAACGTTACCCAAATCCATCTGTATTACTCTATTGACAATTGAGGGTGATTCACAATACCCCTGTGGTAACCTGGTATGTTTCCATTTTGTATTTCGGTAAGTGAAACTTGTCAAATCTTGAGAGTCGGGGTGTAATGGTATTGAGAAAAATGCATTTTTAAGGTCTATTACTGTAAATCGTGATGCTTCTGCTGGAATGCCACACAATATCGTGGCCGGGTTTGCTGTTACTGGATATTCTGCTTCGACTATGTTGTTCAAGGGCCTGAGGTCCTGTATGAAGCGCCAAGACCCCCCTTTAGCCTTGTGCACTGGGTACACAGCCGTGTTACATGGTGATTCTGAGGGGACCAATATGCCATTGTTTATAAGGGCCGTTATAGTTTCATATATGCCCTCATCTGCCTCTTTTGACAATGGGTACTGCTTTACTCTTTGTAGTATGGCACCTTTTTTCAATTTTATCCGTACACCCCCTATGCTTTTTATGCATC